>NC_135783.1:7436446-8036446 GCF_051106095.1 Pogona vitticeps
ATGCGGCACGTTTTTGCCAGAGACTTGTATTCCCTACTTGAACAGACAGCCTTGCAAGTGCCATGGCATTGCCGAGGGGGCCGGTGGGTCGACTCTGCAAACAGTGTGTCAAAACGGAAACAAGAGGTCACATAAGTAAGATGTCATCAGTCTATATGCCATTTTTTTCACTCATGGAGGACAAAGCAAAACGTTTACTGCTAACTTTTTTTTTTTAAAGGGACGCCAACTCTTCCCACTGCACGAAAGGGAGAGATTACTTTCAGCACAGCAAAGCCAGGTTGGACCACTGGGTCCAATCAGATGGTTCTGTTCAAGCCATCAGAGGGCTGATCCTGTTCCGCCCAGCGCATCTCACCTGAGAAAGTCAACATGGTTAACATCAAACAAAGAAGATGGAGGAGGAAGGTCTTCATGGCTTAAAAAACTGGATCCAATAGGGCCTTTCCTTTTCCGAGAGTGGCAGAAACGAGACTTCCAAAACCCTTTATTTATATCTCTCAGAAGAACGGTGATGATAAGCAGGGAATGGCAAGGAGGGGGGGGAGAGGGAAACAAACAACCAAATTGTGGGACATCCACTGGTAGTTGAAGAACTATGTGTCCAGATAGGCTGGCAGTTAAAAAAAAAATAAACTTGTCACTAACACCTCCTCTAAATGTCCGGACACGGTGTTCTTTGCTGCATACAGAGAGAAAATGAAGTTCCCAAAGATTAAAAAGAGAGAGAGAGAAATTACTGATAAGACATAAGATCTCCGTGAATCTGTGAGCAGAAACAGGCATGAAACGGCCAGTTCAGCAGTTTATGCTGGTTTGACCTTCAGACAAACAGGGCTTGGGTGTGCCTCCGTTTCCCTTTCCCACCTCCTATGAGCACTGCCTCTGAATGGGCGCCTGCCAGAGGACCTGCTGAACGCCTTTTTGGCCAAACACAAAACACTGTACCAGCAATTTCTGCCCATCTCTACATGGGAGTTCACATAACGCAATGCCCAGCATCCTAGTGCGTACTTTCCCCTGCACACTTGGAAGTGACATCACTGGTGGCAGGAGACCGCCATTGATTAAAAGTTCATTTTTCTATTTCAGGGTACGCACAAATCATGGGAGGAAGCTGTGTGTACTAAAAAATCAAGATTTGAGGATGAGATGGACGAGATGGTTGGACAGTGTCACTGAAGCGATCAACATGAATTTGACCCAACTCCAGGAGGCAGTGAAAGACAGGAGGGCCTGGCGTGCTCTGGTCCATGGGGTCCCGAAGAGTCGGACACAATTTAAAGACTAAACAACAACCAGATCCTATATCTGTCAATATTTAAACCAATTTTGGAAGGTCCACAGTTGTCTTCAACTTTTGAGTTAAACAACAGGCAGTGTCATGTAACACAACTCTTAGGAAGTACTTGATTTCCATTTCTCTTACTCACCAAATTTCATTATCTCTTTTTCGGGGTGGAAGCTTCTTCACATTTGTCAGTACTAAAGGTCTTCAGGCTCTATTGAGTGCAGTGTAACAGACACTAAAACAGTAGATCCCAACCTTGAGTCCTCAGGTCTTCTTGGACTAAAACTCCCAGAATCCTCCACCTTTTAGTTGTGCTGGCTAGGATTTCTGGGAGTTGTTGTCCAAGAACATCTGGGGACCCAGATTGGGAACCAATGCATTAAAGCAACCACAACGAGGTTGTGTTCAACTTTTAGAGGTGCTAGAGGTCTGACGGGGCGGTTTGCACTTCAGAAATCCACTTAAAAACAAATCATGTTTCATGAGGGATCAACGGAGGGTACTGTAGGCCTAAGACTACTCCAGCAAGGAGGAAATCAAAGCACCATCTTCTGAAAGCTTCCCTCAGAGAAGGAGCAGAGCCACTATGAAATTCTGTCTCCAGCTTCCATCCTGCCCAGATGTCCAGAAGGACAACTCATTCACTTATCTTCTTACAACCCAGTGAAAAACTATAGAATTCAAACCCTTTCATATTAAAAGCAACTGAAGCATCATTAACACCTGTGGTTGGCCCCTTATTCTTGGATGATGTTTCACCCTGGATAAAAGCTTCAAGAGACAAAAATATGATTATGGAATTAAAAGAATTGCTTTTCTCTTTGAAGAAGTTATTTCTCAGTTCTTCACAGGTGGTTTCCCTTCTTGCCCAGCCATGCCAAAAGAAATTAGAGAATATTTCTCTCTCAAGTAGAGTAATTACATACTTGTTGTCCAAGCAGATCAGTGGTTGTTTAGTCATTAAGTCATGTCCGACTCTTCGTGCCCCCATGGACCAGAGCACGCCAGGCCCTCCTGTCTTCCTCTGCCTCCCAGAGTTGGGCCAAATTCATGTTGGTCGCTTCGGTGACACTGTCCAACCATCTCGTCCTCTGTCGTCCCCTTCTCCTCTTGCCTTCCCACTTTCCCAACATCAGGGTCTTTTCCAAGGAGTCTTCTCTTCTCATGAGATGGCCAAAGTCCTGGAGCCTTAGCTTCAGGATCTGTCCTTCCAGGAAGCACTCAGGGTTGAGTCCTGGACTATAGCTCTCAGAAATTCTGGGCAGCACAGCTAGCAGTGAAGGCTTCTGTGAGTTTTAGTCCATGAACATCTGGAGACCCAAGGTTGGGAATCACTGAAGCAGGCTAATACTTTGTCATACTTATGATAACCAGAGGGGCAGTGGAGCTGAGATGCCCCAGAGTGTTCACCTGCCTCTTCTTTTATAGTTACATCTCTCCTGGATTTCTCTCACTGCACACACATTTTCTTCACTCTTATTTATCACTGCAAGTGCTTAACCCTCATGTTGCTGCCCCTACTGCCTCCCTCAAGCCACTTAAAACCAATTGCAGCTTAGTGGTTGGGAGGTTTCCCCTATCCTGGGACCACTGCCCCTGGGTCAGTGGGATTCAGTGTGCTATGCTGATTAGAGATGAGCACGAATCAATAGATCATTTTGTACGAACCCATTGGTGCACACATTACCTCTGCCCACCCCTCGGCCATCTTCCTCATTCATAATTCAGCACGTACAGCCAGGCTCCTCCTCCTCCTGTGGTGTTCCAGTCTGGGCATGAGCCTGGGCTTCTCTTCCCTGCCTCCTCTGACAGCTGACCAATCAACGGCTGCACAAGAAGGATCCCCATCCTGCCTCCTCATCTGAGTGGTCGGCTGCTGGAAGAGGCAGGGGAGGGAAGTCTGGACTGGAGCACTGCTGGAGATGGAGGACCCAGGTGGCATGCGCTGAATTGTGAGTTAGGAAACTGGCCAGGTCGTGGGTGGAGGGAATGCACGGCACCAACAGATTCATATGAAGTGGGCTGAATTGATTTATCCTGATTGGATCCCATGGGGTTTTGCTTTGCCATTTCTAGTTCTGCCTGTACCAGTGTCGTTTCTGCATTGTTTGATTCCACTGTTTTTCTGTTCAATTGTTTGTAATTTCCTCTTCTCTAACATATAATATATAATAGATAACATATAAAGGGACGTGGTGGGGCTGCAAGCTAAACCGCAGAAGCCTGTGCTGCAGGGTCAGAAGACCAAGCAGTCGTAAGATCGAATCCACGCGACGGAGTGAGCTCCCGTCGCTTGTCCCAGCTCCCACCAACCTAGCGGTTCGAAAGCATGCAAATGCAAGTAGATAAATAGGGACCACCTCGGTGGGAAGGTAACAGCGTTCCGTGTCTAAGTCACACTGGCCATGTGACCACGGAAGATTGTCTTCGGACAAAACGCTGGCTCTATGGCTTGGAAACGGGGATGAGCACCGCCCCCTAGAGTCGAACACAACTGGACAAAAATTGTCAAGGGGAACCTTTACCTTTACCTTTAACATATAATGGGCAATCTGTTCTTGCCCCAGTGCTATCTGGGTACTGTCTTTCTGCACGGGGAGCTTGGGTGGAGATTGGCCTACCTAAGCCTCAGCACCTTTTAATATAGGCCTTTCTCCCCAGTGTATCACAATCAGGTATCTATAAGGTGATTTGAGGATGGTAGAACTCCCAGAATGGGGAATTATGGTATTTGTAGTCCAGGAAACCCAAAATCCCTAGCTGAAACTGACACAGAATCTCAATAAAATGAGCTGAGTAGGCATCCTGCTCTGGTTGGGCTGTATCCTTTCTGAAGGAGCAAGTACATCACCTGGATGTATTCCTTCACCTTTCTTCATCACTCATGCTCAAGTGACCACAGTGGGTCAAACTGCTTGTGGCCATCTTCAACTGGTACACCATTCCTGGATATGCAAAATCTGGCCACAGCAGTTTATGTACTGGTAACCTTCCAGTTAGATTACTGTAGTGCACTTCACATAGGACGGCCTTTGAAGAGCATCTTTTCCCCCATGTCATCCACCCAACCCACCAGATGCTCCCAGGCCAGGTTCCACTGTGTAGCCACCCTGAGAGAGGCCTGAATATCTTCTACTAGGGGCAGGGCCTTCTTGGTGGTGGCACCAAGGTTATGGAACCAACTCACAGAGGAGCTGCAGCTAGTTCCTTCCCTGATCTCATCTGTCGTTGGTGTTGTTTAGTCATTAAGTCGTGTCCAACTCTTCGTGACCCCATTTTTCCGCATCTGCAGGGGAGGGGGCTTCAATTCAATCAGCTCCTGACTCTTGTTTCCATGTGCTGAAAGTGGGGAGGGAGAGGAATTAGCACATTTTCTTCATTGCATGTGCTTTTGGCATCAGTAAACAATTTAGTTGCTGCATCCCTTGGAGGGACATGGATACTACAATGAACAGTCCGTTCCTAGCATGAACACGTGTCAGTGCAGGCTGGTGAATTTAATTTCATGGGAAGCACTCTGGGTTGTAGTCCGAACTTTATAGGAGCTAAACAAAGTGTGTCACTTAACCCTCACAGTAGGTTCAGTACCATTTGAGACATCTTTTAAATTTTTGACTAAAACCTGGCTCAAAATTGGAGTCACTGGCTCTCCGTGTTACGTGCTGCTATATATTTATTCTGAGCCTCCTATGTCATTTTTTCCTGGCCTTTTGAGGGCATGGTTTTTGAGCTTGGTTTGGGTGTATCCTGGATCTATGCTACAAAAGAGAAAATGGGCTTAGGTTGGTGGCTAAGAATGCTTTCCCCATGTGCCCGATCACACAATCAAGTGTGTGCCCAGGAACACAGCCAACATCTCAGAACTACTGGATAGAGAGTGGTTTAGGGATCTGCAAAAGCCAGAGGTTGGAAGTTCGATTCCACACTGATAAGAACAGATACTGCACTTGATCTTAGCCAAAAGGCCGAGAAGCGATTATAACTGAAGAGATATTGAAAATTGGCTTTTCTCCCAGTATACTTATAGCAATGGGTCTTATGGATGCCATTAAAGCGGTGAAGGTAAGGCTATGGGACACTGAACTACAGGACCATGTTGGCCAGTTAGGGAAATATAACTTCCTTAAGAAACCTGCTTTTATCACCTCCTCGTATTTAGCCAGCACTGTGTTATTTAAAACCATAAGGGCCTTTACGCTAGCTAGGCTCAATGCATTTCCTTCTAAGCTTCTGGAGGGAAGATATCGAGGTTTGCCTGCATCAAATTGTCTCTGCCCTTGTAATAGTGATAAAGTTGAATCAGTTGGCCATGTTCTTCTTTTCTGTACTTGCTATCGGGATCTTCATATATCACCTACTGTATTATCTGTAAATCTCCTGGGAGATCAGAGGAGGATTATGTACTCTGACAAATACCCCTTATATTGCAAGACAAGTGGCCAAATTCTGTGCTGCAACAATGGTTATTTGTAAACAGATGTTTGGGTGGGTGATTTTAGATGGGTAATATAATGTTTTTAATATAACACTGCCTGAAGGTTTACCTATATTAAGGATATATGTTACAGTGGAGTCTTGATTTGAGAACTTAATCCGTATTGGAAGGCGGTTCTCAAGTCAAAAAGTTCTCAGGTCAAATCTGCATTTCCCATAGGAATGCATTGAAAACCATTTGATCCGTATCTGCTCTTTTCCGTCCATAGAAACTAATGGGAAGCTGCTATTCTGCCTTCGACCACTAGAGGGGGATATTTTGTTTCTTTTTTTCTTAGGTCAAGAAAGGTTCAGGGAAGGCAGGGAAAAGACAGTCCAGGCAGTACCAGGCAGTCCGAAGACTGTCTCCCAATCCACTCTCTAAATGCTGGGAGGAGTGAGGAAGCAGACAGGCACCCTTTTCACTGGCCAACCATTAACTGAAAGTTCAAATTTTGCACTTTCCCTGCCTCCCACGTGGTCTTTTTTCAGTTCTTAACTCAAATCTAAGTATGTAAGTCAAGTCAATATTTTCCTATGAGAGTGGTTCTTAAGTCAAAATGTTCTTAACTCGAGCCGTTCTTAAGTCAAGACCCCACTGTATTAATTGGAAAGAAGGGGTTGTTTTATCATGTTTTAATGGAATTGTATTACCCTGCCCGACTTTACGAAACATTAATTATATGTATCTATTTTATATTGATTTGGTTTTACTGGTCTTTGAGCGTAATAAAGTATACTACTACTACTACTTCGATTCCACGCTGCTCCTCCACTGTATCTTAAATGATCAATAAGGTTCCTTCCAGCTCTGCAGTCCTAAGAGGATGATGAAATATAGGAAGGAGTCTCACGGTGCAGTGGTTAAACTGCAGCACTGCAATCAAAACTCTGCTCATGAGCCAGGTTCAATCCCAGGTGGCCAGTTTGAGGTGGACTCCACTTTCCATCCTTTCAAGGTCTGTAAATTGAGTATCCATCTTGCTGGGAGGGGAGGTAAATTGTAGCCTGCATAGTTAAATCGTAAACTGCTTCAATGCTTTAAGTTTGAGCACTATGGGGCAGGATATAAGCAACACACTTTGCTTTTACTTTTGGTCTATTAAACTAGTGGTAATTTGCCACCATAGCTTCCCACCATTAAACAAATATCAATTGCCAGTGGATTCTAGCCTCTTTCTATTACATGCAGGTCAGATTCCTTCTCTTTGCCGAAACTGGAAAAGTAAGCTAGACATATCCTGCCAGTATCATGCAGCACTAAACACACACCAGTTTCCCAGTTTATATACAGAAACATGACCCAGTGGTTTAATTGTCCAACAGATCTCTTGTTCCAAATCTTTCCAAAAATGTGAACAGCTGTCAGGAAATTCAGCAGAGGAAAGACTAGAGAGTTGCTTGAAGTGGAAAAGTGATTTATTTTCAGCTCAGAAATCACAGATGCATTGGTGGGTGCTCAAAATAGCAGGGGACCCAGAACAAGGGATGACCAGCTCTCTTATATCTTTAGCTGGCGTGTTATTCTAGCCCAAACCTACGTAAAGCCAAAACTTCACTCCTCTCTTTTCTATCTGCTGAGAGGCTTTCTACAATTCATAAAGGGTTCTGCGCTATGTTAGCTTGATACATGACATTAATGTATTTCTTCTAATAAGCACAGTGGACTACCTTATCAGAAAGAGACATTCCTCTGGATATCTCTATTTAATCTTCTAAGACCTAGAAGCAACTAAAACCAGTTTCAGCCGGACTCTGAAGGAGGGCTCAAGAATGCTTTAAAAACTCAACTATCTGAAGGTCAAGGTGTGCGTGTTTAGTTTTCTTAGAGCTAATGGCTACCTGTTTATATATTTTGTATGTCTTATTTTATTAGAAGTGAAAAAATTATAAGACATGGGAGTCTCAGCTTTTTAAAGGATTTTAAAGCAGTTCCAAAGCTTCTTCCACGATGTTCTTCACATTTCGGTTGCATTTCGGATGCTAACAAAAGCATGCATCATCAACAAAGGGACTGGTACAATTTCATAATATCATTTTCCAGTGCCTACAACACAGAGAAGATGAATAAAATCATATATAATCAACTGCTTATATATAATTACATACTAAAGGATATTACTGGCCTTTTTTACATTCTGCAAGGACATGTATGAAGAGATAAAGTGCAATGTGAAAAGTGATCGCCCACTAGACTCTCTGTTTAGCACGTATCTAGAAGTGGTGCTCAATCACTGGTGAAAGACATCTGATTGTCATAGTATGAGATTTTTCTCAGTTCAGTGTTTTCCATTGTTGTGGCCCAAGTCATGTAACTGGTCTATAACAAGATACACATGTGCTGAATTCTTAACTGGCAGCAAATTTATGCCATTGGGCTTTCTCTGGACAGCATAAGTAGTAGGATTCTGAAATGGGGAGGTTCACATTTTGCTGTTTCATTTCAAAGCACTCATGTTCCTTTTCACTTTTGAATTTTAGTTAGATATTTGGTTATATATAAAATGTCTCATGAATAATTGTCCTCCTCCATAAATCATGATTTGCATATAAATGCATAGAAAGGAATCATTACCTTTCTCTGTACAACAGAAGACATTGTCCTTGTTAAGGCAGGCTGTTCTTGAAGCCAGATATTCACCAGGTAAGCAGGCTTTCCGGCATGTACCCCAACAGGCTATTTGCTCAGCTTTGAATGGGGATTTTTCTGGGGAGGTAATATTAAAAAATAAATTAGCTACAGAAAAAGAACAATCCAAGCAGATCACTAACATGCCTAAGTGTTTTAATTTAGAAAAGAATGATTCTTTTTATTCTCTGAAAAGTCTGCCTTTTCTGAAATGGGCAGTGGGCCTTCATCTCTCTCTCTCTCTCTCTGTGTGTGTGTGTGTGTGTGTGTGTGTGTGTATGAGAGAGAGAGAGAGAGAGACAGAGAGAGAGCTTTCCCTGTTTGACTGATTTTTTAACATTTAATTTTGTAAAATTAGTAAAGGCAAAGGTTCCCCTTGACATTTAGTCCAGTCATGTCCGATGATGCAGTGCTCATCCCCATTTCCAAGCCGTAGAGCCAGCGTTTGTCCGAAGACAGTTTCCATGGTCACGTGGCCAGCGCGACTAGACATGGAATGGCATTAGCTTCCCACTGAGGTGGTACCTATTTATCTATTCGCATTTTTACATGTTTCCAAATGGCTAAGTTGGCAGGAGCTGGGACAAGCGACGGGAGCTCGCTCCGTCGCGTGGATTCGATCTTAGGACAGCTGGTCTTCCAACCTTGCAGTCCAGAGGCTTCTGCGGTTTAACCTGCAGCACCACCACATCCCTTTTGTAAAATTACTATGTATTTATTCTACAAAATGAGTATATTTTGGTGAGGATTTGGGGAACTGTCTTGTTTGCTTTTATGGGGGCCGGTTGTTGGGAGAGTGAACTATGTGACTGTGCCAGATGATGTTCTTAATGGTGGCACAGATTGGGGCATTTCCGTCTTGTTTCCGGTTTTGTGTCATAGTTGGTTGCTTTAGTGAGGGGTGTGTTTCCATGTGCTAGGCAGTCATAACGTTTTATTGTTGTGCTGCCCAGGCCTAGAGGGTGGGAAACACCATGCTGTGGTTCTCTTTTAATATTAATCTTCGTTTCTCTTACCTTTATTGTGACTTGAAGGAAGGAGAGAAAGCCAAGTTTATTGTCTCATGTTAACTGAAAAGGTGTCCCTTCCTTTTTAAAAAAAGCAGATTGTTTTAAAATGTGCTATCTTCAGCTAAGGTCAGATAAAATGTTGAATTTTACTGTTAGCTGGCTATTTTCTTGTTGTTGTTGTTTTTCTTATTGTGCTGCCCACATCCAGAGAGTCTGTTGTGCCCAGTGAGTGGCACCATGCAACTATAATCAAAAGAGGTAGCTTCGGTGGAGTGTAAACTTGGCAATACAATCCAACTTGGAAAAAGGCTTTGCTTTCATTTTTATACGATTAAGTCAGGTGCATAGTGGAGAGCATGGATCAGTGATCTAACATTCTGTAGCGCCACCAACTGGAGAATAGGATGCAAAAAACTACAGATACAGCACATGACCTGGAGGTAGGTCCCAACGGACATTAGAGAGGTAGCATTTCCATATAACATGGTTGGTGCAATAACTTTGTAAAATGTTGTGTTGCCTCTTTTTCCCGCTTGAGCGTTTTTCCTTCAAAAAGTTAGAGAAACACCCCTATTTTTCATGTATAGCAGCTGCTAAGTTACCTGAATGTTTGCAGCAGAAGACATGGTCAGGATGATCGCATTTATATGAGAGAACTGCATATTCACTGGGCAGACAGGCTGACTTGCAGTGACCGGGACAGATTTCCTTTCCAACATGGCCGGCTCTGGAGGATCCTTCGTGTTAAAAAAAAGAAAATCAAAATCAAATGATTGAAACGTATCTCCCCCCCCCTCAAAAAAAGAAGAAGAAGAAAGACATTCAGATAAGCCACTCAGAGTAGGGCCATGTTCACTAAATGGGCGGGGTATCAATCAATCAATCAATCAATCAGTCAGTCAGTCAGTCAGTCAGTCAATCAATCAATCAATCAATCAATCAATCAATCAAATGGATTTATGGAACTACGTATCCTTAGATCTAGTAGGAAGAATTATTTTCAGCATGACAAGGAAAGAGGCAGAACTTAGCATGTTCCTGAGAACTGTCAGAAAACAATTATTTGTTATTGGGGCTGTCAGACAACGCGGTTAATGCTCGGAACTATAAATTCGTCATCATTAAGCTTCCCATTATTAATGATTTTTTAAAAAACTTTAAATGTTATGATAGTTTTAGATAATGGGGAGGGGCATTCAAGGGTTTTATCTCTTCTGCTGCTGTTCTTTCAAGTTTGCAAAGAGATAGCAAATTCTGTCCACCACCTACCACCCCAGCACCTATTCTGGCACCTTACTCAGCTCCAGCAAGAACGAATTTCCATCCCCACTCTTTTGGTCTTCAAAATTCTCTCTCTCATTTGTTTATTTATTTATTAGATTTTTATACACCACCCATCTAGCACTCCAGGCACTTCCCAACAAAGTTATGGTGAAATCACCCAACTACAAACAAATGTTATAAATAGCTATAACTATTAGGTAGCAGAACAATGAAGGCGGTCAATTGGCAATGATACATATGAACATTCAGTCACTCTGGCAAAAATTCCTTGGAGACATGAATTGAACCAATATCACCAGTGCCTTTTTCCTGTCTGTCTACTTGTACCCTGTTTTTCCCCATAAATAAGACCTAACCTGGAAATAAGCCCTAGTAGGATTTTTCAGGATGCTCGTCATATAAGCCCTACCCCCAAAATAAGCCCCAGTTGAGTGAAGCCCCACCCTCCACTCTTGTGCAGCCACCAGAAGAAGATGACAGGACTGTATTTGAATAAACGTAGATTGTTGTACATAAGCCCTAATGCATGTAGTGCTATAGTGATTCCTAAGGAGAGCTCATTTTCACATAAGAGGCTCCTAGTCAGAATCCCTCAATTAGGTCTTAAAATTAGATGTTGTGTCTTAAAATTAGATATTGTGTCTGTTTCTTTTATGTTATGGGTAATTCTAGGTCTAAGCAAGTATGCTGGCTGTAGGCTTATTGGTAGTTCAGAGAGTTATGATCCTCAGAAAGGCAGAAGAATACTTCTCTATAAAACTTTGTTATGATTGGCTTTCCAAACATAGTTAAAATTATAATTTAAAATACACAGTTAAGCCTCCTTAAATAACAATTAAGGCTTAAGGTCCATGAAGAGAAGAAAGGGTTTGGGGAAATGAGCATAATGTTCCACTGATAACATGGGTCACTTGAAAAAATTCTAATCTGGGGGGGGAGAGGACACTCTGAGATTTTTATTTTTAAAAAAAAAATCAGCTTAAACTACTTTCTGTGATCCATATCATTGCTAGCATATTGAATTGCTCAGTGAAAATGATTCATTTTTATTAGGCTTCTGCTATTATCTTTAATTTTACAGCACTATGTTGTTTAGTCGTTAAGTCGTGTCTTCGTGACCCCATGGACCAGAGCACACCAGGCCCTCCTATCT
Source organism: Pogona vitticeps (assembly GCF_051106095.1). Taxonomy (NCBI): domain Eukaryota; kingdom Metazoa; phylum Chordata; class Lepidosauria; order Squamata; family Agamidae; genus Pogona; species Pogona vitticeps. The sequence goes on from NC_135783.1 coordinate 7,448,287, forward strand.
TCCACTGCCTCCCGGAGTTGGGTCAGATTCATGTTGGTCGCTAAGTAGATTATTAATTAGGGGTTGGAGTATGGAAAGACCCAGAAGGCATAAGGTTTTCTCTAAAACGTTTGGCAACCACTGCCTTATACAGGAATCCCAACAGAAAACCACAGTACTGGAGATACAAAAAAAAGTTAGAAGGCTACCATTGCGTTCAGAAAATATATTCATCTGCTGAATGATGAGGCTCTCTCTCGTTAAAGGCAGCCTGATTTATTTCCCATTAATCAAGAAATGAGATTCTTCTTCTGCCCATAAGACAAAAGCACAACATGGATGTGCAATATTTCTACTGTGGCAGGAATGTTTTTACATCTCCTGATCCCGTCATTCTAGTAAACGCCAGATCCGTGCATCTCACCTGAGCAATTCAGCAGTATGAAACAGAAGAGGACGGCAGGGAGATTCTGCATGACTGACTCTTGCCTCCAGCAAAAGGAAGTTTAGACAGAATACAGTACAAAGATAACCCTTTATTTATACATCATTACAAAAATGATTGTATCTACAGGGATGATAAGCTTTCTGGCATACCTAGTGAAAACTAAAGGACTGTGTATTCCATGCGTTTTGATTGTGCTGCTTCATGCCATTAAACCCGCCTTAAATGCCTATACAGTGTGTTCCTCTTCTATCTCAAAAACCCCTACGAAGTTTTGAAAATCCGTGTGTGCAAAAGATAAAAAGCACTCACAGATAAAGATGTAAGGGGGAAAAATACAATTAATTAGGAAGTTACTTTGATCCCACTAATGGAATTCCTCTCTAAGGACAGGACTTACCATTTTCTTTTATTTGGAAAATTCATCTACAACGCCTACACGTTCTCATTATTCCTTTCCTTGTTAGCTTTCACTTTTTTTATATTCTGCTTTCTACAAGACCTCAAGGCAGTGAACGTCACAGAAACAATTTGCAATGACACAGCAAATCTAATCTGATGAAGCACCCGATTACACCTCCAGGTGAAGTTACTCCCAGCTGTTAATCACAATTAAAGTGTTTTCAAAAGTAGAGGCCTAATTAGAAGCTGGCTCAGAGCCTTGGCTACCGAGAGCATGGCGACCAATTCCTTCTGGCCTTTAGGGGCCAAATAAATCATGCCAGCTTTATTGCCCACAGATGCTGTTGGGCTGTTGGGCTCTAATACAAGTATCATTATTTGGTAAAAAGGAGAAGGAGCAGATTTGGCAGAGAAGCAAACTGCATTTGATGGATTGACTAGAACTCTGGAGGTAAAAGGTAAAGGTTCCCCTTGACAATTTTTGTCCAGTCGTGTTCGACTCTAGGGGGCGGTGCTCATCCCCGTTTCCAAGCCATAGAGCCAGCGTTTTGTCCGAAGACAATCTTTCCGTGGTCACATGGCCAGTGCGACTTAGACACGGAACGCTGTTACCTTCCCACCGAGGTGGTCCCTATTTATCTACTCGCATTTGCATCCTTTCGAACCGCTAGGTTGGCGGGAGCTGGGACAAAGCAACGGGAGCTCACTCCATCACGTGGATTCGATCTTACGACTGCTTGGTCTTCTGACCCTGCAGCACAGGCTTCTGCGGTTTAGCCCACAGTGCCACCACGTCTCTGGAGAACAGGATTCAAATCCCTGCTCAGCCATGGAAATTCACAGGGGGAGTGGAACTCGTAAAACCACTCCTTAAAATATCTCACATTGAAAGCCCTATTAGGGTTGCTGTAAGTCAGTTCCAACTTGATGATATGGAGCACACAAAGATCATCTCTTACTCAGTGCTCAAACAGTGAGATCCTTTCTAATAACGTTTTTTAATATTTGCAGACAAACACTGGCTCTACGGCTTGGAAACGGGGGTGAGCACCACACCCTAGAATTAGACACGACTGGACTAAATATCAAGGGGAACCTTTACCTTTGCCTTACACCCCTTCCTGGGATTGTTTTCCTATACAAGACTTCCACATTTGAGAACCAACCATAATAAACATTGGTGAGAAACATCATGGTATGTAGGGGAAGGATGCGCTGAACACCTCATGCTTTTCTGACGGTCACTGCCTGGCTCACCTGTCATTGTGACCCATCACAGGTGCTCTGTGATGCAGGAATATGCCACAATATCCTGGAGCAACAAACCAAAAAAAAACAAAACCTTATAAACTGAGTGTATGGTCGGTTGTTGGTTTGTTTGTTTCCTTGAATCATAAGAAGGGACTGACAGGGGAGGGGAAAGCAATGATCCTCCGCAGTTTTGGAGGAGATAGCTATTTTAGTCAATGCAAGTGTATATGAAAAATCCAAATCAACAAAAAAAAGGAAGACGAAAACATATGGTACCTTAAAGACCGCCGAAGAATTGATGCTTTTGAATTGTGGTGCTGGAGGAGACTCTTGAAAGTCCCCTGGACTGCAAGGAGAACAAACCTATCAGTTCTAAAGGATATCAACCCTGAGTGCTCCCTGGGAGGACGGATCCTGAAGCTGAGGCTCCAATCCTTTGGGTTTCTCATGAGAAGAGAAGACTCCCTGGAAAAGACTCTGATGTTGGGAAAGTGTGAAGGCAAGAGGAGAAGGGGACGAGGTTTTGATGCTTACTCATAAAGTCCTCCATGGTTTGGGACCACGGTACTTGTCAAAGAAACAGCGACATCCATGTTGGCTCGGGCATGTTGTGAGAATGGATGGTGGTCAGATTCCAAAAGATCTCCTGTATGGAGAAATAGTGCAGGGAAATCGCCCCAGAGGGAGACCCCAGCTGTGATAAAATGACATCTACAAGCGGGATCTCAACAGATGGGAAACCCTGACATCTGAGCGTTCAGCCTGGAGGCAGGTGGTGCATCATGGCCTCCCCCAATTTGAAGACACACTTGTCCAGCAGGCCGAAGCAAAGAGGAAGTCCTGAAAGCAGCAAAATCAGGGAGCTGGACAGGGGACAGATTGTGTTTGTCTTCTGCATGGAAGGCATTGTCACTCTCGAATTGGCCTCCTCAGCCACACTAGGCACTGTTCCAAGTCCTCTATTCAGATTATGTTTCCATTGTCTCTCGAGACTGAAGGATGCCTAATCACTAATCACTTGTCGCAGTGTCTTTCCTTCAGGTCATTTGTCTGCTCCACCAGATCCTCCCAGGCAATGCTCCTCCAGGTGGCCACTCTGAAAGTGGCAAGAAAATCATCTTCTTCACTACGGCACCAACGATCTGGTACCATGTTCCAATGTGGCTGTGCCTGACTCCTTCCTTCCCAACATTGATCTCAAAATGTTGCTTTTTAGAGGGAGCTTTCATAGCAACCCTGCTTGATCCCATGTCTTGTTTCCAGCCTGTTGTTTTGTTATTTCTTTTATTTTTTTCTGACTGACTATTTATAACTTAATTGCTCTTGTGTTGTTTTACTTTGTCAAGGTGTAAACTGCCCAGAATAGTACATTGCACTAATGGGGAGGTATAATAAATCAATACATCAATAAATCAATGAATCAATAAAGTTCCCGAGTGGTGCAGCAACTTTTCAGCAGAAGAGTAGACTTTTGTTTTCATAGAAGGAGGGTGAAGTCTCTGTGGGGAATTGTGGTTTGGTGAGACTCCAAAAAATCACCCAGATTGAGAAATTTTGCGAATATTCGTAATCTCCCTCCTTACAATATGTAATGCTTAAATAAGACTTTGAAAGAAAATAGAACAGGAGTGGGAAAACTATATCCCATAAACCTTATGTTGAGCCTCGTGGCGCAGTGGTTAAACCGCTGTACTGCAGCCAAAACTGTGCTCACGACCTGGGGTTCAATCCCAGGTAGCCGGCTCAAGGTTGAGAGGGGGGGAGGGAGGGGGGAGGGAGAGGAGAGAGAGAGAGAGAGAGAGAGAGAGAGAGAGAGAGGCTGGATCCTCAACCAAGAAAGAAGAGAAGAATGTGGTGCCTCTCAGAAGAAAATGGAATATTCTGCCTTTCAATTTTTTTTTTTAAAGGTAAAGTCAACAGGGCTGGGTGTACTGCTGCTTCTTTTCCTACCAGACACAGTAGACTCCTTTCTAGTTTATAGTGCCCTCTAAAGTTCAGAAGTAGAGAAAGCTGACAGGGGAAAATTGATTTGTTTGAAATGGGGTGCTAGAGCAGAGCTTTACAGATATTCTGGACTGCCAGAAAGATGAACAGGTGGGTCCTTGAGCAAATCAATTATCTATGGAGGCAAAAATGCTGAAACTGAGGCTCTCCTAATTTGGGCACATTGCAGGAAGACAGGATTCTCTGGAAAAGACAATAATGCTAGCAAAGGTTGGAAGCAGCAGGAAAAGAGGAAGACCAAATATGAGACATACTGACTCCCTAATAGAAGCCACACGCTTGAATTTACAAGAGCTGAGAGGGGCTGTTAAAGGCAGGGTATTTTGGAGGTCACACATTCATAGGGCTCCCGCGAGTCAGGGGTGAGATGATGGCACATAACAACAGACAATCTCCAGTAGTCCCAGTTTACTAATCCCCCCCCCCCGGTGTCACATCTTTCTCTGATCTAGCAGCTGAAATGGAAATAGCACAGTCTCTCCTTCTATAAAAATATTTTAATTGTTTGATTGTTTTATTTCTTCTCCGGATCTTAATCCCCAACCATCTTGAGTCCTGCTTGAAATGGCAGATTTTTCACGCTCCGTGTGTTTTCACCTGGGATGTTCACTCTTACATACAGTCTTCTCTCATGTTCCTTTTCTACAACAGTAGATATGGGTATGAACTTGGCAGATCACTCTTGGTCCACGTCTCTCGCCTTCTGCACACTTCTCCTTGCATCTACCGGGACACCATTTCGCTGGAGTCAATGCTGATTCTGTATTAGAAAAAAGGGGAAACAAGGCTTGGGGTTAAGTCACAGTAAAGGTTGGCGTCATTGGGATGGTGGACCAACCCTGCAAGTTTCCCCAAACTTTATAGCAGCTATCCATGGTGCTGAACCCTGTCCCCCAAACTGGTTCTGTCTTTTAGGTATCTCCTTTTAAAGAACTGCCATCAGAACTGCCAACATCCACTGGGTAGAGATGGATGATGTGTTGGACATTTCTAGTTCAACTCACCATCAGCTATGTGCTCGGAATAGCATCTGTTCTGGACCCACATCAATTGCTGACCCATATTTATCTTGCTGCATCTCCTTGGCATTCCACTGGCTTCTGAAGGTCCATATGTGCCCTTCAGACAGGAGCAGCAAAGCTGTTTCCATTTGTTCACTGGGCGTCTTGAAATCTCAAGGAAAGCCATTCATAATTTTACTTCCTCTCAAGCATCCTGCATCATCATCAACTTAGAATTGCAGAGCTGGAAGGGACCCTATGGATCCTCAAGTCCAGCCCCTGACAAGGAGACAAAGTAGAGAATTGAACTTCCAACCTCTGACCCCTCAGTGAGATGCCTCAGCCACTGAGCTATCCAGCTATACTGTATCTTCCATCTCTGGTTGGACGGACATGTTGCCTTTGTAGCGTAACAGAACCAGCAGAAGACGAAGCTTGTTACCACAACATTGAATGAAGAACACAGATGCCTCAACATTTCCTGGAGGGCTGCAAAGTCTGAATACAGCTTCTCTAGAAGAAGGCTGCTCAACTGTCCAGCCCTCTGTAGCAAGTTCAGTATCATGAGGTGCCACCTGGGGTAGGAACCCTCTCCCTTTTTTCCCTTTCTATCAAGGGAACATCAAATTATGTTAACCACACTAATAAGCACAATTGCGTTGAACACAACATGGATCACTGACATTTGAGATACATCCCCTGCAGTGGACTGGCAGCTCTTGGAGTGCCACTTAATGTCTCATTTACTAACCAGGCCCTCATTGCTACACAACACCACCATTGGCACCATGCTATCAGATGAGATGTGATGGTGACATGTTTATCTGTCCTGGCGTGGCATCATTCATGAAGCTATCCATAAGAACCTAAGAAGAGCCCTGCTGGATCAGGCCAAGGACCCATCTAGTCCAGCTTCCTTTATCTCACAGTGACCCCACCAGATACCTCTGAGAGCACACGAGGCAACGAGATCCCTGTCTCCTGATGCCCCTTCCTCTGCATCTGGCATTTAGAGGTACCTTCCTTCTAAGCCTGGAGATTATACATCCCCACCATAGCTTGGAACCTGTGATGGACTTTTCCTCCAGAAATCTGTCCAATCCCCTTTTAAAGGGATCTAGGCCAGATGCTATTGCCAGATCCTGTGGCAAGGAGTTCCACAGACTAACAACATGCTGGGTCAAGTAATATTTTCTTTTATCTGTTTCTCACTGTCCCAACACTCAGTTTGAGTAGATGTCCCCTGGTCCTGGTATTGCATGAGAGGGAAAAGAGCTACCCTCTACTCACTTTATCCATCCCCTGCATCATTTTATATGTCTCAATCATGTCCCCCCTCAGATGCCTTTTTTCCAGACTAAAGAGCCCCAAACACTGTAGCCTTTCCTCAGAAGGGAGGTGCTCCAGCCCAGTCATCATTTTAATCACTCTCTTCTGCAGCTTTTCCAGTTCTACAATGTCTTTTTTGAGGTGCGATGACCAGAACTATACGCAATATTCCAGGTGCGATCTTAACAGCATTTTCCAAAATGGCATTGTAATGTTGGCTGTTTTATTTTCAATCCCCCTTTTAATAATATCTAGTATAGAATTGGCCTTCTTCACTGCTGCCGCACACTGGGTTGACAGTTCCATCAAGCTGTCCACCAGCACACCAAGATCTCTTTCCTGATCCATCATGGACAGCTCAGAACGCATCAGCTGATAAATAAAGTTTTGGTTCCCCCCCTCCCCAATGTGACATTACTTTAGATTTTCTTATATTGAAATGCATTTGCCATTTTGCTGCCCATTCTCCCAGTTTGGAGAGATCCTTCTGGAGCTCTTCACAATCCCTTCTGGTCTTCACTACTCGGAAAAGTTTTGTGTCATCTGCAAATTTGGCCATCTCACTGCTTATGCCTGTCTCGAGGTCAACAGGTTGAAAAGTACCGGTCCCAGAACAGATCCCTGGGGCACATTGCTCTTCCTTGTGAAAATTGCCCATTGACCCCCACTATCTGTTTCCTGGTTCTCAACCAGATCTCAATCCATAAGAGGACCTGCCCTCTTAGCCCCTGACTGTGGAGTTTTCTCAGCAGCCTTTGGTGAGGGACCGTGTCAAACGCCTTCTGAAAATCCAGATAGGCAATATCCACTGGTTTGCCCACATCCACATGTCTGCTGACCTTTTCAAAGAATTCTGAAAGGTTTGTGAGGCAAGACTTACCCTTACAGAAGCCATGCTGATTTTCCCTCAGCAAGGCTTGTTCTTCTATGTGTTTTAAGATTTTATTTTGGATGAGACTTTCCACCATCTTTCCTGGAACAGACATTAAGCTAACCAGCCTGTAGTTTCATGGGTCCTCCCTCCTTCCCTTTTTAAAGATTGGTTTGACATGTTCTATTCTCCAGTCCTCTGGCACTGTGGCCATTTTAAGGGACAAGTTGTATATTTTAGTTAAGAGATCAGCAACTTCATTCCTCAGTTCCTTAACCACCCTTGGGTGGATGCCATCTAGGCCTGGTGATTTATTGATCTTCAATTTATCAATTAGGTCTAAAACATCCTCTCTTTTAACCTGTATCTGATTTGATTCATTAGTCAGGAGGGGCTATTCGGGCAACAGAATCTGCCCAAGGTCTTCTGTCATGAAAACAGATGCAAAGAACTCATTAAATTTCTCCAAATCCCCCTTTACCTCCCCTTTACCTTCCTCATCGTGGTGGCGCTGTGGGCTAAACTGCAGAAGCCTGTGCTGCAGGGTCAGAAGACCAAGCAGTCGTAAGATCGAATCCACGCAACGGAGTGAGCGCCGTTGCTTGTTCCAGCTCCCGCCAACCTAGCGGTTCGAAAGCATGCAAATGCGAGTAGATAAATAGGTACCATCTTGGTGGGAAGGTAAACAGCATTCCATGTCTAAATCACACTGGCCATGTGACCACGGAAAGATTGTCTTCGGACAAAACGATGGCTCTATGGCTTGAAGAGCGGGATGAGCGCCGCCCCCTAGAGTCGGACACGACTGGACAAAAATTGTCAAGGGGAACCTTTACCTTTACCTTTACCTTCCTCATCATCTAGAGGGCCACCTCTAGTAGGTTTCCTGCTTCTAAGATAATTAAAGAAGCTTTTATTATTCCCCTTTATATTGCTGGTCATACGTTCCTCAAAGTACCTTCTGTATCATCTTCTTACATTTCTTTTGCCAGAGTTTGTGTTCCTTTTTATTTTCCTCATTTGGGAAGGATTTCCATTTATGGAAGGACCCCCCTTGCCCTTTAAAGCCTCTCTAACCATGCCAGCACCCTCTTGGACTGAGTTGAACCCTCTTTTCTTTGCGATATGCACTTCCGCTGGGCCTGTATTACTGTTGTTTTAAACAGTCTCCATGCACTCTGGAGAGACTGGATTCATTTTACCTTCCCTTTCAACTTCTTTCCAACTAGTTTCCTCATCTGAGGGAAGTCCGCCCTTCGGAAATCAAATGTTTTTGTGTCAGATTTGCTTGACACTCTTCCCCCAACATGCATGGTGAAAGAGATCGCAGCATGGTCACTATTCCCTAGCGGCTCGGTGACATTCACGTCCCTAACCAGGTCCTGAGTACCACACAATATTAAATCCAGAGTCACCTGTCTTCTGGTGGGCTCCATGACAAGTTGCTCCAAAGCACAGTCATTTAGCATGTCAAGAAACACAGTCTCTCTTTCTTCACCCGAGCATGCATTGGCCCAGTCAATGTGAGGATCATCAAAGTCCCCCATGATGACAATCCTGTCCCTCTTGGGCACCTCCTTGATTTGTCTCCTCATTTCAAGGTCCCCCTCAAGTTTTTGATCTGCGATAGCACACTCCCACTATCACATCTCTCCTTGGGCCTGGCAGTTTAACCCACAGTGATTCTATGATGGAGTCAGACCCATTGTCCATCTCCATTCTGCTGGATTCTACCTGTACTTTGACATCGATGGCCGCCCCACCTCCGACACACCCCTCCCTATCTCTCCTATAAATCTTATAGCCTGGGATTGCAGAATCCCACTGGTCGTCCAAATTCCTTCGGATTTCTGTTATGGCCACTATATCAATGTTATCCCTAGCCACCAAATGTTCCAGCTCTCCCATCTTTACTCAGACGCTTTGGGCATTTGCATAAAAGCACCTGTGCACAGGGTCCCCCAAGAAAAGCCACTTGTCTTTACCCTCTCCATCCTCATTCCTCAGAGATTAGGAGTCCTGAACCGGATGCCACTAAGCTCCTGTCGGCTTTCTCCCGGGATACAGTTTAAAAGCTGTTTTGCCACTTTTATAATGTTATGCACAAGGGACAGGAAAGGTCCCAAACAAGCCTAAAGTATTCTTAGGAATTGTTTCTAACTTGCTATGTTGAGATGAATATGATGTGATCCAGTGGCTCCATCTCCTCTACTGAGCAAAGAGTCCCAAACAAATGATTACTGGTCTTTGAAGTGGAATTCAAAAACCAAATTGAAAACTAAAATTTAAGTAATCTATACAGTCCCTATTTGCATAGCAGGTCCAAAACTGTCACCTTGCAGAGACTATTTTTGTCATCAGACCATTTAGGATATCTTGCCATATATATCTCCCCTTTGACTGGATGGCATTTTGGACACCTGGCGAAAGGAATTCCCCTCCATTCAAACAAATTCAAGCATTTAAACCTACCAAATGCACCTCTGAAGTTGGTGGGACAAGAGAAAGACCTCGTCTGATGATCTTAACATCTGAGCAGCCTCATAAAGGAAGACCTAGTTAGTTAGGCATCCTTCAGCCTCGAGAGACGATGGTAACGTGCTCTGTATGGAGGACTTGGAACAGCATCTAGTGTGGCTGAGAAGGCCAATTCGAGAGTGACCATCCCTTCCACACTGAAGACAAATACTATCTGTCCCCTGTCCAGCTCCCTGATTTTGCTGCTTTCGGGACTGCCTCTTGGCCTCGGCCTGCTGGACAAGTGCCTCTTCAAATTGGGAGAGGCCATTATTCTACCGCCTGCCTCCAGGCTGAATGCTCCGATGAAAGGGTTTCCCATCTGTTGAGATCCATTCCTAAGACCTTCAGATCCCACTTGCAGATCTCCTTGTATCGCAGCTGTGGTCTCCGTCTGGGGTGATTTCTCTGCACTAATTCTCCATACAGGAGATCCTTTGGAATCCAACCATCAGCCATTCTCACGACGTGCCCAAACCAACGTAGACGTCGCTGTTTCAGTAATGTATACATGCTAGAAATTCCAGCTCATTCTAGGACTACTCTAAAGGACTACTCTACATAAAGGACTACTCTAAAGGACTACTCTAGGACTACTCTACATAAAGGAAGACATGGTCTTTGAAATAGCCATTTAGGGCTTCATAGGTTAGAACCAGCATTTTGAATTGTGCCCAAAGAGTATTTCCACCTTCCAAAGCTCTATCTGTATCAAATCCGGTGTATATATCATAAACCCTGAAAATTGGTTGGCTCAAAGTGCAATTGACCCATAACTTATTTCCTTCTGCTACAAACCTGCTTCCAGAGGAACCATCATAACATACTCACCAGGCGTTGTCGCTAACTTGGGTTCTTTCATATCTAGTTGTGGTATGAACAATGGGCTCTCATTTTCTTCACAGTCTTCCATCTCAGGGATAGAATCTAGGACGGTGGAGATAAGCACTCATTCTAGATCTGCAGGGGTTACAGTTGTGCAGACCCTGGTAACTGTACTCCCAACCAAGCAGGAAGGGCTGAATCCCTGCAAGATGGGGAGAAGTGAGATAAGACAAAAGATGCCCTCTATCTCATGCATCTTTTTTCCAATGGAATTGTTAGGGTCATTCATGGCCACATATCTGCAGGTGTTGCTCATCCCAGTAGAGCAAGGGATTAATGATTGCTTTAATCCTAAATGCCTCATCATACTACATTGAGGTGGCTTTGAAAAAGGTGAACCTTTCTAGATCAGTGGTCTCCAAATTTGGGAAACCCAGATGTTCTTGGTCTGCAATTCCCAGAAACCCCAGGTAGCACATTTTGTGGTGGCCTCTGAGAATAATACACCAAAAACAACTGGGTTATCCAAGGCTGAGAACCATTGTTCCAGATGCAAAATGCCTGGGTACCAAAGACTGGGCTCTGACTTTGCCAAACCTCATTCATAAGTCAGAAATCCAAGGCTCCATTGCTTTCATGTGTAGCTTAATCATGTCAAATGCACATCTGCTTCTAACCTGCCTCAGATATCCCATCATGCCATACTTACAGGATCTTCGTATTGCAGACTTTTGTCCACCAAGCTCTTCACTGTTCCACTCAATGTCGTTGATAGAACCTAGGTGGTAAAGACAGGCAATCATGTCTAAAATTGAAGGCGCCGTTGTATAGACCATACAAGTTCTAGTCCTAGGCACTAGAATTCCCTGCCATCTGATGTGTCCCCTTAGAAGCACTGGAACATATAGAAATGCCTTGTACTGAATGAAATAATGGCCCATCTACCCCTGTATTATCAACTCTGACTTGAGCTCTACTAGAAAACGGAATTGGTCTGTGCCCTTCATCATATCCACTTCTGGCAGCGGCATCATATCCTTCTCTTGTTCATAGCTCATAGTACTTTTCAAATATTTGAAAGGCTGCCATACAGAGGAGGGGCAAGATCTGTTCTCAATCATCCCAGAGTGCAGGACACGCAACAATGGGCTCAAGTGAAAGGAAGACAGATTTCGGTTGAATATCAGGAAAAACATCCTAACTGTTAGAGCAGTACGACAGTAGAACCAGTTACTTTGGGAGTTGGTGACACTGGAGGCATTCAAGGAAAACTTAGACAATCGCCTGGCAGATATGCTTTGATTGTATTCCTGCATTGAGCAGGGGGTTGGACTTGATGGTCTTGTAGGCCCCTTCCAACTTCACTGTTCTATGATTCTATGATAGTTCTCCCAAAAGCCATCAATATAATCTAGGGTGATGGAGATAAGTATTCATACCTTGAGTAGTAAGGATTGCAATCGTACCCAACAAGTAAGGACAGGAATAGAATAGGTTAAATGATACATGTGAAATATACATGTGCACCAGCCTAGCTGGGTTCATAATCTGAAGTGTGGATGCAGCTGCTGTTCATGTCACTTGATAGAGAAGGACATTCACAGTTGCTTTGATCCCTAAATGTCTCATCGTATTAGAAAAGGTCAGTATATGTTGAAAATATGATGCTGTGTAGTAGGAATGTCCACTAACTACCAAAGTTCTAATTCCATATAAACTCATGCATAAGTTAGAAAGGCAAGTACATAGTAGCTTACGTTTATGCCTATATTACCGTACTCCATCTGATCCCAATCTAACTTTAGGAGAAGTGTTTTTACTTGAATCTGGTTCTGGTTCTGGACCCTCAGGTATGAGAGGTTTGCTTGGGGGATACATCCCATATTCATTGAGCCATGGATCATCAATGCAAGCTAGATTATCGAGTGTCAACTTCATATAACATTTTGTCTTAAATATTCAGATTGGTTCACCTGCATTATCTCCAATAAAATGCATGTTCTAACTCAATTTGCCAGAAAAAGTGTCACCATAGAATTTTGAGATTGTAAATCTAGGATTTAGAATATTGATTTGTAGGTGTCTGTCTGTCTATGCTCCTTCATGATTCTGAAATTCTATTTTATCTGAATCATACAAATTCCCAAAGATACATATTTACCAAAACAAGAAATTGAGTTAAATCAAAGGTTAAAGGTCCTGTGTTCATTTTTTAACCCAACTCAGCAACCATTTACATCTCCCCTTCTGTGACACATTTTATGGAGACATGTGGGAAGAATATCTGAACTAGTCCTCAGAATAGTACTTCTGGATCTTTGTATATATCCCGTGGAATTAGCAATGAATTCTTCTGTCTTACCTTTGGCACCTAAGGAAAAAGAGAAGAAGAAGTAACCACAGAGGAGGTAGAAATACTTCATGGCTGGTTAGATTTTTCTTGCAATTCTGAGATCTCAAAGAGGAAGTGATGGAAAGCCTTTCTTATTTATAGCTCATTGGAGAACCACAAGCCCCAAAGGAAACAGGAAGGAATATGACATAAATGTTTGAAAACCATGACCATCAGATTCTTAATAAAGTGGTGCCTCGCTTGATGAGAATAATCCATTCCAGCAAAATCGCTGTAGAGCTAAATACTCATCAAGCCAAATAAAAAAGCCCATTGAAATGCATTGATAACCACTCAATTCGTTCCAACGGGCTAAATACCTCAGCATCCAGCGAAGATCCTCTATAGGGCGGCCATTTTCTGATGCCTGTGCCGCAAAAAATCCATCCTAAAGCACAGCAGGGAGCCATTTTACACAGCAGGCAGCCATTTTGAAACCCAACGATCTGCTGTATTGATCATCGTAATGCAAAGAATCGGTTCCCAAAGCAGGGAACTGATCATCGGGAAGCGAACTTTGCCCATTAAAACATTGTTTTGCGATCGCAAAAACCTCATTGTCAAGCGGATTCGTTGTTTAACAAGGTAATCATTAAGCAAGGCACCACTGTATAATGAGACTGTTCTCATGTGGCTGTTTCTACAGTTATAGTACCAGCTTCATCACTGACAGCAAACAACTGCAGGAATTGATCATAGGAAGAAACTACTTTATTTCATTGATTAATAGTTCACCATATAATGTAGCGTATCAATCCATATGGTCTGTGCTTTATAATATTCCATGTTGTTGATACATCTAAATAGGTTTCATCTGCTCCAGGAAGAGGCAGTTCCCTCCACCCTTGGGCAAGGTTTTCTTGCTGAAAGCAACTTCCAAGAAAACAGGGACAATCACATGAATGGGGTTCTACATGTGGATCCTCTCATATGATGGGGAAAAATAAATATTATAAGAGGAAACTGCCATCCGTAAATCATGACAATCACCAAAAAAAAGCCAGGAATAAGATGTCCTTCTAGATATCTATGGTTCAAAAAAGTACAGCTCGTTGAGCATTTTGTTCCTGGTCAGAATCAAGATTTTGAGGAAGAAACCAGTTTGCTGGATTTGTTCCAGCTTGGATTGATATCGGTCTGCTGCTGAACCACAACAAATGAGTGCCGTCCACCCACCCTACTGCTGCAACCTTCCATGAAGACTTTTTTGAAGACGAGTTTCAGGCAAAGTTAGTCCTCAGTTTGACTGTCCCATCTCTTCCATGTTTAGGGGCCCATTGAAGGCGTTATGTCCCCTGTCTGGTGATCCCCACATTCCTGGAACCAGAACATAACTATCTATTCCAGACTAGAAATTCTTTGAAACTCTGATTCTCTACCGATGTTTCTTCCTATTGCCAGTGTAACACAAAGTCCAAGCATCAAGTCCCAGTTGTCTTCTCTATTACAGAACCTTGGGTACCCACCTCCCTTTTGGCCACCCAAAAATCAGGCAATAGTTTCTGCTTGATGGACTTCCTTGGTATGCAGAAGTATATTTATATGCAAATTATAAAAATGCCTATGTTTTCAGCTGAAAGCGTCATGAAAGCCTATTTCTAGCATCTGTGGGATTTTTGGAACAGTAAACACTGGGAGAAATTGGACCCAATAATTTCTGCAGTTTCAGTGGATCGTGGATGGAAATCAAAATAGCCATTCTCTGTCTCTGTCTCTCTCTCTCTCTCTCTCTCTCCTTCTGTTGGAATCATTGTAAAATTGTGTTATGTGCATTGAGCAGTGGGTGATGACACTCCTGTCTGAACTCAGTCACATTACTCCTAACTACACAAATCCGTCTCTTCCAATGATGTAACCGACTGAAGTCTTAATTGGGATTATCTAGGGCAGTAGGGATATGGTGGCGCTGCAGGTTAAACTGCAAAGCCTCTTGGTTGCAAGGTCGAAAGATCAGCAGTTTGAATCCACACAATGGAGTGAGGTCCTGTCATTTGTCTCAGCAAGTGACGGGACCTAGCACTTCGAAAGCATGTAAAAATGCGAGTAGATAAATAGATACCACCACGGTGGGAAGGTAAACCGCATTCCCTGTCTAGTCGCGCAGGCCACGTAACCATGGAAACTGTCTACAGACAAACGATGGCTCTACAGCTTGGAAACGGGGATGAGCATCACGCCCTAGAGTCAGTCATGACTGGACAAATTGGCAAGGGGAAACTTTACCTTTACCTAGGGCAATACGTTGCCTCACTGCTTTTGGGATTCCCTAACACCCAAAATGCCTCAAAACTCTTTTTGACACAGTAAGTCCCCTTGTCTCTTGTCAGGCACTGGGAAGGGGAGTCTGTCATATTTTGAAATTTCCCTGCACCTCTATTTCCCTTCTATTTCTTTCATTTTAAAGAGAGAGAAAATGGCCACAAGAAGACTATCCAGAATTTTAAAACCTATTTTTGTTGAATCTACTTCTCAGTTAACCAAAAAAGCCTTTGTGGCAACAGTTACATTGCATGACCACAGCATTAAGTATTTAAAACTTTAAAAAAATAAGGATGCTATTTGGCCCCTTCAGCCTTTCCTCCTTGTGAGTCTATCCTCCAAGCCGCCATCAAATCTGAAAAATGGCCCTCAAATGTGCTATTTTCACCCATCCCTGATTTAAATGGACCTTCTCGGTCAAAGTACTGAACCCTTTGAGGGCTCATCCCCATATCTTTAAAATACAGAAAGACGCTCCAAGACCATAAGCTGAACTGCATGGTATTTTTTTTTAATAAGCAAACATAGGAAAAATTTGGTGAGGGTCAATACACAGGAAAAATCATAGCAGGGAATCAGTTATGTTTGACAATTCAAATGAATAACAACACAGGAATAGGCAACAGACAGACTGAAAATCCTGGGGGTCACTGATTACTCCAGCCATTGATGGAATCAGAAATCCACTGTGAATGGTCAACACTGTTTCATTACCTGGATAAAGAGAGAAACAGTGTCATAATCATTATTTTTAATCAAATTACATACTCAAAAAAAAACCACTAAATATTTTATGGACTTTATTATGCACTCATGTCTAATATCAGGGATACAGAGCATCTGGCTCTTGAAATATTTTTCAAATGAACCACTGTTGTCTATGCAGGCTGGAACAGATGACATGCTTTCAGCAAGCCACTTTCAGTCCCCCCAGATGTCCACCCCCACACGACTATTTTTTTTTATCCAGGGGGTTGCTCCAAATGTATCCTTGCGTCCCCCAGCAGGCAGAAGCCTTGCGCTGTGCTTTGAGGGGCCCTCACCACCCTGAGTCCCCTCATTCTTATATAAAATATTATATATATATAAATATTTTGGCCACTAGAGGGTGCAAGGGGGTTTTTGAGTTTAAAAAATAATTTTAACAATTGGGACAATGGGAGGGGTCACAGGAATGGCCCTTCCAAGAGCCAGAGAGGAGCATAGGCACCGCAATTTCTGAACAAGATTATTTATTTCATCAGCTCACCCTTCATTTCTTTGAGAGACAATAAAATATCATGCCTGGGGGTGGGGGAGGGGCATAGCTTTTCTTGGTCCTTTCACATCTGTTTGATCTCTAGAAGTAAA
Source organism: Pogona vitticeps (assembly GCF_051106095.1). Lineage (NCBI taxonomy): Eukaryota > Metazoa > Chordata > Lepidosauria > Squamata > Agamidae > Pogona > Pogona vitticeps. The sequence goes on from NC_135783.1 coordinate 7,464,912, forward strand.
GAGTGAGCTAAGCCATATCCAAAGTCTACATTTTTATTAAGTTTTTTTTTAAATTGGGCTCCACGTGCACCACTTTTTATAATGTATGGACAGTTTCCAAACAGACAAAAGGATTCTGTCAGACATTTTCTTAAAGCTCACCTTACGGCTTCTTGCAGCAAACGCCTCCATTTTTATCGCACTTCCCAATGTTGGTTAGGTTTGGTGAGCAAGTCAGAAACTTGCACTTCCCACCAGCCCGCTCACATTCCGCGGCAGTCTTTGGGTCGGCAAATACTGGAACGAACAAACAAACAACAAGGACGACACTAATATTCTTATGCCCATGAGCCAACATTGCATATCAGTTTCACACCTTCTCAAAGTTGATGCAGGCATCAAGGGATCAACAAATGGGACCACTGAGACTCAAGAGCAAAGTATCACTATTTTTAGGTGCAGGGCAATGTTTGCCGAAGGATCAAAGATGCTCATAGATAAGGATGCTCCGGAAACACAGAAAACTAAACGTGTGTTGACAGGGAAATGGGAAATCAAAGAGCTGTGAAGTAATGGAATCATTGAAAAAAGCACACGCAAGGTGGCTTGCTAGCAGGAATACTAAAACTGAAGTATTTTACACCATGGAGCATTTTACACCCACTCGTTCCCTCTAATATTAGAGTTGAGCGACCCCATGATATTTGATTAGGAAGGAAACAGGGAACCACTATAAATCAAGCAAATACTTGAGATATATAGAGTTATATTTGATATATCCTTGGGATATCTAGAAGTATATACTTCTATATTCATTAGGCATCCTTCAGTCTCAAAAGACTATGGTAACATGCTCTGTATGGAGGACTTGGAACAGCATCTAGTGTGGCTGAGGAGGCCAATTTGATAATCCCTTCCACATGGAAGACAAATCCAATCTGTCCCCTGTCCAACTCCCTGATTTTGCTGCTTTTCTGACTTCCTCTTTGCCTCGGCCTGCTGGACAAGGGTCTCTTCAAATTGGGAGAGAGCCATGGGAGAGGCCTCCAGGCTGAACGCTCAGATGTCAGGGTTTCCCATCTACTTGAGATATAAAGAAGTATATTCCATATATGAACATACTTCTATATACCTATATACCCCCTCTGCATTGCTCCAAACAAACTGGAGCAAGTTCAGAGAAGGACAACAAGGATGATCAGGGGACTAGAAACCAAGCCCTAGGAGGAAAGGCTGAAAGAACTAGGCATGTTTAGCTTTGAGAAAAGAAGGCTGAGGGGAGATAGGATAGCAGGCTTGAGAGGTAGCCATACAGAGGAGGGACAGGATCTGTTCTCAATCAACCCAGAGTTCAGAACACATAATAATGGGCTCAAGTTACAGGAAGACAGATTTCAGATGAATATCAGGAAATATAGTTTTAACTGTTAGAGGAGTACGATGATGGAATCAATGATCTTGGGAGGTGATCAGCTCTTCAAGATATAGTTGAGGCATGGCACTTTGGAGATGCTGAGTATATCCACCGGTCAAACCTCCAAGCTTTGAAAGCCCGGTTACAAATCCTCTTGGCCCAGACTTTGTCAGGGGAAAAGTCTGGGCCACGAGGCTAGAAGGTTTTCCCCAATGGATCTCATGAGCAGAATAACAGAGAAATGAATTCTTCTGACTGAAGTCCAAGAGCTTGCTATATTCTGGAGGGACAGCACCAGGACAATGGGAAACCATATGTGCTCTTTCTTCCTCTATCTTAGGCAGGAAAAGCTAATGATTAAGATGATTTCCCTGTCCTGCCACTCTCTGACTGAGCTTCTCCCCTCCTCAGAACTCCTGCCTATTCATTTACACTCTGTGGCCTTCCAACGCATGGAAATATTACCTTTCTTGGATTGCAATTCAAATCAGCCTGGCTTCTTATATATCTTACCGGAAGTAGCCATCAGCACCAAGAAGAAAACAGCAAAAAGAAGGCCAAAAGACTTCATGGCTGAAAGATGAGGTAGATTTTCAGGAGATGACACGAAGAAGATGTCTGGATGGTCTCTCAGGAGATGACAGGATGGAGCGAAGACTGAAACCTCCCAGCATTTATAGGGCCAAAGGAGTTGTTGTGTCACAGATTGCAGACACCTTGGGAGGGTCCGTTATGGTTTTGTGGAGGAAAAAAAATGGATTATTAAGCAAATAGCCTCCCAGGTGGTTGAGAAAAGGTCAATTTAGAGAAGTGGAGTATGAGAAATAGGAGAAAAAAACCTCTTACACAGACAAGACCTGCAAAAAAGGAAGGTTATAAAAAGTTACCATATAGCATGTCAGAACATTTCTCTCCCCCCGTCCCCCCCTCCAGCATTAACAGTGGCTCCTCTGCATTTCAGACAGGAGTCCGAATCTGAATTAATCTGTTTTATGTAATGATGTAGATCTTCAACTAAGAAGATCTAAAAAAAAAACTAAGATCATGGCCACTGGTCCCATCACCTCCTGGGAAATAGAAGGGGAAGATATGGAGGCAGTGTCAAATTTTATCTTCCTGGGCTCCATGATCGCTGCAGATGGAGACAGCAGCCCTGAAATTAAAAGGCGCCTTCTTCTTGGGAGGAAAGCAATGACAAATCTGGACAGCATCTTGAAAAGCAGAGACATCACCTTGCCAACAAAAGTCCGAATAGTCAAAGCTATGGTTTTTCCTGTCGTGATGTATGGAAGTGAGAGCTGGACCATAAAGAAAGCAGACCGCCGAAGAATTGATGCCTTTGAATTGTGGTGCTGGAGGAGGCTCTTGAGAATCCCCTGGACTGCAAGGAGAACAAACCTATCAGTTCTAAAGGAAATCAACCCTGAGTGCTCACTGGAAGGACAGATCCTGAAGCTGAGGCTCCAGTACTTTGGCCATCTCATGAGAAGAAAAGACTCCCTGGAAAAGACCCTGATGTTGGGAAAGTGTGATGGCAAGAGGAGAAGGGGACGACCGAGGATGAGATGGCTGGACAGTGTCTGCGAAGCAACCAACATGAACCTGACACAACTCCGGGAGGCAGTAGAAGACAGGAGGGCCTGGCGTGCTCTGGTCCATGGGGTAACGAAGAGTCGGACACGACTAAACGACTAAACACACACGTAGATCTTCACTTATTGGGCAAAAACTATCTGCCATGCTTACCTAAACATTACAAATTTATTTTTATAAGCCAGTTAGTACTTCATATATAAGGGATGCGGGTGGCACTGCAGGGTTTTTTAAAAAAATTAATTTAACTAAAACATAAACATAATCATAAAATACACAAATCAAAATACAATTTAACTGTGTTCCCTGCTATAGATGGGACCTCTTACAATAATCTTCTTCTTCCTCCATCTATATTCTTCCTCTTCTTTTATTGTTCTCTTCTCCAGCACTACATTGATTCTTGATCTGGAGCTTTCCCCTTTCCTCTTATTAGTACATATTCCAAGAATCTGCCCCATAGTTCATTAAAAAATATTCTTTTTCAACTCTCCTTTCTTAACCTTTAGATTACATTTAATTTATCATAAATAGCTGTCTTGTGAAGCTTAGGTCCCGAAAACACCCATTTCGCGAGCGCAGAGGGAGCTGTCAAAATTGTTGTCTAGCGAAAATTGGTTTGCGAAGCAGAGACTAAACATTGTCCAGCGAAATTCCCCCATAGGAATCACTGTTTTGCGAATCTGAGCCACTGGGCTATCAGTTGAAAGATCGGCAGTTCGAATCCACATGATGGGGTGAGCCCTCAATGTTTGTCCCTAATCCTGTCTACCTAGCAGTTTGAAAGCTTGCAAGTGTGGGTAGATGAATAGGTAGCACCTTGGTGGAAAAGTAGTGATGTTCCATGACTTGTCATGCCGACCATGTGACCACGGAAAATGTCTACGGATAAATGCAGGCTCTTCAGCTTACAAACCTGGATGAGCACCAAGTCCCTAGAGTCGGTCATGACTGGACTTAATTGTCAAGGGGAACCTTTATTTCATATATATCTCTGTAGAGGTTAATTTTATATTGCATTATATTAATTGTATTGTGGTGCATTTAATGAGTAGGAAACGAAGACTTTTAACATTTTCTCTGCACAGGATGAGATTTTTCTAGTACTTTTTTGATATTTGAGGACTTTTTGGGGGGGGGAAATATACTGAGTTGATTTCTACACAGAATGACTTGCAATCTATTCATTGATTTAATAGCCCAGTTAATCAAGGTGCTCTGACTAACTGAGCTTCAGAGCCTTTGAAAGCACAAAGATATCTGAGATGTATTGCCAAGCAAGTCCTTATAAAAATGTACATAGGAAGCACCCATGTGGAGTATCTAGCCTGTTGGTTCTCAGATATCCTAGAAGCTGATACATGCATCATTGGAAAGCAAAGAAAATGCAGACTTTCCTAATTCCTCATAAACATTTATATGGGAAATCAATCAACGATTCAGTTGGGTAATTAGCTAAAACCAATTATCCCAGCTCTGTTGGGAGCAATTGTACATAGAAGAGTAACTAGTTCCCAAAGTGATGGGATTTCCATTGCATGAAAGTTTGTCCAACTGTTATGAGACCAGTGCACAACTGGTTGTGTGCTGGATGCTTCCCTCTGGGTGGAGAGCCATTTGCTCCATTCCCTTTCTGTGCAGACTTTTTTCTCCCGGCACAATTCTGGCTGCTATGATTTTTTAAAATATTTTTTCACCTCTGCCCTTTCTCCTTAAAAAGGACCCAAGGCGGCTTACATCATTGAAAGACAATATTCAAAGCTGAAAACAATGAGTTTACAATGGCGGGTTACATCATTAAAAGGCAATAGCTAAGAATCATGAGTACAAGGAGCTGACATTGAATTGAATCAAATTATCCATTCAGTCGTATCCTACCCTCAGCTATTTCATGAGTCCACATACAGGCAACTCAATATAGCTTATGTTGTTGTTGTTGTTCTGATGCAGATCCATTAACAACCCACATCATAATACATTATTTGTTATCTACGAGTCTCTTAGTTTTATCTACAGTGGCTGAAATCCTGTTGCCTAGCATTGGAAGCCACAACTAGAGTAAGACCATCAAATCAATGGAACTTACAAAGGAGCTGACTCATGAAATTACTACTGGTTAACTGGATCTACTCTATTTGCAACTTATTGCATTACGTAAGCAACAGGATATCAGCAAGTAATTGAAAGGGATCATCACACATTAGGAATACCTTACTATAGGCTGGCATTTGATTAAAATGATTCTATCACATAAACTTACGTCTAAATAAATCTCCAGTTATATACAAATGTACCTGAAAGTGCATGAAATGTACATGAAATGTACCCAAAAACTATAAGGTTTTTAAAAGTGGTATAGAAGCAGAAGAATTTAGTTATGCTTGTATTTCATAGAATCGCAGAATCATGTCATAGCACCACAGAATCCTAGAACAAGGAAGCTGGAAGAGGCCTTATAAGGCCATCGAGTCCCACCCTCTGTTCAATGCAGGAATATAAATCAAAGGATATCTTCCAGGTGGTTTCCTAAATTTCTCTTGAATGTCTCCAGTGTTGAAGCCCTTGCCACCTCTCAAGGTAATTGTTTCCATTATCATACTGCTCTAACAGGAAGTTTTTCCTGATATTTAACTGAAATCTGACTTCCTGTAACATGAATCTATTGTTGTGTGTCCTGCACTCTGGGATGATCGAGAACAGATCCTGTTCTTCCTCTGAATGACAACCTTTCAAATATATGAAAAGTGCTATCCTATCTCCCCTCAGTCTTCTTTTCCGAAAGCTAAACATGCCCAATTCTTTCAGCCTTTCCTCATAAGGCTTGGTTTTGAGCCCCCTGATCATCCTGGTTGCCCTTCTCTGAACTTGTTCCAATTTGTCAGCATCCTTCTTGAAGTGTGATGTCCAGAACTGGACACAGGCCTAAAGGTGAGGCCTCACCAGTGCCAAATAGAGGGGAACGAATGCCTCACAGGTTTGGACTTCAAGGAGAACAAACCTATCAATTCTGAGGGAAATCAACCCTGAGTGCTCACTGGAAGGACAGATCCTGAAGCTGAGGCTCCAATCCTTTGGCCATCTCACGAGAAGAGAAGACTCCTTGGAAAAGACCTTGATGTTCAGAAAGTGTGAAGGCAAGATGAGAAGGGGACGACCGAGGATGAGATGGTTGGGCAGGGTCACCGAGGCTTCCAACATGAATTTGACCCAACTCCTGGGGGCAGTGGAAGACGGGAGAGCCTGGCATGCTCTGGTCCATGGGGTCACGAAGAGTCGGACACGACTAAATGACTAAATGGCGACGACTTTTGTTAATACAGCCTAAAATAGTAGCCATTTTTGGAACCACATCACACTATTTGCCAAACTGCCATTTCCCAAATCAATACATAAACAAATCTGCAGACGTAATTCACAATTTATATTTCTCTGAATTTTGTGGTGCAGGCCATTAAACAAGAATTGCATGCAAAATGTGTCTATTACAAAGAAAGGGCACTCAAACCAGAGCTTACAAAAGTTAGTTTTGGACAACACATCCAAAAAGTCCATAGCAAAATCATACATGAAAGAGAGCTTACAAAAATGCCTATTTTAGAAAAATCAGTATGATCGTTCATTTTGACTTTTTTTAAAAAAGCACGCTGATGTGAAGAGGGAGGATGAAACTGTGGGAAACCACACCAGACCGTTTCTCCCATTCCTTTTCAAAGGGCCATAGATCTCTGCAAGCAATCAGATAAGCAGAGATATTCTGGCCAGTGGTTAAGGTAGGTCTCCGTAAGGTTTGCAAAAGAAGTAGGTTTTCGCAAGTTTTTGAAAGAAAGGAACAATGATGAAAGATCCCAGACAGAAAGTTCAAAAGAAAAGGTTTCTTTTTCCTCCTTGGCTGTTGAGTCGTCGTTGTTGGTTCCACGTCTTCCAATATCAAAAAGTTGGTCTGTGAACCTGAGAGGATAGTCAAAAAAAAATTCAGCTATTATTCAAAATGGGTTGGAAGTTACATGACCACCCACTTTCCTTTACTGGTTTCTATAGGTACGATCCATATGATAAAGGAGATTACATCACTCAAGGGACACCTTAGTAAAGGAATAGTATAAGGGCTTAATAATGCTAAAAGTTGCAAGGGAAAGAATCATAGAATCGTCGTAGGGTTGGAAGGAACCTTGGAGGTCTTCTAGTCCAACCCCCTGCCTAAGGCAGGAGACCTCATACCATCCTGGACAGATGGCTGTCCAATCTTCTCTTGAAAGCCTCCAGCAATGGGGCACCCACAATATAGGGAAGCAAGCTGTTCCAATGCTTAATGGTTATCATTGTCAGGAGATTCCTCCTTATTTCCAGGTTGGATCGCCGTCTGTCGCGTTTCCACCCGTTGGTTCTTGTCCTACCTTCTGGAGCCATGGAGAATAAATTGATGCTGTGGCAACCCTTCAGATCTTGGAAGACTGTGATCATGTCTCCCCTCAGTATTCTCTCAATTAAACAGACCTAGTTCTTTTAGTGGTTCTTCATAGGATTTAGCATCCAGTCCCCTTATCTTCTTCACTACTCTTCTCTGCACCCCTTCCAGGGCCTCAGTATCTTTGGCGACAGGCCAATGTTGTCCTCCGCCAAGTTCAGTTTCTTCCTAATGGGCCTAATGAGCATTTCCTTAAGGGAAAGACCTCAAGAAGAGACCCATTTATTATTTCAGTAGCCCATTCAGTTATCACTGGTCTGGCAGCTATGATTAGCCAGGCCGGGCAAGAGTCAAGGGAGGAGGTGGTGGTGTGGCAGCGATCAAGGACCTTGTCCACCTCAATGGACATCACAGGTTGAAAATGATTAATTCTCAACAGACAAGGCTGGATGTTTCAGCTCGATCCACTGTTTCCAAAAAGGGTGCAAGATCCCGGCGGATGGCCTCCACTTTTGAATTTTAAAATGCTGCAAATTTGTCAAAAGAAACGCTAGATGGAGGCCAATCATTTTGGCCAATTCTGGATCGATCATGTACTATACGGAAAAGTTCCACCTGCCGATTGGATGCTTCATTTATTCAGACAGTGGAGTAAGCTTTCCTAGCAGCCTTTACTTCAGCTTCCCAAAGTTCTGGGTTCTTCACATGAAGAATGCTTTCAGGTGGGAACAGTCAGCTCTACTTAAAATGTTCTTTCCCTTCTTTTCTTTTTCTAAAACTTCTTCAACATTGCCTGGATTTCCAAACCTTGCCAATGTTTCGGAGGGAATGTAAGGCTAGAACAGCGATGCTGAAAGATCAACAGAAGCACCTAGAAATATGTAGAAATACAAATGAAGAATATTGCAGGAGAAATGCAAGGATGACAGATTCCTTTGATGAAGAAAAATGTGTGAAAGAATCTGAAGTTTTAGAAACAGAGGTGAAAGCCAACGTCAAAAGCCTTGGAAGTAATAAATCCCTAAGTGCAGATGGGTTACAGATAAACCTATTGCAAGCTAAGGAGACTAACTGAGTCAAAATCCTAATAGGATTATGGAAACAAAGGAAAATAAAACAGTAGCTCAGAGACTGGAAACATTCAATATATATTCCACTTCCCAAGAAAGAAGTTGCTCAAACTATGGTAACTTAACAAGGAAAATGATTGTCAATGCCAATAAATACATTTGTCATGTGCAGTATGAAAAATGCCTCATGTTCCAGCTGGATTCAAAAAAGGAATCCGAAATACACACCACATTTTCATACAGAAGGGCTAGTCTACATACGAAATGAAGCAGATTGTAATCCATAAAAGCTAACATTGAAATAAATTTCTAGTCCTAAAGTTTCCACAGTAGAGTCAGGCTCAAACCTGCAAAATGGTGGTTTGTGATGGTTTCTGGATAACTATGATCCACGACCCACAACCCATCGTGAACCAACTGGAAAACTGAACTGGTTCACAATTCAGTGTTTGGTTCATGCTGGTGGGACCTTGCAGTCACAAGGCCATGAAAGCAGCCACACTTTTCCTCAAGACAAAGAAAGAGAAGGGCGTCCGCTTTCATGACCTTGTGACTGCGAGGTCCCACCAGGCATGAACCAAACTCCGAATTGCAAATTGGTTCGGTTTGACACCAAAGATTACACTTGGTCTTTGGTATATATACACCCTTGCAAACCATGATAATAACAGTACTTCAGGTCTTGTTCTAAGTGATTGTGGACATCAAGCCTAAAAAAACCCCCTATTTTTATAGTTATTCAAAATATTTTTGCTCTGCCTTTCTCCTTGGAAAAGGACCAAGGTAGTTTACAAGAATGTAAGGAATTATTTAAAGCTGAACACAATGAGTACACAGCTGTGGTTAACAAAGCTGAGAACAATGAGTGAAACCAGATAACAATGAAATGTCACTTCTCCTTTTAAAACTGTTATGTTTCTTTGTACAGCACTGCTGAGCCAAAGAGAACAAGCTTGGTTGCGTCACTGTTCATGAAGCCTTCGTAAACAGAATTCTTGAAAGGTCATTCAGTTGATTTCAAGCCTTTTTCAGTAACAAAGGAGAGAAAGATCCGGAAAAGGCGGGGGGGGGTGCATCTCCTTAACTGTCAAGTGTTATCTTCCCAAACAGGATATCCTGGTATCAAAAGAGAGGTCAACAAACAGACTGTTTATGAGTAAATTGGATGTTTTATTTAATTCACAATTTCCTCATAAATCTTTTCTCAATCACCTAGGGCCAATTTGTATGGTAATTAAGATTCCCCACATGCAGCAGGAAAGCCATGTGGAAAGCTGCCAAGATGTCCACACCCTGTTGCAACAGCTGCTTCTCTGAGGTATAAATATTAGGACCTTTGGGTCACCTCCTTGTCTTGCCACCTCCTGAGACATCCAATCCTACCTTTCAGCCATGAAGCTCTTGGCCATCCTCTCAGCTGTTCTCTTCTTTGTTCTGATGGCTACTTCAGGTAAGGGGTCTGCTTGAACTAGATGGTACATTACTTCAGGATTAACTTGCAATTTAAGACCCTAGTCCTTATGATTTCCTTCCTTTTGTTTTAATATAATCCAGTACAGCCCTCCTCCAAATTGGGTTCTGTGGGAATGGATAAAAATGTTAATCATAGAAATATAGAATACTGAAGTTGGAAAGGATCTATAAGGCCATCAAGTCCAACTCCATGCTCAATGCATGGAATAGTTTAACACCAGTGTAGCACGTTTTTTTTTCCCCGTAAGCATTTTCATGAAGTGGGAAGGAAATGAAAATAATTTAATTCAATCTCATCTTAATTACGCATGACATCCTTACTGTAGTGTGTGGTAGAACTCAAACTCTGAAGCAGTCGGCATTTTTGGCTCTTCGCATCCCCTAGAAGGAGCAGGGTGGTCAGGTGGACATCCAGTTCCTTGTTCGTTATCGTCGTTTCGTCGTTAAGCCGTGTCCAACTCTTCGTGACCCCATGGACCAGAGCACGCCAGGCCCTCCTGTCCTCCACTGCCTCCTGGAGTTGGGTCAAATTCATGTTGGTAGCTTCGGTGACACTGTCCAACCATCTCATCCTCTGTCGTCCCCTTCTCCTTGTTTGTTCCTTGTTAGGGAGGCCCTAATCCAGAGGAGGCATATCTTCTTGCAGCGACTCACCTTTCTACACCCTATGGATTTCTTTTATATATCTTGAATTCCCCCTGAGTCATCCTCTCTTTCCCCATGGACTCAGTTTTCACAGCATCATAGAACGTTAGAGTTGGAAGGAATCCTAGAAAGCCCCTAAATTGAACTTCTGCCAAAGGAGGAACCAAGACCCTGAAGCCCTCTGATAGATGGCCATCCCTCCTCTGCTCACAAACGTTCCATCAGTTTCCAAGATAAGCCGTTTAACTGACATTACTTGTTGCACACTGAGCGTGAAACAGAGAATTCTGCCAATGATTTCTAAATTTAGAGCAACAATGCTGTTTGCATAACTACAATAGGATTTGAGTGATGGGTTCGTGTCCTCCCTTCTGGAAAAGCAACCAACCGATGTGTTGCCCCTCCCGTGCAAGATCTGAAGATGACTCTCATACATTATCTCTCAAAATCCATCTTAGATTTGGCTTGATCCAGAGCTTTCCACTTGAGTTCATTTATCAGAGCAAGTCATGATGGTAGCGATGGTGGTTCTGGAACATCGAATGACCAGGTTGCTCTCTCTTTTCTTCTAGCAGTTGATGGTCAGCCATCATCAAGCTCTGGATGTCACGCTGCTGGAGGCTACTGTTACGCTTCGGATTGTCCAAGCGGAACAACACAAATTGGGAACTGTGGCTCACTTAGACGCCCTTGCTGCAAATGACAAGTAAGATCTACTTGGAAAGGTTCTTTCCAGGAAGGTAGCTTCCTTAATGAATATCCCTATAGAGGCATCCATGTAGCGCTTGTCTTCTGCAGTCTGCTTCATCTCTTGAAAAAGCTTTTCATTGAATTGTATTGGGGGAGGAAAAGAGAGGCAGACAATGCAGGTTGGGGGGGGGGTTCCTACAGGCTATAATAATGACTAGGCTTGGGATAAGATAAATATATTCCCAGACAAAGAACAACAAAATAAGTTTTGCTTGGTGTTGGCGTGAGCAGAGTTGACATTCATGCACAGCTAAAAAGGTAAGATTTCCTGGCCTGTGAGTGACAGGTGAGAGGCATGTTGTCTTTCCAACATGGAAGTACAGGTCTTTTCGCTTCAAGGAGAGCATGTAAGATCACTGGGCTCATGATGAAGGGGGTGTCAGCCTGCAGAATCTTAGGGGAAATCAAATTAGTTGATCTTTAAGCTGCCACTGTTATTTATGCAAATAATGAGAAGACAAAGCTCACTGGAAATCAACATCACCAGTGGTGGGATTTGAAACATCTGACTTGAATCTGTAGCCCCCATGTGTAAACATAGGGCTCACACACATGAGAAAAGAACCCTAGTTGTACCAATTCATTTCATCCCTCTTTTGTAGAGATACATTTTTATCTGGTCATGTGATAGCATCCATCCATCCATCCATCCATCCATCCATCCATCCATCCATCCATCCATCCATCCATCCATCCATCCATCCATCCATCCATCCATCCATCCATCCATCCATCCATCCATCCATCTATCCTGTGTCCATGTGATAATTTAGAAGTTGTCCTAGATTTACTTTCCCAATTTATATGTATGCCACAGGTTCTGGAATGAGCACAGATGGAAACGGTTCTATATATGGTACATACATCTCACTTCATAAGTACTGATTATTTATATAATACAATACAATACAAATACTGAGTCTGAAAGTGTTTTTCTGTTCTTGTAGGTTGCTGATTATTCATGGTCGCTTTCTCAGAGGCACTGAGGGCAGCCTTTCTGCTGTACCGCCTGCTCACTCCTAGAATCAACGCTCATTTCAGCTCTCGACAGATTCTCTCTGAATTCGATTCTTTTTCTATCCTTTTCAATTAAAGAATCATCTGAGGACCTGCGTTTGCGAAGTGTGCTTCTGTGTTTTGGGAAAAATAGTTGAGGGAATCAAACTCTCAGCTGAAGCCACTCTATGAAGCATAGAGGTGAATATTCATTGCCATAAGATGATGCAGTGATCATTAGCTGACATGGCTTTCCAAAGGAGAGTGTGGAAGTCTGGCAGCATGCTACTTTCCCAATCGATTACAATGAGATTGTCACATATGACTCATTCAAGGGTATATGGAAAAATCAAAGGCCTCTCAATTCTAGATGCTGGGCACTGACTAGACAGACTTGCAGTCTTATATAACAGGGCTCTCCTTATTTCCTTTTACCTCCACTTTCCTTTCCAAATGAGACAATTACGCATTGTTGGGAGGCAGTGGGAGCCTCCAGGAATTTGAACATAGGAGGAGAGGGTTGTAAATCCACGATTTAATCTGAAATTTACAGAAGCTTTGGAAGGTGAGAGGACTGAGGACCTTGGAACGCTCCTGTAAAGTTTGGGAAAACCCTGGAGCCTTTTCCGGGCTCCTAAGAAATCTACGTCCCAGCAACTTCACCATCTTGAGGTGCAAGGGCTGTATAGGGGGAAGACTTGTACAGAAATTGCTACAAATTTGGTAACCAAAGCAGAACGGTTGAACTAACATGGATGGCTCTAAACATCATCCACTTAACATAAGAGCTCCCTCTTCCTTAAGCCATTTCTGCCTTGCTAAGGCCTGGAAATAGAGAAAGGATATCAGACAGCCGAGGGAAGCTAAACCACAAGAGAAACCCAAAGGCATGAAAAAGGAACAAGAAATTCAAGCTAATCCATGAAGTGTCACAACAGGTTTGCCAAAAGGACGAGGTCTAAACTAGGCTTATCTAAAATGCTGTGATCCAACAGAGAGTCGAGAAAGAGATGAGACTTCTGGCAGGTGGTGGAATCTATGAAGCTTTGGAAGAAAAGAGACACCCTGGTGGAAATAGAAAGCTCTTGGGTACGTAGTGAGTGTCGGGCACAGCAATAGAACTGCTGACTGCAGGACGTTGACCTGAAGGAAAATGGAAAGAACTGCACTGCGTTTTCTCAGCTTGCATCTGAACATTTAGAATGGACATAATCTGTGCAATGGGAGAATACTAGGACACTGTGCCCCCCCATGCTAAGTTGGGACCCAATTATGCTATTCTCTGGGCTTAAGGTTTTTGTGAACTCTTGGGAACAGAATATCCATGGACCTTCCTCATCTTTGCCTCTTTGACCCCACTCCACCCCCTGCTCTCTTTGGTCCCATGCCTTTGGAACATCACCCTATCAATCAAATCCAATGGAAAGGTCGTCTGACATGTTATCCTTGCAAACATGTGAATCGGACTCCCATCTATTTCATACATTCCCTAGCCGAGGTAGCCATGAAAAGAAACTATTATAAATTGAACAACAAATTCTATTGGCAGATAAAAGAGTAGCTATAGGATGTGCAATGGTTCCAGAAGTAGCCAACCTGTAGATGGAGTCATATGAAGATAGGAATTACTCTGGAAAAACACCTTTATGAAGGGAAATTGATCAAATGGTTCAGATATATTGATGGAATCTTTATTATTTGGAGAGTTTCAGAGAGTTCATTGATACAATGTTGTGGGTGGCTGGATACTCTGGACAGCAACCTCCAATTTTTATATCAAATACAACTTTGATGAAATACCCTTTTTAGTTCTCACCATCGAAAAAGAGCCTGGGAAATTTTACACTAGTTTATATAGAAAACCAACATAATGCAAACCTTACCTGAGGTTTGATAGCTTCCACCCTAGACCTCTGCATCAGCATCTCTCCTATGTCCAATTTTTGAGAATAAAGAGAAATTGCACCATGAGAGAGGATTGTGAGCAGGAATCCCAAATGCTGAAAGACCAACTAAAAGACAGGGGCTATCCAGAGGAGGTCATAGAAAATAGTCTTGCTAAGGCCAACAGGACGAGGCACAGTGATCTCCTAAATAAAAAAGTAAGGACACCTATAAACCATGTAAACTGTATACCGACATATGGCCATGTAACAGATCAACTGATCTAATGCATTTGAAAGCACTGACACTTTCTAGCAGATCTAGAAGGGTTGGTTGGTTGGTTGGTTGGTTGGTTGGTTGGTTGGTTGGTTGGTTGGTTGGTTGGTTGGTTGGTTGGTTGGTTGGTTGGTTGGTTGGTTGGTTGGTTGGTTGGTTGGTTGGTTGGTTGGTTGGTTGGTTGGTTGGTTGGTTGGTTGGTTGGTTGGTTGGTTGGTTGGTTGGTTGACTGACTGACTGACTGACTGACTGACTGACTGACTGACTGACTGACTGATTGATTGATTGATTGATTGATTGATTGATTGATTGATTGATTTGTATCTGGTCTATGCGACCACTCTGAGCGGTTTGAAGAGGGAATACAGATATCCTTTAAAAGGACGAAGAATTTAAGAGATATATTGGTTAGGAGTGAATTCAAAGATACCACGCCATCACTCATTCCCCGTGTTTTACCTGGGATCTCTCACCCCCCACAAGAGGACATCATCTATGTGGGCATTGTGTTTATGGCAGCAATATAAGGCACATGTCAGAATTTATAGATCCACAGAACTGAAGGATTTCACTGACTGTAATACCAAGGGAATAATCTCTGTTATAAGGTGCCCAAGTAATAAAGTGGAAGTAGGAAAAACCTTTAGACCTCTTAAAGTACGAACAGGTGAAGAACACATTAGTAACTTAAGAAATAAACGATTAGTCAGTCCTCTAGTCGGCCATTTTACAAAAATGAACCATACAATAAAAGATCTGGTGTTCTGGGCCGTGGACAGAGTTCCTAGGAACTGGGAAAGGTCTTTACTGAAAAGGGAAATGGACGGGATCCTGAAACTGAACACCTTAGTACCTCATGGGTAAAACGAAGAAACAGATTTTCTCTCTTTATTATGATAACACTGCTGGGCTGGTTATCTCGCCACCCTGCACCGTGGTGTACAAAGGCCTCCTCTCCTAATGCCTGTACTTTCGAACACTTTCAATTAGTTTTGGAGCTGACATAGACCAAAGAAAGGTATAGAGAATAGAAAGAAGTTCGGTATGTGTTGGATATTTTATTATGGCTAACGTGCTCAGTATAAATGCATGTATTTATATAAAGTTGAGAGTCCCCATCCAGGTGTATCCATATCATTTAAAAAAAAAAAGAAAGAAAGAAAATGTGAATGATTTGATTATCTATCTCCAGATTACTTTTGATTTTCTTCTCTCCTTTATTGTTTCCCTATTTTTAATTGTTGTTGTAATTATGCTGTTTTATGTTATTGTATTTTATCTCTGTTGTTGGCCGCCTAGAGTAGTCCACCACGACTAGATAGGCGGGATATAAATTAAATAAATAATAATAATAATATAATAATGTGTGTTTTTGTATTATGCTCAGCTCCTGAAGAAGGCTTCACCAAAACGCGTTGAGCTAGAGCTTTTTAACAAGTCAAGAAATATAGAATAAAGAGCTTGTTTCTACTTTCTACATCTTGAGACTTTGTCTCTCATTTATAATCTGGACTGTATGGAACACCCACAGGTTACCAAATTCTTCTGTAGACAAAACATTTCTCTTCCTCATTTTCAGCTGCAGTCCTGTTTTTCTACTTTCTCCTAAATCAGTTGTCATTTCAAGCCATTGCTGCTTACTGCCAGGAATGTGGTGTTATCTGCCTATCTTAGATTACTGACATTTCCTCACTGATTTTCTTTCCTGCTACATCTGAATTTACAGTCTAGCTTTTCGTGTAATGTGTTCAACATATAGATTGAGCAGATATGAATTTAAAGCACATCATTATCTTACATCTTGTCTTTAGAAAACCATCCTGTTTTTCCACACTCAGTCCTGATAACAACTTCTTATCTAAAATACAGGTTACACATCAGGGTGATTGAGAGCTGAGCCGTGCTCATTTCTTTCAGAACAATCCATGTCTTCTTGTGATCCTTGCAGTCAAAGGCTTCAGGGCAGCCTCTAAGCATAAGCCAGAACTCCTTCTGAAATTTTCTGGTGATTTCCACTACACAGTGCTTGTTTGCAATTTGATTTCCAGTGCCTCTTCCTATTTGGAATCCAATTTGAACATTAGAAATTTCGCATACTAAATATAGTGAATGTCATTGTTGCAATAGGTCCATTGTTCTCTAGCTACTGCAATTTTGCATCTTTCTTGAGGACTGGAGTGCAAGGATTTAATTGGCTTCATCAGTTAAATCCCCCTTCATGGATTGCTGCCTTGTTGTGGCGAAGGGGCTTGAGTAACTCACAGAAGCTATGGGCTATGCCGTGCAGGGCCACCCAAGACGGACAGGACATAGTGGAGAGTTCCGACTAAACGCAATCCACCTGGAGTAGGAAATGGCAATGCCACTCCAGTATCTTTGCCAAGAACGCCCCATGATCAGAAACAAAAGGCTAAAAGATATGACGCTGGAAGATGGGCCCCTAAGGTCGGAAGGTGTCCAACATGCTACTGAGGAAGAGCGGAGGACAAGTACAAGTAGCTCCAGAGCTAATGAAGTGGTTGGGCCAAAGCCGAAAGGACGCTCAGCTGTGGACGTGCCTGGAAGTGAAAGGAAAGTCCAATGCTGCAAAGAAAAATACTGCATAGGAACCTGGAATGTAAGGTCTATGAACCTTGGGAAGCTGGAGGTGGTCAAACAGGAGATGGCAAGAATAAACATCGACATTCTGGGCATCAGTGAACTAAATTGGACGGGAATGGGTGAATATTTCTTTCAGAACAATCCATGACTTCACATGATCCTTGCAGTCAAAGGCTTCAGGGCAGCCTCTAAGCATAAGCCAGATCTCCTTCTGAAATTTTCTGCTCATTTCCAATAGACTGTGTTTGTTTGCAATTTGATCTCTAGGGCCTCTTCCTATTTGGAATCCAACTTTAACATCAGAAATTTCGCATACTAAATATAGTGAATGTCACTGTTGCAATAGGTCCATTGTTCTCTGGTTACTGCCATTTCGGCATCTTCTTTCTTGAGGACTGGAATGTATATTGAATGATTCCAAAACTGCATATCCTTTCTCACATTTGGTTCATCAATTAAATCATCATTCTTCATTTTTATTTCCCTTTATTTTATTGTGGTCAGATAATATGTGCCCCTGTTGATCATGCATACCTCCTGTTAGGATTTTGACACTTTGAGCCTCACTGGCTTGCATTACATTGATCAGTAAGCTATCTTTTTTAAAAAAAAATTATTAAATATAGTTCACATCTACATTCTTATATTTTATGCCCTTTTTCCCTCCCACCTTCCCATTCCCATGGCAAAGTCATATCAAAGTTCTAACAAATCTTTTCAGGGAAAATTATACCTTGCAGATGTATTAACGATGACCAATAATTTCTGTATACCCCAGGAAATTATCCCTTATTATCCATTCTATTCATAGAAACAATAAAAGGATGTCAGTCAGTTGCAAAAGAGTGAAAGTATTTTATCCTTTTAACTACAGTATATGCAATTTGGTGGTTAATTTTTCTTGCAGTGCTACCTGCCATACTCTTGAGTAACATGTTGCAATGGATACTTCCTGCATGTTTTTCCACCCTTTCTCTATGGCGTGTTGTGCTGCAATCAAAAGATAGCCTATTAAGGTTTTGTATTTGTAATACCACAAAAGGTGCTGAAAAAGTCCCTTACACTTACAGCCTTTCCAACACATTGGTGACATTGCTGGGTTAATATGCAAGAGCCGAAGTGGGGGCCAAATACCATTTCTGGAGTATTTTCAGTGCAATCTCTCTGGCTCTGATAGAGGTGCCTTTATATCGGAATTTTGTATACATTCCTGACAATTTCTCTTCATTGTTTTGATATTCCGATCCTGTTCCCATATCTCCCACAACCCCGTTGACGATCCTTGATCTACCTCAATCAGCAATGAATAAAGTGTTGAGGCTGCTCCTTTATTTGTTTCAGTTAGAGAGAGGAGAAGATTTTCAGAAGAAGTGAAGCACCTTGTGGTGTGTTTCACAGTGTTGGCCTGTCTAATAAAATTACTTACAGAGGTGCCCTGCTTGACAACGATAATGCATTCCAGCAAAATCACTTGTTAAGCTAAATCGTCGTCAAGTGGAAAAAAATCCCCATTGGAATGCATTGAAAACCGGTCAATGCATTCCAATGGGGGAAATACCTCATCGTCCAGCGAAGATTGCCCATAAAGCACCACCGATCAGCTGTTAAAAATCACTGTAATGTAAAGCTCCCGTCCGGAAAGCAGCCATTTTGAGAAGGGAGGGAAACCATTTTGCGGAGCCAGAGAAAACACTGTTTTGCAAACAAACGGTTCGCGAAGCACGCTCCTAATCAATGTAAAGCGGATTTCCCCATTGGAATCATCGTTTTGCGATCGCAAAAATGTCATCATCAAGCTATTTCAACATCATGCGGGGTAAGCGTCTGGCGGGGTACCACTGTATTTGATACCAGGTTTGCCATGATATGCCCACTCTCTGAAATGGTCCCTCCAAAAATTATAGAATCATAGAAAAGTGAAGTTGGAAGGGGCCTACAAGGCCATCAAGTCCAACCCCCTGCTCAACGCAGGAATACAATCAAAGCAGATCTGCCAGGTGATTATCCAAGTTTTTCTTGAATGCCTCCAGTGTTAGAGCACTCACCAACTCCCGAGGTAACTGGTTCCTCTCTTGTACTGCTCTAACAGTTAGGAAGTTTTTCCTGATATTCAACCAAAATCTGAATTCCTTTAACTTGAGCCCATTGTTGTGTGCCCTGCACTCTGGGATGATCAAGATCTTCCAAATGCAAGACAATCCCTAGAAAGAGGTTGTTAATTGGTATAAAACTCCAGTAACCTAATAAGACCAATCTTTTCAAAAACTGTGGGAGTTAAATACCTCATCACCTTCTTAAAAACCAACCAACCAACCAACCTGATCAGTAACCTATCTAGATTTCCTGATTTATTTCTTCCAAGGGCTTTGATCGTGGCTTTCACCTTTGTTTCTTAGGTGGCATAGAGAACTGTGTTTTTAACTGTGATAGAAACTCAAAAGATCGGAAAAACACATGTCAAATGTGCTGAGATTGCCCACCTCTGCTTTAAATAGACATTCTTCGGCAAGGAGTTTAGATCCGTGAAGGCTCATCCTCAAGTTTTTGAAATTCCAAGAGCATGTGGTTCAACTGCATAGGGATTTTATTTTCTTTAATCAGCAAACATACTTTGGATAGTTATAGATTGGTGAAATTAGGGGGAGGAAACACAGCATGGAGAGGAATCAGTTCTGTTTAAAAGTTCGGACGCGTTAACAATAGCAGACAGATTGAAAACTCTGGGGCTGAGGAAAGCTTAAGCCACTGATGGAACCAGGAGTCCGTGGTGAATGGTCAACACTGGAGCATTACGTGCACAAAGAGAGAAGCAACGTCAGAATCCTTGTTTTTAATTGAATTCCAAGGGGAGAGGGGACCCCTCTATCTTATAGACCAGGGGTCAGGGAACTTTTTTACCTTTTACCCCCCCCCCAAAAAAAATTATATACGTTGACATTACCCCCTTGATTTGAAAGGAAGGAAATCATACATTATTTGAATTCAAAATCTTATTGAATCTACACAGGCTGTGTACCGAACTAGCAGGATATATCATCAGTATCAATAGCTGCCAAATTTAATAAAGATGTGCACTGTTTTTGGTGGAACACATTGCACTCTAGCCATGGGGTGGTATAGGGAGTAGTAAGGTGTCCAGTGTGCCTAGCAAGTTGCATTAAATTTTTGCTAGCTCTCAGAGGATTTAATCATCATCAGTGGCTGTCAGAGTGGTGCTAGCAATGCCATGCTTGCTAGAGACAGCCAACACAGAGTTGGGGGGGGGGCTTTTCCTACCACTTTAATCGTTCTGTGTGTGGTATGCAAAAAGGAACAAACCAGGCTAAAGATCATGTCACCCACCCTGGTGCCACAGCCCAATATCAAAGACCAGTGTGCTATTTTTTTTAATCATCATCAATGGAAAACTCAGCAGTGGTCAGAAGATTGGAAAAGATCAATCTACATCCCAATCCCAAAGAAGGGAAGTGCCAAAGAATGCTCCAACTACTGTACAATTGCACTCATTTCACACACTAGCAAGGTTAAGCTCAAAATCCTCCAAGGTAGGCTCTGCTCATTACCCCAAGGATTTTCATTTTTACCCCTGTTCCCAGACCACTGTTACCACATTTTTGTGTGCATCCATCCATACACACAGGTACCAGTGACACAGAACATCTATGTATACAGATGTTCTTAGACTGAACCACACATTGGCCTTCATCACTATCTAGACAGGCTGGAACTCAGATGGGCAACATGCACTGAGTCCTCCTGGTGCTCAAATGCTGATCCCAGCACCCCACACCTATATATATAAATATAACTATTTTTGGCCACTAGGAGGTGTGAGATGATATTTCAGGTTTAAAAGAGTCCTTAAATAAGAAAAAAAATGTCCCTCAGCATGCAAAAGGCTTTTTGTTGTGTGTTGAGGGCCCTTCCCATTCCTGAGCCCCCACATATCAATTTTTTAATTTAAAATCTTTTTGGTCTCAGAGGTTGCAAGGGGGATGTTCAGGGTTTTTTTAAAAAAAGAATCCATTTTAGAAGGGAAAAATACAGAGAAATGAGGAGCCACTGATATTTATTTATTTATTTATTTATTTATTTATTTATTTATTTATTTATTTATTTATTTTTGGACTGATATACCACCCCATAGCGCTACAAGCACTCTCCGGGCGGTTTACAATTTAATTATACAGGCTACACATTGCCCCCCCCCCCCAGCAAGCTGGGTACTCATTTTACCGACCTTGGAAGGATAGAAGGCTGAGTCAACCTTGAGCTGCTACCTGGGATTGAACCCCAGGTCGTGAGCACAGTTTTAGCTGCAGTACAGCATTTTAACCACTGCGCCACGATATGGTTATAGCCTTTGAAAGGGGCAGAACCTAAGTACAGTAACTTCTGGACCAGATTACATAATTTATCAGCTCACACCTAAGCTTTTTAAGCCAAACCATTATGAAAGGCCTAATTAAAAAAACGGAGAATGGAGAGGAAGAAAGGCGTGGCTTTTCTCAGGTCTTTAACACATGCTTGATCTCAGTGATCTTTAGAAGCTTGAGAAACCAAACTCCACGTGCACCGTTTCTTAGAAGGGCTCGCCAATTCCTAAGCAGAGGGAAAGAAGTCTGTCCATCAGGCCATATTTTCTTAGAGTCCTCCTTACAGTTTCCTGCAGCAAACTCCGCCATTTTTATCGCACTGCCCAATGGCGGTGAAATTGGTTGGGCAACGCAGAAACTTGCATTTGCCACCCGCCCGGTCACATTCGGCAGCAGTCTTGGGAGCAGCAAGTACTAGAACAAAGAAAAGACAAGAGCAATATTCTTAGGCCCATGAGCCACTATGTTTATCAGCATCACTGTTTCTCAGAGCGGGCCCAGGCATCAAGTGCCGAAACTGGACTACTGAGACTCAAGAGCAAAATACCTCTATTTTTGGGAGAAGGCCAATGTTTGCCAAAAGATAAGAGATGCTCGTAGATAAGGAGAGTTTGACACCCACCCGTTCCCTCTAATACCAAAGTTGAATGACCCGGTGATATTTGGTTTGGAAGCAAACAGGAGCCACCCAAAAATCAAGGAAAACTCTCTGCATACTTGAGCTATACAAAAGGATATTCATGTACAGTATAAATAATCCTTTCAAAAACCCAGAAGCCCCCAAATGCCCCCAAAATAACTTGTGGGCTTCCAGGTACGATGGAATGTAAGAAGGAGTCGCAACACAGCATTTTGGAGGAACCCAGTACTGTCACCCATTTAACCTCCAAGATTTGGAAACCCCGTCACGAATCCTCGTGGCCCAGACTTTGTCAGGGGATGAAACCCTGAAAGGTTCCACCCCACTGAATCTCAATTCATGGAGAGAATAAGAGAGAAAATTATTCTGATTCAGGTCTGATAGCTTATTATATCCTCGACGTAGCGTGTAAGGAGAATGAGAAACCATACGTGGTCCTTAGTGCTCTTTGGGGCAAGCTGGTGGGGAAGAAGTTTTCCTTAGCCTCCCACGCTCAGAGTTTCTCCTTTCCTCAGAACCACTGGCCATTCATTTACCCTTGAAGCTTACTCTCTACCATCTCCCAGAGCTTGGAAATGTGATCATCCTGGAATTCTGGGAAGTTTGTTAGAAAAAGTAACTTTTCCAAGTTCTCTGAACACCAGAGGACAAGGCAGGTGGAGCCAACTGTTCTAGGCACGGATCCTGCTTACGAGCCAAGAGGGTTTCACACAACAGCAAAGAGCGCTTGGATTTTTGAGGCAAACACACGATTCGGTTCACAGCTTATCATTCTGCACAACAGGGAACAAGTGTGGGCAACGATGATCCTACAGAACCATTTTGTTTCACTCTTGTGTCTCATTCAAAAAGAATTTCAAGGCAAAGCTTGTATTTAAATACATTTTTTAAACTCTACAGCACTAATTTGGAAAACAATGCAGAAACCAGGAATATAGTAACCAGCCTGGCTCTCTACCTCTTACCTGCAGCAGCCATCAGCAGCACCAAGGAGAAAACAGCAAAAAGAAAACCCAAGATCTTCATGGCTGAAAGATGAGGTGGATTCTCAGAACGACAGGATGGATCGAAGACCCAAACCTCCCGGCATTTATAGGACCAAAGGAGTCCTTGTGTCACCGGCTGTGGACACCTTGGGGGTGGTCATGGTGGCTTTTCTGCAGCCTGTGGGAGAAAATGGGTTATTAAGCAAACAGATCCCCAGATGGTTGAGAAAGGGTCTGTTAGAGAAGTGCAGTATGAGAACTAAGACAAAGAAAAAACACCCCCTTACTCAGACAAGCGGTGAAATTTTCGGAGCAAGATCTGCAATTAGCGAAGCCTGTATGAATGCCAAATGGCTACCCCATATTTCATACATGACTCTGAATCTGGCCTTATGTGTTGGATGTAAGACTGTAGACCTTCCCTTATTGGGTGAAAACTATCTGCCATGCTAGTATAAGCATTACATTTTTTTATGTAAGACAGTATTTAATGTATGTCTATAGACAACATACTACCTAATTTTATATAATATTATATGATTTGCATTGTGTGCTTGTGGTATAGGAAGAGAAAGAAGGCTACGAAAGTTTTCTTGACACAGGATGAGATTACAAGACTTTTTTTTTGGTATACTTTTCGTATTTGAGGACTTTTTCCCGAAAAATTTGCAGAATTGATTTTTGCACAGAACGACTTGTCTTTTGCACACAAGAAGTATGTTTTTTCACAGAAGCCAAAATACAAAGTTGCCTGCAAACCGTGCATTTTGTGTATGAAATCCTCCTTTTTGTTTTTAATTTTTCCCCAGTTTTTGGAACTTCTATAATGTAATCAATTACCTTGAGAAGTGGTGAGTGGCCCAACGCTGGAGGCATTCAAGAGAAATTTAGACAACCACCTGGCAGATAGCCTTTGATGTGTATTCCTTCATCAGGCAGGTGTTTGGATTCAATGGCCTTAGAGGCCCCTTCCAACCCCTTCCAATTTCATCATTCTATGCTTCTAGAATGGTCATTTTGATAAATTATATTACAGGTGAAATTTTAGAATATTAATTGCATTAATCCTTCTGTTAAAATGGTTTTGGACCCATTTCACCAAGGTACCATGATTGGGATACAGAATTTGCAAAAAAGTAAAAGATATCTGAGTAAATATGGACTTCCTTAAGTGTGAACAATTGTCCTTCCTCATCAATATTTAAATGGGAAATTAATAACTCAGTAATTAGGTAAAATCAGTGGCCAGTGTCCTCTTTGGAGATATTGTGTGTAGGAGAGTAATCATGCAACGGGTTCCTTCATAAACAGGCTATCTGTTGCATGTCTACAGTGGTGCCTTGAAAGACAAACGCCTCACAGGATGAAAAACCCGCAAGACGAATGGTTTTTGCAATCGCTATGGTGCCTCGCGCCCATTGGCTTCAACAGGACTTCTAATATAAGTGTTTTGACAAAGAGGCAACTCAATATAATTTGTGTCATTGTTGTTTTGATGCTGGGTCCATAACAAGCCCCACCTTAAAACATTTCTTAATCTACAAGTTTCTTTGTCCACATTGTATGCAGTAGATGAAGTCTTGTTGCATAACCTAGGAATTCACAACTAATGTAAACCCATTGAATCATTTGAACTTACATAGGAGTTGACTCAGCAAATTCCACTGATTCAGTGGGACTATTTTAGTTGCAATTTAACCTACTAACCAACCAGATTTCAGCCAGTATACCATTAAAGGGGGACATTGCACATTTGGAAGGCCTTAGCATAGACTTGAATCTGAGGAAGATGATTCTATCACATAAACATATGTTTTGGTAAAACTCTAGTACTATACAAGTTTATTTGAAAGTAAACTACAAGTTTCTTTAATTTTTACACTGATAGAGGCACAGAAAGATTTAGTTATGTTTGCATTTCAATAAGAATTTGCCAAATTTGCATGTCCTTAATCAGTTTATAAACAAGAACATAGCTGTAGGTCCAGATTCTTTTTTCCCCCCTGAATTTTGTAATGCAGATCAATGAACCGAAAAAAAAAGTATTAAAATGTGCATATTATAGAGAAAGTGCACTCAAACTAGAGCTTAGAAATATTACCTTTTAGATCACACCTCTTAGAAGTCACCAGCCATAAAATTATACATAAAATCATACAACAAAGAGAACTTACAACATGCATATTTTAGGGGAAATGCACAGAAAAATCATCATAAGTGTACATTTTGACTTTTTTTTAAAAAAAATTGCACACGGATGTGAATAGGGAAGATGAAGCCGTGGGAAACCAAACCTGATCATTTCATCCATCCCTCTTCAAAGGACCATAGACAGTTGGTGCTGAGCAGGAAACATCCTGGCCAGTAGTTAAATCTCTAGATTAAGTTTGCAAATGAACCAGTTTGGAAGCCAGACATCCTTTTGCAAGCTGATGCAACCCCAGAGTTTTTGAACGAAAGGGGAAAAAGATGAGGACCTATACCAGGTAAAAAGTTCAAAAGAAGAAGATGCTACAGTGCTCTTGCTGGCCATCAGGTAAGCATTTACCCAATCATCAGCTCTTCCAAATATCCCAACACTGGTCTGTTCACATTTGTTGTTGTTTAGTTGTTTATTCGTGTCCGACTCTTCATGACCCCATGGACCAGAGCACGCCAGGCCCTCCTGTCTTCCACTGTCTCCCGGAGTTGGTCAAATTCATGTTGGTCGCTTCGATGACCCTGTCCAACCATCTCGTCCTCTGACATCCCCTTCTCCTCTTCACACTTTCCCAACATCAGGGTCTTTTCCAGGGAGTCTTCTCTTCTCATGAGATGGCCAAAGGATTGGAGCCTCAGCTTCAGGATCTGTTCTTCCAGGGAACACTCAGGGTTGATTTCCTTCAAGATGAATAGATCTGTTCTCTTTGCAATCCAGGGGACTCTCAAGAGTCTCCTCCAGCACCACAATTCAAAAGCATACGTTCTTTGGCAGTCAGCCTTCTTTATGGTCCAGCTTTTCTTTACGGTCCAGCTGTTCACATTAGGGAATACAAAAACGGACACAGTTATTCTTTGAAATGGGGTTAGAAATGACTTGATCACAGTGTCAACTGATCATTTGATCACACACACTACTGTGTTTTCCCAAAAATAAGACAGGGTCTTATATTAATTTTTGCTCCGAAAAAATTGCATAAAGGCTAATTTTCAAGGGATTATATTTCTCCGTGTACAGCCATCTACATTTATTCAAATACAGTCATGTCATCTTCATCTGGATGCTGCACAATGTTGGAGAATAGGGTTTCACTTACAGTAACTGGAGCTTATTTTTGGGGTAGGGCTTATATGACAAGCATCCTGAAAACTCCTACTAGGGCTTATTTTCAGGTCAGGTCTTATTTTCGGAGAAACAGGGTACTTTCCTTCTATAGGTAAGATAGATATAGTCAAGGAGATGTCCTCAGTAGAGGGGTCTTCAAGAGTGCAATAATGCTACAAGTTGGAAGCCAAAGAGTGATCCAGTCCATCCTCTTGATTCCCACAGCAGCTAAACAATGTCTCTGGGAGTTCCACAAGCAGAATAGGAGGACAACAGCCACTCTCCACTACCCCCCCCCCCATATAGTTAGCATTTCCATCATGGCTTTGCAGTGTAATTTTACTTTCTATCCAATGGGTGTCAAAGCAGAAGTCCTTGTGAGTGAAACTGCACCTCCTTTCAGAAGTAAATTATCAGCAATTTGAAGATTAGGAGACGAACTGTTCAGTGTTTGGCAATTCCAGGAAGTCCAATAAGATCTGTAAAAGTCAGACGTCAGACATGAAGACAACTGCTTTCTGCTTTCTTGCTGCTTACAGGGTACTTCTAACTGCAGCTGGAAAAATACTTTGAGAATAATGTAGAAGGAAAGGCTTACAAGCTATGTTTTTCCACATTTTGACAGAACAGGTCAACAGGTTTTTTTTTACATTAAAAATAAGTACCTCTTGTCTAAACAAATAAAGATACTTCGGGAGCCCTTATTTCTTCCAGCAGTAACGACCGTATTTTTCCATTTACAAGACAACCAAAAGTATAAGACGAACCCCCCCTTTTTCTAACCCCAAATTTAAAAAAGCAGGGATCAAACGGCTCCCTTTTTGCTAAGCCCCGTGCCTTGGCAAAAGGGAAGGAAAGCAGCTGTCAAAGTGACTACCGCTTTTCTTCACCTTTTGAAGAGGTTAGCAAAAGGCACGCCTTTTGCTAACCTCCGTGCCTTCTTAAAAGGCGAGGATGCACTGGGTTTAGCAAAAAAAGGAAGGGAAGGCTTTGCTCCCTTTCCTTTGCTACCGAGGCAGGAAGAGGTGCCCCAGCACACACCTCCTGCTGCCTCCACCACAGGAGGGGACAAGGCAGCGGTGATCGGGCAGGCGGGGGGGGGGAGGCAGCAGCCAGAGGCCTGATGTTCAAGCTGGATTCTAAAAAGGAATCCGAAATACACACCACATCTTCATACAGAAGGGCTAGTCTACGTAGGAAATGAAGCAGGTTATAAATACATAAAAGCCTTGGAAGTAATAAATCCCTAAATGCAGATGGGTTACAGATAAGCCTGTTGCAAGCCAAGGAGACAAACTGTGTCAAAATCCTAATAGGATTATGCAAACAAATGAGGAAAATAAACAATGGCTCACAGATTGGAAATATTCAATATATATTCCACTTCCCAAGAAAGAAGTTGCTCAAACTACGGTAACTTGAGGATGAGGAAAACGAGGGTCAGTGCCAACAAATACATTTGTCATGCGTAGTATGAAAAACGCCTGATGTTCAAGCTGGATTCTAAAAAGGGATCCAAAATACACACCACATCTTCATACAGAAGGGCTAGTCTACATACAGTATGATATGAAGCAGATTGTAATCCATAAAAGCTAACATTGAAATAAATTTCACTGAAATAAATTTCTAGACCTAAAGTTTCCACAGTAGAGTCGGGCTCAACCCTGGAAAATGGCGGTTTGTGATGGTTTCTGGATAGCTATGACCCACAACCCATCATGAACCAACTGGAAAACTGAACTAGTTCACAAATCCAGTGTTTGTTTCATAGGTGGTGGGACGTTGCAGTCACAAGGTCATAAAAGCAGCCACTCTTTTCCTGGAGACAAAGAAAGAGAAGGAGTGGCTGCTTTCATGACCTTGTGACTACAAGGTCCCACCAGGCACAAACTAAACACCAAATTGCGAATTGGTTCAATTTGACGCCAAAGATTACAGTTGGGCTTTGGTATATATACACCCTTGCAAACCATGATAATAAAAGTACTTCAGGTCTTGATCTAAATGATTGTGGACATCAAGTATAAAATACCCTAATTTTTAAAAAAGTATATCTTAACATTTAAATATTTTGTTCTCCATAAATATATATATATATATTTATTCAAAATATTTTCGCCCTGCCTTTCTCCTTGGAAAAAGACCCAAAGCAGCTTGCAAGAGTAGAAGGAATTATTTAAAGTTGAACACAATGAGTACACAACTGTGGTTAACAAAGCCGAGAACAATGAGTGAAACCGGATAGCAATGAAATGTCACTTCTCCTTTTGAAACAGCACTGTTTATTATGTTATGTTTCTTTGTACAGCACCATGGTGCCAAAGAGAACAAGTTTGATTGCTTCACTCTTCATGAAACCTTAGTAAACAGAACTCTTGAGAGGTCATTCAGTTGATTTCAAGCCTTTTCCAGTAACAAAGGAGAGAAAGGTGTGGGAAGGGCAGGAGGGGGTTACATCTCCTTAACTGTCAAGTGTTATTTTCCTAAACAGGATATCCTGGTATCAAAATAGAGGTCAGACAAACAGACTGTTTATGAGTCCTTTGGTCATTTTATTTAACTCAACATTTCCTCATAAATCCTTTCTCAATCACCTAGGGCCAACTTGCATGGTAATTAAGATTGCCCACATGCAGCAGGAAAGCCATGTGGAAAGCTGCCAGGATGTCCACACTCTGTTGCAACGGCTGTTTCTGTGTCTTATAAATAGTAGGAGCTTCGGGTCACCTCCTTGTCTTACCACCTCCTGAGACATCCAATCCTACCTTTCAGCCATGAAGCTCTTGGCCATCCTCTCAGCGGTTCTCTTCTTTGTCCTGATGGCTGCTTCAGGTAAGAGGTTTGCTTGGACTAGATGGTACATTACTTCAGGATTAACGTGCAGTTTAAGACCCTGGTCCTTTTGATTTCACTCCTTTTGTTTTAATATAATCAAGTCCAGCCCTCCTCCAAACTGGGTTCTGTAGGAAGGGGTGAAAATGTTAATCATAGAAACATAGAGTCATAGAATAGTGAAGTTGGAAGGGACCAACTCCATTCTCAATGCAGGGAATAGTTAAACACTAGTGTAACACATTATTTTTAGCCCTAAAAATCTTCATCAAGTGGGAAGGAAATGAAAGCAATTTAATTTAATTCAATCTCATCTTAACTGTGCATGACAACCTTAATGTAGGGTGTGGTGGATCCTAAACTCTTTCTCAGTGGGCATTTTTGGCTCTTCGCATCCCGTAGAAGGAGCAGGGTGGTCAGGTGGACTTCCATTTCCTTGTTAGGGAGACCCTAATCTGGTGCAGGCATCTCTTCTTGCAAGGTCTCACCTTTCTACACCCTATGGATTTATGTGCTTTTATATATCTTGAATTCCCCCTA
Organism: Pogona vitticeps; assembly: GCF_051106095.1. Lineage (NCBI taxonomy): Eukaryota > Metazoa > Chordata > Lepidosauria > Squamata > Agamidae > Pogona > Pogona vitticeps. Next base: position 7,494,679 of record NC_135783.1, read on the forward strand.
ACTCATCCTCTGTTTTTTCATGGACTCAGTTTTCACAGCTTCATAGAACATTGGGGTTGGAAGGAATCCCAGAAAGCCCCTAAATTAACCTTTTGTCAAAGGAGGAACCAAGAGCTGAGGCACCCTGAGAGATGGGCATCCCTCCTCTGCTCACAAACGTTCCATCAGTTTCCAAGATAAGCCATTTAGCTGAAGAAAAGCTCTTATTAGCAGGAAGGTCTTCCTATTCTATCCCAAGACCTCCTTTCTTGCAAATTGAATTCCTTGGTGGAAATCCTATTACATGCTTACACAAAGTGTAACTTTGGGATGAGAAGTGCTGTAAGTTAAGAAATGTTCCTAGACATTAACTTGTTGCACACTGAGCGTGAAACAGATAATGCTGCCAATGATTTCTAAACTTAGAACGACAATGCTGTTTGCATAACTACAATAAGATGTGAGTGATTGCATCATGTCCTGCCTTCTGGAAAAGCAACCAACAGGTCTGTTGCCCCTCCCATACAAGATCTGAAGATGACTCTCATACATGATGTCTCAATTTCCATCTTAGATTTGGCATGATCCAGAGCTTTCCACTTGAGTTCAGTATCAGAGCAAGTCATGATGGTAGCAACGGTGGCTCCTGAACATGGAATGACCATGTTGCTCTCTCTTTTGTTTTAGCAGTTGATGCGGGGCCATCATCAAGCTCTGGATGTCACGCTGCTGGAGGCTACTGTTACTCTTCAGATTGTCCACGAGGAAGAAGAAGAATTGGGACATGTGGCTCACTTAGACGTCCATGCTGCAAATGACAAGTAAGATCTACTTGGAAAGGTTCTTTCCGGGAAGGTAGCTTCCTTAATGAATATCTGTATAGGCGCATCCATGTAGCTATTGTCTTCTGCAGTCTGCTTCATCTCTTGAAAAGGCTTTTCATTGCATTTTAAAAATTGAATTGCATTGGGGGAGGAAAAGAGAGGAAAACAATGCAGGGGGGGAGCTTCCACAGGCTATAATCATGACTAGGCTTGGTATAAGATGAAAATATGTCCAGACAAAGAAGAAGAAAATAAGTTTTGCTTGATTTCCTAGCCCATGAGTGACAGGTGAGAGGAATATATCATTCCAGCATGGAAGTACAGGTCTTTTCAATACAAGGAGATCTTTTAAGATCACTGGGCTCATGATGAAGGGGGTGTCAGCCTGCAGAATCTTACGGGAAATCATATTAGTTGATCTTTAAGCTGCCACTGTTATTAATGCAAATAATGAGAAGACAAAGCTCACTGGAAATCAGTACCAGCAGTGGTGGGATTAGAAACATCTGACTTGATTCTGTGGCCTCCACGTGTAAACTCAGGGCTCACATGTGAGAAAAGAACCTCAATTGTACCAATTCATTTCAGCCCTCTATTGTATACATTTTTTATTTGACCATCGGGTGTGTGTGTGTGTGTGTGTGTGTGTGTGTCAGCAGCAGAATTTGCATTGTTTGGAATCCATTTCTTTCTGTTAGAAACATTCTAGCAAGCTACGCCGCTCTTTAATTTTGTATTGATTCATTTTCTCTACTATTTCTTGGGGATAATCAGGCTCCCCCTTCCCCCTTTTTTTAAATTACCAAGGGTGGTATATTGATGCAGCTGTACACGCCTTCTCTCCTCCTCCCCTTTTCCCTTCCCTCCTTTACATGTCCCCTTTTCTTTAATTCCCTGCATATCTCTCCCTCACAGTTCTTGTCTTTCATTTTTCTTTTTCTTCTTGAACAGTGTCAGGAGGAGGAAGTGGATTTTAAAAGACTTGCAAAGTATTGTGAAAACTAAGGTTAAAATATGCAATTCTTCTTTCTTTTCAATTCAAAGCAGGAAATTTCAAGCCCTCTTTCTTCCATAAGGGAAGAAAGATCAAGACCTTACTCTCAAGAAAGGAATCTGGCAAGCACATCCAGCCAAGATTTTGAGAAGCTTTTTTTCCTACCACATCCAGAGTTCTGCAATACCCACCCTGATGTGGGTGCTTCACAGGTCAAAAGCTAGCAAGCGCTTGTGATTTTTTTTTTCATACTCCACTAAAAATATAAACCACTCTAGCCTTCAGATAGTGTACAAAAATCACACTGCTCCCCCACGTTGAGTTTTTGAGTTGACCCAGTAAACTAAACGACAGCCTTGAGTTTGCCGGAACTGAGGTGGGCTATTAATGACAGTACTTTTTGGTGGTCTCTGATTCAAAGTCAGATGTAACATGATGGGTGCTCAAAGTTTGGGGGATGTTTCAAGTTCTGCTTACGATTTTATGAGGAAAACCATTTTGTTGTTCAAAAGCCATGTAGACAAAGGATCGGATATGTTTTCCTTCCACGTCTGCTTACTTAAACTAGTATGTGACCTTTTTACAAGGGGCACAAGATTTTATTTTATTTAACAACATGAACATAGAAGGTCCCACCGTTTAAGTTGTGTTCCTCATGAAATGACATCTGTTGCACTTAGCGGAGTGAAATACGTCCTTTGCCTGGGTGACGCCTTAGGTATGGTGTGTTGTATCTCCACCCTGAAACTCCAGAGAGTTACAAATACTGAGTCTGAAACTGTTTTTCTCTTCTTATAGGTTGCTGCTTATTCACGGTAGCTTTCTCAGAGGCACCGAGGGCAGCCTTTCTGCTGTATCACCATGCTCACTCCCAGAATCAACACTCATTTCAGCTCTCGACAGATTCTCTCTGAATTCAATTCTTTTTCTGTCCTTATCAATTAAAGTTTCATCTGAGGACCTGCATTTGTGAAGTGTGCTTCTGTGTTTTGGGGAAAATAGTTTGGGAATCAAACTCTCAGCTGAAGCCACTGAGCTATCCAGGGGTTTGGAGAGGAAGCATAGAGGTGAACATTCATTGCCACAAGATGATGCGGTGATTATTAGCTCACATAGTTTCCAAAAGGAGAGTGTGGAAGCCTGGCAGCATGCTACTTTCCCAATCGATTACAATGACATTATCACATATGACTCATTCAAAGGTATATAGAAAAATTAAAGGCCTCTCAATTCTAGATGCTGGGCACTGTCTAGATAGACCTGTAGCCTTATATAACAGAGCTCTCCTTATTTTCTTTTACCTCCACTTTCCTTTCCAAATGAGACAATTACGCATTGTTGGGAGGCAGTGGGAGCCTCCAGGAATTTGAACATAGGAGGAGGGGGTTGTAAATCCACGATTTAATCTGAAATTTACAGAAGCTTTGGAAGGAGAGAGGACTGAGGATCTTGGAACGCTCCTGTAAAGTTTGGGAAAACTCTGGAGCATTTTCTGGGCTCCTAAGAAATCTGAGTCCCAGCAACTTCACCATCTTGAGGTGCAAGGGCTGTATAGGGGGAAGGCTTGTACAGAAATTGCTACAAATTTGGTAACCAAAGCAGAACGGTTGAACTAACATGGATGGCTCTAAACATCATCCACTTAACATAAGAGCTCCCTCTTTCTTAAGCCATTTCTGCCTTGCTAAGGCTTGGAAATAGAGAAAGGATATCAGACAGCCGAGGGAAGCTAAACCACAAGAGATACCCAGGGGCATGAAAAAGAAACAGGGCAGTCAAGCTTATCCACGAAGTGTCACAACAGGTTTGCCAAAAGGATGAGATCTAGACAGGCTTATATAAAGTTCTGTGATCCAACAGAGATTCAAGAAACGGGTGAGACATCTGGCAGGTGGTGGAATCTAGGAAGCTTCGGAAGAAAAGAGACACCCTGGTAGAAATATAGGTCTTGGGTACGTAGTGAGTGTAGGGCACAGCAATAGAACTGCTGACAGCACGATGTTGACCTGGGAGAGAATGGAGAGGCAGAACTGCACTGCATTTTCTCAGCTTGCATCTGAAGATTTAGAATGGACATAATCTGTGCAATGGGAGAATACGAGGACACTGTGCCCCCATGCTGGGACCCAATTATGCTATTCTCTGGGCTTAAATTTTTTTGTGAATTCTTGGGAACAGAATATCCATGGATCCTCATCATCATTGCCTCTTTGGACGCACTCCATAACTCCTCACCCCCCCCCTTTGGTCCCATGCCTTTGGCACATCACCCTATCAATCAAATCCAATGGAAAGGCCATCTGACATCATCTAAACTGGAATTAAGATTGCCAGAAGAAATATCAACAACCTCAGATATGCGGATGATACCACTCTGATGGCAGAAATTGAGGAGGAATTAAACAACCTCTTAACAACAACAACAGTGGAGGGCAATCTACCATACTTTGAAATCTCCTGCTATCCTTGGGGGCCTCCTATTCATTAAACTTTATGGGGGGAAGAATGGCTAGTAGAGAACAGCCACAAGGGGGCTTTTCAGTTTCAACAATTTTGGTTAAACCTTTTTTAAAATTTACAAATATACCCATTGTAGTAGCTTATGCAGTGCATAACCATACTATTAAAACTTTTTAAAGGATTTTAAAATAAATATGCAAATTAGCTCCTTCTGCCTTTCTCCCTTGGTACTTAAACCCTCAAGCTACAGTCAAATCTTTAAAAATGGGCTGCAGATGGGCTAAGATCTCCCAGCCTGGCTTAAATGTACATTACTTAGCCCTATAAAGGCTCGTTCCCAAATCTTTAAAATAAGACAATTTCAAGAGCGTAGGTTCAATTGCATTGCGGTTTTTTCTTTAATAAGCAAGCATGGAAAGGTCAACACAGATGAAATTAAGAGGGGGAAGATGGGGGAAATAGAACATGAAGAGGAATCAGCTGTGTTTAAAATTCAAATGCAGGACAACTCAAGGAAGAGGCAGCAGGCTGGTTGAAAATCCGATGAACAATGAATGCTCAAGTCCTTGGTGGAACCAGAAATCCTTTGTGAGCGGCCAGCATGGGGGCATTACCTGCACAAAGAGAGAAACCATTTCAGATTCAATGTTTTTAATTGAATCACTCCCCGCTAAACACTAAATATTTTATAGACACACAAACAGATGGGTGTGGGTGTGGGTGTTGGTGGGTAGATAGGTGAGCATGTGCACATGAAGATTAGAGAACATCAGTCTCTTCATAAGGTCTTAGACTATCAGTTCACATTAACCCTTGTCTATGCAGGCAACATGCATTCAACTGGCCACATTCATCCCTCCAGGTGCTCAAAAGCTGACCACAGAAGACTTCCCCATTTTTTAGAAAAATGCAGTGCTTTCTCCAAAATTACCCTTCTATTTCCCAGCGTGGGACAGCCTTTTTGCTGTCTTTTGAAGTCCCTTCACAGCCTGGAGCCTCTGCATGTTTTAAAATATTTTTCACCACTAGGTGGTGCAAGAGGATTTTTCTTTTTTAAAAAAAATTATATAAGAAAAATAATGGGAAAATAAGAGGCCAATGGAATGGAGGCTGTAGTGATCACCTCTCCCTAAAAAGAGTATGATGTTTGGACAGGGAGTCACTGTGGGAACAAAACTACCGCCTTTACCTCTGAAGTAGGTCCTTTACTCCAGCGTTCCCCAACCTTTTTCGGTCCACGGATTGGCTGGGGAAAGCACGCACCACCCACGCTCGTGTGCATGTGCAAACAGCAGCGCCACACTCACACGGGCATGCTGGAGTGTGTGCACAGCTACAAATGGGCTGTGCAGGGGTGAGTGTGTGTAGGGGCGGGGCAGGAGGTCTGTCTCGGCGGCCGAGTCCGGCTCCAGCCACAGACGGGCAATAGGCTGCAGACCGGGGGTTGGGGACATCTGCTTTAGTCCTCAGAAGTGTGTAGCATGAGCCCCATGGACTATCCTGACCTTAAAAGAAAACCTTTGTTTACTTTCCAAGTAACCAAGCACTGACTTTGTGCTTCCTTAGATAACACAACAGTCTTGCAAAGTAGGACCTCTCAAATATAGGAGCAACTCAGTGACCTCCTCCAATCTTCACCTGATTTACCTGTAAGTCCTGCTGTTTCAAGACTCCAGGCCACTGTAAGAAGTATGTGTGTTTCTACTAAGAAAATAAAGTAGCTTTCATTAGAATACAGTTGTTGCAGTAAAGCAACAGCATTTCACATATCCAACCAATGCAATGGTTAAATAAAGCTGCTATTTCTAAATAGAATAAGAACAACTAATATCTAAATTAAGTAATCATTCTGGCTTCTAAGCTGGGCTATTCACTCCGCTTTCTACTCTTTTCAAAAGGTAAACATTTTTTTCCTTACATTTTGTAAGCATTCCTCCACATGGCACAAACCAGCATTTCACATACACAAACACCCTTTTTCTACATGTCTAAGACCACCTTCCTCTTGACACTTTCTCACTGCCATCCAATTAACTGCAAGAAAGCTTAACACAACTCTCTACCCATAATCCACATGAGATCCACAGGTGCCTTATCTTGCTTCTTGTTTGGTCTTTTTTCCTTCTTGGCACTTTCGGCCTTGCTTCTTATCTCTGCAAAAACCGTCTCACACATTCCATTGCTTTTAACTCATCTCACACAGAACCTAACAGACTCCATCTTTATATGACTACGATTCCCAGGATCCTCCAATTCATTACAGAGGCTAACTCCTAAACATTTTAAGTGGAACAATTAGTAAAGCCCTAATAAAATGCCATGTCTAGAGAGGGAGAAAAGCACAGCTATTCTCATGCATTTTACAATGGCTTGATCCTTGTGAGCTGTAAAGGTAAAGGTTCCCCTTGACATTTAGTCCAGTTGTGCCCAACTCTAGGGGGCGGTGCTCATCCCCATCTCCAAGCCATAGAGCCAGAGTTTGTCCATAGACAGTTTTCCATGGTCACGTGGCCAGCGCGACTAGACACGCAACGCCATTACCTTCCCATTGTGGTGGAACCTATTCATCTACTCCCATTTTTACATGCTTTCGAAGGGCTCGGTTGACAGGAGTTGGGACAAGCAATGGGAGCTAACTCCGTCGCATGGATTCAATCTTATGATGGTTGGCCTCCTGACCTTGCAGCACAGAGGCTTCTGTGGTTTAACCCGCAGCGCCAACATGTCCCTTATGAACTGAGCCATGTCCAAAGTCCATGTTCTTTATAAGCTTGTGAACTCCACTCCACACACACTGTTTCTTAGAAGAGCTAGATAAATCCCAGACAGAGTAAAAAAATTCTGAAAACCAGACAACATTTTCTTATAGTTCTTACCGTTTCTTGCAGCAAACTCCGCCTCTTCTATCGCATTTCCCAATGGCGGTCAGACGTCTTGGGCAACGTAGAAACCTGCATTTGCCACCCGCTCTGTCACATTCTGCAGCAGTCCTTGGTGGCCGAAGTGCTAGAACTAATGAAAGATGGCATCATTATTCTTATGCCCATGAGCCACCCTCCTTGCCAATGTCACTCCTTCTCAAAGTTTGGTATGGAATCCAGTGGGGGCCACCCAAAATCAAGGAGATATTTCTACATCCTTGAAGCATACTGTAGTGTGTCCATATATGAATTAAAATAATGGTTTGGGGGGAAAAGCAACTACTGAAAATTGCTCAAAGATGATTTGTGGGCTTCCAGGTCTGATGGACCATAAGGAGGATGTGAGACGCGGCATTTTGGAGGTGCCCGTATGTATGTATGTATGTATGTCTGTATGTCTGTATGTATGTATGTATGTATGTCTGTATGTATGTATGTATGTATGTATGTATGTACGTACGTACGTACGTACTCTGGGCAGTTTACATAAAGCGTAAAAATAAACTAAATGTAAATTCTGAATTAATCAGAGAGTCCAAGATGGAAAAAGAGAGGAGGAGAAAATAAAAAATAGGCTTTTTATATATGTATTAAACTCCTCTGAACCTGTTCCAATTCGTCACCATCCTTCTTGAAGTATGGAGTCCAGAACTGGACACAAGACTCAAGGTGAGTTTCCCTGGTTTGTCTCATTTAATGAGAATATTAATCAGAACCTTATATTTATAATTAAAGATATTTATTTTATTTATTCATTGGGTATAGTATATAATAAATTATATTTGTAATTTAAAATAAATCTTCTAAACTGTGCAGCACGGATTTTGAAAAATGTGCAGAAACCAGGAATATGGTAACCAGCCGGGCTCTCTACCACTTACCTGGCGCAGCCATCGCCACCATGAAGAGAATAGCAAAAAGGAAGCCCAAGAGCTTCATGGCTGAAAGATGAGGCAGATTCTCAGGAGATGACACGATGGAGAGTCGGCTGCCTGGATGGTCTCTCAGGAGATGACAGAATGGAGCGAAGACATAAACCTCCCAGCATTTATAGGGCCGAAGGAGTTGTTGTGTCACAGGTTGCGGACACCTTGAGAGGGTCCGTTATGGTTTTTCTGAAGCTTGTGGAGAGGGAAAAAAATGGATTATTAAGCAAACAGCCTCCCAGACAGTTGAGAAAGGCTCAATTTAAAGAAGTGGCATATGAGAAACAGTTGAAAAAAACCCTCTTACACAGGCGAGGCCTTCAATTAGGGAAGCCTGTTTGAATGTAAGAAGTTGTGCCATACCATCCCCCCCCGCCCCCAACAAGCATTATTAGTGGTCTGGATCTGAGTTTATGTTTCAGATGTAAGACTGTAGACCAGGGGTGTCCAACCTTTCACCTTCCCTGGGCCACATTAGAAGATGAAAATTTGGTTTGGGCTGCACATAAATTTGGTTTGGGCCGCATGGGGGGGCAGCCCTAGCCGTCCTCCGCAGCCCCGCTCCAAAGGCGCTTATCGGCAGCTGCGATCTCAGACTGCAGAGGCTGCCAGCTTCGACTCCGGCGGCTTTATGGGGCCGGGAGGGGGTCCACCTATTGACAGGGACAGTGCAATACAGTCACGCAGCCCCCCTTTCCCCTCTCCTCCTGCTCTTCCCTTCCTTCCCTCTATCCCTCCCTACAACTGTGACGTGCTCCGGCCACATTCCGGCCGCAAGCGCCAGCAGTGTAACTTGAAACTTTGGAAATTCTTAAAAAGTTAAAAACTGCACTGGGCCGCATTATGAGCCAAACTGTGCCACATGCAGCCCACGGGCCACAGGTTGGACAAGCCTGCTGTAAACCTTCACTTGTAGGCCAAAAAATGCCACATTTATCTAAGCAGTTAAATTTTATTTTTATCAACCAGTCAGTACAGTGGTGCCTCGCTTAGTGATCGCTCCGGTGAGCGTTGAAATTGCTTTGCGATGGGGTTTTGGCCATCACCAGAGCAATCGCTTCGTGATGGCCCCTATGGGGGAAAAATCGCTTTGCGACGATCGCGGGGAAGCGATCCCTGTAAAGCCCCCATTTTCGAACAACTGATTGGCGGTTCCAAAATGGCCGCCAGGTAAACAAAATGGTCGTGTGCTGTTTTGCCTTGCTTTAGAGCCACCCAAAATGGCTGCCGCTATGGAGAATGTTCGCTTAAGGTCAATTTTTCAGCCCATAGGAACGCATTAAACACGTTTTAAAGCGTTTCTATGGGCTTTTTCTTTTCGCTTAGCGGTGAAATCCTTTAGCGACGTTTTTTCCTGAATGGATTAATGTCACTAAGTGAGGCACCACTGTATTTTATATATGTCTATAGGCAAGCTACTGCCTAATTTTATATTACCTAATATTACTTGAAGTCTGTGTTTGTGATCGGAGGCAAGAAAGAACGTTTCAAAAAGTTTTTTCCATGCACGATACTTCTACAAGGTTTTTTGTACTTGAAGAATTTTTTTGAGGGGGGAATTGCAGAATTGAATTTTGCACAGAAAAAGATGTGTTTTGCACACACACAAATTTTTTTTCATAGAAGCCATGGGTTTTGTGCAAAATACAAACTTTTGTGCAAAACCTGTATTTTGTTTATGAAACCTTCCTTCTTTTTTCTTTTTGATTTTTTCTCTTTTTTGCAAATTTCTTCTACTATGATTGTCATTTTGCTAACTGACATTACAGGTGGGATTTTAATTTATTACTTGCATTCATTCCTCAGTTAGAATGGTTTTGACCCATGTCATCAAGGTACCCTGATTAACTGGGCTACAAATTTTGTAAAAACTCAGAAGCTGTCTGAGTGGGATTTTTAAATAAGCCCTTATGAAAACGATATACAACAAGCACCCAAGCAGAACATGTAGCCTTTCAGTTCTAAGGCATCATGGAAGCAGAAACACGCGTCACTGGAACAACAAAAAGATATGGACTTTCCTAATTCTTTAAAGAAGATGATTCTGACACAAAACCTGTATGTCTTAGTAAATCTCCAGACCTTTGCATGTTTACTTGAAAGAAAACTGCGAAGTTCTTTACCTTTTCTAGTTTTTAATTTTTTTCATTGGTAAAGAAACAGTGGCTTGGCAGCAGATAACAAGAGTCACAGAAGAATTTAGTTATGCTTGCGTTTCAAAAACAATTTGTTAAAACGGAAAATCAATACGAAAACAAGAACGTAGATGTAATTTGGTTTTCCTATTATTTTGAATTTTGTAATGCAGATGCACTGAAGGAGAAAAGGACAAAAATGTACCCATCGTAGAGAAAGTGCAGTCCAGCCAGAGCTCAGAAATGCTACCTTTTAGATTTCACATCCCAGAAGTCTCAAGCTGTAAAATTAAAAGATCATACAAGGAAGAGAGCTTCCAAAATGCATATTTTTAGGGGAATTGCACAGCTAAAGCAGTATGACAGTTTATTTTAACATTTTGTTTTAAAAAAATTGAAAATTAAGGTAAATAGGGAAGCTGAAACCATGAGAAATGAAAATCGGTTGCTTCATCCATCCCTCTTCAAAGGGCCACAGATCTCAGCAACAAAGCAAGAAAGCAGAAATGTTCTGAACAACGGTTAAGACAGAAGCCACAAGAACTCGGTTGAAGCCAGACAACTTTTCGCAAGGGTTTTTGAAAGGAAGAAAAAAAAAGATGAAATATCCCAGATGGAAAGTTCAAAGGAAGGAGATGCTACCTTTTCCTCCTTGACCGTTGGGTTGGCATTCACTCGTGGAACTTTTGGATATTTATTGTCATCCTTAGCTCTTCCAAATCTCCAAAAGCTGATTTGTTAACTTTAGGGAACATTGCAAAAGAAGTTCAATTCACCTTCAAAATAGTTGAGAAATGGCTTGATCACAGGGTCTACTGATCACATGATCTCACACACTCTACTTTCTCTCTATAGGTTCTACAAGTACGATAGAGGGAATCAAGGAGATGGAATCAGTAGAAGGTTCTTTAAGAAGAGTCTGATTAACTGGACATATCCAGAAAAGCTCACATTCAAGAATATGACAGTAAGACTTTAAGGTGCCACCATATTTTTGTCTTTTTCAATTTTTCCTTCATCTTCTCCATTTACAAGCCTCAGCAATGCAGAGAAAAGCCTTGCTCTCATGCTAAGTGGATAACATATAGAGCAGTCCATGTGAGTTCATTCTGCTTTGGTGCACCGGTTACCAAACTAGGAATGATATCTGTACAATTTTTGCCCTAAAGGCCTTGCGCCTCAAGACGAGAAAGTTGGTGGGCAACTGATTTCACAACAGCCAGGAATCCTTTTCCAGATTTTCTCCGGACTTTACAAGAGCTCTTTAACATCCTTTAACAGTTCAATAGCTCCTGTCATGTTCAGATTACATCCTAGAGCTGATGTACAGGACATTGTCTACAGTGTGGTTCCCCAACCTTGGGCCTCCAGATGTTCTTGGACTTAAACTCCCAGAAATCCTGGCCAGCAGAGCTGGTGGTAAAGGCTTCTGGGAGTTGTAGTCCAAGAACATCTGGAGGCCCAAGGTTGGGGACCACTGGTCTACAGGATTCATTCCTCTGTTCGTAGCCATTCACATTTATTGAATAACAGCCCAGGGCAGGCCCAGTTCTCCCGAGGAAGAGCCAAGAGGGATGGGCTGGAAAGGACTGGATGATGTCAGCCGCCAGGGTCCTTCTGCTTTGCAGCCACTCCCAACCTCGTTGCCTGGAGGGAGAGGGGCTGGCTTTGCCTTCCATGGACAAACTGCACCCATTTCCCTCTCAGAAGCTCAAGCTTGCACCCACTGCACCCACGAGCCTTTGGGAGCTGCCTAAAAGCATCGAATTTAGGAACTGCCCACAAGGACCTGGTGCGCAGCCTGGAGAAGACAGAAAATCGTCGAAGCTGTGCTGCTTAGTTTCGGTTTGTTTATTTTGTTTTTCTTTTGCTTTGCTTTGCTTTGCTTTCTTAAAGGTCCAGTGAAGGTAATACAATTACCTAGGTTTCTATCCTTTCAAGGACGAGATGGGCCATTGCTGATCTTCCCCAGGGATACGTAGCTGTTGCTGTCGCCACATTGTCCCTCCTTCCTCCCCCCACCCAAATGTGCTGAATTCATTCCAGCACATCTGACAAGAAGAAGAAGAAGCTACATTTGCTCACAGGCGTGGCGCAGGCGGAGGTGTGGCTTCCCTCCACTCCCAACCTCCCTCCAACATCAAGGCCACCTCTCCGTTCCAAGGGTTCAAGACTGAGGCTGAGCCCAACCCTCTCCCTGCCTCACCTCCCTCTGGCAAAATCTCAAAGGTAGTTTATATACAATAGGGAAGCCACATGTCAGTGAGGAGGCTTTCGAAAAGAATGGATAGGGTGATGCGCACATTTCACACTGCTAAGGAATATCTTGATACACCATTGGAACAGTAAGAAAGAAGCCTCCCCTTTAAAATAAGACAATTTCAAGAGCGTAGGGTTCAATTGCATTGGGGTTTTTCCTTTAATAAGCAAGCATGGGAAGGTCAACACTGATGAAATTAAGAGGGGGAAGATGGGGGAAATAGAACATGAAGAGGAATCAGCTGTGTTTAAAATTCAAATGCAGAACAACTCAAGGAAGAGGCAGCAGGCTGGTTGAAATTCCCACGAACAATGAATGCTCAAGTCCTTGGTGGAACCAGAAATCCATTGTGAACGGCCAGCACTGGGGCCTTAGCTGCACAAAGAGAGAAACCATTTCAGAGTCATTGTTTTTAATTGAATCACTCCCCCAAAAACACTAAATATTTTTTATAGACACATAAAAAGATGTGTGGGGGTGGGGGTGTAGATAGGCGCCCATGTGCACATAAAGATTAGAGAACATCAGTCTCTTCATAAGGTCTTAGACTGAACTATCTGTTCACCCTAACCCTTGTCTATGCAGGCTGCAGCAGAGGTGGGCAACATGCATTCAGCTGGCCACATTCATCCCTCCAGCTGCTCAAAAACTGACCACCCCACACTTCCCCATTTTTTAGAAAAAGGCAGTGCTTTCTCCAAAATTACCCTTCTATTTCCCAGCATGGGACAGCTTTTTTGCTGTGTTTTGAAGTCCCTTCACAACCTGGAGCCCCTGCATGTTTTAAAATATTTTTGGCCACTAGGTGGTGCAAGAGGATTTTTCTGTTTTTTAAAAAAATATTATATAAGAAAAATAATGGGAAAATGAGAGGCCAATGGAATGGAGGCTGTAGTGATCACCTCTCCCTAAAGGGAGTATGATGTTTGGACAGAGAGTCACTGTGGGCACAAAACTACCGCCTTTATCTCTGAAGTAGCTCCTTTACTCCAGCGTTCCCCAACCTTTTTCGGTCCACGGAGTGGCTGGGGAAAGCGGGCACACCCCCACGCTCGTGCGCATGCGCAAACAGCAGCGCCACACTCACACAGGCATGCTGGAGTGCATGTGCATGTGCAAATGGGCTGTGCAGGGGTGAGTGTGTGTGGGGGCGGGGCAGGAGATCTGTCTCGGTGGCCGAGTCCGGCTCAGGCCACAGACTGGCAACGGGCTGCAGACCGGGGGTTGGGGACATCTGCTTCAGTCCTCAGAAGTGCGTGGCATGAGCCCATGGACTATCCTGACCTTAAAAGAAAACCTTTGTTTACTTTCCAAGTAACCAAGCATTGACTTTGTGCTTCCTTAGATAACACAACAGTCTTGCAAAGTAGGACCTCTCAAATATAGGAGCAACTCAGTGACCTTCTCCAGTCTTCACCGGATTTACCTGTAAGTCCTGCTGTTTCAAGATGCCAGGCCTCTGTAAGAATTATATGTGTCTCTATTAAAAAATAAAGTAGCTTTCATTAGGATACAATGGACCCTTGACTTACGGACGGCTTGACTTACAGACTTTTTGAGTTACAGACTTCTCTGGCCGCAAAATTTAGGTTTGACTTGCAGACTGAGATTTGACTTACAGACCAGAAAAAAACCAAAATGGAACAAAAATGGCCTGTTACGGGATTAATTGGTTTCAATGCACTGTAGGTCAATGGAGACTTGACTTACAGACTTTTTGACTTGAGAACCGCCTTCCAATACGGATTAAGTTCTCAAGTCAAGACCCCACTGTACAGTTGTTGCAGTAAAGCAATAGCATTTCACATATCCACCCATTGCAATGGTTAAATAAAGCTGCTATTTCTAAATAGAATAAGAACAACTTATATCTAAGCTTAGTAATCATTCTGGCTTCTAAGCTGGGCTATTCACTCCGCTTTCTCCTCTTTTCAAAAGTTACATTCTGTAAGCATTCCTCCACATGCCATGAACCAACATTTCACATACACAAACACCCTTTTTCTACATGTCTAAGACCACCTTCTTCTTGACACTTTCTCCCTGTCATCCAATTAACTGCAAGAAAGCTTAACACAACTCTCTAACCATAATCCACTTGAGATCCACAGGTGCCTTATCTTGCTTCTTGTTTGGTCTTTTTTCCTTCTTGGCACCTTCGGCCTTGCTTCTTATCTCTGCAAAAACCGTCTCACACATTCCATTGCTTTTAATTCATCTCACACAGACTCCATCTTTATATGACTACAACTCCCAGGATCCTCCAATTCATTACAGAGGCCATCTCCTAAACATTTTAAGTGGAACAATTAGTAAAGCCCTAATAAAATGCAATGTCTAGAGAGGGAGAAAAGCACAGCTATTATCATGCATTTTACAATGGCTTGATCTTAGTGAGCTATAAAGGTAAAAGTACCCCTTGACATTTAGTCTAGTCGTGTCCGACTCTAGGGTGCTCTGCTCATCCCCGTTTCCAAGCCGTAGAGCCAGCGTTTGTCTGTAGACAGTTTCCTTGGTGACGTGGCCAGCATGACTAGACATGGAATGCCGTGACCTTCCCACCGTGGTGGTACCTATTTATCTACTCCCAGTTTTGCATGTTTTCGAACAGCTAGGTTGGCAGGAGCTGAGACAAGTGATGGGAGCTCACTCCATCACGTAGATTCGATCTTATGATGGCTGGTCTCCTGACCTTGCAGCCCAGAGGCTTCTGCGGTTTAACCCGCAGCGCCACCATGCCCCTTATGAACTGAGCCATGTCCAAAATCCATGTTCTTTATAAGCTTGTGAACTTGAACTTCACAGAAGCTGTTTCTTAGAAGAACTAGACCAGTGATCCCCAACCTTTGGCCTCCAGATGTTCTTGGACTACAATTCCCAGAAGCCTTCACCACCACTTCTGCTGGCCAGGATTTCTGGGAGTTGAAGTCCAAGAACATCTGGAGGCCCAAGGTTGGGGAACCCTGGACTAGACAACTCCCAGACAGAGAAAAGGATTCTGAAAACCAGACAACATTATCTTAGAGTTCTCCTTACGGTTTCTTGCAGCAAACGCCACCATTTTTATCGCACTTCCCAATGGCGGTCAGATTTGTTGGGCAACGCAGGAACCGGCATTTGCCCCCCGCTTTGTCACATTCTGCAGCAGTCTTTGGTGCAGCAAGGGCTAGAAGAAAGGAAAGATGGCATCATTATTCTTATGCCCATGAGCCACCCTCCTTGCCAGTGTCCCTCCTTCTCAAAGAGGGGGCTGGTGTCAAGGGCACCACTGAGCATCAGTGTTGGAGGGAATTTTACAGCCACTTGTTCCTTCAAATGCCAAAGTTTGGTTTGGAATCCAATGGGGGCCACCCAAAATCAAGGAGATATTTCTGCATCCTTGAAGCATACTGATGTGTTTCCATATATGAATTAAAATAATGGTTTTGGGGGAAAAACAACTGAAAATTGCTCCAAAATGATTTGTGGGCTTTCAGGTCTGATGGACCTTAAGGAGGATGTGAGACATGGCATTTTGGAGGTGCCCGTATGTATGTATGTATGTATGTATGTATGTATGTATGGATGGATGGATGGATGGATGGATGGATGGATGGATGGATGGATGGATGGATGGATGCATGGATGCATGGATGCATGGATGCATGGATGCATGGATGCATGGATGTGCCAGCCAAGGCCACTCGGTTTACATCAGTTGAACAGAAGAACAATAGGATAACAAATCTGAGAGGTTAAATACCAGTCTAATCTCCCAGATTTGACATCCCTGTTACGGATTCTCATGGGTCAGACTTTGTTAGGAGATGATACTGTAGCGAGCACGCTGAAGCCTCTATTATCTCAGGCCTCTAGGAGGTGCTCACTCTTCTTCCCAAGTTGCTGCCACCAGGTATTGCTGTTTCAATACCAATTATTCACTGAGACATGTGTTACTTTGAAAGTTAAACTTGTTTATTTGATCAGTAATATGTAATAGGTAAATCACAGGTTTCTAATCAATCTCTCTCACTCACTGAACTCGCTGACACACAGAACCCTACTCTCACTGACTTACTGGCTCATTAACTCACAGACTCACAGATCTCCATACACCCCCCCCCTTTATATCCCAGCCCCTCCCCCTTTAGCACCACCTTCCGTTCACTCATTGGCTACTTTTCCACTGCTCAGCTGTGACGGACAGGTGAGGGCAGGGCTGAACGCTACAGATACTGCCTAACAGGTCACTCCAGTGTATCTCCGTTCAGGAGAAGAATGAGAGATGGATCAGTCCAGCTGAGGTCCAACAGTGCATTATATCCTAGAAGGACATCAAGCGCATGAGAATGCTACAATCACTGCCAAGGCATCACCTTTGCTAGCATGATCGATCCTTGCTGGCCACCCGGGATAGAGCAAGGCTGCATTAAACATCATGTGATGTTGTGCGAGAGGCGGGAAGGCATTAGATATTTAAGCAGCCTTTCCACCTTTGCACCATCCTCTTCTTTTTTCAGGCAACTGAGGAAGGAGAACGGGTGATTTGGCAGAGAGACAGCTGCGTCATCGGACATCATTGGGGGGGATGCTCCGCCTCCCTCCTCCGGATTTGGTTGTTTCGTTGACATAGTGCTGTTATTGAAGCTTGTTTAATTGATTCTCTCTTTATTTAAAATTTGTATTGGTTGTTGTGGGGTTTTTGGGCTCTTTGGCCGTGTTCTGAAGGTTGTTCTTCTTAACGTTTCGCCAGTCTCTGTGGCCGGTGCGGAAGGCGTTTCAGTTTTGAATCAAGCTTAATAAAGGACAAACACCATCTTAACTTGGGATAATTATTAAAGATTGTGTCGGTATAGAGGGGAGCGGCTCTATTAGAGGAAGCACACAGCTCAGTTGATTCATTTTTTAAAAAGGAAAGAGCAAAGCTTCCCAGGTCACAGTTGGTTCGCCGCTGGTATAAGGGGCTTGATTTGTTTGATTTTACAAAGGTTTACCTGCGATTCCCCCCCCCTCCCATTTTGAATTATTCTGTAAAATAAGGTTCTTGGGGGAAGGAGACCTATTTGGGTTTTTTCCCTGATCGCCATTTTGTTTGCTTTTTGCGCCATTTACAGTTGCTCCCGCACCATTTTAGGTTAGGTTTAACAGTCGCCATTTCGTGAAGCTAGTTGGCCGGCCGGCCTGCCAAGCTGTGGTGCATTCATAACTAATATAGTAATAATAAATAAATAAATAGAGAAATAGAATATATAATATAAAATCAAAAAAAATTCATTAAGCATTTATTAAGTTGGGATTGTTTTGGCTAAAGGCGATTGATTGCATTAACATTCAGAGACTTTTGAGTTTTAATTGACTGGGTTGTATTACTTATTCAATTAGAGCAATTTGTTAAGAATCTCACTTACATCAAGTTTAATCAAGTATTGGCATAAAAGTGGTTAGTTAGGCTGGTGGTCTTCTGCTAGTTACAAAAGATATATCAGGACCTTGTCTAACGTGTAGGTAGGGGCATGGTTTATGTCTTTATAGGTCCCACTGAGTCTGGAAGACGCTGGCAGATAGCGATCGTTGGCCATAGTTTTATATCCTGGGCAGAGCGCCATGTGGCCGCATCCTTTTGGGGGAGAGACTTGGGGCTTGGAGTCCAGGCGCATATCACCCGGAGAGGGTTGAGAGGTATGCAGTGGATTCCGCGGGGAAGAACGACGGCATTCGGCCAGTTCCCACCAGATGTGCTTGTAATTCATCTTGGAGGCAATGATTTGCCTAGAATTCCAGGTAATTCTGGACATTCTCCATGACCTTAAGTGGTTGAATGCCAGGTATCCTATGATGCGGATCTTATGGTCCAATATTACTCCTCGATTAGCCTGGCAAGGTTCCGTGAGGACTGTTGTTGTTAACGAGGCTTGGCGGAGCGTTAACAGGGAAGTATGTAGAGGCGTCTGCACTGGTGGCCTCGAATCGCTGATCCGTCACTACAGGATCCAAGTTTTGAAACCTGAATTGTTTACAAGCCACGGCGTCCACCTGTCTGAGGCAGGTTTGGATATATTTTGGAAGACATCAAAGGGGGCCTGCTTGTCAAGCTCAAGCGGCTGTGTGGTGGGCATGGGACATAGCATGGCTAGTCCCTATGCTGTGGTGGGTAGTGCGGAAATAACAGGTATTTTCGGTGTGTCCCCATTGTAATTGCAGTTAAGCCAACAGCGCATCCGACCTCCCGGCACTGCTTATCATGCGATTACAGTGTCTGTGGAGGGGGGATGCACTGGGCCACTTCTGGACCAACAGTCATCAGCAAAAGATGGCTTCAGGTCTGGGAGTGTTTATTAGCGGCTGCCCGGTGTTCCTGCTGTCTGTAGACCCCGGGAACCTGGGGCCAGGGACTTGCCCATTTTATGATCAAGAGGTGTTGGCATGCCCCTGCCTTTAACTTGTTTCCGTACTACAGCAGGCACCCTCTTTTGGCAGAGGATTGCCATTATCGTATTTTATGTTATCAATAAAGTGTCCCAATTTTTAACCCATATCTTTGCCTCACATCTTTATTCCAGGGTTGGGACAAGCAAACAAAATGTGGTGCTTAGTGCTCTTTTGGGGGGGGGGGTTGGGAAGGTAATCGGAAATGACTCCCCCTTCTCTGAATGAGCCTCTCTCTTCCTCACAACTCCCACCAATTTAGTTATTCTCTATAACTCCCCCAGAGCTTTGAAATATTACCTTATTGGACTACAAACCCCATGGTACAGGGCAGGCAGCGCTTACTGCTCCAGGCCAGGATCCAGGTTAGGGGCAGAAAGGGATCCATACACCTTCTAGGTAGTCATGGGTTATTGAGGCAAAGAAGTGATTCAGTTCACAGCCTACTATTTGGCACAGCAATGAATAAGTAAGGGGGGGGGGAATGAACATAAAACATTTTTCATAGACTTATAGAAAAGTGAAGTTGGAAGTGGCCTACAAGGCCATCAAGTCCACCCCCTTGCTCAATGCAGGAATACAATCAAAGCATATCTGCCAGGTGATTATCTAAGTTTTTCTTGAATGCCTCCAGTGTTGGAGCACTCACCAACTCCCGAGGTCAATGGTCCCTCTGTTGTACTGCTCTAACAGTTAGGAAGTTTTTCCTGATACTCAACCGAAATCTGGCTTCCTGTAACTTAACCCCATTGTTGTGGGTCCTGCGCTCTCGGATAATAGAGAACAGATCCTGCTCTTCCTCAGTATGACAGCCTTTCAAATCTTTGAAAAGGGCTATCCCGTCACCCCTCAATCTTCTTTTCTCAAGGCTAAACATGCCCAGTTCTTTCAGCCTTTCCTCATAAGGCTTGGTTTCCAGACCCCTGACCTTCCTGGTTGCCCTCCTCTTTATTTATTTATTTATTAAACTTGCTAGAAGGTGTCTACTCTGGTCGGTTTACATAAAGCATAAAAATAAACTAAATGTAAATTCTGAATTAATCAGAGAGTCCAAGATGGAAAAAGAAAGAGTAGGGGGAAAAGAAGAGAAATAGGCTATTTATTTATTTATTAAACTTGTTTATCTATTTATTAAACTCCTCTGAACTTGTTCCAATTTGTTAGCATCCTTCTTGAAGTGTGGTGTCCAGAACTGGACACAATACTCCAGGTGAGTTTCCCTGGTTTGTCTCATTCAAGAAGAATATTAATCAGTACCTTATATTTATAATTAAAGATATAGTATATCATAAATTATATTTGTAATTTAAAATACATTTTCTAAACTGAGCAGCACTGATTTTGAAAACTGAGCAGAAACCAGGAATATGGTAACCAGGCTGGCTCTCTACCACTTACCTGGCGTAACCATCAGCACCAAGAAGAGAACAGCGAAAAGAAAGCCCAAGACCTTCATGGCTGAAAGATGAGGCAGATTCTCAGGAGATGACACGATGGAGAGTCGGCTGCCTGGATGGTCTCTCAGGAGATGGCAGGATGGAGTGAAGACCTAAACCTCCCGCCATTTATAGGGCCAAAGGAGTTCTTGTGTCACTGTGGGCTGTGGGCACCTTCTGGGTGTTCACGGTGGCTTTTCTGCAGCCTGTGGGAGAAAATGGATTATGAAGCAAATAGATACCCAGATAGTTGAGAAAGGGTCTCTTAGAGAAGTGCAGTATGAGAACTAAGAGGGGAAAACCCCTCTTACTCAGACAAGTGGTGAAGTTTTCCAAGCAAGATCTGCAATTAGGGAAGCCTGTTAAATGTAAGAACTTGTGCCATACCATGCCAGACGATTTCTCTCCCCCTGCCCCCACAAGCATTAAGAGTGGCTCCCCCATATTTCATACCATAGACTGGATCTGAGCTTATGTGTCAGATTGTAGATCTTCACTTATAGGCCAAAAACTGCCATATTTATCTAAGCAGTAGAATTTTATTTTTATCAACCAGGCAGTATTTCATATACATCTACAGGCAAGCTACTGCCTAGTTTTATATTACCTAATATTACTTGAAGTCTGTGCTTGTGATCCGAGTCAAGAAAGAAGGCTTCAGAAAGTTTTCTCCAAGCAGGATACTTCTACATGATTTTTGTACGTGAAAAAAAATTGGGGGGGGGGGAATTGCAGAATTGAATTTTGCACAGAACAAGTTGTGTTTTGCACACAAAAAGTATTTTTTTTCTCAGAAGTCATAGGTTTTGAGCAAAATACAAACTTTTGTGCAAAACTTACATTTTGTTTATGAAACCTTCCTTCTTCTTTTTCTTTTTGATTTTTCCCCTTTTTTGCAAATTTTTTCTACCATGATGGTCATTTTGCTAACTGATATTACAGGTGGGATTTTAATCTATTCCTTGCATTAATTCCTCAATTAGAATGGTTTTGACCCATGTCATCAAGGTACCATGACAAATTGGGCTACAGATTTCGTAAAAAATCGGAAGCCATCTGAGTGGGATTTTTAAATAAGCCCTTATGAAAACGATATACAACAAGCACCCAAGCAGAACATGTAGCCTTTCAGTTCAAAGGCATCATGGAAGTAGAAGCACGCGTCACTGGAAAAACGAAAAGATATGGACTTTCCTAATTCTTTAAAGAAGATGATTCTGTCACAAAAACTGTATGTCTTAGTAAATCTCCAGGCCTTTGCATGGTTACTTGAAAGGAAACTGCGAAGTTCTTTACCTTTTCTAGTTTTAAATTTTTTTCATTGGTAGAGAAACAGCGGTTTGGCAGCACATAACAACAAAAGAGACACCAAAGAATTTAATTATGCTTGCGTTTCAAAAACAATTTGTTAAAACTGCAAATCAATATGTAAACAAGAACGCAGATGTAGTTCAGTTTTCCTATTATTTTGAATTTTGTAATGCAGATGCACTAAAGGAAGAAAAGGGCAAAAATGTGCATATTGTAAAGAAAGTGCAGTCCAGCCAGAGCTCAGAAATGTTACCTTTTACATTTCACATCCCAAAAGTCTCAAGCCATAGAATTAAACATTAAGATCATACAAGGAAGAGAGCTTCCAAAAGGCATATTTTAGGGGAAATGCACAGCTAAAGCAGTATGTTTATTTCAACTTTTTGTTTTTAAAAATTCAAAATTAATGTGAATAGGGAAGATGAAACCATGAGAAACCAAACTCGACTGTTTCATCCATCCCTCTTCAAAGGGCCACAGATGTCTGCAACAAAGCAAGAAAGCAGAAATATTCTGACCAACGGTTAAGACAGATCTCAATACAGTTTGCAGAAGAACTTGGTTGAAGCCACACAACTTTTTGCAAGGGTTTTTGAAAGGAAGAAAAAAATGATGAAATATTCCAGATGGAAAGTTCAAAGGATGGTGATGCTACCTTTTCCTCCTTGACTGTTGGGTTGGCATTCACTCATGGAACTTTTGGATATTTATTCTCATCCTTCGTCATCGTCATTTAGTCATTTAGTCATTTAGTCGTGTCCGACTTTTCGTGGCCCCATGGACCAGAGCACACCAGGCCCTCCAATTGTCATCCTTACCTCTTCCAAATATCCAAAAGCTGATGTGTTAACATTAGGAAATATTCCAAAAGAAGTTCAGTTCACCTTCAAACTCGTTTGGAAATGGCTTGATCACAGGGTCTACTGATCACATGATCTCACACACTCTACTTTCTTTCTATAGATTCTACAAGTATGATAGATGGAATCAAGGAGATGGAATCAGTAGAGGGGTCTTTAAGAAGAGTCTGATGAACTGGACTTGTCCAGAAAAGCTCACATTCAAGACTTTAAGGTGCCACCATACATTTGTCTTTTTTCAATTTTTCCTTCGTCTTCTCCATTTACAAGCCTCAGCAAGGCAGAGAAAAGCCTCCCTCTCAGGCAAAGTGGATGACATTTAGAGCAGTTCATGTGAGTTCACTCTGCTTTGATGCACCGGTTACCAAAGTAGGAACGATATCTATACAATCCTTGCCCTATAGCCCTTGCGCCTCAAGACGAGAAGGTTGGTGGGCAACTGATTTCACAGCAGCCAGGAATCCTCTTCCAGTTTTTCTCCAGACTTTACGAGAGCTCTTCAACATCCTTTAATAGTTCAATAGCTCCTGTCATGTTCAGATTACATCCTAGAGCTGATGTACAGGACATTTTCTACAGTGTGGTTCCCCAACCTTGGGCCTCCAGATGTTCTTGGACTTAAACTCCCAGAAATCCTGGCAAGCAGAGCTTGTGGTAAAGACTTCTGGGAGTTGTAGTCCAAGAACATCTGGAGGCCCAAGGTAGGGGACCACTGGTCTACAGGATTCAGTCCTCTGTTCAAGACCAGTCACATTTATTGAATAACAGCCCCAGGCAGGCCCTGTTCTCCCAAGGAAGAGCCAAAAGAAATGGGCTGGAAAGGACTGGATGATGTCAGCCGCCAGGGTCTTTCTGCTTTGCGCCCCCTCCCAACCTCGTTGCCCAGAGGGAGAGGGGCTGGCTTTGCCTTCTATGGACAAACTGCACCCATTTCCCTCTCAGAACCTCACCCTGGCACTTGATGCACCCACGAGGCTTTGGGAGTTTCATAGAAGCATCGAATTTGGGAACTACCCACAAGAACCTGGTGCGCAGCCTGAAGAAGATAGAAAATCATCCAAAGTGTGCTGCTTAGTTTTGGTTTGTTTCCTTTGTTTGCTTTGCTTTGCTTTCTTAAAGTTCCAATAACGGTATTACCATTACCTACATTTCTATTGTTTCAAGGACGATATGGGCCATTGCTGATCTTCCCCAGGGATACGTAGCTGTTGCTGTCGCCACACTGTCCCTCCTTCCTCCCCCCACCCAAATGTGCTGAATTCATTCCAGCACATCTCACAAGAAGAAGAAGCAGCTACATTTGCTCACAGGCGTGGCGCAGGCGGAGGTGTGGCTTCCCTCCACGCCCAACCTCCCTCCAACTTCAAGGCCACCTCTCCGTTCCAAGGATTCAGGACTGAGGCTGACCCCAACCCTCTCCTTCCCTCACCTCCCTCTGGCAAAACCTCGAAGTAAGTTTAGGGTTAGGGCTAGGGTACTGACTGGAGAAAAAGATTTTTAAAATTGTAGCAGGGAAGCCACATGTCAGGGAGGAGGCTTTCAAAGAGAATTGATAGGGTGAATCGCACATTTCACACTGCTAAGGAATATATCGATACACCACTGGAACAGAAAAAAAAGAAGCCTCCCCGTGTAAGGGGGGGGACACAGTTACAACTAATAAATGTTTGGATAATGTTAGTGCGTTGTGTGAGCAGAAATGTCAACCACTATGGAACATGTGCCTTGTGTGCTCAAGCCCTCAGCGGCAGGAGAGGAAATGGGTTAACGGGAGTATAAATAATGTCCTGCGAACATCCGTCTTGGCCCTAAGCGGTGCACCTCCAAATCTCCACCAAGTATTTCCCCCAAAAGACAGAAGCACACTTCACAAATTCAGGTCCTCAGATGCATTTTTATTTAATGGGAAAGGAGAGTTAGAGAATCAGATTCGGGGAGAAGCACACGTGACAAATTCAAGTCCTCAAATTCATGATTATTTAATGGGTAAGGAGAGAAAGAGAATCCGGTACAGGGAGCATCAGCTGAGGGGGAAAAGCTCAAGTGACTGTCGATCGTGGGAGCTAAGGTGGAGATACAGCAGAAAGATTGGGTCAACAAACGCCCTGGAAGTCTGTTGAGAGCTCAAATGAGCGTTGATTCTGGGAGTGAGCAGGCGGTACAGCAGAAAGGCTGCCCTCGGTGCCTCTGAGAAAGCGACCATGAATAATCAGCAACCTACAAGAAGAGAAAAACACTTTCAGAGTCGGTATTTGTATTGTATTATATAAATAATCAGTACTTCTGAAGTGAGATTTATGTACCATATATAGAATCGTTTCCATCTGTGCTCATTCCAGTACCTGGGGCATACATATCAATTGGGAAAGTAAATCTAGGACAACTTCTAAATTATCTCATGGACACAGGATGGATGGATGGATGGATGGATGGATGGATGGATGGATGGATGGATGGATGGATGGATGGATGGATGGATGGATGGATGGATGGATGGATGGATGGATGGATAGATGGATAGATGGATAGATGGATAGATAGATAGATAGATAGATAGATAGATAGATAGATAGATAGATAGATAGATAGATAGATAGATAGATAGATAGATAGATAGATAGATAGATATCACATGACCAGATAAAAATGAATTGGTACAACTGGGGTTCCTTTCTCATGTGTGTGAGCCCTAAGTTTACACATGGGGGCTACAGATTCAAGTCATATGTTTCAAATCCCACCACTGGTGGTGTTGATTTCCAGTGAGCTTTGTCTTCTCATTATTTGCAGAAATAACAGTGGCAGCTTGAAGATCAACTAATTTGATTTCCCCTAAGATTCTGCAGGCTGACACCCCCTTCATCATGAGCCCAGTGATCTTAAAAGATTTCCTTGTAGCGAAAAGACCCGTACTTCCATGTTGGAAAGATACATTCCTCTCACCTGTCATTCATGGGCCGGGAAATCTTACCTTTATAGCTGTGTATTCATGTCAACTCTGTTCACGCCAACACTAAGCAAAATTTATTTTCTTGTCCTTTGTCTGGAAATATTTTCATCATATACCAAGCCTAATCATGATTATAACACCACCCTGCATTGTCTGCCTCTCTTTTCCTCCCCCAATACACTTTTAAAATGCAATGAAAAGCCTTTTCAAGAGATGAAGCAGACTGCAGAAGTCAATAGCTACATGGATGCACTTATATGGATATTAATTAAGGAAACTACCTTCCCGGAAAGAACCTTTCCAAGTAGATCTTACTTGTCATTTGCAGCAAGGATGTCTAAGTGAGCCACAGTTCCCAATTTGTCTTGTCCCTCCTGGACAATCAATAAAGTAACAGTAGCCTCCAGCAGCGTGACATCCAGAGCTTGATGATGGCTGACCATATACTGCTAGAAGAAAAGAGAGAACAACATGGTCATTCCATGTTCAAGAGCCACCGTTGCTACCATCATGACTTGCTCTGATACTGAACTCAAGTGGAAAGCTCTGGATCAAGCCAAATCTAAGATGGATTTTGAGAGATAATGTATGAGAGTCATCTTCAGATCTTGCATGGGAGGGGCAACACACTGGTTGGTTGCTTTTCCAGAGGGGAGGACATGAACCCATCACTCACATCCTATTGTAGTTATGCAAACAGCGTTGTTGCTCTAAGTTTAGAAATCATTGGCAGCATTCTCTGTTTCATGCTCAGTGTGCAACAAGTAATATCTAGGAATATTCCTTAACTTACAGCCATTCTCATCCCAAAGTTACACTTTGTGTAAGCATGTAATAGGATTTCCCTCAAGGAATTCAAATTGCAAGAAAGGAGGTCTTGGGTAAGAATAGGAAGACCTTTCTGATAATAAGAGCTTTTCTTCAGCTAAATGGCTTATCTTGGAAACTGATGGAACATTTGTGAGCAGAGGAGGGATGGCCATCTCTCAGGGTGCCTCAGCTCTTGGTTCCTCGTTTGGCAGAAGTTTAATTTAGGGGCTTTCTAGGATTCCTTCCAACTCCAATGTTCTATGAAGCTGTGAAAACTGAGTCCATGAAAAAACAGAGGATGGGTTAGGGGGAATTCAAGATATATAAAAGAAATCCATAGGGTGTAGAAAGGTGAGACCTTGCAAGAAGAGATGCCTGCACCAGATTAGGGCCTCCCTAACAAGGAAATGGAAGTCCACCTGACCGTCCTGCTTCTTCTAGGGGATGCGAAGAGCCAAAAATACCTACTGAGAAAGAGTTTAGAATCCATCACACCCTACATTAAGGTTGTCATGCGCAGTTAAGATGAGATTGAATTAAATTAAATTGCTTTCATTTCCTTCCCACTTGATGAAGATTTTTAGGGCTAAAAATAATGTGTTACACTAGTGTTTAACTATTCCCTGCATTGAGAATGGAGTTGGTCCCTTCCAACTTCACTATTCTATGACTCTGTGTTTCTATTATTAACATTTTCAGCATTCCCACAGAACCCAATTTGGAGGAGGGCTGGACTTGATTATATTAAAACAAAAGGAGGGAAATCAAAAGGACCGGGGTCTTAAACTGCACGTTAATCCTGAAGTAATGTACCATCTAGTCCAAGCAAACCTCTTACCTGAAGCAGCCATCAGGACAAAGAAGAGAACAGCTGAGAGGATGGCCAAGAGCTTCATGGCTGAAAGGTAGGATTGGATGTCTCAGGAGGTGGTAAGACAAGGAGGTGACCCAAAGCTCCTACTATTTATAAGACAGAGAAACAGCCGTTGCAACAGGGTGTGGACATCTTGGCAGCTTTCCACATAACTTTCCTGCTGCATGTGGGCAATCTTAATTACCATGCAAATTGGCCCTAGATTATTGGGAAAGGATTTATGAGGAAATGTTGAATTAAATAAAAAGACCAATGTACTCATAAACCGTCTGTTTGTTGACCTCTCTTTTGATACCAGGATTTCCTCTTTCATAAGGTAACACTAGACAATTAAGGAAATGTACTCCCCTCCTCACTGGGAGGACAGATCCTGAAGCTGAGGCTCCAAGACTTTGGCCATCTCATGAGAAGAGAAGACTCCCTGGAAAACACCCTGATGTTGGGAAAGTGTGAAGGCAAGAGGAGAAGGGGAAAACAGAGGACAAGGTGGTTGGACAGTGTCATCAAAGTGACCAACATGAATTTGACCCAACTCCGGGAGGCAGTGGAAGAGAGGAGGGCCTGGCGTGCTCTGGTCCATGGGGTCACGAAGAGTCGGACATGACTGAACAATTAAACAACAACCCCCTCCTGCCTTTCTCTCCTTTGTTACTGAAAAAGACTTGAAATCAACTGAATGACCTCTCAAGAATTCTCTTTATGAAGGTTTCATGAACAGTGAAGCAATCAAACTTGTTCCTTTTGGCACAGCAGTGCTGTACAAAGAAACATAACAGTTTCAAAAGGAGAAGTGACATTTTATTGCTATCCGGTTTCACTCACTGTTCTCAGCTTTGTTAACCACAGCTGTAGACTCATTGTGTTCAACTTTAAATAATTCTTTCCACTCGTGTAAGCTGCCTTGGGTCCTTTTCCAAGGAGAAAGGCAGGGCAAAAATATTTTAAATAAATACATTATATCAGTTAAATATTTTGTTATATATATATAAAACAAAATTTTTAACTGTAATATTTAACTGTTTGTCAAGACTCAGCATCCCTTTAGGGAGTGCTTGATCCCCGAACAGAGAGTGTCTGGATGTCTTTGTACCCCTAAACAGCTGGGTAGAGTCCAGTTGACCACAGCTAGGGCATAACACTGACTCCTTCTCATAAGTCTGTTCTAAAAAGAATCCTGCTTGCACTTACTTAAGTTTAGCAAGAACATGCACATGAGCTTTGTAGTCCGTGAGATCTATCAAAGCTCAACGAGATAGGATTTCGTAGCACTCTGTGGCCCTTACAACCTCCCTGGAAGCAGGCTCAACAGACTTGCTGTCCAAAAGACCATTCTTAAAGATTTTTAAGAATATTTTAATAGGAAAAATAAAGTCTTTATAGAGATATTCAGTTTGTTGCATAAGCAAAGCATAGGTTACATTTCCATAGAATATTGCAGTTAAAATCATAGCAAAATTCAGCTAAGTAAAAATACTTTAAAATTCTAAAAAATCTTCTTTAAGGGTAGGCATAGGGTATGACACCCTCCCCTCTTTCTCACTGCTGTTCTACATTCCAACTCCCTTCATACTAACATAAGGAAAAAAAGGTTCAAAATGGCTCCTAAGCCTCTAGATAGACTAAGGAACATTCCGCATGGCACAACGTCCATTTTCTACTTTTCTTACCCTTCATTTCCGTCTCTTGAGGTATTGACCATTTGGCGATTGGGACAGTCCATTCTCATCACACCTTCTGTTCCCAGGAGAAGTCCAGGTATTGCTTCCTTCTCCTCGTCTCAGTCCAGATCTAGACAACATGTTTTGTCTTCAGTCCTTATCATCTCCTGACAGTCCAGTCCTTTGGGTGCTGCCTGGAGGCCGTCCTACAATATTTGGACTGAGGAGGAACCCGGACAAGATGGAGGTCTTACGAGTGGGCAGCCCCGATGCCAGTGGTTTGGGGAACTTCCTCTCTTTTGGGGGGGGGGAATGACTCTCACCACAAAGGACTGAGTTTGCAGTCCCGAGGGTCCATCTTAACCTGGTGCTTATCATGGAAACCCAGGTAGCGTTCATGGTTCCATCTGCCCACTTACATCTTTGGTGGATCGCCCAGCTGCGTCCCTATCTAGACACGGGGGTGCTTACCACACTGTGTAATTTTTAGCTGCTGTTTCTTCAGATTCAGAGGAATACTCTCAAACTCTGTCACAATGCCTAGGGTTTTATAGGCTTTTCTAGTAAGCATAGTTAAACTCCACTCATTGACAGGCGTTGCTTTTGACCTCCGTAGGAATTCCTCCCAAGAACAGCCCAGCCGTGTAAACACCAAAATGCCGAGGGTCCTTATGATTCCAAGGCGACTTTATGTTGCTTTGCTAATAATTATATTGAGGGACAAAAATTGTTTTATTTAAGTGTTCTTAATGACAAACGCAGTAGCCTTTGGTTTCAAAAACCCTCGAAGGTTATTTTACAGGTTATAGTTTATTATTCCCCCCCCTGCATATTAGAAAAGTTACTCTTTTTAAACTATAATGGTGCCCTGCATAGCAACGATAATCCGTTTCAGAAAAATTGTCGCTATACGGATTCATCGCTATGCGGAACAAAAAAGCCCATAGGAATGCATTAAAACACGTTTGATGCGTTCCTATCGGCAAAAAACTCACCGTTCAGCGAAAATCCTCCATACGGCCACCATTTTCACTGTCCGGTAAGTGAGGAATGGGTGCGAAAACACAGTGGGCGCCCATTTTAATTACCTGGTGGCCATTTTGGAACCGCCGATCAACTGTTCTAAAAACATCGCTATGCGAAAATTGGTAAGCAAAACAGCTTACCGATCATCGCAAAGCAATGTTTTACCATTAAAAACATCGCAATGCGATCGCTTTTGCGATCGCAAAAAAATTGTCACTATGTGGATTCTTTCTTAAATGAAGTGCTCGTTAAGCGAGGCACCACTGTATAAATCACAGAATCTCCCCAGCTGTCATGGCTACTGGTCGAGCTGCTGAGGCATTATTCAGAGCTATAATCCAGAAAAGTAGCTCAGTGCTTTAGGTCTTTGGCTCTGGAGCCAGAAGTTGGGAGTTCAATTCCCCAGGGAGCCTCCTTGGAGGAAAGCTGTCCTGTGTGGCCTTGGGCAAGCTGCTCAGTCCCAGAAATGCCCACAGAAGAAAGAAGTGGTAAACTACTTCTGAGTAGTTCTCCACTTCTGACCCTGGAAAGGGTCCCTGTAACACTCCACACAATTGTCGTTGTTGGTGTTGTTATTATCTTTCTCAGACTGTCATTTAAATTTTGCTGTAATGATTAGAGATAGCCATGGAAATCAACCAGGAAGCAAACTCCTCCCCCAGGAATTGGGTTACTTTGTGGTGTGTTTTGGGACATTTTGAAGAGATGCACCTCCCCAGAATGAAAGAAGATGCTGAATTATTATTGGTGCTTTGTGTTCCATGTGATTTGGGACTTCCAGTAACGATAGAACGGCCCCCAAACAAGTTAGATTTCCCCAACACATAGCAATTCTTATACAGATTTTCCTCTTTAACCCCTCCACATTTGGTGAAGATTGGATTCGGGATGTCCAAGTTATATCCCCCCAAAAGGAGGTGCCCACAGGAAAGTACCCTTCAGTGCTCTACCACTCCCTGAAACCCTGAATTGCATGAACCATGAAATGGTTCACTTTGTTGAGAAATTAATGAAAGTTTGTGGTTCGTGGTTCGTGAATAATGACAAACCACAAACCACAATGAACCACTGCTTTCCTGGTTCGTGTCCATCTCTAGTGATGATTGCATAATTGAACTGGTTTTTATCAGGATCCTCCCTGGTAGTACTCTCCCTTCTTTTCAACAACCAAGCTCAGCTTAGTAATTAAGATCCAGAGAGGTTAAAGGGCTATTTCCTGTAGGCCTATGTCCATTCCATTTCGGTACTGGCTTAGCTGAGTGGGTCTGAGCGTTTGGCTGCAGTGGCAAGGTTGGGAATTCAAGGCAGAGGGCCAGACAAGATAAACCACAACATATGTGGCCGATGGGGACGCATGCCCAGCATGTCTGCTGCCTTGGGCAAACTCCTTGGTCATAGTGCACCCCCGAAAGGAGGGAGTGGAAATTGATTGATTGATTGACTGATTGACTGATTGATTGATTGATTGATTGATTGATTGATTGATTGATTGATTGATTGATTGATTGATTGACTGATTGACTGACTGAGTGAGTGATTTGATTTGATTTGATTTCTACAGTGCTCCCATTACTGCCAAAGGAAAAACAACATGGAATAAAAAAAAAATAAAACTGCTAAAACCCATGAACAAATAACCAATGAAACAGATGGTGCTGAAACAATAATACAGAAAAATGGCAGACAAAACTGGGTGGTCAACTAGGTTGGGTGGAAAATCTCCCTGAGAAGCCACATTTTCAGTTGCCTCCTAAATATCCACAGGGAAGTGGCCAGGCAAAGCTCCTCTAGAAGCTGGTTTCAGTGAAATAGTTTCATTTTCCCCACAGTTGGCTTATTTCCAATCTTCGCATTTGGGTGGTGCTTCAGCACTATCCAGCTGGTTTTATTCCCGTTGTTTTTCATTATTGTTTACAGTTCTTCGTTTATTATATTTGATTGTTGATATATGCAATTGGCTGATTGAGAGGGGGAAGAGCTTGAAGATCACACCCCCTCACCTCCTCTTCCCTTGGTTTTACGTCTTTTAAAATGTGTTCTGGTGGGGATAACCCAGTTTAGCGTATTGTTCACCATGGCATTTGCTAAGTTCTGTTCCAATATTTGATTAATTTACAAAGACAAAAAACATTGATTAGGCATGCTTCAGTATCGAGAGACTATGGTAACGTGCTCTGTATGGAGGACTTTGAACAGCGTCTGGTGTGGCTGAGAAGGCCAATTCGAGAGTGACAATCGCTTCCACACTGAAGACAAACACAGTTTGTACCCCGTCTAGTTCCCTGATTTTGCTGCTTTCGGGACTGCCTCTTGGCCTTGGCCTGCTGAACAAGGGTCTCTTCAAATTGGGAGAGGCCACGATGCACCGCCTGCCTCCAGGCTGAATGCTCAGATGTCAGGGCTTCCCATCTGTTGGGGTCCATTCCTAAGGCCTTCACATCCCACTTGCAGATATCCTTGTATCGCAGCTGTGGTCTCCCTCGGGGGCGATTTCCCTGCACTAATTCTCCATACAAAAGATCCTTTGGACTCCGACAATCAGCCATTCTCATGACATGCCCAAGCCAACGTAGAGGTCACTGTTTCAATAATGTATACATGCTAAAAAATCCAGCTCGTTCTAGGACTACTCTATTTGGAACTTTGTCCTGCCAGGTGATACCAAAAATGGATCAGAGACAACGCATATGGAATGTGTTCATGTTCCTGTGAACATGTAGCTTCAGACCATTTGAAAGTGCAAAACAAGTTTGTGGATTAGAGAGAAAGGCAACACAATCACAGTCACAAGTCTCCCACATTATGATCTAGCAGCACACTCCTCCCTTGTCCCAAATGTTACTCTTTCCATGGCAAATCTTATTGAGACACATCTCCATATCCTAGCATGCTTCTCCTCTTTGAACGAGAGCAACAGAAACCATGAAGATATACAATTTACTTAGGCATCTAACTCTTCCTTAAACCCACTGGAGTGTTTTGTTTTCTCAACTATTCCAGTAAAAAACATATATTTCTGAAAAGAATTTTGTGCTTCTGAAAACTGTTCAGCAAATCAGAAAGTCTCTTTTGAAAATAACTCACACTGGCAAATTCAATATGCATTAGGAAATACAAAGAAGACAGAAGCCGAGTGGATGAGAAATAAATGTAAAATACTGAATGTTGTGAAATACAACTTGTGGTGGCTCTAGAAACAATTATCAAAGGGGGTACAACTACAACTACAAAGTCTTAGAAGACAAGGTCTACAGCTGAATTCCCTTTTTCCTCCAAGAACAAAGATGGAGGGGAAAGTATATAGAGATAAATGTGTGATCCTTTGAAATAAGAATGTTAATGCAACTTCAATCAAGGACAGTTCCCTTTATTACTTGCACAGCTCACTTCAAAGAATGTCCTTGGTAATGTCACGGTGGCCGCAAGTGTTTTGAAGGCTTCTGGAGCCCAATTCCCTTTGTTTCTCCAAACCTCCAAACCTCATGTAATGAGCTGCCTAGTGCAAAACAAAAATATGTCAGATCAAAAACAGAAGCATTTTGAATTGAACCCTTTTACTCTCACTTTGTACTGGTGTAAATAATTATGGGCACAGAAGACCCACACACTATTTATTTTGAGATTACGTAGGAAATGTATCTGATCTCAAGAGTTGGAAAAGTCTTTTGGTTAGGGAAATAAGCATTAACTGAACATCAGGGTTCATGTTGACAGCCAATGTCACCTGAGCTTTTCGTTCCTTTAGCTTTACCAGTGATTCTCCACGCCGTGCTGGTGAAGACCTGGTTGCTTCAAGGCCCAAACTGTGAGCAAGTGACCCTAACAGTCAGAAGCATCCACCAAGGTCCACAGCATTATAATTGACAGGAAGGGAAGCCAACAGATGTGTCTGACCCACAACACCTGGAGTTGCCCTTCTGCCTCCTGATTAGAAATCTCATTCCTGTCCTAAACAAGCAAAATTGGAGAATAGGGGAAAGGCTGGACAAGAATATAAGACCCTAAGAACAGCCCTGCTGGATCAGGCCAAGGGCCCATTGAGTCCAGCTTCCTGTATCTCACCATGGCCCCACCAGATGTCTCTGGGAGCCCAGGAGACAACGAGATCCCTGAGAATTATTGTTCTCAACCAGATAAGCTACCTCATTAACAGAACTTGTTGAGAAATTGCTGACAATCCTGAGATTCCTTACCATCAGAAAAAAAAGAGTACTTTCCCACTTCTGCTGAGGCTGCCACAATTTGTGCAAAACCGTATATGCAGAAAACTGGTGCCTTTTCCCTTTTTGAAACATAGTACACATCTAACTAGCAAGCATAGCTCGACTGGTCAAAACGCTGCAAACAACCCATTCAGTGGTTGCTGTAGGTTTTTCAGGCTGTTTGGCCATGTTCTGGAGGTTTTTCTTCCTATTTCTCACTCCTGTCCTCTGAAGATGCCGGCCACAGAGACTGACGAAAGGTGCGGAAGAAAAACCTTCAGAACACGGCCAAACAACTCGAAAAAACCTACAACAACCATCGGATCCCGGTCGTGAAAACCTTCGAGAAACCCATTCAGTGCTTCTGATTTGAAAGCCCATGCAAGATAGAAGCAGTTACTGTAATTCTGCAGTTCTGCAAGCTACACAAGCAACCATTTCTGCACATGTGAGAACTGTGATCAATGTGAGCATAAAATACTACCTCGTTTTGTCAGAGGAAAGAAATTGTGGCTTCTTATCCCTAAGAATCATATAAGCAAGGATTCACATCCTAAACAGTAGCCAGATCAGAGATCATGGAAGGTGAAAAGGGAAAGTTTGCAGGGTTCCCTTGCAAGCATGCAGACAGAAGGGACATCTATAAAGGTGCTGTTTGCATTCCAGGGAAAGCCTCGACTGGCATCAAATGCAAGTGGTAGCTTCAGAGAGGGAGCATTTTGCTGTGGCACTGAAACAGTTACACCATTCCTCCCTGCCCTACAGTTGAGATTCTCCATGACCTAACTCTTATGTGATGCCTAAAAAAGATCTGATCATGGAGTGCCTATCCTGGCTGGGCCACAATGGCTGCCCATTCATTTCAGGGCCCAGTTCTAAGAGCATTTCCCACCTGTAATGCTTTTTGCAACTTGGGATCCAACACATGGCAACAAGCTTGTGACAAGATGAAGAATATCTGAGGCTTTCTCAAAGTGCTTGGACCATAAGGCTTGGCGCGTGTTGACAAGGGAGAGGAACTTTTCAATGGCTGGCTCTCTCTATAGAATACACTTAACATGAAAGCCCCCTAATACCGAAAGTTTTTTCTGGGTAGTTTACAATTTACAATTATGCAAGGCACACACTGCTTCCTCTGCACGGTGAACTGGATACTCAAACTGCCCAGCTGGGAAGGACGGAAGGTCGAGTCAAGCTCGAACCCGCTACCTGAGTCTGGGATCGACTCCCTACAATATTCCAGTTTAGCCACTTCCCCATGAGGCTCCATTATCACCTTTCTGTAATCACGATCTCTACTCCCAGTTATGAGATGGGATGAGATGGGTCTGGATGGTACAGGTCAATTTTTAAATGCAAGCATTATTCTAACTAACTAATCCTGCAATTTGTAATGGAGGCAATGGAGATTATGGTAAAGATGCACCGTTCACTTTTGTTTGGTTTTGAACGTTCATACATTTTAATTGTCATTAGATGTCTTCAATGCTTTTTTAATTACAAAGTGATATCTAATAAATTTGACAAATCTAAAGCTCTTTATGAGGATTTAATAAACCTAAAGCCCTTTACAGACTGGGGCCAAGCCACCTCAGAACCTTCTTTTTCATGCTGCATTCTGCCTATACTCTAAGGCAGCATTTCTCAGTCTTTTCTATATTATGCTCCACCAAACAACCTTGATTCCACCATGATTCAAGCAGCCCATTTTCTCCATGAATTTATTTATTTATTTATTTATTTATTTATTTATTTATTTATTTTCCAACTTTTGCCTTGCTCAAGGCTTGCTTTCATAGACACCTGAACCACTAGGCACTCAGAGGCAGCCACTGCCGTCAAGCAGATGATTTTGCAGTACCAGTGTATTTTTGCCATCTCTCCATGGCATGGATCCACATGAATTATAGTGTACACTCATCTCCAAATCATTGCCCATCTCCATTTCCTCGGTTGTGCCACTGGCATGAGAGGTTGGACTGTGAGCTTCTTTGAAGTGGCATACTTTCTCTCCACTTGTACTTCTCAAGGAACTGGTCATGAAGTCCTCATGGTGTTGATGGTGAGGCTTGCCAAGACTCAGAGAATGAGCTGGTGTGCCAGGAAACGGCTGGGCTCCCCTGCATCTCCAGGCCAGGCAGACAAATGTCAGGAGTAGTGGTGGAAAGGAAGGAACCAGTTTCGTTTGTTGTTACTGGGCGGCCATAGGGTTTGGGGACCCAACTCCAACCCTCTCCGAATGGCACCAGGGCTCACTGGCGTCCTGGGTCAGTCCAGCACAAGACATAATATACGTGCTTAGGAGCTCAGGCAGGGAACCCCCCATGCCTAGCTCCCTCCCTCACACAGGCATGGAGAAATGATGTGTTCCCAGTTCCTGTGACAGCACAAGGCCCCACACCAGGACTTCACCAAGACCCACCCCAGGCTTTGGGCCCCAGATATAATGAGGGGATGGGAAAGATAACCCTGTGACAGCCCCCACCAAAAAAAGGACAACACTTCAAAACCATTCCAGAAAAGAACTTTTATTGTTTTTGGAAAAGAGGTTAAAACGGGTATTATATTTTAAATTTAAATCGGTATATCCTCAGCGCAGACAACAGCCTGGTTCATCTCCAGGGGGACGCCTGCCTTCTGGTCCTTCGCATCCCCCTGGGGAAGAGGAAGCCTCGGGCCCTGCAAGAGAAAGAGAAAAAAGAGTTAACTGGGGAGCTCCTGCAAGGGCCGCCAACCAGCTTCTACCCAGGCGTATCCACCCACCAGTGTTCTGGCAACTTCATCCCGAAGTTCCGCGTGCCAGCCCATTCACACACAAACACCAGCCACCCCCCGACACACACACACACACCTTCATTCCACCAGTCATTCACACACAAGCCCGGGCTTCCATCCACTGATATTCACACATCTTCCGCCAGCTGGTTTCAGGAGGCCAACTTCCACCGGCTTCATCCACCAACCTCTGCCGGCCTCTGCCTCATGGCCTCAGCCACCTTCCGCAGGAAGATCCCACCGGCTTCTGTCTGCCAACGTCCACCGACTTCTCTCCGGTCCATTGCCGACAGCAGACAGCTTCAAGCCAGGGATCTCCAGCGGTTCACTCGCAAAACCCTTTTGGCAAGTGGCCTTGGGCAGAAGGGCTGGGTCCCCTGCAGGCGCTGCTGCTCTCTCTGCCCGACTGCCCTCCGGCCACTGCCTCCTGCCCTGCCCAGCGAGCCCCTTTTATCTGCTAGCAGAGAGGGGGGGCTCTGTGAGGTGACAAAAGACCCAGGAGGATGATGCTTTTGGGTTGCCAAGGCAGCAGCAGCAGCAGCACCCTCAGGATTGGCTGAGTCCTGAAGATGATGTCAACAATCCCTCTGATCATGGGATTCACCCACAACAGCTTTGATTTTATATGATTTTATATATATTTTTAATTAGTGGCCTATAAATGTATCCCCAATCACCAATCTGTCTGATTGTTAAATCTCCCCATGTTGGCCTTCTGACAGGATTCTAGGCTGTTGCTCCAAAACTTTATCTTCCATCGTTTGCACCTTAAGGAACTTTCCTAAGCTCTAAGCTAGGAAAAAAATTAAAGTAATAAATGAAAGAGGATGGGCACAGTCACACAATGCAGCCTTCGACCTTTTGTTTTTGTTGCTGTTGCCTCTTTTTGGACATTATTTCTCTTGCCCTTGCCATGAAAAAGATATTATAAGGAGCCCGTTAGGAAAAAACCTAAGTGTTTGAAACACATACCAATATTTTAACACCATCCCTGCACTTTCAAAGATGCAACTGTGTTTCAAAGATGCTCCCAGCCTTTGGAACTCCCTCCAACTGGAAGGTAGACATCTTTGCTGTCCTTTCACAAGGCGCCGAAGACCTTCCCATTTAGGCAAGCTTTCCCTTATGGACTGGCTGCCTGGGTTAGGATTTTGAATGGACTGTTGTGCCCTATTGCTTTAAATGCGTTTTTAGTGTTGCTTTTGTTTACTGTTTCTAGTGGGGTTATTTGTTCCTGTAAACTCCTTTTTCCAGCACCTTTTGAAGCGTGGCTGTCAGGGACTGTACCTGTAACTTCCCGAACGCCAGACGTGCTGCTGGCCTCTGAACTAAGTTGCTGCCATTGCTGGTGCCGTCACTGGCCTTGGGTGGCCTTTGGTTATGGATGCCAGGCACCTATTCTACGCAGGTGCTTGCATACTGGTGTTTGCGTAAGGTTTGAGTAACGTGCCCTGGCCAATTAAAAGGTGCCATGGAGTGTCTGGGTCACATGGCTGGTCATGCGCCTGATTTGTGCAACCAGGATGTACCCCAGCACCTCATCCATCAGCTGCAGGTAGCCATGGCAAGTTACTCATATCTTATGCAAATGCCAATAGGATTCCAATTAAAATGTCTTTAAAAAGAAAGTGCTTCCTCTCTGTCTCCCTTTCAGCATTGAGCACATTACTGCCAAAGTACTGCAGTCAGCTGGGTAGACATCTGTTTCCCTCAGGCTGGACATACAGCAGGACCCCTGTATCCGCTGGACCAGTATCCACGGTTTCACTTATGGATACTGAAATTTTGAAAACAATTAAAAGAAAAGGGGAAAAATTGGAAATAGGTATTTACACAATGTATTTACCCAAACTGGCCACTACAGGGAGCCCGAGACCATACTAGGTATTGTTATTGTTGAAGAATACATAGCATGGTCGCTGGCTCCCTTGGTTGGCCAGTTCTGGTGATACAGGTGAAAAGACATATTCCTGGATTTTGCTCTTTTACCATGCTAGTTATTATTATAGTGTTCACTATTATCCACATTTTGCAGCATCCGTGGGGGGGCTTGTAACCAATTCCCCACAGATAAGGGGTTCCAACTGGGCTTTCTGATTCAGAAACTGTGTTTTCCACTTCCAAAGTCACTCTCCGTGACAACAGTTGCACATACATAGTGTGTCGTGCATACCCATACAGATTGCTCCCTTGGTGAAATCAAGTCACAGCCAGCTGAACTCACACACCTGCTGACACAAGAAGGGAAATACACTATAAAATTATGCAGAATATGAATAAAGTGGATAGAGGGAAGCTCTTTTCCCTCTCACCCAGTACAAGAACCAGGGGACACCCATTCCAATTGAGTGTTGGGAGAGTGATAAAGGAAAGTATTTCTTGACCCAGTGTGCTCTTAGTAAAAGAAGAGTGGACATATTCCTGGAGGAAAAGTCCATCGCAGGTTGCAAGCCATGATGGGGATGTATAATCTCCAGGCTTAAAAGGAAGGTACCTCCGAATACCAACTGCAGGGAGGGGGGAATCAGGAGACAGGTATGTAGTTGTCTCATATGCTGCCAGAGGCATCTGGTGGGGCCACTGTGAGATACAGGGAGCGGGACTAGATGGATCCTTGACCTGATGCAGCAGGGCTCTTCTTATACGTTCTTATGTGCTTAAAGAACTGAAATTCCCCAAGCTTCCCAATACGTTTATCAATAATATAAGTGTATTCAGTGTTAACACCTCAGGAAAAAAGATTAATCATTTTGGACTTCCTGTCATTGCTAAATGTGATACATGTGGATGTGGAATTCATAGAATCAAAGTATCATAAAATAATAGAGATGGAGGGAGCGTAGAAAGCCATGGGGCCAACCCCCTGCTCAATGCAATAATCCAAGTCAAAGCAGATCTGACACAGGGTTGACCAATTTTCTCTTGAATGCCTCCAACGTGGGTGCACTCACCACCTGCCAGGGTCACTGGTTCCAATGTCATGCTGCTCTTCCTATAATTTGGGCCCATTATTATGTGTCCTACAGTCTGGGGTGAGTGAGAAGAGATCCTGCCCCTCCTCAGTACAACTGCCTTTTAAGTATTTGAAAAGTGCTATCATATCTGCCCTCAGTCCCCTTTTTCTCAAGGCTAAACATGTGCAGCTTCTTGGCTGAGTCCTGAAAATGGTGTCAACATGTTATGTGATTTAATATATTTTTAATTAGTGGCCTATAAATGTATCCCCTATCACCAATCCGTCTGATTGTTAAATCTCCCCATGTTGGCCTTCTGACAGGATTCTATGCTGGTGCTCCAAAACTTTATCTTCCATCGTTGGCATCATAAGGAAGTTTCCTAAGCTCTGAGCTAGGAAAAAAAAGGACAGGCTTTTGCCCTTCAAATAAAGAATATAGGAAGCTTCTCGGTGTGTCTTAGCGTCTGGCAGCAAATTCAGTGCCTTAGGCCCAATGAAAATGAAAGAACACAACTTTGGCTCTCTCTCAAACCGAATGAAATCAAGGCTTGCTTTCATAGACACCTGAACCACTAGGGGCTCAGAGGCAGTTGCTGCCCTCAAGCCGATGATTTTGCAGTATGAATTCCCAAATCACATGTATCACATTTTGCAATGACAGGAAGTACAACATGATTAATGTTTCATTCCAGAGGTGTTAACACTGAATACGCTTATATTATTGATATACATATTGGGAAGCTTGGTGGATTTCAGTTCCTTAAGCACATAAGAATATATAAGAAGAGCTCTGCTGGATCAGGCCAAGGATCCATCTAGTCCCGCTCCCTGTATCTCACAGTGGCCCCACCAGGTGCTTCTGGCAGCACATGAGACAACTACATACCTGTCTCCTGATTCCCCTCTCCCTGCAGTTGGTATTCGGAGGTACTGTACCTTCCTTTTAAGCCTGGAGATTATACATCCCCATCATGGCTTTTAACCTGTGATGGACTTTTCCTCCAGGAATATGTCCACTCTTCTTTTAAAGGCATCTAGGCCAGATGCCATCATTACATCCTGTGGCAAGAAGTTCCACAGATTAACAGCACACTGAGTAAAGTAATACTTTCTTTTGTCTGTTTTCACTCTCCCAACACTCAATTGGAATGGGTGTCCCCTGGTTCTGGTATTGCGTGAGAGGGAAAAGAGCTTCCCTCGATCCACTTTATTCAACTTCTGCATAATTTTATAGTGTATTTCCCTTCTTGTGTTAGCAGGTGTGTGAGTTCAGCTGGCTGCGACTTGATTTCACCAGTATGGTAAGGAAGCAATCTGTACGGGTATGCACGACACACTATGTATGTACAACTGTTGTCACGGAGAGTGACTTTGGAAGTGGAAAACACAGTTTCTGAATCAGAAAGCCCAGTTGGAACCCCATATCTGTGGGGAAATGTTTACAAGCCCCCCACAGATGCTGCAAAATGTGGATAATAGTGAACACTATAATAATAACTAGAATGGTAAAAGAGCAAAATCCAAGAATATGTCTTTTCACCTGTATCGCCAGAACTGACCAACCAAGGGAGCCAGAGACCATGCTATGTATTCTTCAACAATAACAATACCTAGTATGGTCTCGGGCTCCCTGTAATGGCCAGTTTGGGTAAATACGTTGTGAAAATACCTATTTCTAGTTTTTTCCTTTTCTTTTAATCATTTTCAAAATTTCAGACCACGGATAAGTGAAACTGTGGATACTGGTCCAGCGGATACAGGGGTCCTAATGTATGTCCAGCCTGAGGGAAACAGATGTCTACCCAACTGTCTGCAGTACTTTTGGAGTAATCTGCTCAACGCTGAAAGGGAGACAGAAAGGAAGCACTTTCTTTTTAAAGACATTTTAATTGGAATCCTATCGACATTTGCATAAGATATGAGTAACTTGCCATGGCTACCTGCAGCTGATGGATGAGGTGCTGGGGTACATCCTGGTTGCACAAATCAGGCACATGACCAGCCACGTGACCCAGATACTCCATGACACCTTTCAATTAGCCAGGGCACGTTACTCAAACCTTACGCAAACACCAGTATGCAAGCACCTGCGTAGAAGGTCTATAACCAAAGGCCACCTAAGGCCAGTGATTGCACCAGCAATGAGAGCACCTTAGTTCAGAGGCCAGCAGCACGTCTGGCGTTCGGGAAGTTACAGGTACAGTCCCTGACAGCCACACTTCAAAAGGTGCTGGAAAAAGGAGTTTAAAGGAACAAATAACACAACTAAAAACAATAAACAAATGCAACATTAAAAACACATTCAAAGCAATAGGGCACAACGGTCCATTCAAAGTCCTAACCCAGGCAGCCAGTCCATAAGGGAAAGCTTGCCTAAATGGGAAGGTCTTCGGCGCCTTGTGAAAGGACAGCAAAGATGTCTACCTTCCAGTTGGAGGGAGTTCCAAAGGCTGGGAGCATCTTTGAAACACAGTTGCATCTTTGAAAGTGCAGGGATGGTGTTAAAATATTGGTATGTGTTTCAAACACTTAGGTTTTTTCCTAACGGGCTCCTTATAATATCTTTTTCATGGCAAGGGCAAGAGAAATAATGTCCAAAAAGAGGCAACAGCAACAAAAACAAAAGGTCGAAGGCTGCATTGTGTGACTGTGCCCATCCTCTTTCATTTATTACTTTAATTTTTTTCCTAGCTTAGAGCTTAGGAAAGTTCCTTAAGGTGCAAACGATGGAAGATAAAGTTTTGGAGCAACAGCCTAGAATCCTGTCAGAAGGCCAACATGGGGAGATTTAACAATCAGACGGATTGGTGATTGGGGATACATTTATAGGCCACTAATTAAAAATATATATAAAATCATATAAAATCAAAGCTGTTGTGGGTGAATCCCATGATCAGAGGGATTGTTGACATCATCTTCATGACTCAGCCAATCCTGAGGTGCTGCTGCTGCTGCTGCCTTGGCAACCCAAAAGCATCATCCTCCTGGGTCTTTGTCACCTCACAGAGCCCCCCCCTCTCTGCTAGCAGATAAAAGGGGCTCGCTGGGCAGGGCAGGAGGCAGTGGCCGGAGGGCAGTCGGGCAGAGAGAGCAGCAGCGCCTGCAGGGGACTCAGCCCTTCTGCCCAAGGCCACTTCTGAACTTGCCAAAACGGTTTTGCGAGTGAACCGCTGGAGATCCCTGGCTGGAAGCTGTCTGCTGTCGGCGATAGACCGGGGAGAAGTCGGTGGACGTTGGCAGACAGAAGCCGGTGGGATCTTCCTGCGGAAGGTGGCTGAGGCCACAAGGCAGAGGCCGGCAGAGGTTGGCGGATGAAGCCGGTGGAAGTTGGCCTCCTGAAACCAGCTGGCGGAAGATGTGCGAATATCAGTGGATGGAAGCCTGGGCTTGTTTGTGAATGACTGGTGGAGTGAAGGTGTGTATGTGTGTCGGGGGGTGGCTGGTGTTTGTGTGTGAATGGGCTGGCAGGCGGAACTTCGGGATGAAGTTGCCAGAACACTGGTGGGTGGATACGCCTGGGTAGAAGCTGGTTGGCGGCCGAGGAGGAGCTCCCCGCTTAACTGTTTTTTTCTCTTTCTCTTGTAGGGCCCGAGGCTTCCTCTTCCCCAGGGGGATGCGAAGGACCAGAAGGCAGGCGTCCCCCTGGAGATGAACCAGGCTGTTGTCTGCGCTGAGGATATACCGATTTAAATTTAAAATATAATACCCGTTTTAACCTCTTTTCCAAAAACAATAAAAGTTCTTTTCTGGAATGGTTTTGAAGTGTTGTCCTTTTTTTGGTGGGGGCTGTCACAGGGTTATCTTTCCCATCCCCTCATTATATCTGGGGCCCAAAGCCTGTGGTGGGTCTTGGTGAAGTCCTGGGGTGGGGCCTTGTGCTGTCACAGGAATTGGGAACACATCATTTCTCCATGCCTGTCTGAGGGAGG
Organism: Pogona vitticeps; assembly: GCF_051106095.1. Taxonomy (NCBI): domain Eukaryota; kingdom Metazoa; phylum Chordata; class Lepidosauria; order Squamata; family Agamidae; genus Pogona; species Pogona vitticeps. Next base: position 7,538,370 of record NC_135783.1, read on the forward strand.
GAGCTAGGCATGGGGGGTTCCCTGCCTGAGCTCCTAAGCAAGCACTGTATATTATGTCTTGTGTTGGACAGACCCAGGACGCCAGTGAGCCCTGGTGCCATTCCAAGAGGGTTGGAGTTGGGTACCCAAACACTATGGCCACCCCGTAACAACAAACGAGACTGGTTCCTTCCCTTCCACCACTGCTCCTGACATTTGTCTGTCTGACCTGGAGATGCAGGGGAGCCCAGCCATTCTCTGAGACCTGGCAAGCCTGATCTTCATCATCAACACCATGAGCACTCCATGGACAGTTCCTTGCGAAGTATAAGTGGAGAGAAAATATGCCACATCAAAGAAGCTTACAGTCCAACCTCTCACCCCAGTGCCACAACCAAGGAAATGGAGATGGGCAATGATTTGGAGATGGGTGTACACTATAATTCATGTGGATCCATGCCATGGAGAGATGGCAAAAATACACAGGTACTGCAAAATCATCTGCTTGACGGCAGTGGCTGCCTCTGAGCGCCTAGTGGTTCAGGTGGCTATGAAAGCAAGCCTTGATTTCTTTCGGTTTGAGAGAGAGACACAGTTGTGTTCTTTCATTTTCATTGGGGCCTAAGGCACTAAATTTGCTGCCAGCTTACTAGACACACTTAAGAAGCTTCCTGTATTCTTGATTTGAAGGGCAAAAGCCTGTCCTGTGCTGTTTGCATGTGTTATCATTCGCAAGAGCTCTTTCTAGTGTACCATTCAACTGTTATACTCAGAATACATCTTTCCATGACTGTTGTTTGCAGTGGTACTAAAGGCCTGATCCAGAAGCACATTCTAGGGGTGGCGACGGAGGGGGGTGGGAGGCAGGCCTGTGACTGCTTTTTGTTGTTGTTTTTTAATCCTTAAATTGTTCCCACCAGTAAGTTCCATTCAGCTCAGTTGAATGGAACTCACTGCTTACTGCTTGCCAACCTACACTTCCCGGTTTAGGCTTGCAAATGTCTAGCTACAAAGCAGGATCTTTTAGCAAATGGGTCAATGTGAATTTTCCTAAAATATAGGGCCCCAGGAACAAGACAGTTGGGCCACCGGCCTGCAACATCAGCTATAATGAAAATACAGGCATGCAAATCACAGCTACTGGCTGTATTAGTTTATTATCCAGACTCTTATTAATAATTAGCAGCATACTTTCCAAACTTACTCATAATCTAAGAGTCACAAAGAGTAGCGTAATCTAGGGATTTAGCAACTTAGTTCAGAGGCCAGTATGACGTTGGAACCAGTGACCCTGGCAGGTTGGTGAGTGCACCCACGTTGGAGGCGTTCAAGAGAATATTGGTCAACCGTGAGTCAGATCTGCTTTGACTTGGATTACGGCATTGAGCAGGGGGTTGGACCCCATGGCTTTCTACGCTCCTTCTATCTCAATTATTTTATGATATCTTGATTCTATGAATTCCACAACCACATGTATCACATTTTACTATCACAGGAAGTACAAGATGATTAATGTTTTATTCCAGATTTGTTAACACTGAATTCGCTTATATTATTGATATGATATTGGGAAGCTTTGGGAATTTCAGCTCCTTAAGAACATAAGAACGCCTTTGGAACAATCTCCCTCCTGAGATTCGCGCGGCCCCTTCGCTGGGTACATTCAAAACTCAATTAAAAACATGGCTTTATGTCAAGGCCTTCCCTCCTGCCAGCTTCTAAGCTAATTTAAATTATTTCTTTCTTCTTTTCCTATTTATTATTTATGATTACTATATTTTGTACTTATGTTATTATAATTCTATACTTTTTGTGTTAGCCGCTCAGAGTGGTACCGACTTACCAAATGGGCGGGATATAAATCAATTAAATAAATAAATAAATAAATAAATAAATAAATAAATAAATAAATAAATAAATAAATAAATAAATAAATAAAACGTATAAGAAGAGCCCTGCTGGATCAGGCCAAGGGCCCATCTAGTCCCGCTCCCTGTATCTCACAAAGGGCCCCACCAGATGCCTCTGGGAGCACACGAGACAACATTCTCTCGGGTACTGCCAGAAGCATCTGTTGACAGGAGAGGAGGAGGTCCCCACTTGGCTGGTTTTTTCGCTCTTTCTCTTGCAGGGCCCGAGGCTTCCTCTTCCCCAGGGGGGTGCGAGGGACCACAAGGCAGGCGTCCCCCTGGAGATGAACCAGACTGTTGTCTTCGCTGAGGATATACCCATTTAACCTCTTTTCCAAAACCAATAAATGTAGTTTTCCGGAATGGTTTTGAAGTGTTGTCCTGTTTGTCAGGGGCTGTAACGAGTTTATCTTTCCCATCCCCTCATTGTATCTGGGGCCCAATGCCTGGGTGGGTCTTGGTGAAGTCCTGGTGTGGGGCCTTGTGCTGTCACAGGAATTGGGAACACATCATTTCTCCATGCCTGTATGAGGGAGGGAGCTAAGCATGGTGGGAGCTAAGATGGCAAAAATACACAGGTACTGCAAAATCATCTGCTTGAGGGCAGCGACTGCCTCTGAGCGCCTAGTGGTTCAGGTGTCTATGAAAGCAAGCCTTGATTTCTTTCGGTTTGAGAGACAGCCACAATTGTGTTCTTTCATTTTCCTTGGGGCCTAAGGCACTAAATTTGCTGTGCTAAGAATTGCATGTGGTGTGATCATTCGCAGGACCTTTTTCGAGGGTACCATTCATAACTCTTATACTGAGAATACATCTTTCCATAACTGATGTTTGCAGTGGTACTAAAGGCCTGATCCAGAAGCACACTGTAGGGGTGGCGGCGGAGGGGGGGAGGCAGTCCTGTGCCTATTAACCAACAGTATGTTCCATTCAGCTCGGATTCTGAGGATACATGTTTAGGTTTGCAAATCTCTAGCTACAAAGCAAGTTCTTCCAGCAAATAGGTCAATGTGAATTTTCCTAAAATACAGGGTCCCAGGAAAAAGATAGTTAAGCCACCTGCCTGCAACATCAGCTATAAGGAAAATACAAGCATGCAAAGCACAGCCACTGGCTGTATTTATTTATTATCCAGACTCTTATTAATAATTAGCAGTTTTTTCCATAGTTTCCAAGCTTACTCATTATCTACTAAGAGTCACAAAGAGTAGCGTTATCTAGGGATTCAGCTTGTCCACTGAAAGGCTAAAATTGAGGGGAGAAAGAGAACACACCTGCAACGCTTCCAATGGCTCCATGCCTACTCCTCTACACGTTCGTCATCTTTAAAATAGTTTTTTTTTAAAATAACCTTTATTGGCATTAAAGTATGTGTACATCAGTAACAGTTGGCACCATACTATAGCAAACAGAAGGAAAGCAATCCTGAAGATACAAACTAGAGAGGTTATACAGGAGGGGATTGGGGGAGAAGTTTTGGCTTGGAGACCGCTAATAGAAAATCCGCTACCAAACTGGAGATGGTCGCCGAGTAGTCGCTTAGAAGGATAGGAAGAGGATCAACAAATGAAACAAGGAGAGAAGACAGAAGGGGTTCGAGGATATTGTTTCGTAGGTATTGGTGAGCCGGGCAACGGAGTAATATGTGATCTAGAGAGTCTGGCTCAAATGAGCAAGAGGGGCAGAGTCTGTTATTGCGTGGTATGTTAGCAAATCTGCCAAAATGAGCGGCTGATGGAAAGATGTTTAGCCGTGCTAACATAAATGCTCTCCTTTTACTGGGATTAATTAATTTACTGAAATAATTGGAGGGTCTACCGAGAGAGGGAGAGAGACCGAAGAAATGGGGGGAACAAGTAGGATTTAAATTGGGAAGTAAAAGGTTGAGTTCCTGTTGCCAGAGTTTGGATTTGATGATTTGGTGCGCTCTATAAAGGTTGATGTCTGCGAGGGATTCGGGGGATAGGTCCAGAGATTCAAGCTTGGCATCGAGAAGTTTAAACCACTTGGATGAGAAGGGATCTTTTAATAGATCATTGAGTATGGAGTCTGGGTGAGTATTGAGGTGCAGTCTAAGCCAAAACTTGAAAGTTAGGGACCAAGCGGTGGTAGAGGGAAGATGAATGCCTGATTCAAGCATCAATGTGGATAATCTAATTAGGTTAGGGACCCCAAGAATCCTTCTAAGGAAGTGGGCCGCTATTTTGTCAAGGTCTTGATTTGCAGCCTCAATCCAGATTGGGGCTCCATATAGCAACTGGGAAAGAATTTTAATTTGAAATATATGGAGAGCAGCGGGGATGTACTGGTTGCTGCTGTAGAAGTGGAATCGGGCATTTGCATTTAAATGTGGCAAGGCTAAGGAAATGGCAGATTTACGGTGGTAGATCCAGCTATGTCGAAAGTGGAAAGTGATCCCCAAATATTTAAAGGTCTGGACTTGCTGGAATGATAATTTACCAATCTTCCAGACAGTCGGGGCCCAGGATTTCGAGAAAACCAAAATTTTTGTTTTCTCAGAATTAATTGATAATTCATTAGAAAGGCAGTATTCTTGGAATGAAGAAAGCAGATGACGAAGGCCAGATTTGGTGACTGACAACAGCACCGTGTCATCTGCGTAGAGAAGAATAGGGACGGGGACACCATTGAGAGAAGGAGGGGAGTTTCCTGGACTAGAAAGAAAGGAAGGCAGATCTGCAAGATATAGGTTGAAGAGGGAAGGGGCAAGTATATAACCTTGGCGGACTCCTTTACTGATGGGGATTTCCTCAGTCATAGAGCCTGTGCCATCCAGGCAAATCCGGCACGAATTGGAAGAGTGGAGACGTTGAATCAGAAAAAGAAGGCGGGGTCGATCCCCCAGTTGGCCAATTTCTTCCACAGTATGTCCCTATTCATTGAATCAAACGCTCCTATAAGATCTATAAAGGCAGTATACAGTTTGACTCCATGGTGATCGGAGTATTTTTCAGCCAAAAAGGATAATGTGAAGGCGTGGTCAACTGTGGAAGCACCTGGGCGGAAACCTATTTGTTCTCTGCCTGGTAGGGCTTTTGAAAGTGCCCAAGATGTAAGTCTGTTAAGTAGATATTTGGAATGGAGCTTCCCAATGAATGAAAGGAGGCTTATTGGCCTGTAGTTGTTCGGGATAGCGGGATCACCCTTTTTGAAAATGGGTACAATAACTGAAGACAGCCAGGAATGGGGGAAAAGACCTGAGTGGTTGATTAGTGTGAATAAGTTCGATAAGGGCTCCAACCACCATGAGGGGTTGCTTGTAAGAATTTCAATTGGGATATCGTCTGGACCTGGGGCTTTCCCAGGTTTCAAGGTATTGATGAGCTCTTCCACCTCATCCGGGGTGACTGGTGGTCATTTTTCTTTTAAATAGTTAGAATTCTCTTTACTTTCCTCCTTTATCAGTTGTATTCTATTCTGCTGTCTTTTGTTGTTGTTACTGCTGCCTGCGTATTTCATTTTAATTCAAAACTAGCACCAGTGCTCCTCCTTGCCTGATTTAGGAGTCCTGAAATCTCTCATGCTTCCCGCTGCGTCTTCCTTCACATGTCTACCGAGGCATACCTGTTCTTGGCTGGTCCACCCATGGACCCATCACAGTGACCCAGGCCTCCTCTCCACTCAGCTGTCCTCATTCTTTTTTCCTCCTCCCGGATTCCCAACAATTGCTCTTTCTCTTTCTCTCTTCTCTTTCTTTTCTCCCCGACCTCACTTTTTCCCCTTGCATGTCTTTTCCTGGGGGTAATTCAGATTTTAACTCTGTTCATTCCTCTCCCACCAGGCTGCAAGGTGTTTTCTCTCTTTCGACATTTGGAAGAGTTCTGTTGTAGTCATGTCCAGGATGATGGTTTCTACTCCCCTGAGGATGATCGGGGGACTGGAAACCAAGCCCTATGAGGAAATGCTGAAGGAGCTGCAAATTTTTAGCCTTGAGAAAAAGGGGACTGAGGGCAGATATGATAGCACTTTTCAAATACTGAAAAGGCAGTGGTACTGAGGAGAGGCAGGATCTGTTCTCACTCACCCCAGACTGCAGGTCACATGATAATGGGCCCCAATTATAGGAAGCCGGATTTAGGCTGAAGATTGAGAAAAACATCTTAACTGTTAGAGCAGCATGACATTGGAACCAGTGACCTTGGCAGGTGGTGAGTGCACCCACGTTGGAGGCGTTCAAGAGAATATTGGTCAACCGTGAGTCAGATCTGCTTTGACTTGGATTATTGCATTGAGCAGGGGGTTGGACCCCATGGCTTTCTATGCTCCCTCCATCTCAATTATTTTATGATACTTTCATTCTACGAATTCCACATCCACATGTATCACATTTTGCAATGACAGAAAGTACAACATGATTAATGTTTCATTCCAGAGGTATTAATACTGAATACGCTTATATTATTGATATTATATTGGGAAGCTTTGGGAATTTCAGTTCCTTAAGATCATAAGAACGTATAAGAAGAGCTCTGCTGGATCAGGTCAAGGATCCATCTAGTCCCGATCCCTGTATCTTACAGTGGCCCCACCAGATGCCTCTGCAGCACACGAGACAATGAGATCCCTGTCTCCCGATCCCCCTCCCTTACATCTGGCATTTGGAGGTCCCTTCCTTGGAAGCCTGCAGATTGTACATCCCCATCATGGCTTTTAACCTGTGATGGACGTTTCCTCCAGGAATATGTCCACTCTTCTTTTAAAGGCATCTAGGCCAGATGCCATCATTACATCCTGTGGCAAGAAGTTCCACAGACTAACAGCACACTGGCTTAAGAAATACTTTCTTTTGCCTGTTTTCACTCTCCCAACACTCAATTGGAATGGGTGTCCCCTGGTTCTGGTATTGCGTGACAGGGAAAAGAGCTTCCCTCTATTGACTTTATTTATCTTCTGCATAATTTTAAAGTGTATTTCCCTTCTTGTGTCAGCAGCTGCGTGAGTTCAGCTGGCTATGACTTCATTTCAGCATTTTGGTAAGGAAGGAATATGTACGGGTATGCATGACACACTATGTACAGTGATGCCTCGCATAACGAACACACAGTTTAATGACGAATCCACATAGTGACGTGTTTTTTGCGATCGCTAATGCAATCGCATTGCGATATTTAGATAGGCTAAACATCGCATTGCAATGATCGGTCAGCGTTTCGCTTACAGATCTTCGCATTGCGATGTTTAGAAAACAGCCGATTGTCTGTTCCAAAATGGCCACTGGATCAGCAAAATGGCCACCTGTAGCGTTTTCACGCCCTGCCCTCGCTTACCAGGCAGCGAAAATGGCGGCAGATGGGGGAAACTTCACTTACTGGTGAGTTTTCCGCCCATAGGAACGCATTAAATGGAATTTAATGCATTCCCTTGGCGTTCCCCCCCCCGCATAGTGACGAATCCAGATAGCGACGTTAATCCTGAAACAGATTAATGTCGCTATGTGGGGCACCACTGTATGTACAACTGTTGTCACGGAGAGTGACTTTGGAACTGGAAAACACAGTTTCTGAATCAGAAAGCCCAGTTGGAACCCCATATCTGTGGGGAATTGGTTACAAACTCCCCCCCCCCCACAGATGCTGCAAAATGTGGATAATAGTGAACACTATAATAATAACTAGCATGGTAAAAGAGCAATATCCAGGAATATGTCTTTTCACCTGTATCACCAGAACTGGCCAACCAAGGGAGCCAGCGACCATGCTATGTATTCTTCAACAATAACAATACCTAGTATGGTCTCGGGCTCTCTGTAGTGGCCAGTTTGTTTGTTTGTTTGTTTGTTTGTCTGTTTGTTTGTTTGTTTCTTTCTTTCTTTCTTTCTTTCTTTCTTTCTTTTGGAATTATATACCGCCACGCGGTTTACAATTTTAATTATACAGGCTACACATTGCCCCCCCCCAGCAAGCTGGGTACTCATTTTACCAACCTCGGAAGGATGGAAGGCTGAGTCAACCTTGAGCTGGCTACCTGGGATTTGAACCCCAGGTCGTGAGCACAGTTTTAGCTGCAGTACAGCGTTTTAACCACTGCGCCACGAATACATTGTGACAATACCTATTTCTAATTTTTTTCCTTTTCTTTTAATTGTTTTCTAAATTTCAGTATCCATAAGTGAAACCGTAGATACTGGTCCAGCGGATACAGGGGTCCTGCTGTATGTCCAGCCTGAGGGAAACAGATGTCTACCCAACTGTCTGCAGTACTTTGGCAGTAATCTGTTCAACGCTGAAAGGGAGAGAGAGGGGAAGCACTTTCTTTTTAAAGACATTTTAATTGGAATCCCATCGGCACTTGCATAAGATATGAGTAACTTGCCATGGCTACCTACAGTTGATGGATGAGGTGCTGGGGTACATCCTGGTTGCACAAATCAGGCATATGACCAGCCATGTGACCCAGACACTCCATGGCACCTTTCAATCGGCCAGGGCACGTTACTCAATCCTTACGCAAACACCAGTATGCAAGCACCTGCGTAGAATAGGTGCCTGGCATCCATAACCAAAGGCCACCTAAGGCCAGTGACGGCACCAGCAATGTCAGCAACTTAGTTCAGAGGCCGGCAGCGAGTCTGGCATTCGGGAAGTTGCAGGTACAGTCCCTGACAGCCACGCTTCAAAACCTCCTGGAACAACCACTGCTGGAAAAAGGAGTTAACAGGAACAAATAACCCCACTAGAAACAGTAAACAAAAGCAACACTAAAAACACATTCAAAGCAATAGGGCACAACAGTCCATTCAAAGTCCTAACCCAGGCAGCCAGTCCATAAGGGAAAGCTTGCCTAAATGGGAAGGTCTTCGGCGCCTTGTGAAAGGACAACAAAGATGTCTACCTTCCAGTGGGAGGGAGTTCCAAAGGCTGGGAGCATCTTTGAAACACAGTTGCATCTTTGAAAGTGCAGGGATGGTGTTAGAATACCGGTATCTGTTTCAAACACTTAGGTTTTTTCCTAACGGGCTCCTTATAATATCTTTTTCATGGCAAGGGCAAGAAAAAAAAAGTCCAAAAAGAGGCAACAACAACAAAAACAAAAGGTTGAAGGCTGCATTGTGTGACTGTGCCCATCCCCATTCATTTATTACTTTATTTTTTTTTCCTAGCTCAAAGCTTAGGAAACTTCCTTAAGGTGCAAACGATGGAAGATAAAGTTTTGGAGCAACAGCCTAGAATCCTGTCAGAAGGCCAACATGGGGAGATTTAACAATCAGACGGATTGGTGATCGGGGATACATTTATAGGCCACTAATTAAAAAATATATAAAATCATATAAAATGAAAGCTGTTGTGGGTGAATCCCATGATCAGAGGGATTGTTGACATCATCTTCAGGACTCAGCCAATCCTGAGGGTGCAGCTGCTGCTGCTGCCTTGGCAACCCAAAAGCATCATCCTCCTGGGTCTTTTGTCACCTCACAGAGCCCCCCCCTCTCTGCTAGCAGATAAAAGGGGCTCGCTGGGCAGGGCAGGAGGCAGTGGCCGGAGGGCAGTCGGGCAGAGAGAGCAGCAGCGCCTGCAGGGGACCCAGCCCTTCTGCCCAAGGCCACTTGCCAAAAGGGTTTTGCGAGTGAACCGCTGGAGATCCCTGGCTTGAAGCTGTCTGCTGTCGGCAATGGACCGGAGAGAAGTCGGTGGACGTTGGCAGACAGAAGCCGGTGGGATCTTCCTGCGGAAGGTGGCTGAGGCCACGAGGCAGAGGCCGGCAGAGGTTGGCGGATGAAGCCAGTAGAAGTTGGCCTCCTGAAACCAGCTGGCGGAAGATGTGTGGATATCAGTGGATGGAAGCCTGGGCTTGTGCTTGAATGGCTGGTGTAGTGAAGGTGTGTGTGTGTGTGTGTGTCAGGGGGTGGCTGGTGTTTGTGTGTGAATGGGCCGCAGGCGGAACTTAGGGATGAAGTTGCCAGAACACTGGTGGGTGGATACGCCTGGGTAGAAGCTGGTTGGCGGCCCTTGCAGGAGCTCCCCACTTAACTCTTTTTTCTCTTTCTCTTGCAGGGCCCGAGGCTTCCTCTTCCCCAGGGGGATGCGAAGGACCAGAAGGCAGGCGTCCCCCTGGAGATGAACCAGGCTGTTGTCTGCGCTGAGGATATACCGATTTAAATTTAAAATATAATACCCGTTTTAACCTCTTTTCCAAAAACAATAAAAGTTCTTTTCTGGAATGGTTTTGAAGTGTTGTCCTTTTTTTGGTGGGGGCTGTCACAGGGTTATCTTTCCCATCCCCCCATTATATCTGGGGCCCAAAGCCTGGGGTGGGTCTTGGTGAAGTACTGGTGTGGGGCCTTGTGCTGTCACAGGAATTGGGAACACATCATTTCTCCATGCCTGTCTGAGGGAGGGAGCTAGGCATGGGGGGTTCCCTGCCTGAGCTCTTAAGCACGTATATTATGTCTTGTGTTGGACAGACCCAGGACGCCAGTGAGCCCTGGTGCCATTCCAAGAGGGTTGGAGTTGGGTCCCCAAACCCTATGGCCGCCCAGTAACAACAAACGAAACTGGTTCCTTCCTTTCCACCACTACTCCTGACATTTGTCTGCCTGGCCTGGAGATGCAGTGGAGCCCAGCCGTTTCCTGGCACACCAGCTCATCCTCTGAGTCTTGGCAAGCCTCACCATCAACACCATGAGGACTTCATGACCAGTTCCTTGAGAAGTACAAGTGGAGAGAAAATATGCCACTTCAAAGAAGCTCACAGTCCAACCTCTCATGCCAGTGCCACAACCGAGGAAATGGAGATGGGCAATGATTTGGAGATGAGTGTACACTATAATTCATGTGGATCCATGCCATGGAGAGATGGCAAAAATACACTGGTACTGCAAAATCATCTGCTTGACGGCAGTGGTGCCTCTGAGCGCCTAGTGGTTCAGATGTCTATGAAAGCAAGCCTTGAGCAAGTCAAAAGTTGGAAAATAAATAAATAAATAAATAAATAAATAAATAAATAAATAAATAAATAAATAAATAAATTCGTGGAGAAAATGGACTGCTTGGATCATAGTGGGATCAAGGTTGTTTGGTGGAGCATAATATAGAAAAGACTGAGAAATGCTGCCTTAGAGGATAGGCAGAATGCAGCATGAAAAAGATGGTCCTGAGGTGGCTTGGCCCCAGTCTGTAAAGGGCTTTAGGTTTATTAAATCCTCATAAAGAGCTTTAGATTTGTCAAATTTATTAGATATCACTTTGTAATTAAAAAAGCATTGAAGACATCTAATGACAATTAAAATGTATGAATGTTGAAAACCAAAGTGAAGGTGCATCTTTACTATAATCTGCATTGCCTCCATCACAAATTGCAGGATTAGTTAGTTAGAATAATGCTTGCATTTAAAAATTGACCTGTAACATCCAGACCCATCTCATCCCATCTCATAACTGGGAGTAGAGATCGTGATTACAGAAAGGTCATAATGGAGCCTCATGGGGAAGTGGCTAAACTGCAATATTGTAGGGAGTCGATCCCAGACTCAGGTAGCGGGTTCGAGCTTGACTCGACCTTCCGTCCTTCCCAGCTGGGCAATTTGAGTATCCAGTTCACCATGCAGAGGAAGCAGTGTGTGCCTTGCATAATTGTAAATTGTAAACCACCCAGAAAAAACTTTCGGTATTAGGGGGTTTTCATGTTAAGTGTATTCTATAGAGAGAGCCAGGCATTGAAAAGTTCCTCTCCCTTGTCATCACGCACCAAGCCTTATGGTCCAAGCACTTTGAGAAAGCCTCAGATATTCTTCATCTTGTCACAAGCTTATTGCCATGTGTTGAATCCCAAGCTACAAAAAGCATTACAGGTGGGAAACACTCTTAGAACTGGGCCCTGAAATGAATGGGCAGCCATTGTGGCCCAGCCAGGATAGGCACTCCATGATCAGATCTTTTTTTAGGCATTGCATAAGAGTTAGGTCATGGAGAATCTCAACTGTAGGGCAGGGAGGAATGGTGTAACTGTTTCAGTGCCACAGCAAAATGCTCCCTCTCTGAAGCTACCACTTGCATCTGATGCCAGTGGAGGCTTTCCCTGGAATGCAAACAGCACCTTTATAGATGTCCCTTCTGTCTGCATGCTTGCAAGGGAATCCTGCAAACTTTCCCTTTTCCACTTTCCATGATATCTGATTTGGCTACTGTTTAGGATGTGAATCCTTGCTTATATGATTTTCAGGGATAAGAAGCCGCAATTTCTTTCCTCTGACAAAGCAAGGTAGTATTTTATGCTCACATTGATCACAGTTCTCACATGTGCAGAAATGGTTGCTTGTATAGCTTGCAGAACTGCAGAATTACAGTAACTGCTTCTATCTTGCATGGGCTTTCAAATCAGAAGCACTGAATGGGTTTCTCAAAGGTTTTCACGACCGGGATCCGATGGTTGTTGTAGGTTTTTTCGGGTTGTTTGGCCGTGTTCTGAAGGTTTTTCTTCCTCACCTTTCGTCAGTCTCTGTGGCCGGCATCTTCAGAGGACAGGAGTGAGAAATAGGAAGAAAAACCTCCAGAACATGGCCAAACAGCCTGAAAAACCTACAGCAACCACTGAATGGGTTGTTTGCAGCGTTTTGACCAGTCGAGCTATGCTTGCTAGTTAGATGTGTACTATGTTTCAAAAAGGGAAAAGGCACCAGTTTTCTGCATATACGGTTTTGCACAAATTGTGGCAGCCTCAGCAGAAGTGGGAAAGTACTCTCTTTTTTCTGATGGTAAGGAATCTCAGGATTGTCAGCAATTTCTCAACAAGTTCTGTTAATGAGGTAGCTTATCTGGTTGAGAACAATAATTCTCAGGGATCTCGTTGTCTCCTGGGCTCCCAGAGACATCTGGTGGGGGCATGGTGAGATACAGGAAGCTGGACTCAATGGGCCCTTGGCCTGATCCAGCAGGGCTCTTCTTAGGGTCTTATATTCTTGTCCAGCCTTTCCCCTATTCTCCAATTTTGCTTGTTTAGGACAGGAATGAGATTTCTAATCAGGAGGCAGAAGGGCAACTCCAGGTGTTGTGGGTCAGACACATCTGTTGGCTTCCCTTCCTGTCAATTATTATGCTGTGGACCTTGGTGGCTGCTTCTGACTGTTAGGGTCACTTGCTCACAGTTTGGGCCTTGAAGCAACCAGGTCTTCACCAGCACGGCGTGGAGAATCACTGGTAAAGCTAAAGAAACGAAAAGCTCAGGTGACATTGGCTATCAACATGAACGCTGGTGTTCGGTTAATGCTTATTTCCCTAACCAAAAGACTTTTCCAACTCTTGAGATCAGATACATTTCCTACGTAATCTCAAAATAAATAGTGTGTGGGTCTTCTGTGCCCATAATTATTTAAACCAGTACAAAGTGAGAGTAAAAGGGTTCAATTCAAAATGCTTCTGTTTTTGATCTGACATATTTTTGTTTTGCACTAGGCAGCTCATTACATGAGGTTTGGAGGTTTGGAGAAACAAAGGGAATTGGGCTCCAGAAGCCTTCAAAACACTTGCGGCCACCGTGACATTACCAAGGACATACTTTGAAGTGAGCTGTGCAAGTAATAAAGGGAACTGTCCTTGATTGAAGTTGCATTAACATTCTTATTTCAAAGGATCACACATTTATCTCTATATACTTTCCCCTCCATCTTTGTTCTTGGAGGAAAAAGGGAATTCAGCTGTAGACCTTGTCTTCTAAGACTTTGTAGTTGTAGTTGATAAACTTGTTTCTAGAGCCACCACAAGTTGTATTTCACAACATTCGGTATTTTACATTTATTTCTCATCCACTCGGCTTCTGTCTTCTTTGTATTTCCTAATGCATATTGAATTTGCCAGTGTGAGTTATTTTCAAAAGAGACTTTCTGATTTGCTGAACAGTTTTCAGAAGCACAAAATTCTTTTCAGAAATATATGTTTTTTACTGGAATAATTGAGAAAACAAAACACTCCAGTGGGTTTAAGGAAGAGTTAGATGCCTAAGTAAATTGTATATCTTCATAATTTCTGTTGCTCTCCTTCAAAGAGGAGAAGCATGCTAGGATATGAAGATGTGTCTCAATAAGATTTGCCATGGAAAGAGTAACATTTGGGACAAGGGAGGAGTGTGCTGCTAGATCATAATGTGGGAGACTTGTGACTGTGATTGTGTTGCCTTTCTCTCTAATCCACAAACTTGTTTTGCACTTTCAAATGGTCTGAAGCTACATGTTCACAGGAACATGAACACATTCCATATGCGTTGTCTCTGATCCATTTTTGGTATCACCTGGCAGGACAAAGTTCCAAATAGAGTAGTCCTAGAACGAGCTGGATTTTTTAGCATGTATACATTATTGAAACAGTGACCTCTACGTTGGCTTGGGCATGTCATGAGAATGGCTGATTGTCGGAGTCCAAAGGATCTTTTGTATGGAGAATTAGTGCAGGGAAATCGCCCCCGAAGGAGACCACAGCTGCGATACAAGGACATCTGCAAGTGGGATGTGAAGGCCTTAGGAATGGACCCCAACAGATGGGAAGCCCTGACATCTGAGCATTCAGCCTGGAGGCAGGCGGTGCATCGTGGCCTCTCCCAATTTGAAGAGACCCTTGTTCAGCAGGCCAAGGCCAAGAGGCAGTCCCGAAAGCAGCAAAATCAGGGAACTAGACGGGGTACAAACTGTGTTTGTCTTCAGTGTGGAAGCGATTGTCACTCTCGAATTGGCCTTCTCAGCCACACCAGACGCTGTTCAAAGTCCTCCATACAGAGCACGTTACCATAGTCTCTCGATACTGAAGCATGCCTAATCAATGTTTTTTGTCTTTGTAAATTAATCAAATATTGGAACAGAACTTAGCAAATGCCATGGTGAACAATACGCTAAACTGGGTTATCCCCACCAGAACACATTTTAAAAGACATAAAACCAAGGGAAGAGGAGGTGAGGGGGTGCGATCTTCAAGCTCTTCCCCCTCTCAATCAGCCAACTGCATATATCAACAATCAAATATAATAAACGAAGAACTGTAAACAATAATGAAAAACAACGGGAATAAAACCAGCTGGATAGTGCTGAAGCACCACCCAAATGCGAAGATTGGAAATAAGCCAACTGTGGGGAAAATGAAACTATTTCACTTTGTGAAACCAGCTTCTAGAGGAGCTTTGCCTGGCCACTTCCCTGTGGATATTTAGGAGGCAACTGAAAATGTGGCTTCTCAGGGAGATTTTCCACCCAACCTAGTTGACCACCCAGTTTTGTCTGCCATTTTTCTGTATTATTGTTTCAGCACCATCTGTTTCATTGGTTATTTGTTCATGGGTTTTAGCAGTTTTATTTTTTTTTATTCCATGTTGTTTTTCCTTTGGCAGTAATGGGAGCACTGTAGAAATCAAATCAAATCAAATCACTCAGTCAGCCAGTCAATCAATCAATCAATCAATCAATCAGTCAATCAGTCAATCAATCAATCAATTTCCACTCCCTCCTTTCGGGGGTGCACTACGACCAAGGTGTTTGCCCAAGGCAGCAGACATGCTGGGCATGCGTCCCCATCGGCCACATATGTTGTGGTTTATCTTGTCTGGCCCTCTGCCTTGAATTCCCAACCTTGCCACTGCAGCCAAACGCTCAGACCCACTCAGCTAAGCCAGTACCGAAATGGAATGGACATAGGCCTACAGGAAATAGCCCTTTAACCTCTCTGGATCTTAATTACTAAGCTGAGCTTGGTTGTTGAAAAGAAGGGAGAGTACTACCAGGGAGGATCCTGATAAAAACCAGTTCAAGTATGCAATCATCACTAGAGATGGACACGAACCAGGAAAGCAGTGGTTCATTGGGGTTTGGGGTTTGTCATTATTCACGAACCACGAACCACAAACTTTCATTAATTTCTCAACAAAGTGAACCATTTCATGGTTCATGCAATTCAGGGTTTCAGGGAGTGGTAGAGCACTGAAGGGTACTTTCCTGTGGGCACCTCCTTTTGGGGGGATATAACTTGGACATCCCGAATCCAATCTTCACCGAATGTGGAGGGGTTAAAGAGGAAAATCTGTATAAGAATTGCTATGTGTTTGGGAAATCTAACTTGTTTGGGGGCCGTTCTATCGTTACTGGAAGTCCCAAATCATATGAAACACAAAGCACCAATAATAATTCAGCATCTTCTTTCATTCTGGGGAGGTGCATCTCTTCAAAATGTCCCAAAACACACCACAAAGTAACCCAATTCCTGGGGGAGGAGTTTGCTTCCTGGTTGATTTCCATGGCTATCTCTAATCATTACAAGAAAATTTAAATGACAGTCTGAGAAAGATAATAACAACACCAACAACGACAATTGTGTGGAGTGTTACAGGGACCCTTTCCAGGGTCAGAAGTGGAGAACTACTCAGAAGTAGTTTACCACTTCTTTCTTCTGTGGGCATTTCTGGGACTGAGCAGCTTGCCCAAGGCCACACAGGACAGCTTTCCTCCAAGGAGGCTCCCCGGGGAATTGAACTCCCAACTTCTGGCTCCAGAGCCAAAGACCTAAAGCACTGAGCTACTTTTCTGCATTATAGCTCTGAATAATGCCTCAGCAGCTCGACCAGTAGCCATGACAGCTGGGGAGATTCTGTGATTTATACAGTGGTGCCTCGGTTAACGAGCACTTCATTTAAGAAAGAATCTACATAGTGACAATTTTTTTGCGATTGCAAAAGCGATCGCATTGTGATGTTTTTAATGGTAAAACATTGCTTTGCGATGATCGGTAAGCTGTTTTGCTTACCAATTTTCGCATAGCGATGTTTTTAGAACAGCTGATCGGCGGTTCCAAAATGGCCACCAGGTAATTAAAATGGGCGCCCACTGTGTTTTCGCACCCATTCCTCGCTTACCGGACAGTGAAAATGGTGGCCGTATGGAGGATTTTCCCTGAACGGTGAGTTTTTTGCCGATAGGAACGCATCAAACATGTTTTAGTGCATTCCTATGGGCTTTTTTGTTCCGCATAGCGATGAATCCGTATAGCGACAATTTTTCCGAAACGGATTATCGTTGCTATGCAGGGCACCATTATAGTTTAAAAAGAGTAACTTTTCTAATATGCGGGGGGGGGGAATAATAAACTATAACCTGTAAAATAACCTTCGAGGGTTTTTGAAACCAAAGGCTACTGCGTTTGTCATTAAGAACACTTAAATAAAACAATTTTTGTCCCTCAATATAATTATTAGCAAAGCAACATAAAGTCGCCTTGGAATCATAAGGACCCTCGGCATTTTGGTGTTTACACGGCTGGGCTGTTCTTGGGAGGAATTCCTACGGAGGTCAAAAGCAACGCCTGTCAATGAGTGGAGTTTAACTATGCTTACTAGAAAAGCCTATAAAACCCTAGGCATTGTGACAGGGTTTGAGAGTATTCCTCTGAATCTGAAGAAACAGCAGCTAAAAATTACACAGTGTGGTAAGCACCCCCGTGTCTAGATAGGGACGCAGCTGGGCGATCCACCAAAGATGTAAGTGGGCAGATGGAACCATGAACGCTACCTGGGTTTCCATGATAAGCACCAGGTTAAGATGGACCCTCGGGACTGCAAACTCAGTCCTTTGTGGTGAGAGTCATTCCCCCCCCCAAAAGAGAGGGAGTTCCCCAAACCACTGACATCAGGGCTGCGCACTCGTAAGACCTCCATCTTGTCCGGGTTCCTCCTCAGTCCAAATATTGTAGGACGGCCTCCAGGCAGCACCCAAAGGACTGCACTGTCAGGAGACGATAAGGACTGAAGACAAAACATGTTGTCTAGATCTGGACTGAGACGAGGAGAAGGAAGCAATACCTGGACTTCTCCTGGGAACAGAAGGTGTGATGAGAATGGACTGTCCCAATCGCCAAATGGTCAAGAGACGGAAATGAAGGGTGGTGCTAAGAAAAGTAGAAAATGGACGTTGTGCCATGCGGAATGTTCCTTAGTCTATCTAGAGGCTTAGGAGCCATTTTGAACCTTTTTTCCTTATGTTAGGATGAAGGGAGTTGGAATGTAGAACAGCAGTGAGAAAGAGAGGAGGGGTTATACCCTATGCCTACCCTTAAAGAAGCTTTTTAGAATTTTAGAGTATTTTTACTTAGCTGAATTTTGTTATGATTTTAACTGCAATATTCTATGGAAATGTAACCTATGCTGTGCTTATGCAACAAACTGAATATCTCTATAAAGACTTTATTTTTCCTATTAAAATATTCTTAAAAATCTTTAAGAATGGTCTTTTGGACAGCAAGTCTGTTGAGCCTGCTTCCAGGGAGGTTGTAAGGGCCACAGAGTGCTGCGAAGTCCTATCTTGTTGAGCTTTGATAAATCTCACGGACTACAAAGCTCATGTGCATGTTCTTGCTAAACTTAAGTAAGTGCAAGCAGGATTCTTTTTAGAACAGACTTATGAGAAGGAGTCAGTATTACGCCCCAGCTGTGGTCAACTGGACTCTACCCAGCTGTTTAGGGGTACACAGACTCTCTGTTCGGGGATCAAGCACTCCCTAAAGGGATGCTGAGTCTTGACAAATAGTTAAATATTTTGTATTTATTTAAAATATTTTTGCCCTGCCTTTCTCCTTGGAAAAGGACCCAAGGCAGCTTACACAAGTGGAAGGAATTATTTAAAGTTGAACACAATGAGTCTACAGCTGTGGTTAACAAAGCTGAGAACAATGAGTGAAACCGGATAGCAATGAAATGTCACTTCTCCTTTTGAAACTGTTATGTTTCTTTGTACAGCACTGCTGTGCCAAAAGGAACAAGTTTGATTGCTTCACTCTTCATGAAACCTTCATAAAGAGAATTCTTGAGAGTTCATTCAGTTGATTTCAAGCCTTTTTCAGTAACGAAGGAGAGGAGGGGGTTGTTGTTGTTTAGTCGTTATGTCATGTCCGACTCTTCGTGACCCCATGGACCAGAGCACGCCGGGCCCTCCTATCTTCCACTGCCTCCTGGGGTTTGGTCAAATTCATGTTGGTCGCTTCGCAGACACTGTCCAGCCATCTCACATCCTCGGTCGTCCCCTTCTCCTCTTGCCTTCACTCTTTCCCAACATCAGGGTCTTTTCCAGGGAGTCTTCTCTTCTCATGAGATGACCAAAGCATTGGAGCCTCAGCTTCAGTATCTGTCCTCCCAGTGAGGAGGGGAGTACATTTCCTTAATTGTCAAGTGTTACCTTCTGAAACAGGAAATCCTGGTATCAAAAGAGAGGTCAGACAAACATACTGTTTATGAGTACATTGGTTGTTTTATTTAATTCACCATTTCCTCATAAATCCTTTCCCAATAATCTAGGGCCAATTTGCATGGTAATTAAGATTGCCCACATGCAGCAGGAAAGCCATGTGGAAAGCTGCCAAGATGTCCACACTCTGTTGCAACGGCTGCTTCTGTGCCTTATAAATAGTAGGATCTTCGGGTCACCTCCTTGTCTTACCACCTCCTGAGACATCCCATCCTACCTTTCAGCCATGAAGCTCTTCGCCATCCTCTCAGCTCTTCTCTTCTTTGTCCTGATGGCTGCTCCGGGTAAGATCTCTGCTGAAAACTGGGTGGTGACTTGGAATATGGTTCATGGGCAGTTTAAGGTTTCTCTTTATTTTGCTTTGCTTCCTTCCAGGTGTTCGTGTTCATGGTTGAAAATGTTAAACACCAGGGTAGCAATTTTCCCCCCTCAAAACATCTTCATGAAGTGGGGAGGAGGGTCGTTTAAAAGGAAGATAATGTAATTTAACTAGGCATGACATCCTTAATGTAGTGTGTGGTCGAACCTAAACTCTGACTCAGTGGGTATTTTTGGCTGTTCGGATCCCGTAAAATGAGCAGGATGGTCAGGTGGACTTCCAGTTCCTTGTTAGGGAGGCCCTAATCTGGTGGAGGCATCTCGTCTTGCAGGGACTCACCTTTCTGCTCCTTATGGATTCCCCTGCTTTTCCCTACTGTGACAAACCCAGACCTACTGGGATATGCCACAGTTTCACTAAGCTGCCACCAACCATTCCCTGTAAGGAGTCACACAGACCAGGAATAGATTTTTAACAAACAAAGGAATAAGGTTTATTTAAACAACACACAGGGAAAATAAAATGATCAAGTGAATAAGATACAGTAACGTGGCTTAGTCTCAATCATACATACACCAGTTTGGTTCACACAGAACACCTTTAAATAAAGCACAGACCCTGAACCTATCAGTTCTGGCTAACCATACAGACACCTGAACCTATCAGGTAGGTACTGACTGACACACAGTAGTACCCTGTCTGACACACAGACTCCCACACCAGCTTCTTCTTCCCAGCTTCTTCTCCCAGCTTCTAAACTTCTCCACACAAGCTCCACATATATACAGTACAGCCCCTCCTCCTGATGTCCCGCCTTCCACTCCCCATAGGATGGAACTTTCCCTCCAACCCATGACAGACAGGTAACATCAGTGCTGTATGTAACACCTACTTCGGCCCCTCTTTCTCCATTGACGCATTTTGCTCAGCATCAAAAATATTAGGAGTCCCAGAGGGCATCTAAGTCAGAGGTACCCAGCTGGAGCCCCCTGAGAGATGCCCATCCCGCCTCTGCACCCAAAGTTTCCAAGATAACCCATTCAACTGCAGAGCAGCTCTTGCTCCCACAAAGGTCTCCCTACCATTTAGCCAGGACCTCCTTTCTTGCAGTTGGAATTCCTTGATGAAATCCTTGGAAGTCAATTGCCAGAAGTTGGGAAGTCTTCTGAGGTATTATCCTTTGCATACGGAGTGGTGCTACTCAGCATGCAACAGGTAAGGCCTAAGGAGATGGTAAGCAAGTCGCGTATCAAAGGTATGCTTTTTGCCTAACTAGAATCGAATTGGAGCCACTCCTCCCCTCTGGAAAAGCAATGGACTGGCGGGCGGCCTCTTTCAAGCAAGAGAAGATGGCTCTCGTACACCGTGTCTGAATTGCCATCTCAGGCTTGGCACGATCCAGCTGGCACTCGCCCCTTGAGTTTGGTATCAGAGCAAGTCAGGATGGTAGCAACAGTCGGTCCTGAACATGTAAAAAACACCTTGATCCCTCTTCTGTTCTAGCGCTTGCTGGTGGGCCAACTAGCCTTGCCCAATGTCACAAGGCTGGCGGCTACTGCGAGCCCGGGAATTGTCCACATGGAGCAAGACGCATCGGGCACTGTGGTGTGAATAAAATTGCTTGCTGCAAGAAATGAGGAGCTCTCTCCTTGGAAAGGTAATTATGATGTTTGTGAGGTTGCTTCCTTGAGGGTAAACAGATAAGCTTTTGTAGTCTGAAGCCCCCTTCATCGTTTACAAAGGCTTTTCATTTCATTTTATTAATGGAAGGTGTACCGGAAAAGAGAGGGGGAAAGGCAGAATCTGCAGGAAAAGAGGCAGACCAACCATGAAGTGGATCCGATACGAATATTGACCATGTGCCGTCAAGCCCATTCTGACCTAATGAAATATACATACATACATACATACATACATACATACATACATACATACATACATACATACATGTACATGTACATGTACATGTACATGTACATGTACATGTACATGGATATGCATGTATGCATGTATGCATGTATGCATGTATGTATGTATGTCCCCCAAATTCTACACTGAGCACAGATGGAAATTATTCTGCATGAGAGACATACATTCTGCTTCATAAATCTTATTATGTAACATAATCCATGTTCACGAAAAATCCTGCATCTGAAAACTTTTTTCTTTCCTGTAGGTCGCCGCCTGTTTGTGGTGAATTCCTCATCGACTTCCAGGGCGTTTGTTCACCCCCATCTTTCAGCTGTATCCCCACCATCACACACACACACCCGGAATGACAGTCAATTGAGCGTTCTCCCTCAGCTGTTTCTCATTGAGTTAAATTCTCTTTCTCTCCTTTAACATTAAATAATCGTGCATCTGATGACCAGAATATGTGAAGTGTGCTTCTTTGTTTTGGGGAAAATACTTGGTGGAGATTTGGAGTTGCACCGCTTAGGGCCAAGCCGGATGTTCGCAGGACATTATTTATGCTCCCGTTCACCCATTTCCTCTCCTGCCGCTCGGGGCTTGGGCACACAAGGCACATGTTCCGTAGTGGTAGATATTTCTGCTCACACAACACACTAAAAGTATCCAATCATTTACTCGGTGTAACTGTGTTTTTCGCCTCCTTTCACGGGGAGGCTTCTGTTTTCTGTTCCAATGGTGTATCAAGATATTCCTTTGAAATATGAAATGTGCGTATCACCCTATCAATACTTTTCAAAAGCCTCCTCCCTGACATGTGGCTTCCCTATTGCAATTTTTTTAAAATCTTTGTCTGCAGCCGGTATATAAACTTCCTTCAACATTTTGCCAGAGGGAGGTGAGGCAGGGAGAGGTTTGGGCTCGGCCTCAGCCTTGAACCCTTGGAACGGAGAGGTGGCCTTGATGTTGGAGGGAGGTTCGGTGTGGAGGGAAGCCACACCTCCCTCTGCGCCACGCTTTTCAGCAAATGTAGCTGCTGCTGCTTCTTGTCAGATGTGCTGGAATGAATTCAGCACACTTGGATTGGGGGAAAGGAGGGACAGCGGAGTGGCAGCAACAGCTACGTGTCCCCGGGGAAAATCAGGAGTGGCCCATATTGTCCTTGAAACAATAGAACCGTAGGTAATGGTAATACCTTCATTGGAGCTTTAAGAAAGCAAAGCAAAGGAAACAAAGGAAACAAACCAAAACTAAGCAGCACACTTTGGACGTTTATCTATCTTCTTCAGGCTGCGCACCAGGTTCTTGTGGGTAGTTCCCAAATTCGATGCTTCTATGAAACTCCCAAAGCCGCGTGGGTGCATCAAGTGCCAGGGTGAGGTTCTGAGAGGGAAATGGGTGCAGTTTGTCCATGGAAGGCAAAGCCAGCCCATCTCCCTCTGGGCAATGAGGCTGGGGGGGAGCAAAGCAGAAGGGCCCTGGGTGCCGACATCAGCCAGTCCTTTCCAGCCCATCTTCCTTGGGAGAACAGGGCCTGCCTTGGGCTGTTATTCAATAAATGTGACTGGTCTTGAACAGAGGACTGAATCCTGTAGACCAGTGGTCCCCAACCTTGGGCCTCCAGATGTTCTTGGACTACAACTCCCAGAAGCCTTTACCACCAGCTCTGCTGGCCAGGATTTCTGGGAGTTGAAGTCCACGAACATCTGGAGGCACAAGGTTGGGGAAGCACACTGTAGACAATGTCCTGTACATCAGCTCTAGGACGTAATCTGAACATGACAGGAGCTATTGAACTGTTAAAGGATGTTAAAGAGCTCTTGTAAAGTCCGGAGAAAATCTGGAAAAGGATTCCTGGCTGTTGTGAAATCAGTTGCCAACCAACCTTCTCATCTTCAGGAACAAGGCCTTTAGGGCAAGGATTGTATAGATATTGTTCCTACTCTGGTAACCGGTGCGTCAAAGCAGAGTGAACTCACATGGACTGCTCTAAATGTCATCCACTTCACCTGAGAACGAGGCTTTTCTCTGTCTTGCTGAGGCTTGTAAATGGAGAAGATGAAGGAAAAATTGAAAAAAGACAAATTTATGGTGGCACCTTAAAGCCTTACTGTCATATTCTTGAATGTGAGCTTTTCTAGATATGTCCAGTTCATCAGACTCTTCTTAAAAACCCCTCTACTGATTCCATCTCCTTGATTCCATATCTCGTACTTGTAGAACCTATAGAGAGAAAGTAGAGTGTGTGAGATCAAATGATCAGTAGACCCTGTAATCAAGTCATTTCTAAACTAGTTTGAAGGTGAACTGAACTTCTTTTGGAATGTTCCCTAATGTTAACATATCAGCTTTTGGATATTTGGAAGAGCTAAGGATGACAATAAATATCCAAAAGTTCCATGAGTGAATGCCAACCCAACAGTCAAGGAGGAAAAGGTAGCCTCTCCTTCTTTTGAACTTTTTATTTGGGATATTTCATCATTTTTTTTCTTTCTTTCAAAAACCCTTGCAAAAAGTTGTCTGGCTTCAACCAAGTTCTTCTGCAAGCAGTACTGAGATCTGTCTTCACCACTGGTCAGAATATTTCTGCTTTCTGGCTTTGTTGCAGACATCTGTGGCCCTTTGAGGAGGGATGGAGGAAACAGTCGAGTTTGGTTTCTCATGGTTTCATCTTCCCTATTCAAATTAATTTTCTAATTTTAAAAACAAAAAATTAAAATAGTCATACTGCTTTAGCTGTGCAATTCCCCTAAAATATGCATTTTGGAAGCTCTCTTCCTTGTATGATCATTATCTTTAATTTTACGTCTTGAGACTTCAGGGATGTGAAATCTAAAAGGTAACATTTCTGAGCTCTGGCTGGACTGCACTTTCTCTACAATATGCACATTTTTGTTCTTTTTTTTCCTCCAGTGCATCTGCCTTACAAAATTCAAAATAATAGGAAAACTGAAATACATCTGCGTTCTTGTTTACGTATTGATTTGCAGTTTTAACAAATTGCTTTTGAAATGCAAGCATAACTAAATTCTTTGGTGTCTCTTTTGTTGTTATGTGCTGCCAAGCCGCTGTTTCTCTACCAATGAAAAAACTGGAAAAGGTAAAGAACTTTGCAATTTTCTTTTAAGTAAAAATGCAAAGGCCTGGAGATTTCCTAAGACAGGTTTTGTGACAGCATCATCTTTCTTAAAGAATTAGGAAAGTCCATATCTCTTCGTTTTTTTCAGTGATGCGTGCTTATTTATTTATTTATTTATTTATTTACAATATTTTTTAGCCGCACCATTGCCAGTGCTTCTACTTCCATGATGCCTTAGAACTGAAAGGCTACATGTTCTGCTTGGGTCCTTGTTGTATATAGTATTCATAAGGGCTTATTTAAAAATCTCACTTAGATGGCTTCTGATTTTTTTACGAAATCTGTAGTCCAGTTAATCAGGGTACCTTGATGACATGGGTCAAAACCATTCTAATTGAGGAATTAATGCAAATAATAGATTAAAATCCCACCTGTAATATCAGTTAGCAAAATGACAATTATAGTAGAAGAAATTTGCAAAAAATGGGGAAATCAAAAAGAAAAAGAAGGGTTTCATAAACAAATGCAGGTTTTGCACAAAACTTTGTATTTTGCACAAAACTCATGGCTTTTGAGAAAAAAATACTGTTTCTGTGCAAAACACAACTTGTTCTGCGCAAAATTCAATTCTGCAATTCCCCCCCCCCAAAAAAATTCTTCAAGTACTGTACAAAAAATCTTGTTGAAGTATCTTGCATGGAGAAAACTTTTTGAAGCCTTCTTTCTTGACTCACATCACAAGCACAGACTTCAAGTAATATTAGGTAATATAAAATTAGGCAGTAGCTTGCCTATAGATGTATATGCCTGGTTGATAAAAATAAAATTCTACTGCTTAGATAAATGTGGCAGTTTTTTGCTTACAAGTGAAGGTCTACAGTCTTACATCTAACACATAAGCTCAGATCCATACTACTGTATGAAATACGGGGGAGCCACTGATAATGCTTGTGGGGGGCAGGAGGAGACAAATTGTCTGGCATGGTATGACACAACTTCTTACATTCAAACAGGCTTCCCTAATTGCAGATCTTGCTTGGAAAATTTCATGGCTTATCTGAGTAAGAGGGGTTTTTTTGCCTCTTAGTTCTCACACTGCACTTCTCTAAGGGAACCTTTCTCAACCGTCTGGGGATCAGTTTGCTTAATAATCCATTTTCTCCCACAGGCTGCAGAAAAGCCACCATGACCACCCACAAGGTGCCCGCAACCTGTGACCCAACAACTCCTTTGACCCTATAAATGGCGGGAGGTTTAGGTCTTCACTCCATCCTGCCATCTCCTGAGAGACCATCCAGACAGCTGACTCTCCATCGTGTCATCTCCTGAGAATCTGCCTCATCTTTCAGCCATGAAGGTCTTGGGCTTTCTTTTCGCTGTTCTCTTCATGGTGGCGATGGCTACTCCCGGTAAGTGGTAGAGAGCCAGCCTGGTTACCATATTCCTGGTTTCTGCTCAGTTTTCAAAATCAGTGCTGCTCAGTTTAGAAAATGTATTTTATATTACAAATATAATTTATGATATACTATATCTTTAATTATAAATATAAGGTACTGATTAATATTCTTCTTGAATGAGACAAACCAGGGAAACTCACCTGGAGTCTTGTGCCCAGTTCTGGACACCACACTTCAAGAAGGATGCTAACAAATTGCAACAACTTCAGAGGAGTTTAATAAATAGATAAACAAGTTTAATCAATCAATAAATAGCCTATTTCTCTTCTTTATTTTCCCCTCTCTTTCTTTTTCCATCTTGGACTCTCTGATTAATTCACAATTTACTTTTAGTTTATTTTTATGCTTTATGTAAACCACCCAGAGTAGACACTAGTCTACTAGACACTAGTAAGTTTAATAAATAAATAAATAAATAAATAAATAAATAAATAAATAAATAAATAAATAAATAAATAAATAAATAAATAAATAAATAAAGAGGGGGGCAACAAGGATGATCAGGGAGCTGCAAACCAAGCCTTATGAGGAAAGGCTGAAAGAATGGGGCCTTTTTAGCCTTGAGGGGAAAAATGACTGAGGGGTGATTAGATAGCACTTTTCAAATATTTGAAAGGCTGTCCTACAGAGGAGGGGCAGGAGCTGTTCTCGATCATCCCAGAGTGCAAGACACGCAACAATGGGCTCAAGTTACAGGAAGCTGGATTTCGCTTGAATATCAGGAAAAATTTCCTGCCCTGTACCATGGGGTTTGTAGTCCAATAAGGTAATATTTCAAAGCTATGGGGAGTTGAAGAGAATAAATAAATCAATGGGAGAATAAATAAATTGATGAGGAAGAGAGAGGCTCACTCAGAGAAGGGGGAGTCATTTCCCATTAGCTTCCCATCACCCCCAAAAAGAGCACTAAGCACCACATTTTGTTTCTCATTCTCTTGATGTCCTTCTAGGATATAACACATTGTTGGACCTCAGCTGGACTGATTCAGGTCTCTTTTATTCTTCTCATTGTGATCTACTGGAGTGACCTGTTAGGCAGTATCATCTCCTGACAAAGTCTGGGCCATGAGGATCCATAACAGGGACGTCAAATCTGGGATATTAGACTGGTATCTAACCTCTCAGATTTGTTATCCTATTGTTCTTCTGTTCAATTGTTGTACATCGGCCAGAGTGGCCTTGGCTACCTGATGGGTACCTGATACCATCCAGCCCACAAATCATTTTGGAGCAATTTTCAGTTGTTTTTTCCCCAAAAAAACCATTATTTTAATTCATATATGGATATACTTCAGTATGCTTCAAGGATGTAGAAATATTTCCTTGATTTTGTGTGGCCCCCATTGCATTCCAAACCAAACTTTTGGTATTTGAGGGGACAAGTGGCCGTAAAATTCCCTCCAACACTGATGCTCAGTGGTCTCTGTAACAGCCTCCTTCTACCTCACAAAGGGGCCGTTACGTCACACTCAATCACTCTTCTTTCCACTGCCACCAACCATTCCCTCAAATAAATAGCTTCAGGCCAAAGTATGATTTCAAAATAAAAACTAAAGTTTATTGTGTACAAAAAAAAAGGAATGGTAAATCACTTGAATATAAATAATACTTTAATCACTATAATAATATCACGATCACACACACACTCTCACAGACTCTCACAAAGTAGCACAGTTCTTATATGTCCCTATCTCCCTATCTCAAAGCCCTATCTCAAAGCCCTATCCCAAAGCCCTATCTGAATCTCTCATACCATTCACTCCCCTTATATACCACAGCTCCACCCCTTATGTCCCACCCTCCATCACACCATTGGTAGATGACTCACAGCTTCAGCAGTGACGGACAGGTGAGGTCATAGCTGTATGTAACAGTCCATATTCTGGTCCTTGACACCAGCCCCCTCTCTGAGAAGGAGTGACACTGGCAAGGCGGGTGGCTCATGGGCATAAAAATAATGATGCATTCTTTCTTCTAGCCCTTGCTGCACCAAAGACTGCTGCGGAATGTGACAGAGCGGGCGGCAAATGCCGGTTCCTGCGTTGCCCAACAAATCTGACCGCCATTGGGAAGTGCGATAAAAATGGAGGCGTTTGCTGCAAGAAACCGTAAGGAGAACTCTAAGCGAATGTTGTCTGGTTTTCAGAATCCTTTTCTCTGTCTGGGAGTTGTCTAGTCCAGGGTTCCCCAACCTTGGGCCTCCAGATGTTCTTGGACTTCAACTCCCAGAAATCCTGGCCAGCAGAAGTGGTGGTGAAGGCTTCTGGGAATTGTAGTCCAAGAACATCTGGAGGCCAAAGGTTGGGGATCACTGGTCTAGTCCTTCTAAGAAACAGCTTCTGTGAAGTTCAAGTTCACAAGCTTATAAAGAACATGGATTTTGGACATGGCTCAGTTCATAAGGGGCATGGTGGCGCTGCGGGTTAAACCGCAGAAGCCTCTGGGCTGCAAGGTCAGGAGACCAGCCATCATAAGATCGAATCTACGTGATGGAGTGAGCTCCCATCACTTGTCTCAGCTCCTGCCAACCTAGCTGTTTGAAAACATGCAAAAATGGGAGTAGATAAATAGGTACCACCACGGTGGGAAGGTCACGGCATTCCGTGTCTAGTCATGCTGGCCACGTCACCAAGGAAACTGTCTACAGACAAACACTGGCTCTACAGCTTGGAAACGGGGATGAGCACCGCCCCCTACAGTCGGACATGACTGGACTAAATGTCAAGGGAAACTTTTACCTTTATAGCTCACTAAGATCAAGCCATTGTGAAATGCATGAGAATAGCTGTGCTTTTCTCCCTCTCTAGACATGGCATTTTATTAGGGCTTTACTAATTGTTCCACTTAAAATGTTTAGGAGATGGCCTCTGTAATGAATTGGAGGATCCTGGGAATCGTAGTCATATAAAGATGGAGTCTGTTAGGTTCTGTGTGAGATAAAGTTAAAAGCAATAGGATATGTGAGAGTGTTTTTGCAGAGATAAGAATCAAGGCCGAAGGTGCCAAGAAGGAAAAAAGACCAAACAAGAAGCAAGATAAGGCACCTGTGGATCTCATGTGGATTATGGGTAGAGAGTTGTGTTAAGCTTTCTTGCAGTTAATTGGACGACAGGTAGAAAGCGTCAAGAAGCCAGAATGATTACTAAGCTCAGATATTAGTTGTTCTTATTCTATTTAGAAATAGCAGCTTTATTTAGCCATTGCAATGGGTGGATATGTGAAATGCTATTGCTTTACTGCAACAACTGTATCCTAATGAAAACTACTTTATTTTTAATAGAGACACATATGATTCTTACAGAGGCCTGGCATCTTGAAATAGCAGAACTTACAGGTAAATCTGGTGAAGATTGGAGAAGGTCACTGAGTTGCTCCTATATTTGAGTGGTCCTACTTTGCAAGACTGTTGTGTTATCTAAGGAAGCACAAAGTCAATGCTTGGTTACTTGGAAAGGAAACAAAGGTTTTCTTTTAAGGTCAGGATAGTCCATGGGGTTCATGCTACGTACTTCTGAGGACTAAAGCAGATGTCCCCAACCCTCGGTCTGCAGCCTGTTGCCAGTCTGTGGCCTTAGCCGGACTGGGCCGCCGAGAAAGAGCCCTTCCCCGCCCCCACATGCACTCACCCCTGCACAGCCCGTTTGCGCCTGCACATGCCCGTGTGAGTGTGGCACTGCTGTTTGCGCATGCGCACGAGCGTGGGGGGTGCCCGCTTTCCCCAGCCACTCCGTGGACCGAAAAAGGTTGGGGAACGCTGGACTAAAGGACCTACTTCAGAGAGAAAGGCGGGAGTTTTGTGCCCACAGTGACTCCCTGTCCAAATATAATACTCTCTTTAGGGAGAGGTGATCACTACAGCCTCCATTCCATTGGCCTCTCATTTTCCCATTATTTTTCTCATATAATTTTTAAAAAAACAGAAAAATCCTCTTGCACCACCTAGTGGCCAAAAATATTTTTAGAAATGCAGGGGCTCCAGGTTGTGAAGGGACTTCAAAACACATCAAAAAGGCTGTCCCATGCTGGGAAATAGAAGGGTACTTTTGGAGAAAGCACTGATTTTTTAAAAAAAAAATGGGGAAGTGTGTGGTGGTCAGTTTTTGAGTGCCTGGAGGGATGAATGTGGCCAGCTGAATGCATGTTGCCCACCTCTGCTGCAGCCTGCGTAGACAAGGGTTAAGGTGAACAGATAGTTAAGTCTAAGACGTTATGAAGAGACTGATGTTCTCTAACCTTTATGTGCACATGCTCGTCTACCTACCCACCTACACCCACACCCACACCCATCTGTTTATGTGTCTATAAAATATTTAGTGTTTTTTTGGGGGGGGGGTTCAATTAGATATAATGAATCTGAAATGGTTTCTCTCTTTGTGCAGGTAATGCCCCCGTGCTGGCCATTCACAATGGATTTCTGGTTCCACCAAGGACTTGAGCATTCATTATTCGTGGGAATTTCAACCAGCCTGCTGCCTCTTCCTTGAGTTGTCATGCATTTGAATTTTAAACGCAGTGGATTCTTCTTCATGTTCTATTTCCCCCATCTTCACCCACTTAATTTCATCTGTGTTGAACTTCCCATGCTTGCTTATTAAAGAAAAAAACCCAATGCAATTGAACCCTACGCTCTTGAAATTGTCTTATTTTAAAAATTTGGGAATGAGCCTTTATAGGGCTAAGTAATGTACATTTAAGCCAGGCTGGGAGATCTCAGCCCATCTGCAGCCCATTTTTAAAGATTTGACTGTAGTTTGAGGGCTTAAGTACCAAGGAAGAAAGGCAGAAGAAGCTAATTTGCATATTTATTTTTAAATCCTTTAAAAAGTTTTAATAGTATGGTTATGCACTGCATAGGCTACTACAATGGGTATATTTGTACATTTTAAAAAAGGTTTAACCAAAATAGTTTGTTAAAACTGAAAAGCCCCCTTGTGGCTGTTCGCTACTAGCCATTCTCCCCCCCTCCCCACAAATTTTAATGAATAGGAGGCCCCCAAGGATAGCAGGAGATTTCAAAGTATGGCAGATTCCCCTCCATTGTTGTTGTTGTTAAGAGGTTGTTTAATTCCTCCTTAATTTCTGCCATCAGAGTGGTATCATCCGCATATCTGAGGTTGTTGATATTTCTTCCGGCAATCTTAATTCCCGCTTAGATGATGTCAGATGGCCTTTCCATTGGATTTGATTGATAGGGTGATGTGCCAAAGGCATGGGACCAAGGAGAGCAGGGGGGGGTGAGGGGTGATGGAGTGCATTCAAAGAGGCAATGATGAGGAGGATCCATGGATATTCTGTTCCCAAGAATTCACAAAAAAACTTAAGCCCAGAGAATATCATAATTGGGTCCAATTTAGCATGGGGGGGGGCACAGTGTCCAGGTATTCTCCCATTGCACAGATTATGTCCATTCTAAATGTTCAGATGCAACCTGAGAAAACGCAGTGCAGTTCTTTCCATTTTCCTTCAGGTCAACGTCCTGCAGTCAGCAGTCCTATTGCTGTGCCCTACACTCACTATGTACCCAAGACCTATATTTCTACCAGGGTGTCTCTTTTCTTCCAAAGCTTCCTAGATTCCACCACCTGCCAGATGTCCCATCCGTTTCTCGACTCTCTGTTGGATCACAGAACTTTATATAAGCCTGTTTAGACCTCGTCCTTTTGGCAAACCCGTTGTGACACTTCGTGGATAAGCTTGACTGTCCTGTTCCTTTTTCATGCCCCTGGGTATCTCTTGTGGTTCAGTGTCTCTCAGCGGTCTGATATCCTTTCTCTATTTCCAAGCCTTAGCAAGGCAGAAATGGCTTAAGAAAGAGGAAGCTCTTATGTTAAGTGGATGATGTTTAGAGCCATCCATGTTAGTTCAACCCTTCTGCTTTGGTTACCAAATTTGGAACAATTTCTGTACAAGCCCTATACAGCCCTTGCACCTCAAGATGGTGAAGTTGGTGGGACTCAGATTTCTTAGGAGCCCGGAAAATGCTCCAGGGTTTTCCCAAAATTTACAGGAGCGTTCCAAGATCCTCAGTCCTCTCACCTTCCAAAGCTTCTGTAAATTTCAGATGAAATCATGGATTTACAACCCCCTCCTCCTATGTTCAAATTCCTGGAGGCTCCCACTGCCTCCAAACAATGTGTAGTTGTCACATTTGGAAAGGAAAGTGGAGGTAAAAGGAAATAAGGAGAGCTCTGTTATATAAGACTGCAAGTCTGTCTAGTCAGTGCCCAGCATCTAGAACTGAGAGACCTTTAATTTTTCTATATACCCTTGAATGAGTCATATGTGATAATCTCATTATAATCGATTGGGAAAGAAGCATGCTGCCAGACTTCCACACTCTCCTTTGGAAAACCATGTCAGCTAATGATCACTGCGTCATCTTATGGCAATGAATATTCACCTCTATGCTTCCTCTCCAAACCCCTGGATAGCTCAGTGGCTTCAGCTGAGAGTTTGATTCCCTCAACTATTTTTCCCAAAACACAGAAGCACACTTCACAAACGCAGGTCCTCAGATGAATCTTTAATTGATAAGGACAGAAAAAGAATCGGATTCAGAGAGACTCTGTCGAGAGCTCAAATGAGCGTTGATTGTGGGAGTGAGCATGGCGGTACAGCAGAAAGACTGCCCTTGGTGCCTCTGAGAAAGCGACCATGAATAAGCAGCAACCTACAAGAAGAGGGGGAAAAAACACTTTCAGACTCAGTATTTGTACCGTATTATATAAATAATCAGTACTTATGAAGTGAGATGTATATACCACATATAGAATCATTTCCATCTGTGCTCATTCCAGAACCTGTGGCATACATATAAATTATATATACACACTGTGTCCATGATATAATTTAGAAGTTGTAACATTTCCAGCCGTTGGCTAACTAGCACCAACTCTCTGGAGTTTCAGGGTGGAAATACAACACACCAGATCTAAGGCTTCACACAGGCAAAGCATGTGTTTGACTCCGCAGAGTGCAACAGATGTCAATTCATGAGGAACATAACTTAAACAGTGGGACCTTCTGTGATGAGATGGGTTTTTAAGTTAAAATCTTTTAAAGGCATATGGGTTTTGTAATTATGAAGTGAGCCAGAGAGGTTCCATTTTGTTTCTTTGTATATAATATCTGTGCTATGCTGACAAGTTGTTTTCTAGGCGAGCAGAGAGCATGTTATTCTGAAGGCCTGAGAAAAAGGACTTGGTGCGATTAGATGGGAATTGTTGTGACTCTTTGATAAACCACCGTAACCCAAATAACATCTGGTGTGTATGAGAAAGAATTCATGTGATGTAACAGGACTGGTTGCCTAGTAACGAACTCTGATTGGATGACATCGTGGGAAGGTGCATTAGGCCCTTGCCAGTTACTCTTGAAAAAGGAACTTTTTACCTATGGACTTTGTCTTTCCAAGACCGACCTTTCAGTGATTCGTGACCTACATTTCAGCCATATGGGACTTACCCTGATGTCTTGAGAGAGGGTTTGGTGGCCTACCTACATGGACTGGTTTCTATGCTTTGCTGGATTACTTATAGACTTATGGGATTTTTCCTAAGGACTATGCATGGACTATTTTCTATGGACTGTTCTATGGAATATTCTTTATGGACTTCTTTTCTTGGAATACTCCATATGGACTATGCTCTTGTAATTTAGTAAGGACTATGGTACATTTACTGGATTTTTCTTTTCTAAGGACTATGGGACATATAATGGATTTTTACTTTTGTTTAGGGATTTTTATTCTATAGTATCACTGAGGACTATAGCCTTTTCATAACCAACTTGGATTATTTTGTTTTAATGGCTTTTTTGGGTTTTTGAATACTTTTCTATTTTTCATGTTTTCTTTGCCTCACTACATCTGTGTAACTAAACAGCACAATGCTAGTTTATTTGTTTTGGTTTAATTTGACTTAGTAACATGCTTTTTCTTTAATAAAATAAAGATTATAAAACTCATTTGGTTTCCTGAACAGTACACTTGCCATAGGGTCACCTGAGAGTGCTGCCTCGGCCTAGCTTACTTAGAGTCCTGTCAGTGGTGCAAGTTAAGTCTAAGGACTACAAAGCCCACTTGACCTTTTCACAATAATATCTGAGAGTACTAGGGTGTTCTTATGTGGGCAGACTTGTGAGAAGGAGTGTTGTAGCATAGCTGGTTGAATTGGACTCTTCAGCTCATTTTAGCATGTGCAAACTCCTGATTGCTCTCTGTCCAAGCGTACACGTGTGTTTTCGAACCCGTGTTCGTCACATGGTGGCAGCTGCGCGATGGACCACGTGCTGGGTTTTGTAGTACCTCAGGATGACCAATTTTTGTTCTATCTAACAGCTTGAGTGACTCTGATCCACAAGCTAAGTTTTGATTGCAGTGGGACACTGAGGCTTCAAGGAGCTAGGTGCTTCCCTGGGTGTAAACAGTAATTTCCTAGGAAACACTGTTTGCCAGCAGTTAGATCTAAAGGCTGTGGTGAGAGGTGTTAAATCTTCAGGCTGTGGTAATGTGTGTTAGAATCTGGGGTGCTCTTTTAAGAAAGAGATTCCCAGTGGGACAAGCAAACTGTTAGGAAACAATTGAATTTAAGCAGTAGGCATGTGCAGGTTGTTACAACGTTGTAGTGAAGAAATTCCAAGATGCATGTCCTTTATTTTTAGAGTGCTTGCACTCTGTAAAAGCAGCAGGTCATTTCACAATCTTAGGATTGCATAAATGACTCTGGCCACTTTGTTCTGGCTATATTGTTTTGGAACTTGCATCCAGGTATTTTGTTTTTGTTTTTGGCCTAAGTGTACTCCTATAATCTTAGGATTTGCCGGAGCACCTGGCCGTGTTCCAGACTAGCTCTGGGTCTCCCCACTACGATCTTAGGATCTAGCAGGAGTACCTAGTTGCATCTGGCTTGGCCTAGAGTCATGCCCTAGGATCTTGGAGGTATCTATCTGCACCCAGTTCAGTCATTGATCAGCTCTGTAACTCTAGGGTTCACAGAGTAATCACGGTTTTTCTTTTCTCTTCCTTTTGGATTTTTCAGTATTTTGGTTTGGCAGCTGTCTGTCTTCTCACAGATCTTAGGGTCACAGAAGGGACAGCAGTTGGGCAAAGGTGCAGAAGAGATTTTTAATTTTATTTTGGTTTGGCAGCTGTTTGTTCTCTCGCCTATCTTAGGATAGCAGAAGGGACAGCAGTTGGTCAGAAGTGCAGAGGAGATTTTTAAATTTTTTTCTCTCCTTTTTGTTTGTTTTCGCTGACCTAGCCAAGGCTAGAGTACCAGCAGATATGGAGGAAGAAAACCAGTCAGAAACCATAGATATACTCTTAGAAATGGCTTCTGGATTTTTCGAGCAAGCCAAGCAGAAAATTAGGGAAAGAGATTTCCTGATACGTGAGCTTTATCAGGAAAACGTCCTTTTAAAACGTTTTCTTAGCACAGAACCTGGCTTGATGCAAAGGTTTTTCCAAGTTCAGCAGGGTTCCTTTGGGGATTACTGCAATGAGACGCTTCATACAGTTGGAAGCAACCCTGAGATGCAAGATGTTTGTGTGGAAAGAGTTAACGAGGCCCAGTGGAATGCTAAGGAGCATTCCAGAGAAGACAGCGATTCATCGTCCGTCCAAACAGAGGATTGACAGGCCCTGGAGACGCGCGCAGAGAGAGGAATGCAGGAAAAAGTTTCCCGAGAAGCTGTGTCCTTGAGGAAATTAACATCGGGCGACCAATGCAGTGCATTGGAAATCAGCTCAGCACCAACCTCAGCTCTTACTCAGAGCACAGTACAGGTGAGAAGTTCTGAAATAATTTGGGAGGAGACTATGGGTTTGCTAGAAGAAGGAGAGCAAGGGATTTTCCAAAGTAATAAAGCAATTGCTGGGACTGAGAGCTTAGAAGCAACAGGACTTGTGTCAGCTGAGGAAGCTGGAGGAGTGAAGGTTTTCTCAGAGTCTTTGCCCAGTGCCATAGGAGGAGTTATTTGTACAGAGACCTTGCAGCATGAACTTTCACATTGTTTCAATAGTACAAGTGACTGTGTAAACTTGCCAGATTGTGAGACTGTTCCTAACACAACCAACGATGGGGGAAGCGCTAACTTTTTGGGATTACAAAGTACTGATGTTTCTTCAGAGACTGAAAGATTTGGCCCAGTACCACAGTTAATCTTTTCAGAAAGATCTTTAGAAAGAAAAGCAGAGGTTTGGGACAATACTTATTTTCAACAGCCTATTTTCCAAGGAAGTGGTGAGAATGCTGATACTGTTTCTGAGGCTATGCAGAGTACTCCCGAGGGAACTTTGTTGCAACAGCGGCCTCTTGTGACCAAACCTGATAGCACAGCTAATTCAGCAATACATGTGTCCAGGGGTGTGGCATTTCTGGACCAAGGCGTGGAAGGCATTGATCAATTTGGCCCAGGACAGATGTTGGAGCCTGTGTTAGCTAAACCCCAAAACGTCTTCTCGAATTCACCGGGAGAAACTGATGTGGTGAAACTTTTTATTACAGTCAATGAAGGATTTACTGCTGTTTCTGTTCCTATAGATCTAGAAGGGTCTAAGGGCAATTTAGTGTCTGGAACTGTTGAAAGGCTTTATCAGATTTTAATTAAAGAGGAACATCGCCCTTATACATCATTTACTTGCCCTCAAGGAATTTACCACCTCAGAAAACTAGCACCTGGAATGGAAAATACCTATGTTACTTTTCAGAAATTGGTTGATGAATTCTTTGGCGATTTATGTTATGTGATTGGCTGTGTAGGCAACCTTGTAATTTGCAGCCCTGATCCAATTCAAGCAGACCAAAATGCTTTGTCATTCTTAGAGAAGCAGAGACATCGAAGCCCAAGATTAATGCAGTGGTATTTCAGATTGCAAACATATGATTTTGATGTTAAATGTCTACCAGTAAAAGAGGCTTTAATTCCCCATTGTTTATCTCAAGTGTTTAGTGCAGATGCAAGGGGAGAAAATGGCTAGAATTGTTAAAGCTCTGATGTTTAGTTTTCTTGGTATTCTGTATGACTATGTTCCTGAGCATACATAGAGTGTTTTCACTATTATTACTACATATCAGTATATTAGATTGTCAATTTATTATGATGTTAACCCTGGTTTCACTATTTTACTGTTTGATGACTAGAGTATTATCTGAGCATATGCAGAGTGATGTATTTGATTAAGTATACTAACTTGTTTATTCTTCTGTTTTTCAGACTAGTAGAGGTGTCTAACGCAAATTTCTATCATGTATGGTAAATACTGTAATTATAATAGTTCTTATGTATCAATTGTTTTGCTATTTTAGAATCATATTTGAAATGTATTACTTTATGCTCATGTTAATATCTTTCTCTATTTTGTTACTGCTTAATTATGACATCTCATCTTATTCAGTTATCAAAATTAAAACTTAAATTGTTTAGGAATTTTGTTAATCTTCAGGGGGCTTGTGATGAGATGGGTTTTTAAGTTAAAATCTTTTAAAGGCATATGGGTTTTGTAATTATGAAGTGAGCCAGAGAGGTTCCATTTTGTTTCTTTGTATATAATATCTGTGCTATGCTGACAAGTTGTTTTCTAGGCGAGCAGAGAGCATGTTATTCTGAAGGCCTGAGAAAAAGGACTTGGTGCGATTAGATGGGAATTGTTGTGACTCTTTGATAAACCACCGTAACCCAAATAACATCTGGTGTGTATGAGAAAGAATTCATGTGATGTAACAGGACTGGTTGCCTAGTAACGAACTCTGATTGGATGACATCGTGGGAAGGTGCATTAGGCCCTTGCCAGTTACTCTTGAAAAAGGAACTTTTTACCTATGGACTTTGTCTTTCCAAGACCGACCTTTCAGTGATTCGTGACCTACATTTCAGCCATATGGGACTTACCCTGATGTCTTGAGAGAGGGTTTGGTGGCCTACCTACATGGACTGGTTTCTATGCTTTGCTGGATTACTTATAGACTTATGGGATTTTTCCTAAGGACTATGCATGGACTATTTTCTATGGACTGTTCTATGGAATATTCTTTATGGACTTCTTTTCTTGGAATACTCCATATGGACTATGCTCTTGTAATTTAGTAAGGACTATGGTACATTTACTGGATTTTTCTTTTCTAAGGACTATGGGACATATAATGGATTTTTACTTTTGTTTAGGGATTTTTATTCTATAGTATCACTGAGGACTATAGCCTTTTCATAACCAACTTGGATTATTTTGTTTTAATGGCTTTTTTGGGTTTTTGAATACTTTTCTATTTTTCATGTTTTCTTTGCCTCACTACATCTGTGTAACTAAACAGCACAATGCTAGTTTATTTGTTTTGGTTTAATTTGACTTAGTAACATGCTTTTTCTTTAATAAAATAAAGATTATAAAACTCATTTGGTTTCCTGAACAGTACACTTGCCATAGGGTCACCTGAGAGTGCTGCCTCGGCCTAGCTTACTTAGAGTCCTGTCAGTGGTGCAAGTTAAGTCTAAGGACTACAAAGCCCACTTGACCTTTTCACAATAATATCTGAGAGTACTAGGGTGTTCTTATGTGGGCAGACTTGTGAGAAGGAGTGTTGTAGCATAGCTGGTTGAATTGGACTCTTCAGCTCATTTTAGCATGTGCAAACTCCTGATTGCTCTCTGTCCAAGCGTACACGTGTGTTTTCGAACCCGTGTTCGTCACACCTTCTTTATATCTTCATGTTGTTAACTAAAACCAACTCTTGTGGCCCTTGTAAAAAGCTCACATGCTAGTTTAAATAAGCAGACATGGAAGGAAAGCATATCCGATCCTTTGTCTAGATGGCTTTTGAACAAGAAAATACTTTTCCTCATAAAATAGTAAGCAGAACTTGAATCATGCCCAAAACTTTGAGCACCCTGGAACATTGTTGCTATGTGCCATCATGTCACATCTGACTGTGAATCAGAGACCACCAAAGAGAGCTGTCATTAACAGCCCAGCTCAGTTCCTGCAAACTCAAAGCTGTGGTTTCGTTTACTGGGTCAACTAAAAAAAAAGGAGGTGGGGGAGCAGTGTGATTTTTGTACACAATCTGAAGGCAAGAGTGGGTGATACTTTTAGTAGAGTACTAAAAATAATCACAAGCGCTTGCTAGCTTTTGACCTCTGCAGCAGCCTCATCAGGGTCGGTACTGCAGATCTGTGGATGGAGTAGAAAAAACTTAAAGCTTCTCAAAATCTTGACTGGATGTGCTTGCCAGATTCCTTTCTTGAGAGTAAGGTCTTGAACTTGAGCTCTCGAGGGCTTGAGATTTCGTGCTTTGAATTGAAAGGAAAGGAGCATTGCATATTTTAACCCTACTTTTCACAATTCTTTGCAAGTGATTTAAAATCCGCTTCCTCCTCCTGACGCTGTTCAAAAGGAAAAAGAAAAATGAAAGACAGAACTGAGAGGGAGAGATATGCAGGGAATTAAAGAAAAGGGGACATGTAAAGGAGGGAAGGGAAAAGGGGAGGAGGAGAGAAGGCTTGTACAGCTGCATCAATATATCACCTTGGGTAATTTTAAAAAAGGGGGAAGGGGGAGCCTGATTATCCCCAAGAAATAGTACAGAAAATGAATCAATACAAAATTAAAGAGCAGCGTAGCTAGCTACAACAGTTCAAATAGAAAGAAATGGATTGATACAGTTCCAAACATTGTAAATGCTCCTTCTGATATATATATATCACATGACCAGGCTAAAAATGGATCTGTACAACAGAGGGCTGAAATGAACTGGTACAACTCGGGTTCTTTTCTCACGTGTGTGAGCCCTAAGTTTACACATGGGGGCTACAGATTCAAGTCAGATGTTTCAAATCCCACCACTGGTTGTGTTGACTTGCAGTGAGCTTTGTCTTCTCATTATTTGCAGAAATAACAGTGGCAGCTTAAAGATCAACTAATTTGATTTCCCCTAAGATTCTGCAGGCTGACACCCCCCCTTCATCATGAGCCCAGTGATCTTACATGCTCTCCTTGTAGCGAAAAGACCCGTACTTCCATGTTGGAAAGATACATTCCTCTCACCTGTCACTCACGGGCCAGGAAATATTACCTTTTTAGCTGTGCATGAATGTCAATTCTGCTCATGCCAACACCAAGCAAAACTTATTTTCTTGTTCTTTGTCTGGAAATATTTTGATCTTATACCAAGCCTAGTCATGATTATAGCTTCTGGAATCCCACCAGCACCACCTGCATTGTCTGCCTCTCTTTTCCTCCCCCAATACACTTCAGTTTTTAAAATGCAATGAAAAGCCTTTTCAAGAGATGAAGCAGACTGCAGGAGACAATAGCTACATGGATGTGCATATAGGGATATACACTAACGAAGCTACCTTCCTGGAAAAAACCTTTCCAAGTACAGTCGTGCCCCGCTTAATGATTACCCCGTATAACGATGAACCCACTTCACGATGATGTTTTTGCGATCACAATTGTGATTGCAAAACGATGTTTTTATGGGGGTTTTTCGCTTTGCGACGATCGGTTCCGTGCTTCGGGAACCGATTCTTCACACTACGGCGATCAAAACAGCTGATCATCGGGTTTTCAAAATGGCCGCTGGCTGCTCAAAATGGCTCCCCACTGTTTTTAGGAGGAATTTTTCGCTTAACAGGCACCCAAAAATGGCTACCATGTGGAGGATCTTCACTGGACGAGCAGGTATTCAGCCCATTGGAACACAGTGAACGGTTTTCAATGCATTTCAATGGGCTTTTTTATTTCGCTTAACAACATTTTCGCTCTACAGCAATTTCGCTGAAATGAATTAACGTTGTTAAGTGAGGCGCCACTGAAGATCTTACTTGTCATTTGCAGCAAGGACGTTTAAGTGAGCTACAGTTCCCAATTTGTCTTGTTCCTCGTGGACAATCAATAAAGTAACAGCGTCCTCCAACATCTTGACATTCAGTGCTTGATGACGGACCACCATCAACTGCTAGAACAAAAGACAGAACAACATAGTCATTCCATGTTCAAGAGCCACCGTTCCTACCATCATGACTTGATCTGATACTGAACTCAAGTGCTAAGCTCTGGATCAAGCCAAATCTAAGACGGAAATTGAGACATCATGTATGAGAGTCATCTTCAGATCTTGCATGGGAGGGGCAACACACCGGTTGGTTGCTTTTCCGGAGGGGAGGACACGAACCCATCACTCAAATCCTATTGTAGTTATGCAAACAGCGTTGTTGCTCTAAGTTTAGAAATCATTGGCAGCATTCTCTTGTTTCACGCTCAATGTCTAGGAATATTCCTTAACTTACAGCAATTCTCATACCAAAGTTACACTTTGTGTAAGTGTGTAATAGGATTTCTGCCAAGGAATTCAAATGGCAAGAAAGGAGGTCTTGGAGAAGAATAGGAAGACCTTCCTGCTAATAAGAGCTTTTCTTCAGCTAAATGGCTTATCTTGGAAACTGATGGAATGTTTGTGAGCAAAGGAGGGATGGGCCCTCAGCGCTTGGTTCCTCCTTTGGCAGAAGGTTAATTTAGGGGCTTACTAGGATTCCTTCCAACTCTAATGTTCCATGATGCTGTGAAAACTGAGTCCATGGAGAAAGAGAGGAAGGCTTAGGGGGAATTCAAGATATACAAAAGCACAGAAATCCATAGGGAGCAGAAATGTGAGTCCCTGCAAGAAGAGATGCCTCCACCGAATTAGGGCCTCCCTAACAAGGAACTGGAAGTCCACCTGACCATCCTGCTCCTTCTAGGGGATGCATTGAGCCAAAAATGCCCAGAGAGTCACAGTTTACGTTCCAGAACACACAACATTAAGGATGTCATGCGCAATTGAGTAGAGATTGAATTAAATTAAATTGCTTTCATTTCCTTTCCACTTCATGAAGATGTTTAGGGGGGAAAATAACGTGCTACACTGGTGTTTAACTATTCCCTGCATTGAGCATGGAGTTGGACTTGATGGCCTTATAGATCCCTTCCAACTTCACTCTTCTATGATTCTATGTTTCTATGATTAACATTTTCACCCATTCCTACAGATCCCAATTTGGAGGAGGGCTGCACTTGATTATATTAAAACAAACGGAAGGAAATCAAAAGGACTAGGGTCTTAAACTGCACGTTAATCCTGAAGTAATGTACCACCTACTCCAAGCTGACCTCTTACCTGTAGCAGCCATCAGGACAAAGAAGAGAACAGCTGAGAGGATGGCCAAGAGCTTCATGGCTGAAAGGTAGGATTGGATGTCTCAGGAGGTGGGAAGACAAGGAGGTGACCCGAAGCTCCTACTATTTATAAGACAGAGAAACGGTGTGGACATCTTGGTAGTTTTCCACATGGCTTTCCTGCTGCATGTGGGCAATCTAAATTATCTTGAAAATTGGCCCTAGATTTAAGAGGAAATGGTGAGTTGAATAAAATGACCAAAGGTCTCATAAACAGTCTGTTTGTCTGACCTCTATTCTGATACCAGGATATCCTGTTTATGAAGATAACACTTGACAGTTAAGGAGGTGTAACCCCCTCCTGCGTTTCCCGCACCTTTCTCTCCTTTGTTA
The DNA here is from genome assembly GCF_051106095.1 of Pogona vitticeps. Lineage (NCBI taxonomy): Eukaryota > Metazoa > Chordata > Lepidosauria > Squamata > Agamidae > Pogona > Pogona vitticeps. The sequence goes on from NC_135783.1 coordinate 7,580,789, forward strand.
CTGGAAAAGGCTTGAAATCAACTGAATGACCTCTCAAGAATTCTGTTTACTAAGGTTTCATGAAGAGTGAAGCAATCAAACTTGTTCTGTTTGGCACCGCAGTGCTGTACAAAGAAACATAACGGTTTCAAAACGAGAAGTGAACTTTCATTGCTATCCAGTTTCATTCATTGTTCTCAGCTATCTTTGGTGTCAAACCGAACCAATTCCCAATTTGGTGTATGGTTCATTTCCTGGTGGGACCTTGCATTCACAAGGGCATGAAAGCAGCCGCTCTTCTCCTTCTTTGTTTCCAAAAAAGTGTGGCTCTTTTCATGGCCTTGTGACTGCAAGGTCCCACCAACTATGAAACAAACACCAAATTGTGAACCAGTTCAGTTTTCCAGTTGGTTCATGATGGGTTGTGGGTCGTGGATCATAGTTATCCAGAAACCATCACAAACCACCATTTTGCAGGTTCAAGCCCAACTCTACCATGGAAACTTTACTGTAGGTCTAGAAATTTATTTCAATGAAATTTATTCCAATGTTAGCTTTTATGGATTATAATCTGCTCATTTCGTATGTAGACTAGCCATTTTGTATGAAGATGTGGTGTGCATTTCGGATCCATTTTTAGAATCCATCATGAACATCAGGCATTTTTCATATTACACGTGACAAATGTGTTTGTTGGCATTTACCATCATTTTCCTTGGCAAGTTACCATAGTTTGAGCAACTTCTTTCTTGGGAAGTGGAATATATATTGAATGTTTCCAGTCTCTGAGCTATTGTTTCATTTTCCTTATTTGTTTCCATAATCCTATTAGGATTTTGACTCAGTTTGTCTCCTTGGCTTGCAATAGGTTTATCTGTAACCCATCTGCACTTAGGGATTTATTACTTCCAAGGCTTTTGACGGTGGCTTTCACCTCTGTTTCTAAAACTTCAGATTCTTTCTCACATTTTTCTTCATCAATCTCTCATCCTTGCATTTCTCCTGCAACATTCTTCATTTGTATTTCTACCTGCATACATATAAACTTTATTGTTTCTGGCCATAGACCTTTAAAATGTACTGACTACTGTAGCATATAAAATCCGATTAAAACAGGTAATTACCTTAAAACCAATAAAACCCCATCTAAGAATATTGTTATAACATATGTCAGTCCATTGTACTCAGCAGTCATGTGCCCTTATGATCCTTGACGAATTGAAGTATCAGCTTCTTAGCTGCTGGTGCAAATTGTGCTACAGCGTATGTAATGTGCAACTGTGTATCGGCAAGCAATCCTACTTCAATTTCATTTACTTTTCAACCCCTTTTCGTTGCCACCAGAGGATTTATTCCTCACTATGTCAAATATGACTCTTAAATCACAGTTATCCAATATAACAAAGTTTATCTATGTGTTTATAAATCATATAAAGTACATCATGGATGGTCTTATTTTATCCATTCAATAAACTGTGCTTTGATAACGTTGATATTTGCTTATGTCGAATCATGTTAATCAGGGTATTTATTCATTTCTTATCTTGTTCTCTGTCTCTCTATTCTTCTCTAACACAATACTGGTCCTAACTGCCTAAACTGCTTCCCTCAAACTGATATCCTTAACTGAGGTCCTTAACTGAAGTCCATGACTCTAGCTCATATCCCTAACTGATCTTTAATTGTCTTCCATTCCTCTTATATTTCCTTAGTTCCGCCCCTTCTGTTCAACCGTTGGTTGATATATCAAGGTTCCATTGTGATGGACAGGAGTGGTTACTGACCTGTCCGTCACAATGACCCAGGAAAAGAAGCTCCAATGTCAAAGTGGATATCTTGCCTGTTTATTAAAAGACTGAATATGTTCCTTGAATACAGGAGGTTTTAGAGAAGTGGCTTTTTAAAGTGGGTGTAGATCTGGTAAGGCCTGTGCACTTTCACAATGAACAAGGAGGAACAGTAGTGGACCTGAAGCTTGAACTGTTAGGTGGGCCCCTTCACAACCAGCAACAAGGTTTGGGTAGACAATGTCATCTTCTTCAATGGGGTTTAGACGCTTATTGGAATAAGACGCCCTGAATCATAAGCTTCATAGCAGATCTTCTCCTGGGGATGGATTAGGAGAAAGAGGGTAAACGTTTCCCCCCCATCCAGAAAAAAAACTTAATTATTTTGTTTGCAGCTTTTTCTGACTATTTCTAAGATATGTCTAACAACTTACGTGCTTGTTGAAACACTTCACAGCAGGGAGTCCGATTCACATGTTTGCAAGGAGAACATGTCAGACGACCTTTCCATTGGATTTGATTGATAGGGTGATGTGCCAAAGGCATGGGACCAAAGAGAGCAGGGGGGTGGGGGTGATGGAGTGGGGCCAAAAAGGTAAATGATGAGGAGGATCCGTGGATATTCTGTTCCCAAGAGTTCTCAAAAAACCTTATACCCAGAGAATAGCGTAATTGGGTCCCAACTTAGCATGGGGGGTCCACAGTGTCCTAGTAGTCTCCCATTGCGCAGATTATGTCCATTCTAAAGGTTCAGATGCAACCTGAGAAAACACAGTGCAGTTCTGCCTGTCCATTCTCTCCCAGGTCAACATCCTGCAGTCAGCAGTTCTATTGCTGTGCCCTACACTCACTACATATGTTATACGAAGGAAAGACCTCTATTTCCACCAGGGTGTCTCGTTTCATCCAAAGCTTCATAGATTCCACTACCTGCCAGTAGTCCCATCTCTTTCTCAACTCTCTGTTGGATCACAGAACTTTAGATAAGCCTGTTTAGACCTCGTCCTTTTGGCAAACCCGTTGTGGCACTTCATGGATTAGCTTGAATTTCTTGTTCCTTTTTCATGCCTCTGGGTTTCTCTTGTGGTTTAGCTTCCCCTGGTTGCTTGATTTCCTTTCTCTATTTCCAAGCCTTAGCAAGGCAGAAATGGCTTAGGAAAGAAATAGCTCTTACGTTATGTGGATGACATTTAGAGCCATCCACGTCAGTTGAACCCTTCTGCTTTGGTTACCCAATTTGGAACAATTTATGTACAAGCCTTCCCCCTATACAGCCCTTGCACCTCAAGATGGTGAAGTTGGTGGGACTCAGGTTTCATGGGAGCCAGGAAAATTCTCCAGGGTTTTCCCAAACTTTACATGATCTGTCCAAGATCCTCAGTCCTCTCTCCTTTCAAAGCTTCTGTAAATTTCAGATTAAATCATGGACTTACAACCCACTCCTTTTCCTGGAGGCGCCCACTGCCTCCCAACAATGCGTAGTTGTCACATTTGTAAAGGAAAACGGAAGTAAAAGAAAATAAGGGGAGCTCTGTTATATCAGGCTACAGGTCTGTCTAGTCAGTGCTGAGCATCTAGAATTGAGAGACATTTAATTTTTCTATATACCCTTGAATTAGTCATATGTGATAATCTAATTGTAATTGACATGTAAACCATGTGAGCTAATGATCACTGAGTCATCTTATGGCAATGAATGTTCACCTCTATGCTTCCTCTCCAAACCCCTGGATAGCTCAGTGGCTTCAGCTGAGAGTTTGATTCCCTGACTATTTATCCCAAAACACAGAAGCACACTTCACAAATGCAGATGATTCTTTAATTGATAAGGATAGAAAAAGAATCGGATTCAGAGAGAATCTGTTGAGAGCTCAAATGAGCGTTGATTCTAGGAGTGAGCATGGCGGTACAGCAGAAAGACTGACCTCGGTGCCTCTGAGAAAGCGACCGTGAATAATCAGCAACCTACAAGAAGAGAAAAACACTTTCAAAGTCAGTATTTGTATTGTATTATATAAATAATCAGTACTTCTGAAGTGAGATGTATGTACCACATATAGAATCATTTCCATCTGTGCTCATTCCAGAACCTGTGGCATACATATAAATTGGGAAAGTAAATCTAGGAGCTGTCAGTATACACACACACACACACACACACACACACACACACACACACACACACACACACACACACACACACAGAGAGTGTCCATGTGATAATTTAGAAGTTGTAGATATTGAAAGTAACATTTCCAGCCTTTGGCTAACTGGCACCAACTCTCTGGAGTTTCAGGGTGGTGATACAACACACCAGACCGAAGGCTTCACACAGGCAAAGCATGTGTTTCATTCTGCAGAGTGCAACAGATGTCATTTCATGAGGAACTTAAACGGTGAGACCTTCTTTGTACGTTCATATTGTTAACTAAAACCAACTCTTGTGCCCCTTGTAAAAACCTTGCATACTAGTTTAAATAAGCAGACATGGAAGGAAAACATATCCGATCCTTTGTCTACATGGCTTTTGAACAAGAAAATACTTTTCCTCATAAAATCGTAAGCAGAACTTGAAAGATACCCCAAACTTAGAGCACCCTGGAACCTTGTTATTATGTGCCATAAAGTCACATCTGACTGTGAATCAGAGACCACCAAAAAGTGCTGCCATTAACAGCTCAGCTCAGTTCCTGGTTTCATTTACTGGATCTGTCATGGTTTAGGTTATTGAAGCTAGTTTGCAGAAGACAAGCGCTACATGGATGCGCCTATAGGGATATTCGTTAAGGAAGCTACCTTCCTGGAAAGAACCTTTCCAAGTAGATCTTACTTGTCATTTGCAGCAAGGACGTCTAAGTGAGCCACATCTCCCAATTTGCCTTCTTCCTCGACAATCAATAAAGTAACAGTAGCCTCTAGCAGCATGACATCCAGAGCTTGATGATGGCCCAGCATCAACTGCTAAAACAAAAGAGAGAGCAACAAGGTCATTCCAGGTTCCAGAGGCACCGTCTTGCTTCCAGAGCCACCATCATGACTTGCTCTGATACTGAGCTCAAGTGGAAAGCTCTGGATCAGGCCAAATCTAAGATGGATTTTGAGAGATCATGTATGAGAGTCATCTTCAGATCTTGCATGGGGGGGGCAACACACCGGTTGGTTGCTTTTCCAGAGAGGAGGACACGAACCCATCACTCAAATCCTATTGTAGTTATGCAAACAGCATTGTGGCTCTAAATTTAGAAATCATTGGCAGCATTCTCTGTTTCACGCTCAGTGTGCAACAAGTAATATCTAGGAATATTTCTTAACTTACAGCAATTCTCATCCCAAAGTTACACTTTGTGTAAGTGTGTAATAGGATTTCTGCCATGGAATTCAAATGGCAAGAAAGGAGGTCGGGTAAGAATAGGAAGACCTTCCTGCTAATAAATGCTTTTCTTTAGCTAAATGGCTTATCTTGGAAATTGATGGAAGGTTTGTGAGCAGAGGAGGGATGGCTGTCTCTCAGAGGCCTTCAGCTCTTGGTTCCTCCTTTGGCAGAAGGTTAATTTAGGGGCTTTCTAGGATTCCTTCCAACTCTAATGTTCTATGATGCTGTGAAAACTGAGTCCATGGAGAAAGAGAGGAAGACTTAGGGGGAATTCAAGATATACAAAAGCACAGAAATCCATAGGGAGTAGAAAGGTGAGTCCCTGCAGGAAGAGATGCCTCCACCGGATTAGGGTCTCCCTAACAAGGAAATGGAAGTCCACCTGACCATCCTGCTCCTTCTAGGGGATGCGAAGAGCCAAAAATGCCCACTGAGTCGGAGTTTAGGTTCCACCACACCCTACATTAAGCATGTCATGCGCAGTTAAGATGAGATTGAATTAAATTAAATTATTTTCATTTCCTTCCCACTTCAAGAAGATGTTTGGGGGGGGGAATAATGTGCTACACTGGTGTTAAACTATTCCCTGCATTGAGCATGGAGTTGGACTTGATGGCCTTATAGATCCCTTCCAACTTCACTCTTCTATGATTCTATGTTTCTATGATTCTGTGTTTCTATGATTAACATTTTCACCCCTTCCTACAGAACCCAATTTGGAGGAGGGCTGCACTTGATTATATTAAAACAAAAGGAAGGAAATCAAAAGGACTAGGGTCTTAAACTGCACATTAATCCTGAAGTAATGTACCATCTACTCCAAGCAGACCTCTTACCTGAAGCAGCCATCAGGACAAAGAAGAGAACAGCTGAGAGGATGGCCAAGAGCTTCATGGCTGAAAGGTAGGATTGGATGTCTCAGGAGGTGGGAAGACAAGGAGGTGACCCAAAGCTCCTACTATTTATAAGACAGAGAAACAGCCGTTGCAACAGGGTGTGGACATCTTGACAGCTTTCCACATGGCTTTCCTGTTGCATGTGGGCAATCTGAATTATCTTGAAAATCGGCCCTAGATGATTGGGAAAGGATTTAAGAGGAAATGGTGAGTTAAATAAAATGACCAAAGAACTCATAAACAGTCTGTTTGTCTGACCTCTATTTTGATACCAGGATATCCTGTTTGGGAAGGTAACACTTGACATTTAAGGAGATGTACCCCCCTTCCTGCCTTTCCCGCACCTTTCTCTCCTTTGTTACTGAAAAAGGCTTGAAATCAACTGAATGATCTCTTAAGAATTCTGTTTACGAAGGTTTCTTGAAGAGTGAAGCAATCAAACTTGTTCTCTTTGGCATAGCTGTACTGTACAAAGAAACATAACGTTTTCAAAACGAGAAATGAATTTTCATTGCTATCCAGTTTCACTCATTGTTCTCAGCTTTGTTAACCACAGCTGTGTACTCATTGTGTTCAACTTCAAATAATTACTTCCATATAAAAATGTATTTTCGCCCTGCCTTTCTCCTTGGAAAAGGACCGAAGGCAGCTTACAAGAGCGAAAGGAATTATTTAAATGTATATGTATATGTATATGTATATGTATATGTATATGTATATGTATATTAAAGGTCCCACCAGCACGAACCAAACCCCGAATTGCGAATTGGTTCGGTTTGACACCAAAGATTACAGTTGGTCTTTGGTATATATACACCCTTGCAAACCATGATAATAACAGTACTTCAGGTCTCGTTCTAAATGATTGTGAACATCAGGTGTAAAAAACCCTAATATTTTAAAATACATCTTACTATAACATTTAAATATTTTGTTATATGTTATAAATAAAACCCCATCCAAGAATATTGTTATAACGTATAATGTCAGCCCGCTGTATTCAGCGGTTATGTGGCCTTATGATCTTCGACAAATCGAAGCCTCAGCTTATTCGCTGCTGGTGCAAATTGTGCTACAGCATATGTAATGTGCAACTGTGTATCGGCAAGCAATCCTACTACTATTTCAGTGGTGGTACAGTTAAAATACATCTGAATGATGGGTGACAGAAATCTTTCTCTAGGATTTTTATAGAGAGGACAGAACAGGAAGTCATAAGTTGGATCCCCAATCTGTTTGCAGCCAAAAACACATTTTCGTTCCTCAACTGGGATTCCTTTATATCTTTATACCCCTATATATTCCTTTATACCCTTTGAGGTATGCTGAGGCCATCTGTCCAAATCTAAGTTCTGTAAAAAAGCAAAGCAAAGCGTGCTGCTTATATACTGCCCCATAGCGCTTCAAGCACTCTCTGGGCAGTTTACAAATTAATTATGCAGCCTACACATTGCCCCCCCCCCAGCAAGCTGGGTACTCATTTTACCGACCTCGGAAGGATAGAAGGCTGAGTCAACCTTGAGCCGGATACCTGGGATCGAATCCCAGGTCATGAGCACAGTTTTGGCTGCAGTACAGCGGTTTAACCACTGTGCCACAAGGCTCTGCGAATCTCAGGAAAAGTCAATGACTCAAAATATTTTAGTTATACATATATACATTGGAAACCAAACCGGGAAGAGTGGAGAGGTTAACGAGGCTGGAGTGTCTTACTCCAAAGGGGGGAGGTTTTTAGCTTAGCAGAGGATTTAGTTTAGTTTTTTTCCTTCATTATTCTCTTTCTTCTTTTTCTATTTTTGTTTTATGTATGTTTGAATTCAAATAAAACTTTAAAAAAATATATTTTAGTTTTGAGTGATTCACCTGAAGTTGGGGATACCAAGTAGAAAAACGGGACCCAACAATAGCCGCCCTACCCTGACTGGGATCAAGATCAAAGATCCAGTTCCTAAGGTCGTAATGAGAGTGAAAGAGGAGAGTGCAAAAAACGGTCTGAAACTCAACATCAAAAAAACTAAGATCATGGCCACTGGTCCCATCACCTCCTGGCAAATAGAAGGGGAAGATATGGAGGCAGTGTCAAATTTTATCTTCCTGGGCTCCATGATCACTGCAGATGGAGACAGCAGCCCTGAAATTAAAAGACGCCTTCTTCTTGGGAGGAAAGCGATGACAAATCTTGACAGCATCTTGAAAAGCAGAGACATCACATTGCCAACAAAAGTCCGAATAGTCAAAGCTATGGTTTTTCCTGTCGTGATGTATGGAAGTGAGAGCTGGACCATAAAGAAAGCAGACCGCCGAAGAATTGATGCCTTTGAATTGTGGTGCTGGAGGAGGCTCTTGAGAATCCCCTGGACTGCAAGGAGAACAAACCTATCAGTTCTAAAGGAAATCAACCCTGAGGGCTCACTGGAAGGACAGATCCTGAAGCTGAGGCTCCAGTACTTTGGCCATCTCATGAGAAGAAAAGAGTCCTTGGAAAAAACCCTGATGTTAGGAAGGTGTGACGGCAAGAGGAGAAGGGGACGACCGAGGATGAGATGGCTGGACAGTGTCTGCGAAGCAACCAACATGAACCTGACACAACTCCGGGAGGCAGTAGAAGACAGGAGGGCCTGGCATGCTCTGGTCCATGGGGTCACGAAGAGTCGGACATGACTAAACGACTAAACACAAACAAGGTCGCAAGAGCGAACTTTTCCATCAGAAGGTTGTAAACCTTTAATTTTTGGTGACATTGTTGTGCCCATCCACCAGACTTGAACCAGCGGCACTTTGTCAGGGAGGAGTCCTCCAAGCTGTTCAGTCTATGCCGATAGCTAAAATAAGCCAGATCAATTCTAGCGGCAATTGAGGGTAGGCCTAACTCAGCTCTGAGATGAGCCGAGGGAGTTCCTGGGGGGAGCCCCAGTATCAGCCTCATGAATTTGTTCTGCAGGATTTCTAATTTGGGTTTGGCTGCCTCTCCCTATTTAAGGAACTGGATTTGGTGGACAGAGTGCCTGAAGAACTTTGGATAGAGGCTCGTAACATTGTACAGGAGGCAGCAACAAAAACCATCCCAAAGAAAAGGAAATGCAAGAAAGCAAAGTGGCTGTCCAACGAGGCCTTAGAAATAGCAAAGAGGAGAAGGGAAACAAAATGCAAGGGAGATAGAGAAAGTTACAGAAAATTGAATGCAGACTTCCAAAGAATAGCAAGGAGAGACAAGAGGGCCTTCTTAAATGAACAATGCAAAGAAATAGAGGAAAATAACAGAAAAGGAAAAACCAGAGATCTGTTCAGGAAAATTGGAGATATTAGAGGAACATTTTGTGCAAAGATGGACATGATAAAGGACAAAAATGGAAGGGACCTAACAGAAGCAGAAGACATCAAGAAGAGGTGGCAAGAATACACAGAGGAATTATACCAGAAAGATTTAGATATCCTGGAAAACCCAGACAATGTAGCTGACCTTGAGCCAGACATCCTGGAGAGTGAAGTCAAGTGGGCCTTAGAAAGCCTGGCTAACAACAAGGCCAGTGGAGGTGATGGCATTCCAGTGGAACTATTTAAAATCTTGAAAGATGATGCTGTTAAAGTGCTACATTCAATATGCCAGCAAGTTTGGAAAACTCAACAGTGGCCAGAGGACTGGAAAAGATCAGTCTACATCCCAATCCCAAAGAAGGGCAGTGCCAAAGAATGCTCCAACTACCATACAATTGCACTCATTTCACACGCTAGCAAAGTTATGCTCAAAATCCTACAACGTAGGCTTCAGCAGTATGTGGACTGAGAACTCCCAGAAGTACAAACTAGATTCCGAAGGGGCAGAGGAACTCGAGACCAAATTGCTAACATGGGCTGGATTATGGAGAAAGCCAGAGAGTTCCAGAAAAATATCTACTTCTGCTTCATTGAATATGCAAAAGCCTTTGAGTGTGTGGACCACAGCAAACTATGGCAAGTCCTTAAAGAAATGGGAGTGCCTCACCACCTTATCTATCTCCTGAGAAACCTATACGTGGGACAGGAAGCAACGGGATATGGAACAACTGATTGGTTCAAAATTGGGAAAGGAGTACGACAAGGCTGTATATTGTCCCCCTGCTTATTTAACTTATATGCAGAATACATCATGCGGAAGGCTGGACTGGAGGAATCCCAAGCCGGAATTAAGATTGCTGGAAGAAATATCAACAACCTCCGATATACAGATGATACCACTCTGATCGCGGAAAGTGAGGAGGAACTAAAGAACCTTGTAATGAGGGTGAAAGAGGAGAGTGCAAAAAACGGCCTGAAACTCAAAATCAAAAAAACTAAGATCATGGCCACTGGTCCCATCACCTCCTGGCAAATAAAAGGGGAAGATATGGAGGCAGACACAGATTTTACTTTCTTGGGCTCCATGATCACTGCAGATGGAGACAACAGCCACGAAATTAAAAGACGCCTGCTTCTTGGGAGGAAAGCGATGACAAACCTTGACAGCATCTTAAAAAGCAGAGACATCACCTTGCTAACAAAAGTCCGAATAGTCAAAGCTATGGTTTTTCCAGTAGTGATGTATGGAAGTGAGAGCTGGACCATAAAGAAAGCTGACCGCCAAAGAATTGATGCCTTTGAATTGTGGTGCTGGAGGAGGCTCTTAAGAGTCCCCTGGACTGCAAGGAGAACAAACCTGTCAATTCTAAAGGAAATAAACCCTGAGTGCTCACTGGAAGGACAGATCCTGAAGCTGAGGCTCCAGCACTTTGGCCATCTCATGAGAAGAGGTGATTCCCTGGAAAAGACCCTGATGTTGGGAAAGTGTGAAGGCAAGAGGAGAAGGGGACAACAGAGGATGAGATGGTTTATTTATTTATTTATTTATTTATTTATTTATTTATTTATTTATTTATTTATTTATTTATTTATTTATTTATTACATTTATACCCCTCCTATCTGGTCATATTGACCACTCTAGGCGGCTTACAACACACAAAGGAAACAAATATATAAAAACAATATCTAAATAAAAGGAAGTTTGTAGATAATTAAAAAATTGATAAGATGGAGAAAGAGAACATAGTAATGAAAGAAAGGGAAGAGGTCAGGGATTAACTAGGAGGGGAAGGCCTGCCTGAACATCCATGTTTTCAGTTGTTTCTTAAAAGTACCCAGCGAGGGAGCCGCGCGAATCTCCGGAGGTAGATTGTTCCAGAGGCGAGGAGCCACCGCCGAGAAGGCCCGGTTTCTTGTTTTTTCCTTCCGGGCCTCCCTTGGCGTCAGGCTCCTCAGCCTCACCTCCTGACTCGCACGAGTGACACGGGTAGAACTGGGTGGGAGTAAGCATTCCGCCAGGTATCGAGGCCCTAAACCGTTTAGGGCTTTATACGTAAGCATCAGAACTTTGAAGTCAACGCGGAACCGAATGGGCAGCCAATGCAGCGCGGCCAGAATAGGAGAAATGTGATGGTATTTTCTCGCTCCACTAAGGAGTCTGGCCGCCGCGTTCTGCACCACTTGGAGTTTCCGCATCAACCTCAAAGGTAGCCCCACGTAGAGCGCATTACAGTAGTCTAATCTCGAGATTACGAGCGCATGCACCAAGGTAGTGAGCGCCCCCACGTCGAGATAGGGCCGCAGCCGGGCTATCCGCCAGAAGTGGGAAAAGGCAGTTCGGACCACCGACGCCACCTGAGTTTCCATGGTGAGCGTCGGGTCCAAGTGTACCCCCAGGCTGCGGACCCCACTCTTGGCGGCGAGGGCCACCTCCCCAAATGAGAGAGAGTCACCTGCGCCACCGATAGTGGGGGCACCCACCCTCAGAACCTCCGTCTTGTCCGGGTTCAGCCTTAGCCCATTCTCCTGCATCCATTCCAGTACAGTCCCCAGGCAGCGCTGAAGGGACAGGACAGCATCACCTGCAGTTGGTGAAAAGGAGATGTAGAGCTGGGTGTCATCGGCGTATTGATGACATGAAGCCCCACACCCCCTGATGACCCTACCCAGCGGCCTCATATAGATGTTAAACAGCAGTGGGGAGATAATCGACCCCTGTGGGACCCCACAATTGAGACTCCACGGGGCCGAGACACTCTCCCCAAGCTGAACTCTCTGGGGTCAGTCCTCCAAGAAGGAATGGAGCCAGGCAAGCGCCAGACCACCAATCCCCAACTCAGAGAGCCTCCCCAGGAGGATACCGTGGTCGACGGTATCAAAGGTCGCTGAGATGTCGAGGAGGACCAACAGAGATGTTTTTCCCCTGTCAGCCTCCCTCAACAGGTTATCATGCAGGGCGACCAATGCCGTCTCTGTGCCGTGGCACGGCCTGAAGCCCGACTGAAAAGGATCCAGGGCATCTGTTTCTTCCAAAAGAGCTTGAAGCTGGTCGGCCACCACCCTCTCCACCACTTTGCTCATGAAAGAAACATTGGCGACGGGCCTATAATTGCCATTTTCGTCCGCCGCCAAACTAGGTTTCTTTCTTATGGGCCTAATGAGTGTCTCCTTGAGGGCAGAGGGAAACCTGCCCTCAAGGAAAGAGCCATTTATTATTGCAGTGGCCCATTCTGTTGTTATCGGCCTGGCTGCTTTGATTAGCCAGGCCGGGCAAGGGTCCAAGGAGGAGATAGTGGCTCGACAGTGGTCAAGCACCTTGGCCACAGAATCAGGCGTAACAGGCTGAAAGGAGTCAAAAATTACCGGGCAAGACGGAGCGCTGGACATCTCTGCTCGACTCACTGTGTTCAAAAAAGGAGAGCTGTCCTGGCGGATGGCCTCCACTTTGGTTTTAAAAAAGGCTGCAAACTGGTCAGGTGAGAAACTAGGAGGAGGCCTATCACCCAGACCAGTTCCGGATAGGTCGCGCACTATACAGAATAGCTCTGCCTGCTGGCTGGACGCTTCGCTTATCCAGTTAGCGAAGTAAGTTCGACAAGCAGCCTTTGCCTTAGACAGATAAAGGTTAGTTGCGACCCTGACAGCTATCCTATTATAATCCGTCGGGTTCTTTCTCCGCCTACGCTCTAGCCTTCTCCTATGTCACTTCAGAGCTCGGAGCTCCTGGTTAAACCAGGGCACCGGGCGGGTTCTGCGACAGAGAGGGCGTTTAGGCGCGATCATGTCTATAGCCCTGGTGGCAGCCGTGGACCAGCTGTCAACCAGAGTGCCGACAGGAGCGCTAGCCAGGTCAGCCGTAACACCTCTCATGGCATCCTGGAATCCAGCCGGATCCAGTAGCCTTCGAGGGCGGACCATAGAAATAGGTCCCTGCTCCCTGTGAGGGGGGAGAGCCACAGAAATGTTACATTTTACCAGATGGTGATCTGACCATGACAAGGTGAGCGACATGAGGTCGGTCACCACCAGACCACACTCGCTCCAATTGGTAGAAAAAACCAGGTCCAGCGTATGGCCTCCCACATGGGTGGGGCCGTTGACATGTTGGGACATGTTCAAGGAAGCCATGGTTTCCAGGAACTCAAGAGCTGGCCCAGTAACCTCTGCCCCCGCATGCACGTTGAAATCACCCAAGACCAAAAGCCTCGGGGATCCCAACAATGCCGCAGAGACAAAGTCGGCCAGCTCCGGAAGGGAAGTCGCTGGGTTACAGGGAGCGCGATAACACAGCAAAATCCCAATTCCATCCCTGGCCCCAATCGACACGTGGAGTGCCTCTAGACCCGGCTTTACCACCGAGGAGCGCCTAGTGACCTGTAAGCTGGATTTATAAACAATGGCTACTCCTCCCCCCGCCCCTCCAGTCTACCCTGGTGCTGGACAGCATAACCGGGCGGACAGATAAGAGCGAGGGGAGGACCCCCCTCTCCACCGATCCACGTCTCGGTTATGCATGGCAGGTCTGCGTCCTCCTCCAGGATAAGGTCGTAAATTACCTGGGTCTTGTTGGACACAGACCTGGCATTCAACAGCAGCAGGGACAGAGTGGAAGGCTGGCTGGGCTGGCTGCCTCGATACTGAGGGTTGGTCGCGGTCTCAGAACAATGAACAGCCGTCAAACATCTGTTCATCGTTCTTCTGACACCAGTAGGGACCGTGCCAATGCCATATCTCCCTCTACCCGTGACCACAGAAATGTTTTGGGCTCCCTCGCTGGGAGGGCAGGCCTTCCAATCCATATCAGACCGAAGGGGGGAAGAGGGGACTAAATTAAATGAAAGAGAGAGGAAAGAAAGAAATAGGGGAGTGAAAAGGAATTTTAATATAAACAAATCAATAACAAAAAATCATATACAATATAACAAAGTAAATATAGTGAACATCAGATGAACAAATATAAACCAGGTGCAGTGTAATAAAAATTTTTTAAAAGAATGTTTTACAAAACCCACAATACCTATCCCAGTTATACGATAAAATACATATAATAAAATGAAAGGAAAACCCACAGAATTTATCCCCCACATATAAGCCTGGTCTGTCCTCCACTACCATCAGAATCTTGTTCTTTTGGGTGTTATTGTCCTGGTAGGTATTATTGGACTTAGTGCTATTAAGTCAGATGTTCTTCGTGCTGTTAGGAGTGCTAAGGTATGAAACTTGTTGTCAGAATGAGCCCCCAGATCCCTAAAGGACTTAGTCAGGGTGCAAGAGTCAGCAAAAAGGAATAGCAGCAGCAACAGCGGTGGCAGGGTCCAGGCGAGAGATGAGATTCACGCCACCATTTTCCTCCTACGGAAACGTCTTTCACTCAGTGAGCCGTAGAAGGCTGATGTTCTTCGGCTCCCCTGGGCGCAGGCATGCTGGTCTGGTGGGACCCTAGAAGCAGCTCTGACTTAAAAGCCTTCTTACCCCTTGAGCCAGGTGGCTGATGTTGGAAACGGGGAGGCAGCCAGAAGCAACAGGGCCCAATCCTGCAGAGCAGAGGAAGACCTAGCCGGATCTCTTGGCAAAAAAGGCTGGCAGCTACCCAACTACAAACCCACTGTCTCTCACTCAGTGAGCTGTAGAGGCTGATGTTCTTCGGCTCCCCTGGGCGCAGGCACGCTGGTCATCGAAGCAACCAACATGAATTTGACACAACTCCGGGAGGCAGTGGAAGACAGGAGGGCCTGGCATGCTCTGGTCCATGGGGTCATGAAGAGTAGGACACGACTGAATGACTAAACGAAACGCCTCTCCCAATAGTTCATAGAGCATTTGTGCTAGAATTTTGACAACAAACACCTTGAGAACAGGATTTCAGCTGCCCCCCCATGCCTTAAAAATCTTTTTAATTGCCCTATTGATCTCACACTCAATACGACGGTAGCATTTAAATGCTGTCTCCAGAAGAGTTTCTCACAAAATTGAAGGCACAAATATTTAAATAAGTGTACCTGCTCAATAGCATGCCCATTCAGTGACCAGTTATACTTAGGCGCTTTCTTCCCAAAGACCATAATCTTTGTTTTGGTATAGTTGATTGTTCGCCATTCCTCTTTACATGCCTTTATTTCTCATTATTTTATTGTGGTCATATAATATGTGCCCCTATTGATCTTTTAGCATCGCTGTTCCAGCCTTATATTCCCTCCAAACCTTGGCAAGGTTTGGAAATCCAGGCAATGTTGAAGAAGTTTAGACAAGGAAAGGAAAGGAAAGAACATTTTAAATAGAGCTGACTGTTTCCACCTGAAAGCATTCCTCATGTGAAGAACCCAGGCTGATAGGAAAGCTTACTTCACTGTCCGAATAAGTGAAGCCTCCAATGAGCAGGCTTTTCTGTATAGTACGCGATCTATTGGCCAAAATGATTGGCCTCCAACTAGCATTTCTTGTGACTAATTTGAGCATTTTTTTAAATCCAAAGTTGAGGCCATCATCTTGCACCCTTTTTGGAAACAGTGGATCAAGCTGAAACATTCAGCCTTGTCTGTTGAGAATTAATCAGTTTCAACCTGTGATGTCCGTTGAGGTGGACAAGGTCCTTGATCGCTGCCAGGCCACCACATCCTCCCTTGACCCTTGCCCGGCCTGGCTAATCAACGCTGCCAGGCCAGGGATACCTGAATGGGCTACTGAAATAATAAATGGGTCTCTTCTTGAGGGGAAGGTCTTGCCCTTAAGGAAACGCTCATTAGGCCCATTAGGAAGAAACTGAGCTTGGCAGCGGAAAAAATTGGCAACGATAGGCCCGTTGCCAATGTTTCCTTCCTTAGCAAGGTAGTTGAGAGGGTGGTGGCCGATCAGCTTCAGGCCCTCTTGGATGAAACCAATTCCCTGGATCAACCACCACCACAAAGTTTTGGTTTGTTTTGTTTGTTTGTTTTCTTTTGCTTTGCTTTGTTTTCTTAAAGGTCCAATGAAGGTAATACGATTACCTAGATTTCTATCATTTCAAGGACGATATGGGCCATTGCTGATCTTCCCCAGGGATACATAGCTGTGGCTCCCGCCACAGTATCCCTCCTCACGCCCACCCAAGTGTGCTCAATTCAATCCAGCACATCTGCCAAGAAGCAGCAGCGGCCACATTTGCTCACAGACGAGGCGCAGAGGGAGGTGTGGCTTCCCTCCACGCCCAACCTCCCTCCAACTTCAAGGCCACCTCTCCGTTCCAAGGGTTCAAGGCTGAGGCCGAGCCCAACCCTCTCCCTGCCTCACCTCCCTCTGGCAAAATCTCGAAGGAAGCCACATGTCAGTGAGGAGGCTTTTGAAAAGTATTGATAGGGTGATGCGCACATTTCATACTTCTCAGGAATATCTTGATACACCATTGGAACAGAAAAACAGAAGCCTCCCCGTGAAAGGAGGCGAAAATAAGAGTTACACCTAGTAAATGATTGGGTAATGCTAGTGCGTTGTGTGAGCAGAAATTTCAACCACTACAGAACATGTGCCTTGTGTGCTCAAACCCTGAGCAGCAGGAGAGGAAACGGGTTAACGGGAGCATACATAAAGTCGTGCGAACATCTGGCTTGGCCCTAAGCGGTGCACCTCCAAATCTCCACCAAGTATTTCCCCCAAAACACAGAAGCACACTTCACAGATTCAGGTCATCAGATGCATGATTATTTAATGGGAAAGGAGAGAAACAGAACCTAATTCAATGAGAAGCAACTGATGGAGAAAGATCAAGTGACTGTCATTCCGGGGGTTGAAGGTGGGGATACAGCCGAAAGATGGGGGTGAACGAACGCCCTGGAAGTCGATGAGGAATTCACCACAAACAGGCAGCGACCTACAGGAAAGAAAAAAGTTTTCAGATGCAGGATTTTTCGTGAACATGGATTATATTAATAATAAGATTTATGAAGCAGAATGTATGTCCCTCATGCGGAATCATTTCCAGCTGTGCTCAGTGTAGGATTTGGGGGACATATATCTATCTATGTATATATGTATGTAATTAGGTCAGAATAGACTTGACGGCACATGGTCAATATTCGTAAAGCTATCGGTCACTCCTGCTTTCGGATCCACTTCATGGTTGGTCTGCCTCTTTTCCTGCGGATTCTGGCCCCCTGGTCTCCCCGTGATCTGCCTTTCCCCATCTCTTTTCCAGTACACCTTCCATTATTAAAATGAAATGAAAAGCCTTTGTAAACGATGAAGGGGGCTGCATAAACACAAAAGCTTATCTGTTTACCCTCAAGGAAGCGACCTCACGAACATCATTAGTACCTTTCCAAGGAGAGAATTCCTCATTTCTTGCAGCAAGAAACTTTACTTGATCCACAGTGCCCGATGCGTCTTGCTCCATGTGGACAACTCATGGGGTGGCAGTAGCCGCCAGCCTTGTGACATTGGGTAAGGGTAGTTGGCCCACCAGCAAGCGCTAGAACAGAAAAGAGACAAAAACAGTTTTTCCATGATCAGGACCCACTGTTGCTACCATCCTGACTTGTTCTGATACCAAACTCAAGGGGCGAGTGCCAGCTGGATCGTGCCAAGCCTAAGACGGCAATTCAGACGCGGTGTACGAGAGCCATCTTGTCTTGCCTGAAAGGGACCACCCACCAGTCCGTTGCTTTTCCAGAGGGGAGGAGTGGCTCCAATTCGATTCTAGTTAGGCAAAAAGCATACCTTTGATATGCAACTTGCTTACCATACTGAGTAGCACCCCTCAGTATGCCAAGGATAATATCTCGGAATATTTCCCAACTTCCAGCAATTGAATTTCAAAAGTGACCCTGTTTGTTTAGCAGGATTTCATCAAGGAATTCCAATTGCAAAGGGAGGGAGACCTTCCTGGGAGCAAGAGCTGCTCTGCAGTCGAATGGGTTATCTTGGAAACTGATGGAAACTTTGGGAGCAGAGGTGGGATGGGCATCTCTCAGGGGCCTCCAGCTAGGGGTACCTCAGACTTAGATGCCCTCTGGGACTCCTTCTGACTCTAATGTTTTTTGATGCTGAGCAAAATGAGTCCATAGAGAAAGAGGGACTGACGTAGGGAGGAATTCAAGATAGGGAAAAGCAGGGGAATCCATAAGGAGCAGAAAGGTGAGTCCCTGAAAGACGAGATGCCTCCACCAGAATTGGTCCTCCCTAACAAGGAACAGGATGTCCACCTGACCATCCTGCTCCTTCTAGGGGATCCGAACAGCCAAAAATGCCCACTGTGTCGGAGTTTGGGTTCCACCACACACTACATTAAAGATGTCATGCACAGTTAAGATGAGATGAAATTACATTAAATTATTTTCATTCTAAAAGACCTTCCTCCCCACTTCATGAAGATATTTTGAGGGGGAAATTGCTCCCCTGGTGTTTAACATTTTCACCCATGAACACCTGGAAGGAAGCAAAGCAAAATAAAGTAAAATAAAAAGGGACCCATGAACCCTATTCCAAGACACCACCCAGTTTTCAGCAGAGATCTTACCCGGAGCAGCCATCAGGACAAAGAAGAGAACCGCTGAGAGGATGGCCAAGAGCTTCATGGCTGAAAGGTAGGATGGGATGTCTCAGGAGGTGGTAAGACAAGGAGGTGACCCAAAGGTCCTAATATTTATACCTTGGAGAAGCAGACATCACAACAGGATGTGGACATCTTGGCAGCTTTCAACATGGGTTTCCTGCAACATGTGGGCAACCTTAATTATCATGCAAATCAGCCCTAGATAGTTTGGGAAGGATATGTGAGCCAATGGGAAGTCAAACAGGACATCGTGTTTGGGAGAGTAACCCCTGACAAGGAAGGAGATGTACCCCCTCCCACCTTTCCTGGACCTTCCTCCTTCTTTGTTACTGGAAGAGGCTGGAAACCAACCGAACAACCTCTCAAGAGATCTGTTGACTACGAGTTCATTAAGAGTGAAGCCATCAGACTTGCTCCAGTCCACACAGCAATGCCATTCAAAGAAACAGGAGTGCTTCAAAATGAGCAGTGGCATTTCTTTGCTGTAATGTCTTATAATGATCTAAGAAAATGTCCTAATCGTATATAATAAACACATTTCCATGTTGTTCGTTCCTGGTGTCTGCTATCATTTAGAAGAAGACCAGAGGCACTGTTTCCAGAGGTGTGTATAAGCTAATTACCAATGGTGATATTTCCCAATTGTGGTGCTGGAGGAGACTCTTGAGAGTCCCCTGGACTGCACGGAGAACTAACCTATCAATTCTAAAGGAAATCATCCCTGAGTGCTCACTGGAAGGACAGATCCTGAAGCTGAGGCTCCAATACTTTGGCCATCTCATGAGAAGAGAAGACTCCCTGGAAAAGACCCTGATGTTGGGAAAGTGTGAAGGCAAGAGGAGACTGGGACGTCAGAGGACGAGGTGGATGAACAGTGTCATCGAAGTGACCGACAAGAATTTGATCCAACTCCGGGAGGCAATGGAAGACAGGAGGGCCTGGCGTGCTCTGGTCCATGGGGTCACAAAGAGTCGGGCATGACTAAACGACTAAACGAACGATATTTCCCTGGAGACAAAAAAGCAAAAAAGTGGCTGTCTCCAGATATCAGTTAATGGTTCCCCAGTCCTTTGTACTGGGTATTCTGCTACTTAGGTGTGAGATGAAAACAGTATATCAGCCAGTTATTCCAAGATGAATTTTGTGAGGTGAAAAGGAACCTTATTTCATTGGTTTTATTGATTTGTTAATTTAATTTCTGTCCGGCCCTTCTACCTGTATGGATGTGGCACTGAAGTGAGCCAAACTGCCAAACTGCATTCACACCCATCTCTATTTGTCGTAGCACACCATTTCCCTCATACAAGTGTCTTGTATTTAATTCCCACTTCACGGTTCTATGATTCTAAGAAAAGAGAGATAATTCTGTGCATATTTTTCCAAAAAGGAGCCTCCAAAATGAAATAAAAAATGTGCCACCAAGCCACTCAGGGCAGTGGCACCAGGCGGGCTGTTGTCAGTGTGAGTCTCCCTGAACTCCAGTCTGTCAGAACGGCCTGAGATTGTTCTTATTGCAGCAGAGGAGTGGGTCATGAAGCACGGACTGGAGCCAGCTTCCCCCCATTTCCCCAGTCCACTTGGGGCCTGACTGGGGTCTTCAAGAGAGTTTCAAGCCAACTTCCACCCGTGAGGGAGGGCTAGTGGTTGCAAATATCCCATTGTGGACATTGATCCTGCTCCCCTTTCATCCGTCCCCAGAAAGTTCAGGGCCACACCCTCCAGAAAGGCCACTGCTAACTACGGTTAATGACCCGTGACAATGGGTGGGGAAGGAGTGCTCAAGTGGCATGTTCACTCCCGCCCTCCCCCCACTCCATCCTTTGTCCATGGAAGGAACCTGTTCAGGCCAGGGGGAAGGAAACCACTGTGGAGAATATCTCAGGAGTCTCCTACTAAATCTCCCCAGACCGAAGAAGCCATTTGGATGAGGAGCAAAATGTTTCAGCCTAAGAAGAAAGAAGTCCATTTGCCAGTTGACTCAACTTCCAGATTGATAAAATTCAATTATGTTTGAATATTCAAATGTATAAGAACTCAGGAAAACAGGCAGAAGAGGGACTGAAAATCCCACGACCAAGGAATGTTCAAGCCTTCGATGGAACCAGAATGCCATTGCGAATGGCAAACACTGCGACAATACCTGCACAAAGAGAAAAAACATTTCGGATTCATTTTTTTAAAAATGGCCCCGTCAGTCCCCAACCATAAACAAGGACCTGTTCCTCAGATCCTTTGTTTCGGTTCCATTTGGAAATGCAAGAATACAAGGATTGCTGTGGTCCGTGGTTTTTTCAATTTCTTGTTAGAACTGTTTTGATTTGCGGTTCTTTAAAATTATAATTATTCATTTCTTTTTAACATGTTCTACTTCCTGTTTCAAATTTTTAAATGTTTTCCGTTAAAGGATATAAGCTGCCTTGGGCCCTTTGAAGAAGAAAGGCAGATAAAAACGAACAAACTAATGAACAAACTAATGAATAAACAAACAAACAAACCAAACCAAACAAACAGAGATGCAAAACCTGGACAGTAAATAATGCTAAAAGAAGGCACATTGTTTCATTCGAGATGATGGGTTTGGGAAGAGTTTCACAGACAGCAGGGACTGCCAGAAAGATAAAGAAGGGGATGCTAGATGAAATCAAGTCTGAACACCCTCTAGAAGCAATTAAAAGAATGATTTATCTGAGGCTCTTGTGTTTTGAGCACATCAGAAGAAGACAAGATTCATGGGAAGTGATGGAATACTAGGGAACGTCAACAGCAGTAGGAAAACAGTAGGATCGAATAGGAGATGGTTTGATTCAATAAAGGAAACCATGGGCTGTGTTTGCAAGAGCGAACAATGGGTCCCGCTGGTGTTTATTAAGGTTTAGGGTGCCCCTAAGTCAGGAGCAACTTCACAGCATGTCACAATGCCACAGTGAACTTTTAGAAAGTTTTCCTGGGATTAGCAGCTATACTGGGAGCTCACCCATCCTGCCAGACATCCATTCCCTGTTTGCTATCCAGCTTGAAAAAAGGAAGGAAGAATTCCTTTGCCAAGTGTAGCTTCAACTTTGCCACTTGGTCAAGAGAAATCGGCATCTTTGTTTATAGAAAGCCATTCTGTATTTCCAAGCTCCGTCATGACAAGAATGTCTATCTAAAACATAGGTTACACATCAAGGCAATTATTTCAGAACAATCCATGGTTTCTCAGGAACCATGCGGTCAAAGGCTTCGCTGCAGTCTCTAAACATATGACGGATAGTCTTCTGACATTTGCAGGTGTGCTCCAATCGCCAGTACTATATATTTGCAGTTTGATCCCTCGTGCCTCATCCGTTTTGGACTCTAGCTTCAACATCAGACCTTTATCATACTACAAATGGTAAAGGTCCTTCTTGCATTACGTTGAGCATCATTTTCCTTGTCCTTTAGTTACTGCAGTTTAGACATCTTCTTTCTGGGGGACTGGAATGTATATGGAATGTTTCCAGCCTATGGCTCATTGTTTATTTACCTTATTTCTTTGGATATTCCAGTTAGGATTTTGCTACGCTCAGTTTTATTGGTTAGCAATAGGTTTATCTGTACAATGTAACTGTAATCTTTCTGTATCCCTATTTGAGGCTTAAATTCTCTTTGATTTCTTGACAGAGTTTGGAAATCCAGGAAATATCGAAGAAGTTAAAAGAAAAGACGAAAAAAAGAAAAGAAAAGAAAAATAATAATTAGGGTTGATCTAAAGCTGAAAGCATTCCTCATGTGAAAAACATAGAACTTAATGAAGCTATTTTTGTGGGACTACAACTTGGGAACCGTTGTTCAGAAAAATCACATTTCTTCATGAAGTGGACTAATGAAGCCCTCCGTATTCGGATCATCGAAATTTATCTTCCTGATTTAAGGTGTACGGCACTGTAAATTTGTTTCTTTCTTTTAAAAGATGCAACAGCCAGCTTTTCTGGATTACAAATCACATCTTCAAAGAGAAAGGCTGACCTATATCAGTAATGAAGTAGACTATAATCCACTAAAAGCTAAGATTGAAATACATTTCCTAGTCTAAGTTTCCACAGAAGAGATAGGCAGGAACGTGGAAAAGGGTGGTTTGTTGTGGTTCATGGTCTGTGGTTACCCATGACCTATGACCCCTTGACCCACGAACTGGCATGAACCAACTGGGAAACCGAACCAGTTGATGTTTCAGTTTTCGGTGCATTCCTGTGAGGACCAAGAAGTTACAAGAACAAGAAAGTAGCTCCTGTTGGGTTTCTTTGTCTCCAGGGAAATACATCCTTCCGTATCTGGTGGATATACACCTTTGGAAACAGTGATAATAACAGCACCTCAGGTCT
Organism: Pogona vitticeps; assembly: GCF_051106095.1. Lineage (NCBI taxonomy): Eukaryota > Metazoa > Chordata > Lepidosauria > Squamata > Agamidae > Pogona > Pogona vitticeps. Next base: position 7,604,006 of record NC_135783.1, read on the forward strand.
TCTGCTCAGTGATTGTGGATACCAGGTATGAAAATGACTTTAAAAGTTATTGTATTAAACTAACACTAAGATATGTTGTTATATTATTTTAGTACGTCATGCCGGAGAAACAGCATTGCTCGTGTTGAAACACTCCTATTTTTTCGAATGGCATTGCTGTGTCAGAATGGAGCAAGTCTGATGGCTTCACTCTTAGTGAACCCGTAGTCAACCGAACTCTTGAGAAGTTGTTTCATTGGTTTCCAGCCTTTTCCAGTAACAAAGAAGGAGGAAGGTCCGGGAAAGGTGGGAGGGCGTCCATCTCCTTCCTTGTCAGGTGTTACTCTTCCAAACAGGATGTCCTGGTATCAATAAGGTGCTGAGGCAACAGACTGGCAATCCGTCCTTTGTCTGTTTTATTTTATTCCTCAATTCCTCATACATCCTTCCTCAACTATCTAGGGCTGATTTGCATGATAATTAAGGTTGCCCACATGTAGCTGGAAAGCCTTATGGAAAGCTGCCAAGATGTCCACACCCCATTGCAACGGCTGCTTCTGTGCCTTATAAATAGTAGGATCTTCGGGTCACCTCCTTGTCTTACCACCTCCTGAGACATCCCATCCTACCTTTCAGCCATGAAGCTCTTGGCCATCCTCTCAGCTGTTCTCTTCTTTGTCCTGATGGCTGCTCCGGGTAAGATCTCTGCTGAAAACTGGGTGGTGACTTGGAATAGGGTTCATGGGCAGTTTAAGGTTTCTCTTTATTTTGCTTTGTTTCCTTTCAGGTGTTCGCAATTTCCCCCCTCAAAATATCTTCATGAAGTGGGGAGGAGGGTCTTTTAGAATGAAAATAATTTAATGTAATTTCATCTCATCTTAACTGTGCATGACATCTTTAATGTAGTGTGTGGTGGAACCCAAACTCCGACGCAGTGGGCATTTTTGGCTGTTCAGATCCCCTAGAAGGAGCAGGATGGTCAGGTGGTTCCTTGTTAGGAAGGCCCAATTCTGGTGGAGGCATCTCTTCTTGCAGGGACTCACCTTTCTGCTCCTTATGGATTCTCCTGCTTTTCCCTATCTTGAATTCCTCCCTACGTCAGTCCCTCTTTCTCTATGGACTCATTTTGCTCAGCATCAAAAAACATTAGAGTCAGAAGGAGTCCCAGAGGGCATCTAAGTTTTGAGATAACCCTAGCTGGAGGCCCCTGAGAGATGCCCATCCCGCCTCTGCTCCCAAAGTTTCCATCAGGTTCCAAGATAACCCGTTCGACTGCAGGGCAGGTCTTGCTCCCAGGAAGGTCTCCCTACCATTTAGCCAAGACCTCCTTTCTTGCAATTGGAATTCCTTGATGAAATCCTGCTAGACAAACAGGGTCAATTTTGAAAGTCAATTGCTGGAAGTTGGGAAATCTTCCAATATATAGTCTTTTGCATACAGAGTGGTGCTACTCAGCATGCAACAGGTAAGGCCTAAGGAGATGGTAAGCAATTCACATTTCAAAGTTACCCTGTCTGCCTAACTCCAGTTGGATTGGAGCTACTGCGTCATATCCTCCTCTCTGGAAAAGCAACTTTTTGGCAGGCGGCCTCTTTCAGGCAAGAGAAGATGGCTCTCGTACACCGTGTCTGAATTGCCATCTCAGGCTTGGCACTCGCCCCTTGAGTTTGGTATCAGAGCAAGTCAGGATGGTAGCAACAGTGGGTCCTGAACATGGAAAAAACACCTTGATCCCTCTTCTGTTCTAGCGCTTGCTGGTGGGCCAACTTCCCTTGCCCAATGTCACAAGGCTGGTGGCTACTGCGAGCCTGGGAATTGTCCACATGGAGCAAGACGCATCGGGCACTGTGGTGTGAATAAAATTGCTTGCTGCAAGAAATGAGGAGCTCTCTCCTTGGAAAGGTAATTATGATGTTTGTGAGGTCATTTCTTTGAGGGTAAACAGATAAGCTTTTGTGTTTATGCAGCCCCCTTCATCATTTACAAAGGCTTTTCATTTCATTTTAATAATGGAAGGTGTGCTGGAAAAGAGAGGGGGAAAGGCAGATCACGGGGAGACCAGGGGGCCAGAATCCGCAGGAAAAGAGGCAGACCAACCATGAAGTGGATCCGAAAGCAGGAGTGACCGATAGCTTTACGAATATTGACCATGTGCCGTCAAGTCCATTCTGACCTAATTACATATATATACATAGATAGATATATGTCCCCCAAATCCTACACTGAGCACAGCTGGAAATGATTCCGCCTGAGGGACATACATTCTGCTTCATAAATCTTATTATGTAACATAATCCATGTTCACAAAGAATTCTGCATCTGAAAGCTTTTTTCTTTCCTGTAGGTCGCTGCCTGTTTGTGGTGAATTCCTCATCGACTTCCAGGGCGTTCGTTCATCCCCATCTTTCGGCTGTATACCCACCATCACCCCCCGGAATGAGAGTCACTTGATCTTTCTCCCTCAGCTGATTCTCCTTCAATTAGGTTCTGTTTCTCTCCTTTCCCATTGAATAAACGTGCATATGATGACCAGAATCTGTGAAGTGTGCTTCTGTGTTTTGTGGAAAATACTTGGTGGAGATTTGGAGGTGCACCGCTTAGGGTCAAGCCCGATGTTCGCAGGACTTCATAAATGCTCCCATTAACCCATCTCCTCTCCTGCTGCTCGGGGCTTGAGCACACAAGGCACATGTTCTGTAGTGGTTGAAATTTCTGTTCACACAACGCACTAACATTACCCAATCATTTACTCGGCCTAACTGTGTTTTTCGCCTCCTTTCACGGGGAGGCTTCTGTTTTTCTGTTCCAATGGTGTATCAAGATATTCCTGAGAAGTATGAAATGTGCGCATCACCCTATCAATACTTTTCAAAAGCCTCCTCCCTGACATGTGGCTTCCTTCGAGATTTTGCCAGAGGGAGGTGAGGCCGGGAGAGGGTTGGGCTCAGCCTCAGCCTTGAACCCTTGGAACGGAGACGTGGCCTTGAAGTTGGAGGGAGGCTGAGCGTGGAGGGAAGCCACACCTCCCTCTGCGCCACGCCTGTGAGCAAATGTAGCCGCTGCTGCCTCTTGGCAGATGGGCTGAAACGAATTTAGCACACTTGGGTGTGGGGAAAGGAGAGACAGTGTGGCGACAGCAACAGCTACGTATCCCTGGGGAAGATCAGCAATGGCCCATTTGCCTTCCCAACCCCGGAATAAAGACGCGAGACAAATAATATGGGTTAAAACACGGGCCGCACTTTATTGATTGTAATTCAAGTTTGCCATCCTTTGGCAAAAGGGGACCTGCTGTATTGTAGAAACAGGTAAATTGCAGAGGTATCCAAATACCCCTTAATCAACAGATGGGCGAGTCCCGAACCGCAGGTTCTTGCGCTCTTAAAGACAGCAGGAACCTGGCCGGCCGCAAAGAAGCACCCCCAGACCTCAAGCCATCTTTAATCGATGGCTGTTGGTCCGGTAGTGGCCCAGCACATCTTCCCCCCAAGCACTATAATTGCACAATCCGCAGCACTGGCAGGTCTGATGCGCTGTCAGCTTACCTGAACGTACAGGGGGACTCACCGGAAAATACCTGTTTTTTTCCGCACTACCTGCTACAGCATAGGGAGTAGCATAGTTAAGTCCCATGCCCGTCATCGATCTGCTCAAGCTCAACAAGCAGGCCCCCCTTGATGTCTTCGAAGAAGACATCCAAACCCGAATCGGTCAGATGGACTTCATCGTTCAGAAAAAAAATCAGGGCTATCCAGTTGGATCCTCTGGTGACCAGTCACCGATCCAAGGCCGCTGCAGACTGCACTGCAGGCCTCGCGGTTACCAACCCTGTGTGCTGTGTTAACCTGGCGTCTCTCCACGTCAGTCGGGGTATGATCGTGGACCACATGATACACGTGGCCGGCTGTCCAGTATACATAGCTGTGGCCGATGATCACAATGTCTCACCGCCCCTATGGGACCTGTGAAGAGACATAACAAGACTTGGCCCCTGCCTCCACATTAGGTAGTGTTCGTATATATCTGTGTTAACTGGATGATGACCACCAGCCTAGACGCTTGATCTCTTCTGGTCTATGACCCAGGGCTGCTGCAGTGGAGGCGGCACCGATTCTGAATAAATGTGTGCCGAACCTCATGCCTAGGACATCCACTCTGTCTAGTGCTAAGTCAGTTAATTTCCAGCCCTGATATTTCGTCAAAGGTGACTTATCAGTATGTTGACAGAAATAACCGGGGACCTGTCCTCTAACCTTTAAATATGGCTGTGCGGCTTTCAGAGGGCGGATGCTGCTTATGCTACAGTGCCCTAAGGTGATCTGTGGGCACTTGCCTAGCTGATTGGCCTTGGATCGCCGAATAATAATTTGCACCTTCCCTTCTTCAACCTTAATGTCCAGTCGTTGCAGGGCTAGCCTAGGCTTATCATTTTGCCCCAATACAACCACTTTGCTATTTCTAAGAGCCCCAGCGAACGTCATTAATGACGCCGTTTCAAATAGGACCCTTTCGTTTTTGTCCCTGCCTAACAGCTCCCACTCTTTGTAAATGCGCTCTAATAATGGAGGTGATGTAGGAGCCCTGGTATCTTGTACTGTACCCCTCTGTTTGGACCATCCATTTATCATTTTGCTTATATGGTAATTGGCCGAGTGATCTCTAAAGCCATCAATTTTTTTGTTGATAGCCTTCCCTAAGTAATTCCAGGTGCCAGTCCCTTTCTGTTTTAATGCACCATAAATAGTTGTAAATGTTCTACCGGTGCCGACCAAACCGGCTCCAGGTCAACCATTTCCCTAAATTCTTGGAACTCTATCCTCACGGCCAAATAACCCTTCCTCATCCACGGTGCCAGGGTCAAACCTACCACTCTTGATGCATCTTCACGCCAATTTGCCAGACCTCCGGGGGCAGAGGTTCGAGGACCTCCTCGGCTCCAGGGACTAGCTCCATGAACAGCTCAATCTGTTGGCGTGACAATGTGTTAGCTATCCAATTTTCTAGACCTGGAACATGTCGGGCATGCACTATTTTATTTATTTTATTTATTTGTTTGTTTGTTTGTTTGTTTGTTTGTTTGTTTAATTCCCCGCCTATCTGGTCGATATGACCACTCTAGGCGGCTGCCAAACATGTAAAAATAAAGTAACACATACATATAACAAATAAAAATATCAACAATATACTGTAAACCATAAGCGACGAACAACAAACATAAACAATAAGCGATTCCTCAAGATGGCAATATAACAAAAAAATAGTTAAAGAAAGAAAGATTAAGTGTTATCTGGAGGGAAAGCCTGCTTAAACATCCAATTTTTTAGATGGGGCTTAAAAATACCAAGCGTGGGGGCCTCGCGAATCTCTGGAGGCAAGTTGTTCCAGAGGTGAGGAGCCACTGCCGAGAAGGCCCCACCTCCTGACTCGATCGAGTGATACGGATAGTTCTTGGTGGGAGTAGGCGTTCCGCCAAGTATCAAGGCCCTAAACCATTTAGGGCTTTATTACGTAAGCATCAACACTTTGAAGTCGATGCGGAATCGGATGGGCAGCCAATGCAGTGCGGCCAGAGTGGGTGAAATATGTTGGTATTTTTTCACCCCACTGAGGAGTCTGGCCGCCGCATTCTGCACCACCTGGAGTTTCCGCATCAGCCTCAAAGGCAGCTCCACGTAGAGCGCATTACAGTGGTCTAATCTTGAGATTACGAGCACATGCACCAAGGTAGTGAGCGCCCCAACATCAAGATAGGACCGCAGCTGGGCTATCCGCCGAAGGTGAGAAAAGGCGGTACGGACCACCGAGGGCACCTGAGTTTCCATGGTGAGCGCCGGGTCCAGATGGATCCCCAAGCTGCGAATTGCACTCTTTGCCGTAAGGGTAACCCCCCCAAAGGAGAGAGAGTTTCCCAAGCCACCAACTGTGGGGGCGCCCACCCTCAGTACCTCCATCTTGTCCGGGTTCAGCCTCAGCCCACTACTATGTTAAACTGCAGTGCCCAAATGTAAATGCCCTAACCAATGTCATAACCCGTTCTGAAGGTGACGTAAGGTTGTTTATAATGTAAACCACCTCTTGATTGTCGCACCAAAACCGTAGTACCGGATTTGACCACTCTTCGGCCCGTATCCAAAGTGCACCCATTATTGGGAAAATTCTAGGAATGTAAATCTCTGGTAATGCCGTTCTGATGCCACTCATCGGGCCAAGTGCCAGCACACCACCTTCCTCTGAAGTAAATTCTGAATCCTAAGGAGCCTGCTGGAACCTGGAAATCAGCCTAATTTCACCTCTCCAGAAGGAGATTCTGCTAAAACCTGACTCCACACTAATAGATGTTTTTCATTCCACGTGTGACCCCAGTCCTGTGCAGTGGTCAATGTAGATCCTTCATAGCATTGCATAGTCGCCGCAGAAATGCGCACCCAGGTGCCCCCACTCTACAGGCGAAGTTCAGGTGCCCTACATCTCCATGAATTCCCTCAGTGACACCTTTCGCCTCTGCAATAGTGCCGCTATCCTGGTCCTAAGATCTGCTAGGTGGTTGTCAGGCAGCCATGATGTTTGCTGCATCGTGTCCAGCTCTATCTTGAGGAAAGTGAGGGATGCGGTTGGTCCTTCAGTTTTCTCTTTGGCTAGGAGTAGTCCCAGCTCTTCTGATAATGCTTGGAAGCTACTCAGGATGAATCTCCACGTCCTTGAGTTCCTTTCTCTAACTGGGCTGGGTCCCTTTTCCTGGAGTACCCCTGCCACTGCTGGGCTTTTATCTGCCTCCTATGCCCTTGTTCTGGTGCCAGGCGCCAGCTCAAAACTTAATGAATCAGGGTGCTGACCTCTGCAGGTGGTCCACTCATGCCTGAGGCGGCATGGTCTCTTTGTACAAGTGCCCTTGGAGTTGCAACCCCAACAGACCGGGCGGGGATGAAGTGCCTTGCCACGGTTCATCAAAATTATTAATTCTTAACAAATTGATACTTGGTTAATTGGTAAATGTCCCAAACAACCTTTAAAATTAATTATCAGTTTAAGGTTGATCAAAAAGCTTTAAGTTAATTTATTAGCTAAATTAATTAATTATTCAATACTATTCGTAATTATAAACCGATTAATGAATATTAAAAATCAAATTAGTTTACTATATGAGTATGATATTAATAAATTAAATAATTTCCTATATTGTTTATTACTTTACTTAATGTTATATATAGATAGATATACACATACATATTCATATACATACATACACACACACACACACACACACACACACACATACACATATACATATACATATATTTCTACATAAATTAATTGGATGGTATTTAACTGTTAACTGAATTCATAATACAGTGGTGCCTCGCACAACGAGGATAATCCATTCCGGATTAACCCTCGCTGTGTGAAAGCATCATTGAATGGGGCAAGAAAACCAATTGGAACGGATTAAACAGTGTTTAATGCGTTCCAATTGGGCTGAATACTCACCGTTCAACGATGCTTCCGGGTGGCCGGCAGCCATTTTCGCGCCCTCCCCTCACTGAACGAGGGCACGAAAATGCCTGCAATCAGCTGTCCGGCGGGTCCAAAATGGCCACCGGAACAGCCGAAATGGCCGGCCGCAGCAGTTTCACGCCCTTGGTAAGCGAGGGGAGGGCGCGAAAACGCTATGCGCGACCATTTTGGGGTCGTGCGGCAGCCATTTTAGACCCATCGACCAGCTGATCGGCGGGTCGCAAAGCGAAGGTCAGTAAGCGAACCGCTTACCGACTTTCGCTCTGTGAATTGTGCCCTATCTAGGTGCCGTTTTGCGATCGCTTTTGCGATCACAAAAACGGCACTGTTGCGCGGATTCGTCGCTCTATGGAGCGACCGTTCTGCGAGGCACCACTGTAATTATTATTTTCTATAATTTATTACTTATTTATTTATTTACTTATTTATTTATTGCATTTATATATGTGGGGTGTGTGTGTGTGTGTGTGTGTGTGTGTGTGTGTGTGTGTGTGTGTGTGTGTTCGACTCTAGGGGGCGGTGCTCATTGCCGTTTCCAAGCCATAGAGCCAGCGTTTGTCCGAAGACAATCTTCCGTGGTCACATGGCCAGTGCGACTTAGACACCGAACGCTGTTACATTCCCACCGAGGTGGTCCCTATTGATCTACAGTGGTGCTTCGCTTAACGAGTGCCCCGTTTAACAAAAAAATCGCATAACGATGGCTTCGTTGCCATCGCTTTTGCGATCGCACTACGATCTTGCCTATGGGGAAAAATCGCTGGGGGAAAATGTCGGCAGTGGGCTGCGGCCTCGGAAGGACCCCGAAGCCACCGTCCCCTGCCGACAATTCCCTTCCGAGCTCTGGGGACAGGCTGGGGGGTGGACCGGGAAGCTTGAAGCCTCTCCGCGCCGCCTACCCCCGTCGTTCCTGGACTTCTGGAAGTCCGGGAACAGCCTGGGTAAGCAGCGCGGGAAGGCTTCAAGCTTCCCGATTCACCCCCCAGCCTGTCCCCGCTGCTTAAAGCCTCCTTGCGCCGCCTACCTAGCCTGTTCTCGGACACCTAGGGTAGGCGGCGGGGAAGGCTACCGGCATCGGGGACAGGCTGGGGGGTGGACCGGGGAGCTTGAAGCCTCTCCGCGCCGCCAACCAGGTCGTTCCCGGCGGGGGTAGGCGGTGCGGAGAGGCTTCAAGCTCCCCGGTCCACCCCCCCAGCCTGTCTCCGCCTCTTAAAGGGTAACCGCAGCGGCCATGGCTGAGGTAGCCGCCATGGGTCAGATCCAAGCCGCGGGGGGGAGGGAAAAAACCGGATAATCCGTTCCAGTTGGAACGGATTAACCGGTTTTCAATGCATTTCTATGGGAAATGGTGCTTCCCATAACGATGTTTTCACATAACGTTTTTTTTTTCTGGAACCAATTAACATCGTTATGCGAGGCACCACTGTACTTGCATTTGCATGCTTTCGAATCGCTAGGTTGGCGGGAGCTGGGACAAGCAATGGGCACTCATTCTGTCGCGTGGATTTGATTTTACCACTGCTGGTCTTCTGACCCTGCAGCACAGGCTTCTGCGGTTTAGCCCGCAGCGCCACCACGTATATATATATAAAGCACTAAACGGTTTAGGACCTCGATACTTGGCGGAACGCTTACTCCCACCTAGTTCTACCCGTGTCACTCATGTCAGGATGTGAGGCTGAGGAGCCTGACGCTGAGGGAGGCCCAGAAGGAAAAAACAAGAAACCGGGCCTTCTCAGCGGTGGCCCCTCGCCTCTGGAACAATCTGCCTCTGGAGCTTCGCGCGGCTCCTCGCTGGGTATTTTTAAAAATCAATTAAAAACATGATTGTTCAGGCAGGCCTTCTCCCCCAGTTAATTCCTGACTCTCTTCGTTCCTCTCTTTATTGGATTTTTTGTTTGCTTCCCATTTTCCAGAATTATTGAATTGTGTGATAATTTTTTTTATATATTTGTTGTGTTATTTTTTCATGTTGTAAGCCGCCTAGAGTGGTCGCGATGACCAGATAGGCGAGTTATAAATAGAATGAATGAATGAATGAATGAATGAATAAATAAATAAATAAATAAGTTGACTGTGTTGACATATCAGGAATTTAAAAAAAACATTAAAGAAAGGGCTGCAGTGCCCCATAAAACAAGAGAGGGAACAAGAGGAAATTGATTGATTGATTGATTGATTGATTGATTGATTGATTGATTGATTGATTGAGTGAGTGAGTGAGTGAGTGAGTGAGTGAGTGAGTGAGTGAGTGAGTGAGTGAGTGAGTCAGTCAGTCAGTGAGTCAGTGAGTCAGTGAGTCAGTGAGTCAGTGAGTGAGTGGTTTGATTTAATTTCTATAGTGCTCCCATTAGTGCCAAAGGAAAAACAACAAAAATTAAAATAAAACTAAAACTGCTAAAACCCACGAACAAATAACCAATAAAATAGATGATGCTGAAACAATAATACAGAAAAATGGCAGACAAAAATGGGTGGTCAACTAGGTTGGGTGGAAAATCTCCCTGAGAAGCCACATCTTCAGTGGCCTCCTAAATATCCACAGGGAGGTGGCCAGGCAAAGCTCCTCTGGAAGCCGGTTTCACAAAGTTGGAGTCACTGTGAAGAAGGCCCTGCCTCTTGGAGATGACTTCCTGGCCTCACTTGGGATGATCTAGTGGGTTGGGCAGATGGCATTGGAGAAAGATGCTCTGACAAGTAACAAGGGCCCAAATCATAGAGGACTTTATACCTGAGAGTCAGAAGCTTGAACCTGTTCCGAGACACAATGGATCACCGGTGAAGGCGAGCCAGAACCAGAGGGATGTGATTGGATTTGCTTGCACCCAACACCAGTCTGGTGGCCGCATTCATCTAGACCCATTGTAGTTTCTGGATCATCCTCGAGGGAAGACCCCTGTAGACAGGACTGCAGTAGTCAATCCGGGAGACGCAGTTGCTGCCTTTGAACAGGCAGCAACTCCAGAAGATGGAACAGAGGAGTGCACACTACTGTGATCCGTAAGTGGGCAGTCATGCTGGGGATGTGGAGAGGAAAGTGCACATCACCCAGGAAAAGGGGGAGCATGCAGAGAAGGTGGAGAGGGGAGTGCACGGCACTTACATCACACCTGTGTGGATGTGGCATTGAACTGGACCAAACTGCCACACTGCAGTCGTGGCCATCTCTATTTGTCCTAGTACACAATGTTCCTCCTATAGGTATCTTGTATTTAATGTGCATTGTTGTGTGCTTATCCATAGGAAGGTAAACATGGGTTTCATGTTCAAGTTCGATGGATGGTAACATCTTAGCTCTGAGGAAACTGTGTTCTGGAGAACAGGAACAGCATGAATTTAGGACACCAATATTCCCTTTAATGTCTAGTTTGACTCACCACTAGGAGCAGCGATTTCTGTTTCTTTATCAAAAAAGAAGCTCACGCTCTGTGTCTCGCTCTCGCTCTCTCTGTACTAGTGTGGGAGAGAATATCAGAGATACGCCTCACGCACATTTCTAAACAAACTTTGAGAACAAATTTCATTGGGTTTTGACTCAGCCCTAATTATAACCTCTTCGGGCAGAGATAGTACAGAGATATTTCAAAGTCAATAATCTCATTAAGACAATTACCAGTTTAAATGCATCTGACTTAAAAAGTTTCCCTTCATATTTATTCCTGGAAGGAATGACACACTGGTTGTGAGAATGCAAATATCTTACGACTCCTAGTCACACGGAAGCTGGTTGAGTTGATTTCTGTTTAGTGAACAGAACAAGGATTTTAGAGAGAAGGCGAATTTTGAGATGAGTCAATCAAAACTGTCGGAGGTGGAATGTACAAGCAACACTTTTGGCTTTACTAAACCACTAAAAATCACAAACACTAGCTTTTGGCCCATATTGGTCTTCACCAGGCTAGGCACAGTTATAAACAGGCAATAGATGTAGTGATAATAGATAATAATGGAGATAATAAGGTGTGACTACTGCGACAAAAATACAGGAGATGCTACAGGATTGGGACAGCTTGCTACCATGATTGCGATTACATGGTCAAACACTGAGGGATTTGTTCCACTTATAGATTGGGCCCAGCCCATTTTTGCTCCCTAAGTGGTTTTTTTCCCTGTGCCTCTTTGAAGCTTCTAGGTTTTCAAGCCGAAATGATTGGAACAGGTTGAAAGAGAGCACCCACAAGTGGATGCAATGATGTGGTTTACTGAGTATTCAGAGTTAAAGTGGATAGCGTTAGGAATCCAGTTCTTCCTCTGATCTACCACCCCATAAGCAGTTATAAAGAACTTTAAGGAATTTGTAAGAGCCTCATTTATCTGTGGGTGATTTAATGACTCAAGATTTCCCAAAAAAATCATGACTAGATGTTGATGCCAAGGTTGTCTGGTGAATCTGAGACCATTCGATCAAGAGGTGGAGTTTAAAGCCAACATTCCTTGTTTGACTTTCCAGCCCTCATTTGGAAGCCACCATAGATGTGTTGCCTGATTGTTAGAGCTTGTGGGGTTTTCCTCTGCCGTCCCCAAATACATGGTGCCCAGTGTGATGACAGGTACAATATATCGGCTGAAAGCTAGCCTTGTCTGTGGTTTTGTAGTGGTCTAATAAAGGTATCATCCTGTCCTTGCCTGATCAATTTTCAAATATGCATTATGAGCCAGTATGTCCATCATTGCTTACTGTGAGTCTCGAACAAGTTCTACTGAATCTCATTTTCTCTGTTACTTTTATTTTGCTGTAATGGCTCTCTCTTCAAACTTTTTTAAAATAAGGCTGTACCCACCGGGGATTAAAAAAAAAAGCAGTTCCTTGTAACTAGCTATTTCCAGTACTGGGAAACAATGAACGAGAGTGAAACAATCGCCCAGAGTAGACACGTTCTAGATGGTGGTAGATAAATATAATAAATAAATAAACAGTAACCTGTACTGAGTTACTTTTGGGGTGTAATGATTGGATAACAGGATTACATTTCAAAAGGAACAAGTGAGAATGCCACCGGATGTTCTGGCATTTGGTGCCATCTTAACAAGAATATTCAAGGTCAACAAGCTCTTCTTCTTGTTGTTTTTGACTTCTATACTGCTCCCTAGTGCTAAAGCCCTTTTTGGGTCGTTTAGAATGTAATTTATGCAGGGAAAACTTGCATGAGAAGAGCTAAAACATTTTTCTGCTGTCTTTGCAATCTTTGTCTGTGCCCTCTCGCAGGTCCTCAGGGGTCAGGATCTTGTATAAATTGCCGTTGTGTTAGTATGGGCATTGGCTGTTATGCACCAGTTACATGAGTTCATAGGTGACAGCAAATGCCAACGCTGATCACTTAACTTGCACCAAAGGCATTTCCATCAATGGACTTCATGCTGATGTAAGTATGCATGTTAGTAGGATTCTAGACAATTGGTCTATTACTGCTACATTACAAACATATAGCAATGCTTTGAAATATTTGGATGCAATAGTTTTGAAGTTTAAATTAGTATGCTTTCAAGATGTTTAAAATATTTTTAGTAAGCCACCTTAGTTACCCACTGTGTTGGTGGCACATCTTGGCGGCAATGATCTGGCCAGGCATCCTGGACAGGCGCTGATCCTGAACGTAACACGCAACCTGAAGTGGTTGAAGGCCAAGCAGCCGGCCACGTGTATCATGTGGTCCACGATCATACCCCGACTGACGTGGAGAGACGCCAGGTTAACATGGCACACAGGGTTGGTAAGCGCAAGGCCTGCAGTGCGGTCTGCAGCGGCCACGGTTCGGTGACTGGTCACCAGAGGATCCAACTGGATAGCCCTGATTTTTTTTCTGAACGATGAAGTCCATCTGACCGATTCAGGTTTGGATGTCTTCTTCGAAGACATCAAGGGGGGGCCTGCTTGTTGAGCTTGAGCGGATTGATGCCGGGCATGGGACTTAGCTATGCTACTCCCTATGCTGTGGCAGGTAGTGCGGAAAAAAACAGGTATTTTCCGGTGAGTCCCCCTGTACGTTCAGGTAAGCTGACAGCGCATCGGACCTGCCAGTGCTGCGGATTGTGCAATTACAGTGCTTGGGGGGAAGATGCGCTGGGCCACTACCGGACCAACAGCCATCGATTAAAGATGGCTTGAGGTCTGGGGGTGCTTATTTGCGGCCGGCCGGGTTCCTGCTGTCTTTAAGAGCGCAAGAACCTGCGGTTCGGGACTCGCCCATCTGTTGATTAAGGGGTATTTGGATACCTCTGCAATTTACCTGTTTCTGCAATACAGCAGGTCCCCTTTTGCCAAAGGATGGCAAACTTGAATTACAATCAATAAAGTGCGGCCCGTGTTTTAACCGATATTACTTGTCTCGCGTCTTTATTCCGGGGTTTGGAAGGCAAATGGGCCATTGCTGATCTTCCCCAGGGATACGTAGCTGTTGCTCCCACCACACTGTCTCTCCTTTCCCCCCACCCAAGTGTGCTCAATTCAATCCAGCCCATCTGCCAAGAGGCAGCAGCGGGTACATTTGCTGAAAAGCATGGCGCAGAGGGAGGTGTGGCTTCCCTCCACGCCCAACCTCCCTCCAGCTTCAAGGCCACCTCTCCGTTCCAAGGGTTCAAGGCTGAGGCTGAGCGCAACCCTCTCCCTGCCTCACCTCCCTCTGGCAAAAACTCGAAGGAAGCCACATGTCAGTGAGGAGGCTTTTGAAAAGTATTGATAGGGTGATGCGCACATTTCATACTTCTCAGGAATATCTTGATACACCAGAAAAACAGAAGCCTCCCCATGAAAGGAGGCGAAAATCAGAGATACACCTAGTAAATGATTGGGTAATTTTAGTGCGTTGTGTGAGCAGAAATGTCAACCACTGCAGAACATGTGCCTTGTGTGCTCAAGCCCTGAGCGGCAGGAGAGGAGATGGGTGAACGGGAGCCTACGTATAAAGTCCTGCGAACATCCAGCTTGACCCTAAGCGGTGCACCTCCAAATCTCCACCAAGTATTTTCCCCAAAACACAGAAGAACACTTCACAGATTCTGGTCATCAGATGCATGATTATTTAATGGGAAAGGAGAGAAACAGAACCTAATTCAATGAGAAGCAACTGATGGAGAAAGATCAAGTGACTGTCATTCCGGGGGGTGAAGGTGGGGATACAGCCGAAAGATGGGGGTGAACAAACGCCCTGGAAGTCGATGAGGAATTCACCACAAACAGGCGGCGACCTACAGGAAAGAAAAAAGTTTTCAGATGCAGGATTTTTCGTGAACATGGATTATATTAATAATAAGACTTATGAAGCAGAATGTATGTCCCTCAGGCGGAATCATTTCCAGCTGTGCTCAGTGTAGAATTTGGGGGACATATATCTATCTATGTATATGTATGTAATTAGGTCAGAATGGACTTGACTGCACATGGTCAATATTCGTAAAGCTATCGGTCACTCCTGCTTTCGGATCCACTTCATGGTTGGTCTGCCTCTTTTCCTGCAGATTTATTTATTTCATTTATACCCCGCCTATCTGGTCATTGCGACCACTCTAGATTCTTGCCTCCGTGTCTCCCCCGATCTGCCTTTCCCCCTCTCTTTTCTAGTAAACCTTCCATTTTTAAAATGAAATGAAAAGCCCTTGTAAAAGATGAAGGGGGCTGCATAAGCACAAAAGCTTATCTGTTTACCCTCAAGGAAGCGACTACATAAACATCAGAAGTACCTTTCCAAGGAGAGAGCGCCTCATTTCTTGCAGCAAGAAACTTTACTTGACCCACAGTGCCCGATGCGTCTTGACCCATGTGGACAATTCAAGGGGTGGCAGAAGCCGCCAGCATTGTGACATTGGGTAATTGTAGTTGGCCCACCAGCAAGCGCTAGAACAGAAGAGAGACAAAAACAGTTTTCTATGATCAGGACCCACTGTTGCTACCATCCTGACTTGCTCTGATACCAAACTCAAGGGGCGGGTGCCAGCTGGATCGTGCCAAGCCTAAGACGGCAATTCAGACGCGGTGTACGAGAGCCATCTTGTCTTGCCTGAAAGGGGCCACCCGCCAGTCCGTTGCTTTTCCAGAGGGGAGGAGTGGCTCCAATTCAATTCTAGTTAGGCAAAAAGCATACCTTTGATACGCGACTTGCTTACCATCTCCTTAGTACCTTACCTGTTGCATACTGAGTAGCACCCCTCAGTATACCAAGGATAATGACTTCCAAAAGTGACCCTGTTTGTTTAGCAGGATTTCATCAAGGAATTCCAATTGCAAGAAAGGAGGTCCTGGCTAAAGGGTAGGGAGACCTTCGTGGGAGCAAGAGCTGCTCTGCAGTCGAACGGGTTATCTTGGAAACTGATGGAAACTTTGGGAGCAGAGGCGGGATGGGCATCTCTCAGGGGCCTCCAGCTAGGGGTACCTCTGACTTAGATGCCCTCTGGGACTCCTTCTGACTCTAATGTTTTTTGATGCTGAGCAAAATGAGTCCATAGAGAAAGAGGGACCGACGTAGGGAGGAATTCAAGATAGGGAAAAGCAGGGGCATCCATAAGGAGCAGAAAGGTGAGTCCCTGCAAGAAGAGATGCCTCCACCAGAATTGGGCCTCCCTGACAAGGAAGTGGAAATCCATCCTGCTTATTCCAGCTCATGCAAAGAACCAAAAATACCCACTGAGTCGGAGTTTAGGTTCCACCATACATTACATTAAGGATGTTGTGTGCAGTTAAATTAAATTATTTTCATTTTAATGAGGTGGGAAATTGCGACCCTGTTTTTTCCAGGGTAGAAAACCATGGGAAATTTTTCTCCCATGAACACAAACACCTGGAAGAAAGCAAAGCAAAATAAAGAGGGACCTTAAACTGCCCATGAACCCTATTCCAAGTCACCACCCAGTTTCCAGGAGAGATCTTACCTGGAGCAGCCATCAGGACAAAGAAGAGAACAGCTGAGAGGATGGCCAAGAGCTTCATGGCTGAAAGATAGGATGGGATGTCTCAGGAGGTGGGAAGACAAGGAGGTGACCCGAAGCTCCTAATATTTATACCTTGGAGAAGCAGCCGTTGCAACAGGGTGTGGACCTCTGGGGAGCTTTCCACATGGCTTTCCAGCTGCATGTGGGCAACCTTAATTAACATGCAAATCAGCCCTAGATAGTTGTGGAAGGATGTATGAGGAACTGATGAATTAAATAAAATAGACAAAGGACTGATTGCCAGTCTGTTGCCTGAGCACCTTATTGATACCAGGACACCCTGTTTGGGAGAGTAACCCCTGACAAGGAAGGAGATGTACCCCCTCCCACCTTTCCCGGACCTTCCTCCTTCTTTGTTACTGGAATGGGCTGGAAACCACGGAACAACCTCGTAAGAGTTCTGTTGACTACGGGTTCGCTAAGAGTGAAGCTGTCAAACTCGCTCCATTCAAGACAGCAATGGCATTCGAAAAAACATGAGTGTTTCAAAATGAGCAGTGACATTTCTTTGCTGTTATGTCTTATAATGATCTAAGAAAATATCTTAATCGTAAATAATAAAAACATTTTCACGTTGCTCATTCCTGGTGTCCTCTGCCATTTAGAAGAAGACCTGAGGCACTGTTTTGTAGTATATCAGACAGTTATTCCAAGATGAATTTTGTGAGATGAAAAGGAACCTTATTTCATTGGTTTTATTGATTTGCTAACTTAATTTCTGTCCGGCTCTTCTTCCTTTGTGGGGAACTAAGGTAACTTACTAAAAATATTTTTAAAATATTTTATAATCACATCCTGAAAGCACACTGATTTAAATTTCAAAACTAGAGCATCCAAATATATGTTTAAACTGTGATGCCAAAATGCATACTGCTCTGACTTAACATCTTTGTAAGGTATGTATGTACGTATGTATGTATGTACGTACAGTGGTGCCTCGCATAGCGAAACATCGCTGAACAGGACAGGGAAAGCCATTGGAACGCATTAAACATTGTTTAATGCGTTCCAATAGGCTCCTTTACTCACCGTTCAGCGAAGTTTCCTATGGCCGGCAGCCATTTTCGCGCCCTCGGTAAGCGAGGGGAGGGCGCGAAAACGCTGTATGCGGCCATTTTGGGGCTTCCGGCGGCCATTTTGTCCGCCAAACAGCTGATTGCCGGGACTTCGTTTTGCAAAGATCGGTAAGCGAAACGCTTACCGATCTTCGCAAAGCGATTTTCGCCCTATCTAAACGACGTTGAGCAATCGCATTAGCGATCCCAAAAAAGGGATTTCGTCATTGTACGGTGCGCTCGTTAAGCGAGGCACCACTGTATTTATTTATTTATTTATTTATTTATTTATTTATTTATTTATTTATTTATTTATTTATTTATTTATTTATTTATTTATTTATTTATTTTATTCTATATTTACCCCTCCTATCTGGTCGAAACGACTACTCTCCCAGCAGTAATACACCAATTGCCTAGAATCCTACTAACATGCATACATCAGCATGAAGTCCATTGATGGAAATGCCTTTGGTGCACGTTAAGTGATCAGCGTTGGCATTTGCTGTCACCTATGAACTCATGTAACTGGTGCATAACAGCCAATGCCCATACTAACACAACGGCAATTTATACAAGATCCTGACCCCTGATAACCTGCGAGAGGGCACAGACAAAGATTGCAAAGACAGCAGAAAAATGTTTTGGCTCTTCTCGTGCAAGTTTTCCCTGCATAAATTACATTCTAAACGACTCAAAAAGGGCTTTAGCACTAGGGAGCAGTATCGAAATCAAAACAACAACAAGAAGAGCATGTTGACCTTGAACATTCTTGTTAAGATGGCACCAAATGCCAGAACATCCGGTGGCATTCTCACTTGCTTCTTTTGAAATGTAATCCTGTTATCCAATCATTACACCCCAAAAGTAACTCAGTACAGGTTACTGTTTATTTATTTATTATATTTATTTACCACCATCTAGAACGTGTCTACTCTGGGCGATTGTTTCACTCTCGTTCATTGTTTCCCAGTACTGGAAATAGCTAGTTACAAGGAAATGCTTTTTGGGGGAGCGCCGGTGGGTATAGCCTTATTTTTAAAAAGTTTACAGAGCGAGTCATTAAAAGTAAATAAAATAAAAGTAACAGAGAAAACGAGATTCAGTAGAACTTGTTTGAGACTCACAGTAAGTAATGGTGAACATTCTTGCTCATAATGCATATTTGAAAATTGATTAGGCAAGGACGGGAGGATACCTTGATTAGACCACAACAAAACCACAGACAAAGGCTAGCTTTCGGATGATATATTGTAGCCTGTCATCACACTGGGCACCATGTATTTGGGGACGGCAGAGGAAAAGCCCACAAGCTCCAAAAATCAGGCAACACATCTATGGTGGCTTCCAACTGAGGGCTGGGAAGTCAAGCAAGGAGTGTTGGCTTTAAATTACTCCTCTTGATTGAATGGTCTCAGATTCACCAGAGATCCTCCGCATAAGCATCTAGTCATGATTTTTGGAAATCTTGAATGGTTGCATCACCCACAGATAAATGGTGCTCTTACAAATTCCTTAAAGTTCATTGCAACTGCTTATGGGGTGGTAGTTCAGAGGAAGAACTGGATTCCTAACGCTATCCACTTTAACTCTGAATACTCAGTAAACCACATCATTGCATCAATTTGTGCGTGCTCTCTCTCATTGTCTCTTACTGTTGCTAACTCTCCTACTGGCTGGCCAGGTGAAACAAAGGGGGAGACGGGAGCGTCTTGATGAGCCTTGTGTCACCGTGGTTAAACTGCAGTACTGCAGTGATGACTCTGCTCATAAACGGAGTTTAATCCCAACCTCAGGTAGCCAGGTTGTGGTTGACTCAACCTTCCATTCTTCTGAGTCAGTAAACTGAGCGCATTAAGCACTAGGGGTACTGTAATACATAAGCAGCAGACTGCTTGGCTTGATGTTTCTGTGGGTGTCGACAAATGAAGGCTGCACTTCTCCTTCCTCCTCGGGATCCTCCATCTGAACTTGCTCTCTCGTAATTTCTAGTCCAACTGTTCGACAGCTGTTTTCTCCCAATTTCTCTTGACTTTTTCGTAGTTATCAGCTCATTTTTCTGGTTACTTATTCATTCAAACACAGTTTCATTTCTGCAC
Organism: Pogona vitticeps; assembly: GCF_051106095.1. Lineage (NCBI taxonomy): Eukaryota > Metazoa > Chordata > Lepidosauria > Squamata > Agamidae > Pogona > Pogona vitticeps. The sequence continues at coordinate 7,623,573 of NC_135783.1, forward strand.
AGAGCACTCTGCCCCTTTGGACATTTTTCTTGTACAGGTCAGGCCTCTTTGTCAGGAAAACAATCCTCTTGTATCTGGTAGTGTCCCAGTCTGATTCTAACTAAGAGCAAGTCTACACTGGAATGCTGAACTGCAGCTGTTACATTTGAAATCATAGTCAATCTGATTTGCAGCCTGTATTACAACAGTAATGCTTGTTTACAACATTGCCTAGCCTGGTGAAGACCAATATGGGCCAAAAGCTAGTGTTTGTGATTTTTTTTAGTGGTTTAGTAAAGCAAGGAGTGTTGCTTTTACATTCCACCCTTCAACAATGTTGACTTGACTCATCTCAACATTTGCCTTCTGTCTAAAATCCTTGTTACATTCACTAAACAGAAATCAACTCAACCAGCTTCCGTGTGACTAGGAGTCGTAAGATATTTGCATTCTCACAACCACTGTGTAATTCCTTCCAGGAATAAATGTGAAGGGGAACTTTTCAAGCCAGCCACACTTAAACTGGTAATTGTCTTAATGAGATTATTGACTTGGAAATATCTCTGCACTATCTCTGCCCCAAGAGGTTATAATTAGGGCTGAGTCAAAACCAAATGAAATTTGTTTTCAGAGTTTGTTTAGAAATGTGCGTGAGGCGTATCTCTGATGTTCTCTCCCACACACGCAGAGAGAGAGAGAGAGAGAGAGAGAGAGCAGGAGCGAGACAGAAAGCAGGGATTTCTTTGCCCTCCTAACCCCAGAATAAAGACGCAAGAGAAATAATATGGGTTAAAACACGGGCCACATTTCATTGATTGCAATTCAAATTTGCCATCCTTTGGCAAAGGGGGCCCTGCTGTAGTGTGGAAATAGGCAAATCACAGAGGTATCCACATATCCCTTAATCAACAGATGGGTGAATCCCCAGCCCCAGGTTCTTGCAGTCTTAAAGACAGCAGGAATCTGGCCGGCCGCTAATAAACACCCCCAGACCTCAAGCCATCTTTACTTGATCACTGTTGGTCCAGTAGTGGCTTAGCACATCTCTTTCCCCAAGCACTGTAAGCGCACGATCTGCAGTGCTGGGACATCCGATGGGCGGTTAGCTGACCTGATCTTACAGTGGGACTCACCGGAAAATACCTGTTTTTACCACACTACCCGCCAGTGTGATCGGATTTCCACCCAAATGCCAACACCCTGTTCCAGGGTGGGTAGGCAAAAAAAAAAAAAAAATCCCCCCATCCAAAGGCCAATCAGGATGAAGGTCAAAAATTCCTATCCAGCCCCAAAGTTGACCAGAAAAGAATCACACTAAATTAGGGCGAGCGGGTGGGTGCCCAATAAAGGGCAGCTAGAGGGAGGAATGCCCCTTAAATAACCTGGCATTCCCCCATCACTCTCAGACGTCTCGAGAGACCTAAAAAGTATCACACTATTCGAGGGTGGGGGGCAAAGAGCAAGCCGCACTGCCCAAAGCCTCCTTCGGCTCCAGCATTTTTGATAAAGAAACAGAAATCGCTGCTCCTAATGGTGAGTCAAACGAGACATTAAAGGGAATATTTGTCTCCTAAGATTATCCTGTTCTCCAGAACATGGCTTCCTCAGAGCTAAGATGTTACCATCCATCGAACTTGAACATGAAACCCATGTTTACCTTCCTATGGATAAGCACACAACAATGCACATTAAATGCAAGATACCTATAGGAGGAACATTGTGTACTAGGACAAATAGAGATGGCCACGACTGCAGTTTGGCAGTTTGGCCCGGTTCAATGCCACATCCACACAGGTGTGATGTGGGTGCCGTGCACTCCCCTCTCCACGTCCCCAGCATGACTGCCCACTTACGGATCACTGTGTGCACTTCTCTGCTCCACCTCCTGCTGTTGCTGCCCATTCAAAGGAACCAACTGCATCTCCCGGATAGACTACTGCAGTGCTGCCTATACGGGGCTTCCCTTGAGGATGACCATGTAGACTACGATGGGTCTAGAATGTGGCAACCAGACTGGTGCTGGGTGCAAGTAAATTCAATCGCATCACTTTGGTTCTGGCTGACCTTCACCATTGTGGGTCAGGTTCAAGGTTCTTGATCAGGTTCAAGGTTCTGACTCTCAGGTATAAAGTCCTCTATGATTTGGGCCCTTGTTACTTGTCAGAGCATCTTTCCCCAATGTCATCTGCCCAACCCACTAGATCATCCCGAGTGAGACCAGGAAATCATCTACAAGAGGCAGGGCCTTCTTCACAGTGACTCCCAATTTGTGAAACCAGCTTCCAGAGGAGCTTTGCCTGGCCACTTCCCTGTGGATATTTAGGAGGCAACTGAAGACGTGGCTTCTCAGGGAGATTTTCAACCCAACGTAGCTGACCACCCATTTTTGTCCGCCATTTTTCTGTATTATTGTTTCAGCATCATCTGTTTTATTGGTTATTTGTTCATGGATTTTAGCAGCTTATTTTTATTTTTATTCCATGTTGTTTTTCATTTGGCACTAATGTTAGCACTGTACAAATCAAATCACTCACTCACTCACTCACTCACTCACTCACTCACTCAATCAATCAATCAATCAATCAATCAATCAATCAATCAATCAATCAATCAATTTCCACTCCCTCCTTTCGGGGGTGCACTACTACCAAGGAGTTTGCCCAAGGCAGCAGACGTGCTGGGCATGAGTCCCCATCGGCCACATATGTTGTGGTTTATCTTGTCTGGCCCTCTGCCTTGAGTTACCAATCTTGCCACTGCAGCCAAGCGCTTAAACCCACTGAGCTAAGCCAGCACCGAAATGGAATGGACATATGCCTACAGGAAACAGCCCTTTAACCTCTCTGGATCTTAATTACTAAGCTTAGCTTAGTTGTCGAAAAGAAGGGTGAGTACTACAGTCGTGCCTCACTTAACGATTGCCCCGCATTACGATGAAACCACATTACGACAATCTTTTTGGAATTGCAATTGGTCTAAATGGGGTTTGTTTGTTTTTTTCTTTGCGATGATCGGTTCCCTGCTTCAGGAACCGATTCTTCACAAAATGACGTTTCTTAAACAGCTGATTCGGCAGTTTCAAAATGGCCGCCAGGTAAACAAAATGGCTCCCCACTGTTTTCTCGCAAGACAGGCAACGAAAATGGCTGCCCTATGGAGGATCTTCGCTGGACTGTGAGTTTTGACCCCATTGGAATGCATTGAAGGGGTTTCAATGCGTTTCAATGGGTTTTATTAATTTCGCATTACGATGTTTTTGCTTAATGGTGATTTTCCTGGAACGGATTATCGTCGTTAAGCGAGGCACCACTGTACCAGGGACGATCCTGATAAAAACCAGTTCAATTATGCAATCATCACTAGAGATGGACACAAACCAGGAAAGCAGTGATTCATTGTGGTTTGTGGTTTGTCATTATTCACGAACCACAAACCACAAACTTTCATTAATTTCTCAACAAAGTAAACCATTTCACGGTTCACGCAATTCAGGATTTCAGGGAGTGGTAGAGCACTGAAGAGTACTTTCCTGTGGGCTCCTGCTTTGGGGGGATATAACTTGGACATCCCAAATCCAATCTTCACCAAACGTGGAGGGGTTAAAGAGGAAAATCTGTGGAAGAATTGCTATGTGTTTGGAAAACCTAACTTGTTTGGGGGCGATTCTATCATTACTGGAAGTCCCAAATCACATGGAACACAAAGCACCAATAATAATTCAGCATCTTCTTTCATTCTGGGGAGGGGCATCTCCCCAAAAGGCCCCAAAACAAACCACAAAGTAACCCAATTCCTGGGGGAGGAGTTTGCTTCCTGGTTGATTTCCATGGCTATCTCTAATCATTACAGCAAAATTTAAATGACAGTCTAAGAAAGATAATAACAATATCAACGACAACAATTGTGTGGTGATTTATAGAGACCCTTTCTGGGGTCAGAAGTGGAGAACTACAGGTACTTATAAGTAGTTTACCACTTCTTTCTTCTGTGAGCACCTCTAGGACTGAGCAGCTTGCCCAAGGCCACACAGGATGGCTTTTCTCCCAGGAGGCACCCTGGGGAATTTGAGGAACTCCCAACCTCTGGCTCCAAAGCCAAAGACCTAAACCACTGAGCTACTTTTCTGGATTACAGCTCTGAATAATGTCCCAGCAGCTCGACTAGTAGCCGTGACAGCTGGGGAGATTCTGTGATTTATAGTTTAAAAAGAGTAACTTTTCTAATATGCAAGGGGGGGAAATAATAAACTATAACCTGTAAAAAAAAACCTTCGAGGGTTTTTGAAACCAAAGGCTCATGAAACCAAAGGCTACTGGGTTTGTCATAGAGAATTTTTTTTAAAAAAAAACCATTTTTCCTCAATATTCCCCAATTATTCCACTTCAGTGTTTAGAAAATGGAACAGGACTGAAAATGTACATGTAACTGATCATGAGAAATGTTCATTCTTCCCAGCACTGGCACCACTCATTCCAGGAATGAATGTGGAGGTGTTTCCCCCCCCCCCAAGCCAACCAACATGAAACTTGTAATTACCACATCTCTGTTGCAAGGGATAATAGCTGAAACTAAACTAATGAGGGCCAAGAAACTGTCCCGCTTCTCAACTGATTAAGGACCAGAGGTCCATCAGACACGATCTCTGTTATAGGATGGGGTTTGGAGATGTCAAAGTCTATGCTTGGATATATTTGACAGAAAAGCATGGGGGGGAAGCTTAAATTTGTTTTGCCTCAAACACTTGTGGATAACTCACTGGCTTAGGAATCTGGTTGTGGAGCCGGAGGTTGACAGTTCAATTCCCCACTGTGTCTCCTTGACAGGGCTGGACTTGATGATCCATAGCATCCCTTCCAGCTCTGTAGTTTCAAGATGTGGCATGCAAATGAGGGAGCGTTGTGACAGATTGAGGCTTAACCCGAACCAGATGGAAATCCTGCAGATGGGGGTGCCCTAGTGTTTGTGGTCTGGGTGTCTCCCTATCTTTCAGGGGGGGCACTCTTCCCAGGAAGGATGAGGTTCATAGCTTGAGGGTCCCTTTGCACCCATCGCTATCAATGACACCACAGATAGCATCTGTGGTCCGATCCGCTTATTTCCACCTAAAGTGGATTGCCCAGCTGCATCCCTTCCTTGCCATTGGGTCCCTCACCACGGTGGTTCATGCACCGGTCATCTCGAGATTAGACTACTGTAATGCCCTCTGTGTGGGGCTGCCCTTGGGACTGCTATGGAGATTGCAACGGATCCAGAACACAGTGGCCAGACTATTGAGTGGGATTAGGAAATACCAACATATCTCCCCCACCTTGGCCGCCTTACACTGGCTACCTATGGTACTAACCTATAAGGCCCTAAACAGTTTGGGACCTTAATATCTGGCCAAGCGCTTCATTCCAGTTAGGTCTGCCCATCCTATAAGATCGTCACAGGCAGGGTGGCTGAGAGTTCTGACCCCGAGGGAGGCCCGGAAAACAGCCACTAGAAATCAGGCCTTCTCTGTATTAGCCCCACAACTATGGAACGGAAGTCCGCCTAGCGCCTTCACTGGGCACATTTAGGAAGCTGTTAAAAACTTGGCTATTTCAGCAGGCCTTCCCTGAACAAACAACTGTATGATACAACAGTGCGTGTTAATATATCATCCATCACACTGCCTTGCTTCTTGTCTTTAATATTTTTATGCTTTTAACTGTGATTTATTGTATTGCGTTTTTTTTGTTCTCACTGCACTTTATTGTATTCGTTTATTTTATTAGATTTCTACCCTGACCATCTAGACCAAAGGTCTACTCTTTAGGATATCTGATTTGTGCCCCCAAATGTATTGATATTGTATTATTTTGTTATTGTGTTGTTTGTCCATTTGTTGGTAAACTGCCCAGAGTGGCCCGGGCTGCCAGATGGGCAGTAAATAAATAAATAAATAAATAAATAAATAAATAAATAAATAAATAAATAAATAAATAAATAAATAAATAAATAAATAAATAAACCACTGTCCATTATTTCCCTGAAGTTATGGGAAATGGGTGAGGTGCCAGACGATCAGAGGAGGACTAATGTCCCCATCTTCAAAAAGGGCAAAAAGGAGGGACCCGGGAATTACAAACCAATCAGACTGAGAGAAAATTCTGGAACACATTATAAAGCGGTCACCTAGAGGGGAAAAAGCAGTAATAACTAGAGGCCAACACGGATTTGTTAAGAACAAATCCTGCCAGACTAATCTGATCTCATTTTTTGATTGGGTAACCTCCCTGACAGACAGAGGGAATGCTGTAGACATAGTATATCTTGGCTTCAGCAAAGCTGTTAACAAAGTGTCCCATTATATCCTGATTAGCAAGTTAACTAAGTGTGGGCTGGATAGAACAACTCTCAGGTGGATACACAATTGGCTATAGACTTGTACTCAGAGGAGGATGATTAATGGATCCTTCTCCAACTGGGAGGAGGTAGCAAGTGGGGTATCCCAGAGCTCAGTCAAAAAATATTTTTATTAATGAGCTGGATCAGGGGATACAGAGAATGCTAATCAAATTTGTGGATGACATAAAATTGGTTGGAATAGCTAATACCCTGGAAGACAAAAACAACATTCAAAATGATCTGAATAGGCTGGAGCAATGAAATGAAAACAGAAGGAAATTCAACAGGGAGAAGTGCAAAGTATTGCACCTAGGAAGAAGAAACCAAACACACAGTTACAAGATGAGGGATACCTGGCTCAGCAAAACTCTGAGCAAGAAAGATCTTGGAGTTGTTGTAGATCACAAGCTGAATATGAGCCAACAATATGTTATGGCTACAAAAAGGCAAATGCTATTTTAGGCTACATTAATAGAAGTATAGTCTCCAAATAACACGAGGTACTTTGTTGTTGTTTTTTAGTCGTGGAGTCGTGTCCGACTCTTTGTGACCCCATGGACCAGAGCATGCCAGGCCCTCCTGTCTTCCACTGCCTCCCAGAGTTGGGTCAAATTCATGTTGGTCACTTCAATGACCCTGTCCAACCATCTCATCTTCTGTCGTCCCCATCTCCTCTTGCCGTCACACTTTCCCAACATCAGGGTCTTTTCCAGGGAGTCTTCTCTTCTGATGAGATGGCCAAAGGATTGGAGCCTCAGCTTCAGGATCTGTCCTTCCAGTGAGCACTCGGGGTTGATTTCCTTCAGAATGGATAGGTTTGTTCTCCTTGCAGTCCAGGGGACTCTCAAGAGTCTCCGAAAGCACCACAATTCAAAAGCATCAATTCTTCGGCAGTCAGCCTTCTTTAAGCTCCAGCTCTCACTTCCATACATCACTACAATAAAAGACATAGCTTTGACTATGTGGACCTTTGTCAACAAGGTGATGTTTCTGCTTTTTAAGATGCTGTCTAGGTTTGTCATCGCTTTCCTCCCAAGAAGCAGGCGTCTTTTAATTTCGTGGCTGCTGTCTCCATCTGCAGTGATCACGGAGCCCAAGAAAGTAAAATATGTCACTGCCTCCATATCTTCCCCTTTTATTTGCCAGGATGTGATTGGACCAGTGGCCGTGAGCTTAGGTTTTTTTTATGTTGAGCTCCAGACCGTTTTGTGTGTGTGTGTGTGTGTGTGTGTGTGTGTGTGTGTGTGTGTGTGTGTGTGTGTGTGTTTTGCGTTCTCCTCTTTCACCCACATTAAAAGGTTTAATTCCTCCTCACTTTCAGCCATCAGAATGGTATCATTCTCAGGTGTATCTGAGGTGGTTGATATTTCTTCCGGCAATCTTAATTCCGCTTTAGGATTCATCCAGTCCAGCCTTTTGCATGATGTATTCTGCATATAAGTTAAATAAGCAGGGGGACAATATACAGCCCTGTTGTACTTCTTTCCCAATTTTGAACCAATCAGTTGTTCCATATCCAGTTCTAACTGTTGCTTCCTGTCCCACAGATAGGTTTCTCAGGAGATGGATAAGGTGGTCAGGCACTCCCATTTCTTTAAGGACTTGCCATAGTTTGCTGTGGTCCACACACTCAAAGTATTTTGTGTAGTCAATGAAGCAGAAGTAGATGTTTTTCTGGAACTCTCTGGCTTTCTCCATAATCCAGCACATGTTAGCAATTTGGTCTCTAGTTCCTCTGCCCCTTCGAAATCCACATTGTATTTCTGGGAGTTCTCGTGGTACTGATTCCCCTCTATTCAGCACTGATTAGGCCTCATCTTGAGTATTGTGTCCATTTCTGGACACCACACTTCAAGAAGGATGCTGACAACTTGGAACAAGTTCAGAGGAGGGCAAGAAGGATGATCAGGGGACTGGAAACCAAGACTTATGAAGAAAGGCTGAAAGAACTGGGCATGTTTAGCCTTGAGAAAAGACTGAGGGGGTGATATGATAGCACTTTTCAAATATTTGAAAGATTGTCATACAGAGGAGGGGCAAGATCTGTTCCAGATCATCCCAGAGTGCAGGACACACAACAATTGGCTCAAGTTAAAGGAAGGCAGATTTCGGTTGACTATTAGGAGAAACTTCCTAACTCTTAGAGCAGTATGACAGTGGAACCAGTTATCTCAGGAGTTGGTGAGTGCTCCAACAAGGCATTCAAGATAAATTTAGACTACCACAAGGCAGAAATCCTTTGATTTGCATTCCCTACATTGAACAGGGTGTTGGAGTCTATGGCCTTACACACCACTTGCAATTTCATGATTCTATGATTGTATAACCATAAATGTCCCCCTAAGGACCTAGCAGGGGAAAGGCAAACAGGTCTTGATTTCCAAAGCTGTCATGCAAATATGGCTCCAGTCACCTCCCTTTACTGGCATAACACCCCTATGATTAAATGATAATGATTTTGGAATTGTCACATCAAATACCACAGAAAGCATTAGCTCCCACATGCATAGAAGGGAGAAAGCATTCTCCTTTATGCGCTGGAACCTGTTTTTCCAGGTGCTGGAAATGAAAGCCTTTGTAATTAGAACTCTCTGAGCTGTGAACTAAGTCACTGGTTCTTAACCTTGGGTTACTCAGGAGTTTTGGACTGCAACTCCCAGAAGCCTTGACCACCAACTGTGCTGGCTGGGGTTTCTGGGAGTTGCAGTTCAAAAACATCCAAGTAACAAAGGTTAAGAACCACTGAACTAAGTCACCGGTCTTTTCCTGTCCCGACGCAGACATCACCCTCATTATTTCAATTCCTTTTAAAAAATTAGCCCAGTCTACCTCTGTTCCTCCACTGCAGCTTTACTCCTTCTGAAGACTAACTGCAAAATGTGCCCTGGCCTCACGATTTAGATGCTTTTGTTAGAATGGCTTATTATATTCTGATTTTTAAAAAGAAAAAAAAAGTAATCAAAGTATCTAAATCATTGCTTTTGAATAACAAGAAAGTATCTAGAATAGCCAGAGATGGGTTGCCATATGTCGGAATCAACCTGACAACACAACATTATTATTGGACAGATAAAAATTCTGGGTTCAGTAAATGGCATTTTATCGGTATTAACTTTTTTAGTAAATAGTTACAATTTTAAAAGTGTAACTATAAAGTGACAAATTACTTCTTGGAATTTAGAACTGTGACAATACTTAATTCATTCCTTTATTCCTCATCCAACAGAACTGGACATTTTCATCCCCAACTTTGTTGCATCAGCTACGTGGAACTAGGTCTACCAAACTCCTCTTTGTGGTTTCATCGGAAGAACAGGGAAAGAGGTGAAGAATTTCATGGACCAGCAGAAGGTGATTGTGGAAAGACAGAATTTACTCAGAAGAGCAAAATCAAAACTAAGGGGGAAACTACATGGACAAATTATGTGGGAATTGGCACATTTGGGTTTATATTATTTTCTGTTGATGACACAATGTCAAAGTCAATGCAAATCAGCCTATAGTTTTTTCCCCCAAAGCCATACTTTTTGTCTATGTCTCGGGGGCTTCTGCTCTTTTTACAAATCAAATGCATTCACATAGTCATGTCGTTTAGTCGTGTCCGACTCTTCGTGACCCCATGGGTCTGTCCTTCCAGTGAGCTCTCAGGATTGATTTCCTTCAGAACAGATAGGTTTGTTCTCCTTGCAGTCCAGGGGACTCTCAAGAGTCTCCTCCAGCACCACAATACAAAAGCATCAATTTTTTGAACTAAATGTTATAGCTAGTGCATTTTTAGTAAAAGGAGTTCCTTAACTCCTGAAAACATCTGATTGTCAAGGCAGGAACTTTTCACACCTCCTGTAGTTTGCAAATGAATGCATTTTGTTTTGTGATGGGTAATCAGGAGGTAAATTAATAAATTTTGTAATGGAAATAGAAAAGCAAGTACTGTATTAATAGTAAAAAAAAAAAGATGGTACAGACTGCAAAAAATAGGAGCCTGGACGTCCCGATAGGAAGGGCTATTAATGTATATCTGTAATCAAATGAAAAGGTCGATTGATCATATCACAACCTACTAAATTAACATGAAGAAAGACAGAATTTCAAGAAATGTTGGATGGTCTGGAAAATACTCTTTTTAAAACAAAACATGAAAAAAGAAAGAAAATCCCCACCCCACCCCACCCTTTTAGATCTTTGTAGTCATCCTTGTTGTAAGCCGCCCAGAGTAGACGCTGTCTAGATGGGAGGGATATAAATCAATCAATCAATCAATCAATCAATCAATCAATCAATCAATCAATCAATCAATCAATCAATCAATCAATCAATCAATCAATCAATCTGTGAAGCTGAGTGTCACTGAAGAGACCAGCATGAATTTGACCCAACTCCGGAAGGCAGTGGAAGACGGGGAGGGCCTGTCCTGCTCTGATCCATGGGGTCACGAAGAGTCGGACACGACTTAATGACGAAACAACAATAATAACATTTAGTTGCAACCTCCCGGTCCAGAACGGCCTCCACCTCCTGCATAGCTGTAAAATGAAGAGGGTTTGGAACTGGAAGCTAGGTTGGACCTTCTAGAACTGACTAGCAGCCTCTCTGGGTTCAGGCAAAAGATGAAAGTTCCTTTTTGCTGCCCCTGTTTTTCTTGAAACGGGACACATGCATTGACAGAGTGACAGGAGCCTCAAATAGCTTTCTAGGGTAGAGCACTGTGCATCCGTGCCAGCAAACTCTGATGTTGCTTCTGGGCTAGAGGCATTCCTTTGAGGAACAACCTGCTTTTTAATCCCACCCACGAGATTTGTTCTAGTTCTTCTCCAAGGTATTTCTATATGCTACAGGGGCACTGAGGCTACAAACACCCTGATATTCAGCTATGAGGATCTTCTTTGGTCTGTCTATTTTTCTCTTATTAATGCTGCCAGGTAAGATATTTGGGCCGCTGACTGTTTTTCAGCTGATCGGTAGAAGGAAGGAAGCCACCAGGATTGTTCAACTCCTGACAGGAACAGTTTGTAACTTCACTTTCATGGCACAATCCTAGAACAGGAAACCGCAGGGATAAAGGCAAGAACAACGGTGTGAAATTACTGTGGAAACATTTAAGATTTAGAAGTTTATTAGAATATTTTCTTTCGCGGATTAAAATCCACTTCCCTATTTATGAAGCCCAGCCCTTATGGCTGAAGATGTGGCATGTCATCCTGAAAAGCTGGTTTTTGCATGTGGTAAAACAAATGAACAATGCCACGTATCTTAAATCGGGCAGATAGATTTGGGCGATCCAAATACAGAGGACTGCATTCTCCCTGGCCATGAAAAAAAAAAAGTTGGTTGTTGTGGGTTTTTCGGGCTCTTTGGCCGTGTTCTGAAGGTGGTTTTTCCTAACGTTTCGCCAGTCTCTGTGGCCGGCATCTTCAGAGGACAGCAAACTGTGCTCATGAAAGCCTTCGCAAATACAAAAAAAGTTACTTTTTTTGAATTACCATTCCCAGAGTTGGTTTCCTAAGCTTGGTGTTCTTCACACGAGGAATGTTTTCAGCTCAGAAAATTAGCTCTAATTTGGATGTTGTTGTTTTTTTTCTGGCTTCTTTTTTAAAATTTATTCAACGTTGCCTGGATTTCACAAAGCTTTGTCCAGAAAATGCCCAGAAGGTGTTTGCCGACAAAAATGGTGCTACAGGGAAGAAAGGCGCTGGGGAGTGTGCCCTTATGATCGGACAAAGATCTTCTGCTGTTTTTGGTAAGCTGGTTCCCTCCAGAAGGAAAATATATGGCTCTATCGTTCCAGGATCGGCTTGCCTGCCTGCCTGCCTGCCTGCTGGCCTTCCTTCCTTCCTTCCTTCCTTCCTTCCTTCCGTCCCTCCCTCCCTCCCTCCCTCCCTCCCTCCATCCATCCATCCATCCATCCATCCATCAGCTCCTTCCTTTCTTCCTTCTCCCTCCCTCCCTCCCTCCCTTCATCCATCCATCCATCCATCAGCTCCTTCCTTCCTTCATTAATATATTTATTGATTTATTTATTTCCACTTCTGTATCACTCCATTCATATCACTCTCTAGTCAGTTCACAACAGACAATAAAAGCATACCATAAAAGCACCATGTAATATAAACAATTAAAAAATACAATAAATCTTGCTGCTAGCTTTAAAAAAAATGAACCTGCTTTTAAACAGAAATACCTTAATTAAAAACCTGTCTGAGCACCTTGTGTCAATATTCACACAAGTAGAAGGCAGCTTTGTATAATTTAAGCTTGATTAGCTTTCTAAATAAAGAGAGTGATGGCCCCTGGCAAACCTCTGTAGGAAGCTTATTCCAGATGGTCATCATGAGGAAGAAAGCTTGCTTCCTGGTGTTGGGTTTTTTGACCTCCCTGAATATTACAATTCCGAACATCAAGGACTTCAAGGAGCAGGTGGGACAGGTAGCTATTTTATGGGAGAGACACTGAAGGTGTGCCAAGACTAAGGATATGTGTTTCCGTCTGCTGGTACCTATGATCTGGCTGCTACATTTTGGACTTGCTGGAGCTTCCATACTGACTTCAAGAGAGTGTTACAGTAATCTATTTTAGAGATTGTTGATGTTTAGTCATTTAGTCATGTCTGACTCTTCGCGACCCCATGGACCAAAGCACGCCAGGCCTTCCTGTCTTCCATGGCCTCCCGGAGTTGGGTCAAATTCATGTCGGCAGCCTCGATGACACTGTCCAACTATCTCATCCTCTGTCGTCCCCTTCTCCTCTTGCCTTCACACTTTCCCAACATCAGGGGCTTTTCCAGGGAGTCTTCTCTTCTCATGAGATGGCCAAAGTACTGGAGCCTTCGCTTCAGGATCTGTCCTTCCAGTGAGCACTCAGGGTTGATTTCCTTCAAAATGGATAGGTTTGTTCTCCTTGCAGTCCAGAGATTACCAATGTAAATTTAAGCAAAAAGTGAGACGGTGTACGAATCTCAGGGTTTCTATGGGAGTGACTTTTAAATAAATATTGCATGCACAGTTATAAATGTTGCAAGATGGCTTTTTTTTTTCAGAGAACACATTAGCAGCAACAATTCAAATCTATCTCAGGCAGGATTCTTCATAATCATGTGTCCATTAAGCCCCACACCTCAGAGTGGCCCTGTTGCGCTGGAGAAGTATCCCACAAAGTCTTTGTATTTCCAATCTCCATTTAGCTGTTGTCTCCAAAATCTTTTTCTTCTTAAGTTGAGCTCAACAGTGGGAACACATGGAACTTGTATACAAAAATAATGCATGCTATCCCTTCAAGCTACCAAACATGAATTTGATCCAGCTCCGGGAGGCAGTGGAAGACAGGAGGGCCTGGCGTGCTCTGGTCCATGGGGTCATGAAGAGTCGGACACGACTTAGTGACTAAACGACAACAATCCCTTCAAGAAACTTGCTGTTTCATTTTCCCTGGCACATATCAACTGAACCCCATTAAACTGAGGTGATTACACTTCTACAACAGCTTCGCACCTCTCCCACTCTGGGTGTGATCACACAAAGCAGGAGATCACAATTTGGATTACTTGTGAAGTGGCTTGGTATAATCTATTTCCTGGCAATCATACAGCACACAGGGAAATGCACTCCACCTCGAACCTAATCTGGGCCAAGCTGGACCTTTGTGGTTCAAGCTGTAGGACTCCTATGCTTTGGGGCTGAGGTGGAGCAATTTCCCGATGGAAGGGTCATTTGAAGGACGACTCCTCTTGTTAAAGTAGTGATGCCCATGAACCATTGCCCTCCAAAAGAGGGACATGTCCAGTGGGCTCAAGACGATCAGCTGGGTGGGTTGCCTGATGTATTCTTCAGCTTTTGCTGCCTGATGCAAGTGCCCCCTTATGCCCAACTGTAGGGTCAGCCCTGTGTTGATGTTACCTTTCCTACGGCAATGACTGTTGCAATTTCATGGTACTGTACTCCTTATCTCTTAGGAACTATTGGAATTCGCCACCTGGGAACAGCATCAAGGGCACCCACTGCCCTTAATGAATCCTATCACTTCCTTTTGGCACAAGCTTTTTCTTCGAGGCCAGCTTCATAAACCTGCACATTAGGACTCACCAGGCACTCAAAGGAACAGTGCTTTCTCTCTCTCTCTAATATAACTTGTAGGTGTTGTTTTGTGAATAAAAGCAAAGTGGTTGTGCGCACAGTACTGTAACTCGTTGCTTGTTTTCAAAAAGAGAAAGGAGAGTGAACGTTTATTTTCATTCCACTTCTTGCAAAGGAAGTGGGTTATGTTAGTCTTTGACAAACGATAAACACAGACAAGATAAACTAAATCTCCATTTACTCTAGACCCAAAATAATTACCTGAATGCCGGTTGGTTGGTTGGTTGGTTGGTTGGTTGGTTGGTTGGTTGGTTGGTTGGTTGGTTGGTTGGTTGGTTGGTTGGTTGGTTGGTTGGTTGGTTGGTTGGAGGGAGGGAGGGAGGGAGGGAGGGAGGGAGGGAGGGATGGTTGCATTTCTATTCCACCCATCTAGTGACTAATCCGGGCAGCTACCAACATTTAAAAAACACAACTAACTACCCGCCCCACCCCACAAAGACAACAATAAAAACAATACCTCCAACATGTAAAATAGACCCAGAAGCAATGGCAAATCAAGATCAGTATCCAATTCATGGACCCACAAGGATGTCAAAGACATATTTTTGAAGGCCTCTTCAAACAATACAGTTTTTACCCATTGCCTGAAGGCCTGAAGGGAGGGATCCTGGTAAATATCTGCAGGCAACACATTCCATAGTGTTGTGGCTACCACTGAGAAGGCCCCGTTCCTGGTGGCTGTTTTCCCGGCCTCTCTAGGGGTGGCCATCCACAACCGCAAAACCCGGCTGGCCCAGGTGGTCCAGGTGATCAATCTATTCAGGTTGTGTACTTTCTGTGTTAGCAAACCAACTGACCTTTTAAGCTAAGCACTTTCACTGCCATGACCTACAAAAATTCAGTAAATACAGTTTTATCTAGCTTCTAGCTTCAGTCAGTCAGATAGTCATTGGAGGAGTTTCAGAGAAGCCCAAAGCAATACTGTCAGATTTTTAGACTCTGTTACAAGTCTAGACAAGTCAGTCAAGGAAGAATGGTCAATGCACCATCTAGATGCATCCATCCACAAATTAGTAGTCTCATAAACTTAAGAAAATTGTTGGTTGCAGTGGTGATGAAGGGAGAGAAACGTCTGAAGGCAGCTACTGCGTGGCAGCCTTAGTAGCAGATTATGCTGGTGATGGATTTTTTATAAGCAGTACTGACACTGATTAATACTGTGTGGAAGAAGACAATTGTTAACACTTCCAAATGTTTTACACCTTGAAAAACCTGTGATGATGTGACATTTCAAAATGAGACAATAGTGCTGGAAGTTGAGACTCCCAGCTCAGAAGGCGCTCAGCCTTCCACAACAACAAGCTAGAATAAATGTTTAGCCTTGAGAAAATAAGGCTGAGGAGTGATATGATAGCACTTTTCAAATATTTGAAAGGCTGTCATACAGAGGAGGGGCAGGATCTGTTCTCGATCATCCCAGAGTGCAGGACACGCAACAATGGGCTCTACTTAAAGGAAGCCAGATTTCGGTTGAATAACAGGTAAAACTTCCTAACTGTTACAGCAGTACAACAGTGGAACCAGTTACCTCGGGAGTAGGTGAGTTCTCCAGCACTGATCTGCTTAGATTGTATTCCTCCCTTGAACAGGGGGTTGGATTTGATGGCCTTGTAGGCCCCTTCGAACTTCACTTTTCTATGATTCTATGATTGTAAACAACTGCACCATGAGGAGATTAAATGATGCACTTCCAAACAGAATAACACAAGTCTGGAGGTGGGGAGATAAGATCCAATGTGCATTGTGTGCTCAACTTTTTTAAACATTGATGCAATTGGAGGGGAACAGGACTCAAATATGAGTTCTTTTACCAGTATAATCAGGACTGGGGGGGGGGGTAGGTTTTTTTTTTAATATGCTCTAATTTAAAAAAAATTAAAGGAAAGAAATTAAATCGGTGAATGAATACTGTGAAGCCAACACTTTGCCATCCCTGAAACGGGGAAGAGAAATTTCACCATCTAGCAGACCTTTGTTTATGAAAAGGAGGAACAAAAATCTATATAGCCCGAGGTGCAAACTGCCAGGTTGTTAAAAGTTGCAGCATCTCTGTTGAAACATCTTTTAAACAATAGGGCCTGGCTTAATAATTGGCCAAGATTATGTGGGGAAGTTTGGAAAACATTTCAGGTTGTGTATTTTTTTTCTCCTCCACCTAGAGACCCTGCTGGATTCAAAAGCTAGCCTGCGTCTGTTTTTGAGATTTCATTGGTCTAAGAAAGGTATACGTCATATTTGTTGCTAAATTTCTGTAGGTTTTCTTACATGCGGTTATGTGCACACAAAGTGGGAAGGACATATCTCCTGTAGCTCTTTCACAGAAACTCAGCCGTGAGATCCTGCGGTCTCCGAGGGCCTCTTGTGGCTTTCTTCTTTAAGTGCATTTAGTTCCGAAAATTGAGCAAGACTTTCTACTGAATTTGCATCATTTGCTGTTTTGCTTCGCCTTTACAATGGAAGAGCACTGAGCTTTGGGAACGAGGAAGCATCTGTCTGACCAGTAATAGCCATAAATGTAATAAATTCATAAATATCACTAGGCAAATGTTTTTAATTTGGGTCTTACTTCTCCTTACAAAGGACCAAAGACAGCTTGCATCATTAATATTTAAAAATAAAAGTAAGTATTCAGATACTAAGAAGGATCAAACAAATACCGCACTCAAAGATGGTAAACAGAAGCAACATCACAACACATTCAAAGCAATCAGGCATAACAATCCATTTAAGGACCCCACTCAGGCAGGCATTCACTGAGGGAAAGCTTGCCTGAAGAGAAAAGTCTTCACCTGCTTGTTGAAGGACAGCAAAGATGGGGCCAGGCTGGCCTCCTGTGGGAGGGAGTTCCAAATTATGATCCCCAACAACAATGATTCCTGAGGAATGCGGTTCCATTTGTTAACTTATTATTGTCCATGGGTTCTTCTGCTTTTATTTCAATTTATTCAGACTCTCAAATTTTTCTCTAAAGTTACTGGTTAGGTATACCTCCTCATTGACTACGCAAAAGCCTTTGACTGTGTGGACCACAGCAAACTATGGGGTGCCTGACCACCTTGTCTATCTCCTGAGAAATCTATATGTGGGACAGGAAGCAACAGTTGGAACTGGATATGGAACAACTGAGTGGTTCAAAATTGGGAAAGGAGTACGACAAGGCTGTATATTGTCCCCCAGCTTATTTAACTTATATGCAGAATACATCATGCAGAAGGCTGGACTGGAGGAATCCCAAGACGGAATTAAGATTGCTGGAAGAAATATCAACAACCTCCGATATGCAGATGATACCACTCTGATGGCAGAAAGTGAGGAGGAATTAAAGAACCTCTTACTGAGGGTGAATGAGGAGAGCGCAAAAACCGGTCTGAAGCTCAACATTTAAAAAAAACTAAGACCATGGCCACTGGCCTCATCACCTCCTGGGAAATAGAAGGGGAAGATATGGAGGCATTGACAGATTTTACTTTCTTGGGCTCCATGATCACTGCAGATGGTGACACCAACCATGAAATTAAAAGACGCCTGCTTCTTGGGACGAAAGCGATGACAAACCTCGACAGCATCTTAAAAAGCAGAGACATCACCTTGCTGAAAGTCCACATAATCAATGCTATGGTTTTCCCTGTAGTGATGTATGGAAGTGAGAACTGGACCATAAAGAAGGCTGACTGCCGAAGAATTAATGCTTTTGAATTGTGGTGCTGGAGGAGACTCTTGAGAGTCCCCTGGACTGCAAAGAGAACAAACCTACTCAATTTTGAAGGAAATCAACTCTGAGTGCTCACTGGAAGGATAGATCCTGAAGCTGAAGCTCCAATCCATTGGCCATCTCATGAAAAGAGAAGACTCCCTGGAAAAGCCCCTGATGTTGGGAAAGTGTGAAGGCAAGAGGAGACGGGGACGACAGAGGACGAGATGGTTGGACATTGTCATCGAAGCGACCAACATGAATTTGTCACAACTCCGGGAGGCAGTGGAAGACAGGAGGGCCTGGCGTGCTCTGGTCCGTGGGGTCACGAAGAGTTGGACATGACTAAACGACTAAACAACAACAACATACCTCCTCATACTCACAAAGCGACCTGTTAACCACTGCACATTAATTTTTGAGTAGTACATTTTCAAACATTCCATTATTCTTTATTTTTATGACCGCTGTGTTACAAACACACACAGAGACAAATAGAAATAGAAAAATGACCTCAACCAGCCCCACAAGACCACTTTTGGAACTACAATGAAATGTTGCATTTTTTACACGCAATAAAAACTCTGATCATTTTGTAAAAGATACATCCTTACGCCTTCCTCTACCCCCATCAAAAATACCATGTTACAGGTAGTAATGTTACTTGTTACATGTCACTGCTCAGCTCTGGGTGTGTTAAAACTGTGATAAAGAGTAAGTGCCTTGACAATATATCAAATGTGCAGCTCAGGCTCACTTTTTACTTCCTCTGGTTTAAACACGCATGTCTGCAGCTGTTACTGTATGTTGTTCTCAAGATTTCCCCTCTGGTTAAACTTCCACAAATAAAATACATTATAGGAGCTTGACAAGTTCCACCCACTGAGAATCAGGTTTCGAACCTCGCTCTCTTCCGGTTCCTCTTGCTTCACATCCAAGGGGAAATGCTTTGTTTGGTCCCAATCTTCCATCTTAATCCTGAATAAACTGTAGTTCAATATATATTTCATCTTTGCCAAGTATCCCCCCCACTATATAAATAAGGAAAGCGAGAGCAGATTTTTGTCAGGGATGGTCTGAGGTCTCCTGCCTTGGTGGGATAGGGTTCGTTACTAGCCTTGGACAGTTCCAGAGTTTGTGTGGGAAAAGACAGGAGCGGATTTTCATTAAACAATTCTTTATTAACACAACCAGGGTTCTTCTCAGCAACAACTTCAACGGGATCATTTAAAGGTTTGATTAACTGGTAAACTGTTCCATAACATGGGCAAAGGATCTGCTTCTAACGAAAGGTTTGTCCGAAGCGCTCCAGACCGGACGGCTTCCTCTGGCACCCACTCCTTATGGCACAAATAGTCCCATAAAAGGGGTGATGTGCCCACTCTCCCTCCAGACGCTTCTCTCCTCGCTGTAGTGGTCCTGGTCTGGTCACTCTCTTCACCCGCGAGTAGACTAGGATGGTCCATTCTTCTGGGGATAATCCCTCTATTAATGGCTTGATACCTTCACCTTTCTCCTCCTTTGCGCTGCTATCTTTACCTTCCAACTCTGTTGGCTCATTCTCCCCTTCAACTCTTTCATCTTCTAGAACTACCAACTTTTCTGTCTCGCATGATTTCCCGCTCTCCTCTGAAGCGAGGAACACATCCATTTCCCCACCCCCCAGGCTTCTTTTCCTCGCTCCTCCCCCTTTCCTCCCACCTTTAGTCCCTCCATCCTATTAATCATTTCGGGCATCTCCTCTCTCACAATTCCTTCATATTTTGCCTCCCACTCAGATGTGTGAGGAGACGGCTCACTCTCTCTTGTTTCCTCTTTCTCCTCTTCTCTCTCACGCTTGGGCAGGGGGTTGGACTAGAAGACCTCCAAGGTCCCTTCCATCCCTACGACGATTCTATGCTTATGTGACTCGAATCAGGGGAACCGCTGTTGTCAGATTTAAGTCAGACTGGTGATTTGACCCAGGGTTTGTTTTTTTCCCAATAGCTTGGGTTCGACTTGTGACTCAGAACCTATTCCCTCTTTCTGAGGAAACAACCTTGAGACTCGGACTTGGGGGTCAGACCCAAAGATTTGCCAACATCCCTGGATCGTTTCTATTAAAGTTCTACAATGACTCTCCTCAACAAACTTTGTTGTTGTTGTTGTTATGTGCCGTCAAGTCAGAACCAGAGATGGGAGGTTCGTATTCGTCTCCCAGGAGAGACGAACAACAGATATCGGCACCACAGGTGGCCCAGGCCCTTTGGACCCACCCAACGCAACCAGCCGGTCCACTGACCACTCACAGCACAACACACACACAGTCATAGTTGTTCACACCGATCATGGAAGTAGCACTTCCACATCTCTCCCTGCGCTGCTCACCAACTCCAGCAAGGAGTCAGGATGACGAGTCTCCTCACTCAGCTGCTGAGTGGTCAGCAGCACAGGGAGGTGGGGATGCCTTGGCCAGGCTACTTCCATTACTGGAGCATCATGAATGATGATGGCCACATGCACCATGGACTGGTCAGTTCTGGGGAATGGATCCAAAAGACCCAGCCACCTAGGGTGGCAATATTCATATTCATCTTCCCCGGAAGACAAAGACAAACGTCCCCTCTCTAGTCAGAACCAACTTATAGCTGCCCTAACAAGGCTTTCCAGGTACGTGAGATATTTAAGGAGTGGTTTTACCAGGTTTTACCAAACTCTTGTTCTCCAGAGTCCTAGTCCACTGGTTCTTAACCTTTATTACTCAGATGTTTTTGGACTGCAACTCCCAGAAGCCTTCACCATCAGCTCTGCTGGCTGGGGTTTCTGGGAGTTGCAGTTCAAAAACACCTGAGTAACAAAGGTTAAGAACCACTGTCCTAGTCCATCACTCTGTCCACTACACCATGCTGGGAATCTTTTGTTGTTGTTTAGTCGTTAAGTCATGTCCAACTCTTCGTGAACACAACAGGCCCTCCTGTCTTCCACTGCCTCCCAGAGTTGGGTCAAATTCATGCCTTCACATTTTCCCAGCATCAGGGTCGCAAAAGATCATCGTAATGCAGTTTTGTCGTAATGCGGGGTAATCGTAAAGCGAGGCACCACTGTATACTGTACAGCAATATGCATGGCATCTGTAATGTTAGAAAGTGGCCACATGGTGGCTCTTTCAGCCGGTTTCCCTATGGCATGCAACACATAAACCTTTTCAGTTCTCCAACAAACATTATCTTCACGGAACAATTTTAGCACCCACGCCCAATTCTATTAATAGTGCCTCGAGAAGGGAAATGCCTATTGCAAAGTTGTAGAAGATAGCAAGGGTTAACATGCTGATCCTGCAGGAGTCACAGAGTGTTCTAGTTTTCTCTCCTGCACAGCCGCACCCTGTTCTAGAGACAGTTCAGCTGTAGAAGGTTTCCACGTGGGTACACTGTGTTGTTCCTCCTGCCCCTTTATTGTAAGAAGCTTGTCTCATTGAGGATCAGCTCAAGCGCAATAGATAACAAAATGCTCTAGAAGCTGAAACAAAGCCTTTCTCAGCATGGTGTCTGAGCAATCAGGCATGCAAACTGACCATCCTCACAGCTAGACAGGTCACATTTAAAAGGCTACGTTCCTGCCCACAGTTACTCCATGTGATTTCCAGGGGGGGAGTGAATCAACCCATTCCTGCAGGGCATCAAATGCTGATCTGATTGAACCCTACAGAGTCTTCTGCTGTGCCTCAGAGTCCCCGAGACCCTCCCCTGTTCTTCAGATGTTCGTTTGTGAGTCATCCTTTCCTCTCCCTTTCTGATCTCCTCTGTGATCTGGCCTCCAGAGGAGATAAAATTTGCTCTGCACTATTTAACAAGAAAGAACAAAGCATATATCATAAGTAGAAATTCTTTTGGGGGGATTGGTTCACTTCTTGGCAATTGAGTGATTTCATATTCTTCGGATCAAGTTGACCCTGGACTCGCTCTTCTTTTTGCAAAAATATTTTTGCAGCTATAGCCAGCAGTCTTTCTGATGTGTTAGATCTGTTCTGTAGGTGTTAAGTACAGTGGTGCCTCGCTAGGCAGTTACCCCGCATGACAGTTTTTTCGCTAGACATTGACTTTTTGCAATTGCTATAGCAATTCGCAAAACAGTGATTCCTATGGGAGAATTTTGCTGGACAATGTTTGGTTCCTGCTTCGCAAACCGATTTTCACTAGACGACGATTTTGACAGCTCCCTCCGTGCTCACAAAACAAGTGTTTTCGAGACCTAAGCTTCACAAGACAGCGATTTAAACAGCTGATCAGCAGTTTGCAAAGTGGCTTTCCTATGGCTGATCTTCGCTAAACAATGACGATTCTTCCCCATTGGAACGCATTAAACAGGTTTCAATGCATTCCAGTGGGGGAAATGCTTTTCGCTAGATGTTGATTTCGCTAAACAGTGACTTTAGTGGAACGGATTATCATCGTCTAGCGAGGCACCACTCTATGTTTACCTACAGCATGCGACCATGTAAAAGAGGTGTTGGGAACATTCGGCCCAGGTGCCAAAATTAGCCCTCCCAAAGTCCCCATCTACCTCTCTTCACAATGCCCTTGTTCCGTGGTTTCCTCTTATCTGAAACTTAGACAGCCACCTGGCAGACCTGCTTGGATTTCAGTTCCTGCATTTGAGCAGGGGGTTGGACACGATGGCCTTAAATCTTCATGATACTATGATTCTATGATTTTTTTTCCAATCCTGAAAAGCAAAATTGTCTCTCCTTAAGCTTATGTGTCAGCAGTAAGAGCCTTACTGGTATTTGGTATTTGGGTTCAACCCTTTTGCCCTGAAGCACTACCCGCCACTGGAACGCAAACTTGACAACTCCTCTGGAACTCCTTCTGGTGATTAGGTTGAAAGACGATTCCCCGCCTTTGTTTGCCACACATTACTGGAAGCATCACTCTTATGAAATGGATTTTTCGTTGTTGTTGTTGTTCTTAAAGGACAAGTTGTCTATCAAGGGCTAATGCTAGTGGCTAGTTCTGACTATTGAATCAATGGGACTTATGGAAGTGCGGGTTTAAGAAGTCCTGTCATTCTATGGGTTGGTTCTAGCTGGGTCTAATGAGATCATTTCACTCTATTTAGCTATTGCACAGAGGCAAAGGGTGACCCACTTCCATAAGTTGCACATTGTTTCCTATACGGAAGTGCTTTCCACCTAGGCAAAACAAGAGGTGGGAAAGGGTTAGCAATTATTTTGACACTGCAGCGTTAGAGCATAATGAGATTAGGTCTTTCTCTCAGTGCCACCACCTTCACAGGTACATTTGGTGGGGACACCAGAGAGGGCCTTCTCTGTGGCTGCTCCCAGACTCTGGAACTCCCGCTCACAGGAAGCCAAGCTGGACCCATCTTTGCTCTCCTTCCACAAGCAGATGATGAAGACCTTTCTCTTCAGGCAAACTTTCTCTCAATGACTCGCTGCCTAGGTTTTTTTTGGGGGGGTGTTAATGAATCGTTGTACCTTGTTGCTTTGGATTTTTTTTTTACATCGATTTTATTTACCATTGTTAGTGTGGTATTTGTTAGATGATTTTTAATGCTTGTATCACAATAATAATTGTGTGCTGTCAAGTTGATTCTGGCTTACAGCCAGCCCTTCCATGGTTTTCTAGGTAGAGAATAACAGAAGTGGTTTTCCTTTCCCTTCTTCTGGGGGTGTGCTGGGACTGTGCAGTTTTCCCAAGGCCACACAGGTTGGTTCTTCTCTTGAGAGGCACAGTGGGGAATCAAATTCCCAGCCTCCCAGCCTCCCTCCCTCCCTCCCCCCCCCCCCCTCTCTCTCTCTCTCTCTCTCTCTCTCTCTCTCTATCTATCTATCTATCTATCTATCTATCTATCTATCTATCTATCTATCTATCTATCTATCTATCTATCTATCTATCTATCTATCTATCTATCTATCTATCTATCTATCTATCTATCTATCTATCTATCTATCTATCCATCCTTCCTTCTTAAAAAGGACCCAAGGCAGCTTACCTCAGCAAAAGACAATACAGTGGTGCCCCACTTGACGATGACCCCGCTTAATGACGAAATCACTTTACAAATGCCTTTTTTGTGATCGCTATATCGATCACAAAACAATTATTCCAATGGGCAATTTTTGTTTAACAATGATTCGGTCCCTGCTTCGGGAACTGTTTTTCGCTTGACGACGATTAAAAACAGCTGATCTGCGGTTCCCAAAATGGCTCCCCGATTCTTCTCTGGACCGATTCTTCGCAAGACAGGGATCGAAAATGGCTACTTTATGGAGGATCTTCGCTGGACGATGAGGTTTTTCCCCCATTGGAATGCACTGACCAGTTTTCAATGCATTCCAGTGGTGTTTTTTGTTTGTTTTTGTTTTTTTTTGCTTGATGACGATTTTGCTGTGCAGCGATTTTGCATTATCGTCATCAAGCGGGGCACCACTCTATTTAAAATCTAAAAAGAGAAAGTATACAAATATTACAAAGGAATCAAATAAATACCACAATAAAACAGTAAACAACATCATCACCAAAAACACATACAAAGCAACGAAGCATGAGAATACATTTTAAAAAAAACCCTCTCAGGCTGCCGGTCACTAAAGCAAACCAAAGTTCCAAAGGCTAGGAGCAGCCCTCTCCTGTGTCCCCATCATTCCTCCAATTGCTTGATTAAGACTAGAGTGAAGTGACCAAATCCTGAGATGATAGAAAGCACAATGCCCAATTCAGATTGCAAATCCCCATTGTAAAATAGTCCCTGCAATATTTTAGAGGGAACAATGATCATACAAAAGGTGTCTTACTATGGTGGTAATTATAGGTGACTGGAAGGCAGAATGACGGCAGGAACTCCACATTTCAGAAAACCCACAGTGAGCTTTTTACAGGGGTTATCTACATACAAGTGTAAAACTACTTGTTCTATACATCCTATTTCAATGCAATTCCATGTGTTAGACATGGAGCAGGCACCAGTTCGCTGGCCAGACAGGGCTAGGAGGCTTCCCGCCACTACTGACAACACCAAAATTGGGAAATCAGTTTGCCCCATTGATATACGGCAGAATCAGGGCTGCTCCATCCCTCCTAGCACCAAGAACATCTGTCACCTAGTACTGAGGGAAGCAGGAAGTACCTCAGCACTGGTGAGTTGGCAACCCTGTTCTTTGTGAGGGGCAGCTGCAGTGGGTCCAAATTTTTGCTGAGGACTCTGTTGCTCCAGCCATGATGCTGTCAATAGCTGAGACACTGACCAACACTGGCCAACGGGTAGCGGAAGCCCTAGAGTGATTTTTTTAAAATGTACACTTTGGTGCCATTTTAAAACCATGGCGGGCTCCCATGATGTGAAGTGACCGAAGTCACTGTGAATTAGTAAAAAGGAATGAATAAGGAATGCTTTCCAAATGTTTTACTCAAAACATGTTGAGTGATGAGGTAAACCTAACCAGTTACTTTTTAGAGAGAAAAAACTGAGTGCCTGAATGAGTCAAAGTAGAATCATAGAATCCTAGAATCATGGAGTTGAAAGGGGCCTGTAAGGCCATTAAGTCCAATCCATTACTCAAATGTGTATCCAGATCATTCTGAATTTTGTTTCTGTCTTCCAGGGTATTACTGTAGCTATTCTATGCAATTTTGTGTCATTCACAGATTTGACAAGCCTTCCCTACACTCCCTCATCCAGGTCATTAATAATCATGAAACACCAGGCCTAGGACTGAGCCCTGGGATAACCCACTTGTGACCTTCTCCCAGCTGGAGAAGGACCCATTAATCATCGCCCACTGAGTACGATTCTGTAGCCAATTATGTGTCCATAAATTCTTACTTTTTACAAAGTCACTGTGGATTCACATTGCATTTTTCCCACATGTGCCATTACAGCTTAACATCAAATCAACTGTTTGAGAATTTGGCCTAAGAATCAGAGGTGAAAAAGGAGAAGAAGTCACAACATTCTGTGAAGCCAGCAACCTACTTATTTCAAATATATTCTTCAGGCAATCGCACAGACCACTGTAGAGCATCATAGAATCATGGAATTGCCACAGGGTTGGAGGTCTTCTAGTCCAACCCCCTGCCCAAGGCAGGAGAGATGTGAATGGCCAACATGGAAATCCAATAGACTACATCACTGGAAATAGATGAAGAAGATAAATTCTCTATGCCAAAACAAGATCAGGCACAGGGTTTCCATGTAAAACTCATAAAGAGCAGGTTTTGCATCATGAAACTTGATCGGCCTTGAACCAGAAGAACTGTGGATGAGCACCAGAGATATTATCAGAGTAGAGTGCAAAAAGACAAAGAGAACTATTACTATAACCAGTGCAAAGTAATAGAAGAGAATAACAAAAGAGGGGAAAGGGAAGATTCTTGCATATAAGGACCCATATGAGATCAATGATGCTCAATGTTTTGCAACAACGTTTACCATATGTAATCAAGAAATGCTTGATGCTTAAGCTGGATTCCAAAAAGGGAGAGGCACGAGAGATCAAATCGCAAAAATGTGCTGGCTTTTGGAGCACACTAGAGAATTCCTGGATTGCAGCAAAGTCAGTTCCAACTCATGAGAAACTATTGATTGTTCTGAAAGAAATAGGTGTGCCTCTTGATTGGCCGTATGCATAACCTATATTTTGAATAAGAAGTTGCAAACAGGACTGAGTATGGAGAAACCAAATGGCTGTCTATAAGCAAAGGTGACAGACAGGAATGCGTTTTAAATTCTTATCTGTTAAATCTGTTTGTTGAACATATTGTACACAAAAGTGGACTAGATTCAAATGAAGGAGGAAGGAAAACTGCTGGAAGAAATAACAATAATCTAAGATGAGCAAATAAGATAAGCCTTATTAGCAGTAAGTGGCAATGATTTGAAATGACTCCTGATGAAGAGGCAATAACAAAAACAGGGCTGTAGCTGAATGTTAGGAACAGAAAAACCAGGTCTACAGAAGAATTACGGAACTTATGGTTGTTCCATATAAACAAAATGAGATCAAGTGTCAAGTGGATACACAGTTGGTTACAGAACTGTATTCAGAGAGTTCTTATCAATAGCTCCTTCTCAAACTGGAAGAAGGTAACAAGTGGGTCCAATTCTTTTCAACATTTTTGTTAATGACTTGGATGAGGGAATGCAGGGAATAATTATCAAAGTTGACACAAAATGGGGTGGGATAGCTCATACCCTGGAAGACAAAAACAAAATTCAGAATAATCTGGATAAGCTTGAGCTGAAAAGAACAGAATGAAATTACAACAGGGATAAGTGCAAAGTACCGCATCTAAGAAAAAGAAACCAGATGCAGAATTACACGATGGGGAAAACCTGACCCATCTATACTACAAGCAAGAAGGATCTTGGAATTGTTGTAGATCACAAGCTGAATGTGAGCCAACTGTGTGATGTTGCTACAAAAAAGGCAAATGTTATTTTAGGCTGCATTCGCAGACGCATAGTCCCCAAGTCCCCCTCTGTTCAGCACTGGTTAGGCCTCACTTTGAGTACTGTGTCCAGTTCTGGACACCACACTTCAAGAAGGATGCTGAGAAATTGGAACAAGTTCGGACGAAGGTGACAAGGATCATCAGGGGGCTGGAAAACTATGAGGAAAGACGGAAAGAAATGGGCACTTTAAGCCTTGAGAAAAGAAGACAGAGGGGTGATATGATAACACTTTTCAAACATTTGAAAGGCTGTCCTACAGAGGAGGGGCAGGATCTGTTCTTGAACAATGGGCTCAAGTTACAGGAAGCCAGATTTTAGTTGATTATCAGGAAAAACGTCCTAACTGTTGGAGCAGTACAACAATGGAACCAATTGCTGCAAGAGGTGGCAAGTGTT
This sequence comes from Pogona vitticeps, assembly GCF_051106095.1. Lineage (NCBI taxonomy): Eukaryota > Metazoa > Chordata > Lepidosauria > Squamata > Agamidae > Pogona > Pogona vitticeps. Next base: position 7,651,590 of record NC_135783.1, read on the forward strand.
CCTACACTGGAGGCATTCAAGAGAAACTTAGACAACCACCTGGCAGGTATCCTTTGATTTGTATTCCTGCCTTGAGCACGGGGTTGGACTGGATGGCCTTATAGGCCCCTTCCAACTTCACTATCCTATGGTTCTATGACCCTATGGAAATATAAGTGAAGTTTGCACAAAGTTTTAGTTTCATCTTGCAGCCTGTTGTGGTTTCTATGCCATCAAGTCCGTTCTGACTTGCGGCAACATTGATGAGAGTTTTTGAGGCATGCAAGAGGTTCGAGGTAACCAAAGAAGAAGATCATACAGAAGATGGATTGGATCCATCAAAGGAAGCCACAGTCTTGTTACATATTACAAGATCTGAGTGGGGCTGTTCAGGAGGCGACATTTTGGAGGCCACTCCTTCGCTAGCCATACATCAGAAGCAACATGACAGCCCCTAACAATAACAAATGTATTCAAAGAGTGAGTTACAATTGCCACCCTCCAGCAAAATTTCCACTGCAAAGCATGGGATTTGAACCCAGGTCTCCTGAGTTCTGGGTAATATGGACTGGCTGCACCACTCTGATTTTTCCTGCCTACAGCCTATTGATCTCAACAAGGCTCCTTAGAGATCACAGAATGCAATGTTCAGCCTGGCTCACTCCCATATTGCAAGCATTTTCTCCCCGTCTTAGCCATTTAATACTTCCACATAATATATAATTACGCTTTCAATCAAATAGGTATCAAAGCAGGAGTCCATGTGAGCGAAACTTCATCTCCTTTTTGAAGGAAGTTATTTGCAATTCCAATACCAGGAGATTAACTGTTCAATGTTTCGCAACTCTCTGGAGACCTATAAGATGTGCAGTTGTGTTCCGTTTTATTTACCAGGACTGTCCACACTGTCATACATCAGAGATGAGGCCAACTGTTCTCCTCTGCTTTCTTTCGGCCTACGTGGTCCTCTTCACTCCACCAGGTAAAATGATCTGAGCATAATGTAGAAGGGATGGCTTCTAAATCACATTTTTCCAAGATAGGTAGGTAGGTAGGTAGGTAGGTAGGTAGGTAGGTAGGTAGGTAGGTAGGTAGGTAGGTAGGTAGGTAGGTAGGTAGGTAGGTAGGTAGGTAGGTAGGTAGGTAGGTAGGTAGGTAGGTAGGTATAGATAGATAGATAGATAGATAGATAGATAGATAGATAGATAGATAGATAGATAGATAGATAGATAGATAGATAGATAGATAGATAGATAGATAGATAGATAGATAGATAGATAGATAGATAGATAGATAGATAGATAGATAGATAGATAGATAGATAGATAGATAGAAGGCTAGCTTTCAGAGTTTCTATAACAACCATCTTTAATGTTTGCTCAAAAAAAACCACAAACTAGTAGGCTGAAATTATTTCTGTCTCACCTAAACTGACTTATGACTTGTTTCTAAATCCATCTGTAAATTTGCAGCCAGTTGCCCAAAACCACTGAGCTGTCCCAATATCTTGGCTTCCATTTTGGCGGCAAATGGAAGGAGAGAGTTAAGATTGCTGAGAAATGACAGAAAAGGCAATATTCTGGGAATATAACTTGGAATGCAAGATTCTGTGGCGGGAATTTGGGTTCTTGAATGGGGAATTCCTGAAGTCCTGTTCAGACTGCCTTGGAGACGCAATCCGATAGAAGAAACATGTCTTTGCCTTCTGAACCTTGTCCTGATCAACCACATATAAGTGTAAGATCTGTATAAGAGAAGGTTACGACAATTGAATGCAATAGATGTGGGCTTTCTTTTTTGGACATTTCAGGAAACATGTAGCTGTTTGGTGAGGGACCCATGAGAGACCCAACACCAAGGAGAAATTAAACATTGGTGGCACTTTATCTTGACAAACACACAAATATGTTGGCTTAGATCTAGCATACACAGAGTACCTTTTTTTAGACAGGAAACTATTGTCTCACTCTAAATTGTATTATCTTAAATGTATTGTTTTGAACCAATTTTTTCACTTTAAGTTGGATCTTTTAAGTTGGATTGTTGCATCTTCTTTAAGTTACTGAAATAAAGAGAACAAAACAGGTTTGCCCTGTTTTTTTAACAACCGGCCATATATATACAGTGGTGCCTCGCATAGCGAGGTTAATCCGTTCCGGATTAACCTTCGCTATGCGAAAACATCGCTAAACGGGAATAAAAAAGCCATAGAAACGCATTGAACTTTGTTCAATGCGTTCCTATGGCTTTAAAACTCACTGTTAAGCGATGTTTTTCCATAGCGCCGCCATTTTCGCGCCCTCGGTAAGCGAGGGCAGGGCGCGAAAATGCGGCGCGGACCTTCCGGCGGCCATTTTGGAACCACCGATCAGCTGTTCTCCCCGCTTCGCTCTGCGAAAATCGCTAAGCGAATTGCTTAGCGATCATCGCAAAGCGAAAAAACGCTATAGGGGCCATCGCTGAGCGAACACTCCAGCGATGGCCCGGACCCCCTCGCTATGCGAATTCATCGCATAGCGAAGCACTCGCTAAGCGAGGCACCACTGTATATATATCGGTCATATATGCAACAATTGCATAAATGACTAACAGAAGATTGAAGGAATACCCTGCTTGTACTATTCTGCCAAGTAGAGATTTGATGGCCAAAAATCCAACTTAAAGTGAAAAAATTGGTTCAAAACAATACATATACCAATCACCATTTGCAACCACAACTGACTCTGTGTGTGTGTGTGTGTGTGTGTGTGTGTGTGTGTGTGTGTGTGTGTGTGTGTGTGTGTGTACTGTGTCATACAATTACTTTTGGAACACTCTCCACTAACTGTTCATGTGTTATTTTCAGCAACCTTCACAACTGTTGAATCACAACAGCAGGTTAATGCCTATGGTAAAACCACTCTTCATTTGGGAGCACCTTATGATGGGAAACTGGGCTAGCATTGTTATGTTGGAAGTGCATCTTTTCTTTCTTTTCCTCTTCTTCTTCTTTTTTTTCCTTGTAGGATTTGCCAAAGCGCTGCAGGTGAAGGAACCAACTAACACAGAAGAATGTAAAAAGTCGCAGGCTCACTGTGGCGTTCTAATGTGCATCACGCCGGATTTCGCGTGGGGACGGTGTGGTTTCGCTCGTCCTTGCTGCATCCGGTAAGCTTGTATCCAAGACAGAGACCTCTGAACGAATGGATGATGGGAACATAATGAAGTGCCCATGGCCAAACTAGACATGATGCAAGAGATTTGCCATCAGGGATGGGGTCAGTTGTGGTTGCAAATGGTGATAAAGCTCTGCAATTCACCTAATCAGAAGAGCACTTTGGAGAGGATATTTGACCCTTTCCTGTTCTTGTTTAGTCATTTAGTTGGGTCCAACTCTTCATGATCCCATGGACCAGAGCACACCAGACCCTCCTGTCTTCCACTGCCTCCCAGACTTGGGTCTAAGTCATACTGGTTGCTTCGATGACACTGTCCATCCATCTCGTCCTCTGTAGTCCACTTCTCCTCTTGCCCTCTCCCAACATCAGGGTCTTTTCCAAAGAGTCTTCTCTTCTCATGAGATGGCCAAAGTACTGGAGCCTCAGCTTCAGGTCCTAGAGCGCTAGTCCAAGACTAACCATAACTGTCATGGTCCATAACTATAATCAGAGGCATGCAGACATGGGCAACAGCAAGGGAGTCAAGAAAGGCAGCACCTGTAGATGTTTCATTATACTAACTACAGTGGTGCCCTGCATGACGATGATAATCCGTTCCATAGAAATCGCTGTTTAGCAAAATCATCGTCATGCAAAATCCGTTTCCCCATTGGAATGCATTGAAACCCATTTAAAGCGTTCCAATGGGGAAAATACCTCGTTGTCCTGCGAAGATCGCCTATAGGGAAGCCATTTTGCAAGTGCCAATCAGCTGTTAAAATGGCTGTCCTGCGAAGCATGGGTCCTGAAAACATAGGGAAGCCATTTTGCGGAGCTGCTGATCAGGTGTAAAAATCATCGTCTTGCGAACAAACGGTTCACGAAGCACAGACCAAATCATTGTCCAGCGAAAATCCCCCATTGGAATAACTGTTTTGCGAATCGCTATAGTGATCTCAAAACCTCATAGTCATGCTGATTTGTCGTTTTACGAGGTCATTGTCTAGCAAGGTACCACTGTATTGTAAAGCTCAGAAGAGAGATCCTTCCAATTTCATGGCTGAGATGTGATAAATGCAGAGCTGCTTGGTGACCAGCTTTCCATTCCTGCACATTTCCAGGCCAAAACCTGAAACCACGAAAGAGGCTCTTGGGGTGTCACAGAAGTGGTCCATTGTGAAATCATAGGAGGGCCCTTGCGTGTGTGCGTAGGAGGCAATGAGGCAACCAAGATGTACTTGAGTTACATGCAAAGCACATGTACAAACATTTTGGTGTCAAGCCAGCAAGTTGTTCTCCCAGCGGTAAGTGAAGAGGAAGGAGGCACCTAGTTGTTAAAGCCACTACACACAATAAAAGCAAGTGGAGAGCTGAGATTTGCTTCCCCTCTCAGACCCAGTAAAGCATCGCTGTTCTCTGATATTTTAGCCGGAAGCCTGAGATATATAGCAAGTTGGCAACTCTAAAAGTATACAGCAGGCAGAAGTACTTGTGAGAATTCTAGTTTGCATCACTTCAGATTACATGGGATGGGGGTAAAAACATGCTCGGTGAGTGTACTTTGTAAACGCAAGCTGACAGTCTTTATTGCTGATGTTTCTTAAATGCAGATTTTAGTGAACAGTGGACTGCAGTGTATCTGTTATGAGCACAACGGCTAGATGACATCAGTTCTCTAAGGACTGATCTACAGCTCTAGTGAGGACTCCAGTTTCTGAGGATGAACAAGTGAGACGATAGGTGGAATATAAAGGCAATGATACATGGTTTGTATATTAATGGTAATTTAAAAAACAGAGGGTCTCTTCCAACCATTTTGGTTGCTTTCTGCCCTGAGCAATAAACGGCTTGTCAAAACAGAGTCGAGACCATTATTTACTGTTTGGATGAGAATGGATGAACTGATGAGAAAAGGAGTCAGGTTCTGGGATTTTCCCTTGCTTGGTGTCTGTTGGTTGAATGGTAATGAGCACAAGAGGGGATCCTGCAGACCATCTTGACTGGTTCAGATGTCCCTTGCCATGTAAAACTTAGCATCCTTCTTCTGGTTGGCCTCAGGGGCATGAAATTGCAAGACAAAGTCAGGCCATTTCCTGGCAGTTTAATCCAACACACAGAGGCAATATTCCACATTCCTTTTCATAAAGTGTAGGGTTTCTTCTTTAAAAAATGAATGAATTGCAATTTGACTTGCAGGAAGAGGGAAAGACATATGCAAGATTTTCTGCCCCAAGTACAAAACAGCATAACTTGCCTAGGGGACTATGCATCTTGACTCGAGAGGGACAGCAGCAAAATGGGCCAGTTCTGTTATACCGGACTCATTTGTCAGCTTCGCGCTGTGAAATGTGCAGAGTTTTTCTGATTTAAGAAACACACACACGCTCCTCTTCTGTAAAAAGACACATGTATTAACAAATATATACAAATATACAAACTGGCAGACCTTCGGCGTAGCAGGCAAAAATATAGGCAAAGTGGCATAGAGGATAGTAGCATAGTAAAGAAGGAGAAGATACATTACTGTCCACACTGTTCCCTTAAACTGTTCCTTCTGTCCAATCACTGGAAGTGTTGTATCATCTTCCTCCACATGGGTGTCACATCTTCTCCAGGCACTGCATCATCTTCTCCTTTGTCACAGCAACTCAGCAGTCACACAGCTGTTCATTATGGCAGCTCATTAATGTTACATTCAATAACTGTTCAGGCCTATAAAATTTACAATATCTTGACATCACTAAGGAAAATTAAATTTGATGGTTGTTGTGGGTTTTTCAGGCTCTTTGGCCATGTTCTTCCTAACATTTCACCAGTCTCTGTGGCCAGCATCTTCAGAGGACAGGAGTTAGAACTCTGTCTAAGTTCTGGTGTAATGTGTGGGATAGTTGAGTATTTGTAGCTGTGGGACAAGATTTTGTCCTTTTCAGGAGATTGGGTGATTATGGTGATCAGCATGTTTTTGCTGTGGGTGTATTGTTGTGATAAGGGGGAGATATGATCTGTCACAAAACTGCACCAGAGCACAGACAGAGTTCTGACTCCTGTCCTCTGAAGTTGCTGACCCCAGAGACTGGCGAAACATTAGGAAGAACAACTTTCAGAACGCGGCCAAAGAACCTGAAAAACCCACAACAAGCATCAGATCCCAGATGTGAAAGCCTTCGAGAAAATTAAATTTACTACCTACAAGCTGCTATTATAAAGGAGATTGCCTGGTTGACACACACATGCTGCATTAAATCACGTAGCAAAAAAATGAGACTTTCCTTGGCTTCCTGCTAAGCATCTACATCAGAGTTTGGAAATGTAGCTTTTTTGACTAAAACCTCTGGAATCTGATAGCCAGGATGGCCAGCAGCATTTCCAAGGTCTAGTCCAATCGTAAAATAGACTTGTGCATTTATTATAAACAATATGTGCAATGTGATTTAATTACATGTGAGATGCATTCAGTTTCCCATCTGACATTGTGTCTATGTTTGGAATCTATTTTATGGAAAGGAGCCCTGAAGGCAGAAACAGATGACATGGCAGCTTCTCTATTACATGCAAAACTGCCCTAAGAAATAATAGACGCTTGATTATGCTCCAATGTTGTTTGGCAGCTACACGAATTGTAAATCATTTTAATTTGGTTTGGCAAGGCTGCTACTAAAATTCTCTTGCCCGGTAATTCTGATGGTGCTTTCCAGGATGACCAATCTACCTTTCACAGAAGAACTAAAAGGGTCTTTCATGAACTAAAAGGGTCTTTCATGCCTCCCTACCCTTCCCGACCGGGGAAATTGCCTTCAGCTTCCACAGCCATTGATAATAATGTGGCTGACAATCGCATCTTCTTAACAGTTGCCCCAGAATTGGCTGGCCTGTGCAGGAATACAAAATGTCCGATGCCTAGCGACACCCGTATTCATCTCTCTCAGGATGTGGAAAGATTTACCCAAATGTCAGCCCAGACTGCCAGCTTGGAGAAAGCAATCCTGTCCCGTAAAAAGAGTGGTGAGGGCACCTTGGGCGCACATCCAACAGATCAACGTGAAGTGGGAATCATGCCTTACGCCACTGTCCCTTCCAACCAAGTAATTATCCCAGCCCAAAGCCCCCCACATCTGGAGGTCTCTGCTGGAGAAACTCCAGCAGCAGCACGACAACTTCCCAGCTTGAACCGGGCTACACGCAAAGTCCACCCTGCACACCCAACAGACTATGCTCCTCTCATACAATTGGATATAGTGGATGAGGTCTTTGCTCACAATGCCATCGAGGCTTTCAGGAGCATATCCTAAGGAGAACAACGGATGATTGTGTCAGATCTCAGGCAACCCTCCTCAACCTAATGGCTCCCTCTCCCCTCCAATTATTCCTCCCTAAACAACAACCCATAAGGCAGGCTAAGGAAATACAGAACAACAGTGGCACTATCTGTCTCAAGTGCAGGAGATGGTTGAAATTAGGTTTCCCCAAGCCTGGAGCTTGGTGGCTGGGGATTTTAATGCCAGAGTGGGGTCACGGCCTGAGGTCTTTAAGACAATGTATGACCCAGCAGATGGAGAGTCTTTGCCAGACCATTATCTCTGGACAAGACTCTCTAAGGACAAACAAATCAGCCATGCAGGGCAACTACTTGCTAGTTTCAGTATTATCAAGATTCACACTGTGCCAGGCTGGCTGTAAATTAAGAAAAACAACCTCTCTGCCTTTCTCACATTCCCATGCCTTCCTTTCATTTTTAAATCCTAACAGACTCCATTTTCTCTCCTCTTCAATGACTACAATTCCCACTCTCCTTTAATCTCTGACTACAAATTCCACTCCCCTTTAATTTCTTGACACTTCCAACTGTCCAGCACAGAGGCTTCTGCAGTTTAACCCGCAGTGCCACCACATCCCTTCAGTAATCTATACATGCTAAGAATTCCAGCTCATTATAGGACTACTAGGACTACTCTATTTGGAATTTTGTCCTGCCAGGTGATGCCAAAAATGCATCAGAGACAATGCATATGGAACGTGTTCAGCTTCCTCTCCTGCCGTGCACAAAGGGTCCAGGACTCAATGCAGGACAGGAGTGTGCTCAGGACACAGGCTCTATAGACCTGGATCTTGCTCTATGCCGGCAGCTTCTTATTCAGCCATACTCTCTTTGTGAGTCTTGAGGAAATGGTAGCTGCTTTACCAATGTATTTATCCAGCTCGACATGTAGAGAGAGTGTGTCAGAGATCGTGGGACACAAAATCATGAACAACCTCCAATTCATGCGTGGAGATGGTAATGGAGGGAGGTGAGTCTACGCCCTGGCCCATGACTTGTGTTTTCTTCACGCTGATTGTTAGTCCAAAGTCTTGGCAGGCCTTGCTATAATGATTCATGAGTTGTTGGAGGTCTTCAGCAGAGTGGGCAACAACAGCTGCATCATCAGCAAAGAGGAAGTCTTAGATTTATAAGATTAGACAGACGGACAGACAGACAGACAGACAGACAGACAGACGCTTTATAGAAGAAATACAAGTCATCAGTGTAACCAACCACATTTTGCTAGTAATTAATTGGTGTTTTTGTTCATGCCTCTGTGGAGGGCCTTTTGGGAAGAACATGACTCTCAAATTCAAAGAGTTGTATTTGGACGTTGTTACATACAGCACTGATGGTACCTGTCTGTCATGGGTTTGGAGGGAAAGTTCCATCCTATGGGGAGTGGAAGGCGGGACATCAAGGGGAGGAGCTGTACTGTATATATATGTGGAGCTTGTGTGGAGAGTTGAGAAGAAGCTGGAGTGGGAGTCTGTGTGCCAGACTGAGTACAACTGTGTGTCAGTTTGTACATACCTGATAGGTTCAGGTTTCTTTATAGGTGGCCAGAACTGATAGGTTCAGGGTCTGTGCTTTACTTTAAAGGGTTCTGTGTGAACCAAACTGTTGTATGTCTATGTTTGAGACTAAGCCACGTTACAGTATCTTATTTACTTGATCTTTTTATTTACCCTGTTTATTATTTAAATAAACCTTGTTCTTTTGTTTGTTAAAATCCATTCCTGGTCTGTGTGACTCCTTATAGGGAATGGTTGGTGGCAGCATAGTTAAAGTGTGGCATACTCCAGTGGGTCTGGGGTTGTCACATTGATTGGTGTCCAGCGTGTGGGATACGACTGGTCCAGTTGTCCAGTGGTCCAGCAAAACCTTGGCAAGTGTGCCCAGAGCAAGGGGGGTCTAGTCAGGGACAATCTGAGAGCGCGTAGGTAATCTTCTAGGCTTACCTCACGGGGAGGTAAGCTAGTGGAAGAACGTGTAACCTCAGATTGGGGACTAGATTAGGGAGCTCTGAGGCAACCCGTTTTGGCGGGAAAAGGCTGAGGCAAAGCTGTGTGAAGTAACAGTGATCTAGCCTGTCTGCTGAGAGGCCTAGCAGAGGGGGTGGATTCTGCCTGGCAACAGTTGCAAGTTAGTGCTGAAGGAACAGCAGCAATCTATAGAAGGCTGTTTCTGAGGCAAAAGGAAAAAAGTCGACGCTTTATTTTGAGGCTTGACTTTTGAAGGCAGCCTGTTCTGGGGGGGGATTATGCCCTTGACTCGAAGCCAAATGGCAGAAATGGGTGAAGTAAAAGAGCCACAGGTAGACCAAGGTTCTGAGGAGGAATTTGGCTCAGTGCAGGATGACAGCACGGGAGAACAGAACCCAGAACTCAGAAAATTGCTCCTAGCCCAACAGCATGAACTGAGGGTGAGAGAAATGGAGGAAAGATTAGAGAGAGAAAGAAGGGAGGAAAGGGAGAAACAAAGACAATTTGAATTAGAGAGAATGGAAAGAGAAGAAAGATTGGAGAGAGAGAAAATGGCGTTTGAGTTAAGAAAATTGGAAATGATGAATCAGAACAATAATAACAATAGAGATTCTGAGGTGGGCCAATTGTCTAAAACTGACCTGAAGAAATTCCCTGTGTACCACAAGGGAGATTGCCCTGAGGTGTTCTTTTCCCTCGTGGAAAGAGCGTTTGTGGACTTCTCAGTAAGGGAAACTGAGAAGATGACCATTATGCGATCTTTAATCAGTGGCAGCCTGGCAGAAGTCTATGCAGAGATGCCAGTGGAACTGATGAAAGATTTCGCTGAGTTTAAAAAACTGGTGTTTGCCAGACATGGGATAAATGCGGAACAGCTGAGGCAAAGATTCAGGTCACTCACAAAGAAACCAGAGCAGACTTTTACCCAAGTGGGGGCCCAACTGGTGAGGCTGCTAGAGAAATGGCTGTCTCAGGAGGGGACAGAGACCTTCCAGCAGCTCAAAGACCTGATAGCGCTGGAACAGTTTTATTCAGTCCTGCATGGGGAACTGAAGTTCCAGGTGAGGGAGAGGAAACCGAAATCTGTGACAGAGGCGGCCGAGATCGCAGATTTTATTTACCAAATAAGAAAGCCCTTAGGTGCTGAGGGGAAATCTGTAGGTAAACCCAAAGAAACCTACAGCAAGTACTCTCAGGGACCAGGGAAAAACCAGCAAGGGGGAGGGGCCCATGGTGAAGGGAAGCCCTCAGACATGAAACCACCAAGACCTCAGATTTTGGAGGGAAAACCAAAACCAGATGAGAAAGACTCAAAATACAGCAGAAAATGTTATTTCTGTCAAGGAAAGGGTCATCTAATCTCAGAGTGTGAGAAATTAAAGCAGATAAAGGGAAATGTGCCTCATGATGTGAGTGGAACCAAGCCAAAAGCTGTGTTCTGTGTCCAGACAGAGCAAAGCTCCTTGCCATTGAGGGAGCCTGTTGCCATGGCTACTCAATCTGGAACAGTTACATCTGCTGATCAGGCTGGGGAAAATGGTCCTCTTGTGGAGGTCAAGCGCTGCTTACTAGTGAGAACAGATTCACAATTGTTTGAGACCGCAGGGGTGGACGTAGGAATACTTGACCATCAGTATAGGGGGCTGAGGGATACTTGTTCCCAGGTGACCCTATGCCATCCAGACATTATTCCTAGGGAGTATATAATCCCAAATGAGAGCTTGAAGGTGGCAGGAATTGAGGGGCAGGTGATCTCACTGCCAGTAGCTGAGGTACCTGTGAGCTTTCAAGGCTGGAGGGGAGTTTGGCGGCTAGCGATTTCATCGACTCTGCCAGCAGCCGTGCTCATGGGAAATGACCTGGCTGAACATGTGAAACGGGTGCTAGTGATTACACGTTCACAAGCTACCACGGGGGCAGTTCAGGGGGGTACTGTCGAGCCCGAGACGGAAGCAGATGAGGGTAGTCCCGAAGCTGTGGTAGAAACCTTAACCACAGACAGCAAATTTGGCCAAGAGCAAAAGGCAGACGCCACTCTCCAAAAGTGTTTTGAACAGGTGACAGACACCCCGCTAACACCTGAAACCACAGCGAGATTTCGTGAGAAAAAGGGAATTTTATATAGAGAGACCCTGATGAATATCTCAAAAGGGGGAGATGGGATCAGAAGTCAGCTAGTGGTACCTGAAAAGTATCGCCCCATGATCTTAAAAAGGGGGCACTCTGACATGTTTGCTGCGCACTTAGGGGTGAACAAAACACAGCAGAGAATCACACAAAATTTTTACTGGCCTGAAATAGGGAAGCAGATCAAGGAGATCTGTAAACAATGTGATGTGTGTCAGAGGCAGGGGAATAACCGTGACAGGACCAAAGCGAAGTTGTGCCCTTTGCCTGTGATTGACACCCCGTTCAAATGTATAGGAGTGGATATTGTGGGACCTTTGCCCAAGGCCACAAAGAGGGGGAACCGGTTTATTCTCACCATTGTGGACCATGCCACGAGGTACCCCGAAGCCATTCCCTTGACTAACATTGAAACTAACACAGTGGCAGATGCCTTGGTGGGGTATATGTCCAGGATGGGATTTGCCTCAGAAATAATCACAGATTTGGGCACATCGTTGACATCAAAGCTCATGAAACGGTTATGGCAAATCTGTGGAATTAAACACAAGGAAACCACTGCCTATCACCCCAAAAGTAATGGGTTAACGGAGAAGTTCAATGGGACTCTAATGCGCATGATTAGGGCTTACTTGGCAGAGAATCCAAACAATTGGGACCAGAAGCTACAATCCCTTTTGTTTGCTTATCGATCAGTGCCACAAGCCAGTACCGGGTTCAGTCCGTTTGAACTTTTGTTTGGGAGAAGGGTGAAAGGGCCACTTGATTTAATCAAGCAAAATTGGGAGCAGATCACCCAGGATGACCCACAAGATGTTGTGACGTATATAGACACTTTAATGATTGACCTAAAGAGAAACCTAGAGCTAGCAGCAGAGAACCTGCAAGCTCAGAAGGTCAGAAAGAAAACCTGGTATGACCAGCAAGCCAGGGAGAGGAACTTTAACCCAGGGGAGGAAGTGCTTTGGCCTAGGCCCTGCAAAGAGAACAAACTGCAGCTGGGTAGCCCAGAAATAAAATACTTGGGTCACATAGTAGGGGGAGGAGTGATCAAACCCCTAGAGGCCAAGATAGAAGCCGTTCGTGATTGGCCCAGACCCAACACCAAGAAAAAAGTCAAATCATTTCTTGGGTTGGTGGGCTACTACAGAAAGTTCATCCCGAGGTTTAGCGAGATGGCGACTCCGCTGACCGATCTGACGCGGAAGAAGACTGATGACCGCATCCCGTGGACCAGCGACTGTGAGGAGGCGTTCCGGAGGTTGAAGGAGGCACTCATCAATTATCCAGTGCTGCGTGCTCCAGACTTCGACCGGGAGTTCATCATCTACACCGATGCGTCTAACAGCGGGGTAGGAGCAGTTCTTTGCCAGGAGGATGAAAATGGTGACCAGCATCCAGTGTCCTACCTGAGTAGGAAACTCCAGAAAGGTGAGAGACATTTGGCAACCGTGGAAAAGGAGTGCCTGGCCATAGTATATGCGATCCAGAAGGCCAAACCTTACATCTGGGGAAGACATTTTGTTCTGTGCACTGACCACTCACCACTGCAGTGGTTAAAGACAATGAAAACCCATAATAGTAAACTTATGAGGTGGGCTTTAAACCTGCAAGATTATGACTTTGAAGTGAAGGTGGTCAGAGGGTCAATGAACGGTGTTGCTGACGCCTTGTCAAGAAGACCCGAAGAATGAAGACGGCGAAGAAACATGGACTATGTATATATTTTAGTGACCAAAAGTTAAATGTACCTGTTTATTAAACATGCCTGGTTTGTATTAATAAAGGTGATTTGATGTATTGTAAATGTTAATGTTAAATGCCTAAGTGATATGTTTAACCTAGAGTGTAAGTATGGGATTGTGTGTTATAATGTATAACTGTTTGTGTTTGATCCTGGTTGTTTTTTTGGAGAAAAGCACTTTAGCTTTTCCCCTGCAAAACAACTTATAAAGAGGGGAGGTGTTACATACAGCACTGATGTTACCTGTCTGTCATGGGTTTGGAGGGAAAGTTCCATCCTATGGGGAGTGGAAGGCGGGACATCAAGGGGAGGAGCTGTACTGTATATATATGTGGAGCTTGTGTGGAGAGTTGAGAAGAAGCTGGAGTGGGAGTCTGTGTGTCAGACTGAGTACAACTGTGTGTCAGTTTGTACATACCTGATAGGTTCAGGTTTCTTTATAGGTGGCCAGAACTGATAGGTTCAGGGTCTGTGCTTTACTTTAAAGGGTTCTGTGTGAACCAAACTGTTGTATGTCTATGTTTGAGACTAAGCCACGTTACAGTATCTTATTTACTTGATCTTTTTATTTACCCTGTTTGTTATTTAAATAAACCTTGTTCTTTTGTTTGTTAAAATCCATTCCTGGTCTGTGTGACTCCTTATAGGGAATGGTTGGTGGCAGCATAGTTAAAGTGTGGCATACTCCAGTGGGTCTGGGGTTGTCACAGACGTAAGCCTTGCCAAGGTCAACATTGTCTGGCTTCACAGAGATAACCTGTGTCCAGGATTGCAGCCAAAAGACCTATTTAAATATTGCACATGAAGTGAAAAGCAGCTTAGTGCTGCTAATGCCAAGGAATATGACAAGCAGTGGTTTTGTGTTGAGGCTCAATAGTACCAGAGACGAGATGGGACCTTCTGGCACCCCAGAGTTCCAAGCGGCAGAACAGGCCTATGGCTGTTTCCTGCTGGAAAGTCGAGAAACCTTTGGCCAGTGAAAGGGGCCTCTGATGGTCAAGTCCGACAACACAGGCCACACCTCCTTAGCAGCTGACAGCGAATCCCCAGAGCTTTATGGCTGAGCAATCAGACTTGCAGGTGAAGCCTGTATATGCCCCCTGGTGACGAATTAAAAAAAAGCAAGCTAAGTCACAGGTAAAGGGGATAAGAAATGAAACCTTGTGCAGTGACAGAGCGCTGTCTTTTCAATACTTCAGGAACTCCCACCTCTAAACCTATGCACTTTGTGTTGTACAGTCTGACTAATCTAGGAAAGGCATTGGACAGTTTTGCTGGAACCTTGCAGTAAGAACTGGAGTGGGTGATGTGCTGGAATGCAGCTTGTTCTGGGGGTAAAAAAGAGCTCTTCCACAATTACCCTTACGTGGATTGTCCCAACAGGATTTTGGGTGCCATTTCTCACTTCTCATATGTGAATTTCGTTGTATGGTACACTGTGTATATACTTACAATGACAATAAATTACATTATTATTATATGAAAGGATTGCTTACAAGGTATATATCGAGAATTATAAGATAAACTATATTTTTCCTACTGATCAAATGCATAGGAGTAAATAACTTCTGGGAAGGATGGGTAGCCTACATTTCCTTTAAGTTCTAAAACTGCTGAGTGAACTGGAGGGAACTTCCCACCCGCCCGGCCAGTATTGCATATAAATAAGGCACACACACACACAAATCCATTGCAAAATTCTTTATGCGCAATATATGATCAGAAAGCAAGTTATCAGGACAGCCGAGTTTGATGACACTGGAAAAAAGATTTCTGGAGTTTGATGAATGTTGATGCCGGAAGATGTGCACAAAGGAGAAAGTGGTTGCAGGGGGAGAGGCGTTCACTGCTCAGCTTCCTCAGCATCTCCAAGTGGGGGGAATCACTTGCCAATGACACTGTAATTATAGAAGGAAAACTGTGATAGAACCTGCTTGAATTCCTCAAATTATACAAGGAAGGATACAGACTACCACAAGTACCTTAGTTGACTGGGTCTACTCTAAACAATGGTGCAGAGCAATGGGATAGAGCAGTGACAGGGCCAGAATTGGTCCAGTGAGTTGATGGTTCAGATCGGCATACCTGGGAGACTTAATAACTGAATTTCTGCCAGTCTCTGTCTTAGAGCTTTCCAACTATCTTGTCACACTATGTGTGTCTATTTAGACCAAAAGCCAAGGGAACATTTGGGGCAATCGCAGGCAAGTTTGGTTTATATTTAGTCGTTTGTTTTTGCTATGTTTTATTTTAAGTGTTGGAGCAAATTGATAGAGCGCCTTCTCTGACAAAGGCTGTGCGTTTTGGAGAAGGGAAGAGCTAAGCATTCTCACAATGACTAGGTGAATAAAGGGAAATATTGTCTAAAAAATAAAACAGGAAGGAAACGTTTCGATACTCTGGCTTCGCTGAGCTTTTGATTTTTTAAAAAAACCATTTATGCCAGTTTCGATCACCAGAAATCCATCATCCCCACATGGGTAAGTAAGAGAATGGAGTGATGAATGGATGGTGGGAAGTGGTGATTATTTTGAGTTATGAATCATAATGTATTTTGCAAAATTACTGTTCAGACTTTTCATGTTCCGTGTTCTGCCACAATGCAATGCCTTTCCATGATATCTTTCTGTAGGGTTTTTCTACAGGTCTATAAACGTTTTCCAGAAATATAATAGTCTGAAGCTTGAGTGGGGAAGATGCCCAGAGAAGCTCTGTCTAGCTTGTCTGCAAAGGAGACTTGGTTTGTTCCCTTTGGCACATTTCCCCCCTCTCTGTATCCTCCTGAACCACATCAGGGGACAATGACAACATCTCTTTCCTTCTCTGCATCCTGGCATCCAGTCAACACATCCAACAACTCTGCCTGGCCTTCATTCCTAGCTACACGTTCAGGAATCCTCCCCCAATTGGAGGATTTCCGGGATGGTTCAGTTGAGGTTTCAGCTGCTTCACCCCAAAACCTTGAGCACTGGCTCACAGCGCTGCGCAGGTTTCCGGACAGAGGCAACATTGGGTGTATCTCCTAGCCCTTCTTTCCCTTTCTCGTTTCAGCTAAGGGACTTCTCTGGGCTGCAAAGAATTAAAGGATTAGCAGAGGCAAGTCCAGGAAGGAAGGAGGGAAAGGGGGCTGTGGCCAGGAATGCGATTCGCATCACAACCAACATAAATGGTGAACGTCCGAATCAAGTCACAGCCCCTGTTTGAACATTGATAGCAATTTCAGATGGCATGCAGGCTGTCCATCAAATGGCGGCAAAGCCAAATCATTCTCATTGAGCTCCCCAAGGTAGTTGCTCCCTTTATCTTACCTTTGGCAGCATTTCTGGTACCAACTGCACTTCCCAATAGTTTTGGTCCCACGAGGACAGACGACGGAATAACATGCAGTACCACGACGACGTTCACATTCTGCATAGCTGTCGACGGCTTCAGTGACTCCTGTGGGTAAAACATGAAGTGAAATCTGAAATACTAAGCTGGATAAAGGAGGGTTTGGGTGAAGGAAGCTGTAAAGCAGGGGGAGATCAGCAATCTTCTTACACATCTATCGTGCAAGGTCAAAGGGTATCTGGAGCAGATCACCCTGCTCAAAGCAGTGCTGACTGGCTAGCATCCATGTTGGGACCAAGTTCATACTGCCACTATGTCCTGGGAAACCTATCCTCTGATCACTCTCATTATTTAAAATCCTTTCTTTGATTGCATCTGTTCCCTGCTGTCTTCAAGGAAGTCTTAGCCCTGCTTCCTTCTTCTTCATTTAGACCTCTGGAGATCAAATTATGAGTTGCAGACAGGCTGAAATCCATTTGGATTTCAGAGATATGGGTCCAGCAGACCTGTGTGACTCAAAAATTGAACGAGTAAACCAAGCCTGCCATTACTTCTGAATGACCAATAAAAGGGGGGGGGAGGCAAACTTATTTCCAAACTACAAGAGGTATATAAGAATCTGACTCCTATCCTCTGAAGATGCCGGCCACAGAGACTGGTGAAATGTTAGGAAGAACAACTTTCAGAACACGGCCAAAGAGCCCGGAAAACCCACAACAACCATATATAAGAATTGCTTCTGCAATTAGAATTTCAGCATTTATGGAATTCTCTCATGGTGTGTTATTTCTAACCTATAGCTCAGCTCTTATAGAGCTTAGGGTAAGAAATTGCCACGTACCCAAAGCTCTCTGGATTCAACCCAAGAAGCCTGCTGTTAGCCCTCTACTCTGCACCCAGGACCTCCAGGTTCACTGCACAAGGAAATATCAAGAACTGGCTACTCTTTGGGGGGTTCCGAAAACTGTAGCCAAAACCACAACACACTGCTTTTAAGGTGTTGTCAGGTTGTTGCTAGTTTTGCCAAAGCACCAGCTGATAAAGGTCGAGAGGTTTTTGGTTGCTTCCCATTCTAGAGCTCTAAGGTTCAAGCAACTTACCAATCCCCCTCTGGATGTGTTGGATGTATTGGATGGTCAACCAATCTAACCGTAAATTTCAAAAGGGAAGACCATCCAGTGCACAGACTAACTTGCTAATACGTAGTTTTGAATACTAACCAATCAGAGGGAAGCTTTGACTGTTAGTGGTCTGTAACTGTCTCTTCTCTCTCTGAGGTGATAGTCCTCAAGACACTTACTTGTTCTCTCTCAGATCTTCACACATTAAGATATTGTTTCATACCTTTAACATGTTTATTATGTAACAAACTGAAACCTTTAAGAATGATAACCTCATGTGAGCAAAATAGAATTCTTTATTCAATGATAAAAAGACCTCCTGAGTCTTTTGTTATGTGCTAGTGTTTGGTGAGAGGAGATTACCAAAAAGGGGAACTTCCAGTTAATTCTGCCTAACCCCTGTTGTGAGCCGCCTAGAGTGGTCTATTGACTAGATAGGCGGGATATAAATAAAATAAATAAAAAATAAATAATAATAAATAAAATAAATAACCGGCTGGCACTTCTTGCTGCGCATTTTTGGGGAATTCACACGAGTTCCAGACAACTCTCCACAGGATGCAACATTGATCTGTCCACAAGATTCCCCAGATCAGCCATTCTCAAACTTGGTTTTAGCTACAGCCAGAAACAGGACGTGAATGAAATATAGCTTGAGTAAGGATGGTACAGATTGCATCATGAACCTTATAAGACAGTCTGTGGAGAATTGTTTCCAGTCTGCGGCCCCCTCCAAGTGGTCCAGGGGTGCCCCAGGGGGGCTTATGTACCTCCCCCAGGTGAGGGTGGCCACCAAAGATGCCCCTCAAGTAGGGACCGAAGAATATCTGTTCTCAATGAAGAATACCTGCTGCTTACCTGGGCCCTGCAGGAGTCCGAGAAGGAGAACGGCACACAGAAGATAAAGGAACTTCATCTTTGGTTCAGTTGGGGATCCACTGTTGCTGCTGGGAGGGATCAGACCCCTATAAGTATAACAATATCAAGATTGCGTAATATTGGATTCCTGGATGTGACAGATTTGTCACAGGTTGCTTCTATTTGCTGTCCTTCCCCCTTTTTTCTCATTAATCATTAAACTACTAGGGCAGGTTGGATGAAGACATCAGGTGGTGATCAGCTTCCGAATAGCTCGATGGTTCGTGCATCTGGCTGTGGAGCCAGAGGTTGGGAATTCGATTCCCCCACCGGGCCTCCTTGACAGGGACTGGACACCATGATCCATGGGGCCCCTTCCAGCTCTGCCCTTCAGGCCAGTAGTTAAGGTGGCCAATAGTTTTCCTCCTCTTTTTTTAACAGAAGGTAATGCTCCATGTGATAATCCTTTAATATCCCTCTTGATGTATCTTTTCATTCCAAGTCTGATTTAAAGCTCAAAATTCAGAAATAGGGACACCAGAGACCCTGATTTTGCCCTTCTGAGCTTAGTTGCACCCAGATATCGGACTTGGCTGGTGCCACAGCCCATTTGATCATGGGCTTCCTCGCTTGCATAAGATGTAATACAAATCTGAGAAAGGGTACAAATGATTCCTAATTTTACATTTGTATTTGTAAATCAGACTATGTGTGTCAGTATCTGACCTCCAGCGGATCCACTGCAATTAACACAGCTTCGTCTTGCACTTGGCCAACTAGCCTAAGGGTCTCCCCTGGTATGATTGAATATATTGAAAGACTATGTGGGGAATGAGACAGGACTGGAACAGTTGGATTTACAGGTTTTCCCCATTGAGCACACGATGTGAAAGCAAAGGCAGATCACCCCACAAACTTTCTCACACCTGGGAAGGAAGATACGGAAGAGGCACAAGGGTCCAACAAAATGGACAGAAAGCAGTACCACTGCAGTACCCAGGTAGCTTCCAGGTGCCTTGAACTGCCAGCTGATTCGGAAAGGCTGAAGGGATTGGCCTTCCGGCCGAAGCGGAATTCATTTTTACCTGGGGTTCTGGGAGCTGTAGTTCAGCACCTTGGGATAGTCCCACCCTTGGGGACAGGTGGTCTAGATGGGCATGATTGGAATTGTACATCCAAGGAGGCACCTGGTTGAGAAACTCTGCCCAGTTCACAGATGATGCTGTGGGAGGTTATAGCCCAGCACCCCTCCAGGATATCAGGGTAGGAAAGACTGTGTTGCCCAAGAAGGATGGGACAACTCATTAAAAAGATCTCAAGGGGATCCGGTCCCCTGGAAGGTCATTATCTATTCTGTACTGTAATCTTGGACAGTCTATCTGTTTAAACTAGATATCCTTTGCACAATATATTGATTTTTTTTCTACAGCCAACAAGATTGCACACAACCCCCAAGGAACTGCCCACAGATCAGGGATGTGGATGTTGGAATTAAACGGGTTTCTTAAAGATGTTTTTGTTCTTCCCAGTTCCTCTCAGAACTAAAGCATCTCTCTAACCTTAAATATGTCATCCAGATGAGTGGGGTCTTTGTCCTTATTTTTGGGGCGATTTGTTGTCAATTCGTCAATTGTTGTCAATTTGGGGCAATTTGTTGTCCTTATTTTTGGGGCGATTTGTTGTCAATTCGCAAGATCGAATCCACGTGACGGAGTGAGCTCCCGTTGCTTTGTTCCAGCTCCCGCCAACCTAGCGGTTCGAAAGCATGCAAATGCAAGTAGATAAATAGGGACCACCTCGGTGGGAAGGTAACAGGGTTCCGTGTCTAAGTCGCACTGGCCATGTGACCATGGAAGATTGTCTTCGGACAAAACGCTGGCTCTAGGGCTTGGAAACGGGGATCAGCACCGCCCCCTAGAGTCGAACACAACTGGACAAAAATTGTCAAGGGGAACCTTTACCTTTACCTTTACCTTTGTTGTGGCTAAAGTTGTGGACGTGCAGATAGATCCATGGTGTAGTAGGTCAAAATAGAGCTTGGAGGTAACTGGTTACAAGTAATTTTATCTGTAACTAGTTACTTTAGGTGAATGAGTAATATAACTAGTAATTAGAATGTTACATTTGGATGTAATGCGTAACACCTTGTCACTTTCAAAAATTATTTTAGAAGCATTTTTAAGCATCTCAGAAGCACTCTTCAGGCCTGGCTTTAGCCTGAAGAGCTTCTTCAAGAGGGTTTTTAACTGGATTGGAAGAAGGAGAGAGGTGCAAACTCAGAGCTAAAGAGACATGAAGGCTTTATGCACAATACAAGGAATACACCGAGCAAGGGTCTAAGGGGCATACAAATTACAGTCTGCATACAAATGTAAGGAGGAAAGCAGGCCACAACTCGGTGTCTATGTACAATTTCCATTCTCTTTATACAAATGCCAGGAGCACGGGAAACAAACAAGATGAACTAGAAATCTGAGTTCAGGAGGGTGAATATAATTTGATAGGGATAAGTGAAACTTGGTGGGATGATTACCATAATTGGACTACAGCAATCGAAAGATATAAACTGTTCCAAAAGAGCAGAAAGAATCAGAAAGGAGGTGGAGTCACACTACACATTAAAAATATATACGGTATTCCTGCACAGAAATACAGGATGAAGAGCTATCAGATTAAAGCATTTGGATTAAAATAACTCGAAAAGAAAGATAAGGAACATGGTTGTTGAAATCTACTACTGACCCCCCCCGCCCCTGATCAAGGAGAAGATGCAGACGAAATCTTTGAAAATCAGATTATGAGAATTTGAAAGAGACAGGTTGTAATAGTAATGGGAGATTTAAATTACCCTGATATTTCTTAGGAGGCAAATTCTGACAAATATGGCCCTTCCAAAAATGTTATAATTTTCTCCTACAAATAGTGGATGAAAAAACTAGAGGATTAGTTATCCTTGATAGTAACCAATAGAGATGACCTGGATGAAATGACAGCAAGGGGAACTCTGGGGGAAAGTGATCATGTTCCACTTCATACATGTATATTTTGACACACAATCTCCATAATGTACACATTTTCATGTATTTTCTCAAAATTAATGAACATATTCTTGTACGCCCTTTCCCCATCAACTAAAGCACTTTGTACAATTTTTTGAATGATACATGGCAAAAAGACCCCTCTAGTTTTGCTAATAGTCTTGCAAACTACAAATTGGACAAATTTGCACATTTTAACTTAATGCAAATTTTGTATAAATCCCTGGTCAACAAGTCATTTAATTCCCACTGATTTCTATGTGTTGACTAGAAGCAGGATGAAGTCTGAGTATCTCACTGGAAAGCTAGCACAACTTAGTTGTACAGTGTGTGTTTGAATTCAGAAGGACTTGGTCCTGATTCTTGGCATTTCCAGTTGAAAAACCCTGGAGAGATTTGACCAATATCAAAATAAACAATACTGGATAAGATAGACCAGTTGTTTGTAGGCTGTTACTGGTGTTCTCCTGTCTTTGCATCAATACAGACATTTTCTGAATAAGGAAGCTGCATGTCAGAAAAGAATAGTCCCATTTTTTCTCTAGGAGGAGCAGACAACAATCAATCCATTTATATTAGTCTCCAAGGTAAGGTTTAAAATTTACTTAGCTCGCAAGTTCAAGAAGAGGAAATACTTTTGGATTTCTAGGAGGTTTGCCATGACTAACGTGAGGACCTACGGGAATCAAAATAAAGCAGCCACAAGGAAAAATAACAACACCCAAGGCACCGTGCAATTTCAGAGGGGCCTAGAGAATTTTTTGGGTGGGCGGAGTGGGGAACATTACAAAATCAAGAATTCTTCAGCCGGTACAACTATGCGCTATGTCAGCAGGAACATTCTGACAGCTTTACTTCAAATGTTCATAGTTCTGGATGCTTGTAGGGGCTGAGACTCCCCTCTGCAATTTGATTAGAAAGGAAAGGCAGGATTTATAAAGTCTCTTCTAGTCCATCTGAAAGATACACACGTCAGTAAATGCAGTTTTTAAAAATTAATTGAAAAATTATTCACCTTTTGAGTGAGTCTGATTCCAAGCTTCTGTATAGTCATATATCCGATGGCACCAGCACAGATGGAATCATATGCTAAGGGAGGTGTATGTTTTTATGGTGACGCTATAAACCTGGCGTTCCCAACTTTGGGTCCCCAGATGTTCTTGGACTACAACTCCCAGAAGCTTACCTCACTAGCAGTGTTGGCCCAGGTTTCTCAGAGTTGTAGTCCAAGAACATCTGGGGGCACAAAGTTGGGAACCACTGCAATAAATTAATGATCTCCAAAGCATCATATCATGAAAATACCCCAATTAAGGTGATAAACAGAAGAAAAGTAACTACATTTTCTAGACTACAATGTCATAAAGGGCCCTCCCTGGATTCCAGGAGTAAAAGAGTGTTAAGTGAAAACACGTTGACATTTTGAGGCCTACCATTTTTCCTTTGCTCACTTGTGGAATGTATTTCCTAGGAACATCTCTGAAGTCTGAGATGGAATCTGCCTCTTCGGCTGAAAGATCATTTCCCAACCTCAACATGGACCTTGTGTGTACAGTCCTTTAACTGAGAGTTCATTTCCCAAAAAGGTTGGAATTTCATGGGCTCCTGGCTCAGGTAGCAGCTACATCCAAAGTTAGTCGACCTCCGAGGTGTCAAGAGAAGCTGGGCTTGCCAGGGAACACAAGTGGGAAAATACTGCTTCCCTTCTGCCCTTTTTGAATGTTCTTTCCAAAACTAACTTCCCAGAGTAGACCTTTGGTCTAGATCAGGCTTGTCCAACCTGCGGCCCGTGGGCCGCATGCGGCCCAGGTCAGCTCGTAGTGCAGCCCTGTACAATTTTTTATTTTAAAAGAAATTCCAAAGTTTCAAGTTACACTGCCGCCGCTTGCACATCACAACGGGGGGGGGAGAGGGAAGGAGCGGGAGGGGAGGGGATGGGGGGCTGTGTGACTGCCCCATAAAGCCGCCGGAGTCGAAGCTAGCAGCCTCTGCTGTCTGAGATCGCAGCTGCCAGTAAGCGCGCTTGGAGCGGGGCTGCAGAGGACGGCAAGGGCTGCCCCCCCAAGCAGCCCAAGCCAAATTTATGTGCAGCCCAAACCCAATTTTCATCTTCTAATGTGGCCCAGGGAAGGTGAAAGGTTGGACACCCCTGGTCTAGATGGACAGGATAGAATTCCAATAAATAAATAAATAAATACTACACTGTTCTGACCAGAAGGATAGCCCTTACCTTTGATCTTTACTCACTCTAGTTTCTGCAATTTTGCAATTTGTTCTTTGTTCTCTCAGGGTGGACTTCCCGATTTCTGCCCTCAGAGTTTATAAGCATACGTTGAGCTGCTGTGTGTTTTCAGTGACCTCTGATTGCTTAGTTTATTTGATTGATTGATTGATTGATTGATTGATTGATTGATTGATTGATTGATTGATTGATTGATTGATTGATTGATTGATTGATTGATTGATTGATTGATTGGTTTGGTTTGGTTTGGTTTGGTTTCTATACTGCCCATCTGGCAGCCAGTTGGGCTGTTGTCTAAGTATAGGAAGTCATAACCCCCCACTGTATCCAGCGGTCTTCAACATTTTTATTTATGAGTTGGATGAGGAGGTGCATGAAATGCTTGTCAAATTTGCACTGGTAAGCCTCATCGTGACTTCCACGTCGAGTTCTACAAATTACACTTGAAGAAGAATGCCAAAAAGCCAGAACAAATTGAGAGGAGGGCAACAAGGATGATCGGGGAGCTGGAAACCAAGATCCATGAGGAAAGACTGAAAGAACTGGGCCTGCTCAGCCTTGAGAAAAGAAGATGGAGGGGAGAGATGATAGTGCTTTTCAGAGACTTGAAAGGTTGTCATACAGAGGAGGGGCAAGATCTATCCTTGATTATCCCAGAGTGCGAGACAGGTAATAATGGGCTCGAGTTATAGAAAGTTAGATCTCAGCTATCAGGAAAAACTTCTTAACTGATAGAGCAGCACAACAATGGAGTCAGTTATCTTGAGAGGTGGTGAGTGTTCCAACAATGGAGGCATTCAAGAGACAATGGGACAACCATCTATCAGACATCTTTGACTTTGATTTTTGCATTGAGCAGCGGGTAGACCTGGAAGGCCTTCTGGCCCCTTCCCCACTCCGTTATTCTACGATTCTATGGATCCTTCATTCAACAGTACCTGGGCAGTTGCTGTTCTGTAGGTACAAAGGACTCCCATAAAGTATACTCAACAGAAGATAGGAAGCTGTCTCATGCTGAGTCAGATCTTTGATCCAACTCCTTGACCATTATTTAGAGCAAAGGCCCCCAGATTTTTCAGGGAGGTGATGACCAAGCCCTTCCTGGAATGGACTTGATGATCTCCCATCATGGTAGCCAGGTTCAGCTCTGTCAGAGTAGATTTCTAGAATTGAAACAAGGAATGAACAAACAAATCTCAGCCTTCGGGCTAAGATCAAGTGTAAAAGGTAAAGGTAAAGGTTCCCCTTGACAATTTTTGTCCAGTCGTGTTCGACTCTAGGGGGCGGCGCTCATCCCGCTCTTCAAGCCATAGAGCCAGCGTTTTGTCCAAAGACAATCTTTCCGTGGTCACATGGCCAGTGTGATTTAGACACGGAACGCTGTTTACCTTCCCACCGAGGTGGTCCCTATTTATCTACTCACATTTACATGCTTTCGAACCGCTAGGTTGGCGGGAGCTGGGACAGGCGACGGGTGCTCATTCCGTCGCGTGGATTCGAACTTACAACTGCTGGTCTTCTGACCCTGCAGCACAGGCTTCTGCGGTTTAGCCCACAGCGCCACCACGTCCCTAAGATCAAGTGTAGGTTTCTAAAATCACAGAAAGGACCTCAAGGCTCCCTGAGTCCAACTCCCTGTGGAAGCGAAATCCACAGCTAAAGCTTCTATGACAGGTGATTGCCTAACCTTTGTTTAGAGACCTTGAATGAAGGAGAGACACCCTCTGAGGCTGTTTACTCCACTGTTGAGCAGCCCTCAGGGTCAGGAAATTCCCCTCATTGTTTAGGGAAGACTTCCTTTCCTGTAACTTGAATCCGTCCTATCCCTGGGAGCCACCCAAGGCAACCTGCCGTTATCTTTCATACAACAGCTCTTCAAATATTTCAAGATGACATTCCTATCACTTCGCAGTCTTTTCTCTCCAGGGTAAACGGACCCATCTCCCTCAGCTGTTCCTCAGAGGCCTTGTTTTCCAAACCTTTTACATCCCTGTTGATTCACCTCGGGACATCTTCCCCCTTGTCCACATCCTTTTCAAACAATGGTTCCCAGAAATGAATGGAGTATTTGAG
This sequence comes from Pogona vitticeps, assembly GCF_051106095.1. NCBI lineage: Eukaryota > Metazoa > Chordata > Lepidosauria > Squamata > Agamidae > Pogona > Pogona vitticeps. Next base: position 7,677,521 of record NC_135783.1, read on the forward strand.
CCAAGGTCTTGCCAAAGCCAAATAGCATGGTACTATTAGTTCCCGGATCTGGACGTTGCATCTCTGTTGATGCAACCTAATCTTCAACAAGGCATTTCTCCTTGGTTAACAAGGAAATTAAAGGGGGAATTCCCATAAGGAGTACAGGACACATGCTTCTAACTTTGGGCACATGAAGAAGATGAGATGACTGTCAAGAAGGAAGGAAAGACTTTGGAAAGTAGCATGTCTCGCAGTCCCTGTGTCCTGAAGATGCAAGACTGCTTATCCTCTTGGAGGAAGTGCACAGCACTAAAGCAGTATTTTGTTGGCTGTGGGTGCAGGGCTGGCCCAACTGTTTGGCAGAGTGAAGCAGCTGCCTCTGACACTGGATTTGCAGTGTTTTCTCAAAAGGTGAAGCGGAACACGGGTCCTTGTGTCTTTGTCCCATCACCTCCAACTGCCCATGGTAGTTCCAAAGGGGAAAGAAACAGAGGATAAAGATGCAACCCGGAGGCAACCCAGATGTTCCAGGAATGGAAGGAATATCCTTGGAGGAAAATATGAATTGCTGGGTAGGGTGGGTGGAGTGAAAAAAAAGAACATAGGTATAAAGAGAATCAAAAATTCATAGAATTATAGAGTTCGAAAGAACCATGAGGCGAATCTATAGGAGTAAGAATAAAACACATTTACTTGCTTAAAATTACTAGATTCATACACAGGAACCAGCCAAACAAGTCAACAGCAAAAAACAAAACAACTGTCACCAACCAAAGAAAGAGTGTGATAAGAACACTCAGCAGACAGGAGACAGCTATCAACTATCAAATGGTTACATAATAAAATGGGAAGAAGTTTGGAAAGGCCTGGAAAAAAAGCCATGGTTTTGTTTTCTAAACTCTATTCACCTAGTCATTGTGAGGATGCTTAGCTCCTCCCTTCTCCAAAACTCATAACCTTTGTCAGAGAAGGCACTCTATCAATTTGCTCCAACACTTAAAATAAAACATAGCAAAAACAAACTATTAAATATAACCCAAACTTGCCTGCGAGTGCCATAATGTTTGCTTGGCTTTTGGTCTAAATAGATGCACATAGCCTGATAAGATACAGTGGTGCCTCGCACAACGAGTGCCTCACACAACGATAAATTCACACAACGATGGCTTTTTCTGAAAAATTTGCCGCCTCACACAACGATGTTTCCTATGGGGAATTTTCGCACAAAGATTTTGGGACCATGCTTCACAGAACGATTGCATTTTGGGTCTCCTGTTTCACTTAACGATGTTTTCAAAAAAGAGCGGGAAAGGTGGCTGTTTGGCAATACTAATTTGTTCTTCTAACTGCCTGTACTCAGGATGCATTGCGCCTGTGCAGGGAAGGGATAAAAAACCTTCCCCATGCATCCTGGGTTTACTTTCCCACATGCAGTTCAAAGGTTGGCTTTGCCTCTTTGCTCTGTCTTGTGGGTGCTTTCTGTGCTGGAGAACTTTCAAAGGTAAGCTTGCATTTCTTTCTCCTGGGTGGGTGGTGGGTTTTACAGTGTATCTGTACTGTACTGTATTGCAAAACTCTGATGATTTTTGCAAGGGGGAATTTGGGTCTGTCTGGCTTTGGTTATGGGGTTTTTTCATTGGGGAAATTGCAGGGGTTTTTTTGGCTGGGGGTTTCTATGGATTTGTGTGGGATTTGAATGCCCAAGTTCAAACCTGCTTTTTGGTTGGGGGGATATTATGCTTTGTGTGTGTGGAATTCTGCAAGGAAATGGTTGCTGTTCTCTTGTGGCCATGCCTGCCTCTGGGATTTGGATGCCCAAGTTCAAATCTGATTTTAAAAAAAATTTAACTGCTGCCATGCTGCTTCTTGGTTGGGGGGGGGGGCGTCTATGCATCTCAATGGGGCAGAATTTTTTTTACCAAAAATTAACGAAGACTCAGAAACTGTTTTAAATGCGTGGACTCGTTAGTGCAGCTTGTGAAACCTTTGCAAAGTTAATATGGCTTTGTTCTGAGTCTTCGTTAATTTTTGGTGATTTTTTTTCTCCCCCATTGAGATGCCTTGAAGCCTACTCAATGCATTTGAATGGTGGATACATTGTTTCACACAACAATGTTTCCTATGGGGATTTTCGCTTAAGGACGGCAATCCGTTCCAATTGGAACGGATTATCCGGTTTTCAATGCATCTCTATGGGAAATGGTGTTTCACAGAGCAATGTTTTCACAGAACTTTTTTTTTTTTTTGGAACCAATTAACATAGTTGTGCGAGGCACCACTTGTAGTTGGAAGGCTCAAAGATGGAGACTGGGAGAAGTTCAGTTATTAAGTCTCCCAGGTATGCCGATCTGAACCATCAACACACTGGACCAATTCTGCCCCTGTAGCTGCTCTACCCCATTGCTCTCATTTATTTATTTATTTATTTATTTATTTATTTATTTATTTATTTATTTATTTATTTATATCCCGCCCATCTGGTATATTCTACCACTCAACAGGTCAACTAAGTTACTTTGTTCACTTGTGGTAGTCTGTATCCTTCCTTGTATAATTAGAGAAATCCAAGCAGGTTCTATCACGGTTTTCCTTCTATAATTACAGTGTCCTTGGCAAGTGATTCCCCCCACTTGGAGATGCTGAGGAAACTGAGCAGTGAACAGCCTCTCCACCTGCAACCACTTTCTCCTTTGTGCACATCTTCCGGAATCAGCATTCATTGGACTCCAGAAATCTCTTTTCCAGTGTCGTCAAACCCGGCAGTCATGATAACTTGCTTGAGTAAAAACATGGAGTGGAGGAAAAGTTATACAGATGACAAAATAAAACACATAACTCAATGGGAAGTCCTGGGGAAAGTTATAACAATGTTTAATAAGGGGAAATCCAGATTTTTAAAAAAACAAGCAGATGAGAGTGATTCAGAGAATGAAGGAGAAAACCAGCAAGGGAAAAAGAACAAAATGTTGTGAAGGGAAATACCAGTAACAGGGATAACGAAATATAGAAACTCTGTTGATAATGGTAGATAATACTCTGTTAAGACTTGTTTAATATAACATAGAAGTTCTGGTTTGCATGATAGATAATACTTTTACAAAGCTTGGTCGATATTGGTTGGAAAAGGGAAGTAGGCTCAAGAAGTGCGCCATTAGTATTAATGACAGAATTGTAAAAGTGAAGAGCAGGTATGGGGGAAGAATTCATGCTTTTGAATTGTGGTGCTGGAGGAGACTCTTGAGAGTCCCATGGACTGCAAGGAGAACAAACCTATCCATTTTGAAGGAAATCAACCCTGAGTGCTCACTGGAAGGACAGATCCTGAAGCTGAGGCTCCAATCCTTTGGCCATCTCATGAGAAGAGAAGCCTCCCTGGAAAAGTCCCTGATGTTGGGAAAGAGTGAAGGCAAGAGGAGAAGGGGACGACAGAGGATGAGATGGTTGGACAGGGTCATCAAAGCGACCAACATGAATTTGACACAACTCCGGGAGGCAGTGGAAGACAGGAGAGCCTGGCGTGCTCTGCTCCATGGGGTGACAAAGAGTCGGACACGACTTAACAACTAAACAACAACAACAACATCCCCCCTCACCTCTTTCAGGGATGGCACCTTCAGAAGGGCCTCCTGGCCTGATATTAGAGGACAGGCAAGCTCGTATGGAAGAAGGCAGTCCTTTAAGTAACCAGGTCCTAAGCCGTTTAGGGCTTTATATGTCAAAGTAAGCACTTTCAATTGGGCCCAAGCCCAATTCAAAGGATGCTTCTCGATTGGAAGCTATTCGTTCCCTGCCCTCTTCATCCAACCTGCCCTAGTAGTTTAACAGTTAATAATAAGTATAAAATAAAGCAAATAGAAACTACCAATGACATCCAAGAACCGCATATGATGCAATCTTTATATCCTTATAAATAGAGCAGAGTGACGTCTCTGAGAAGCAGCAGTGGGTCCCAAACTGAACTGAAGATGAAGTTCCTTTATCTTCTGTGTGCTGTTCTTTTTCTTGGACTCCTGCAGGCGCCAGGTAAGCAACTGCTCAGAGGAGAAGATAGTCAGGGGTTCCCAGGTGAGGGCGATCCGGGGCATCTTCTGAACAGATCAATGTCGCATCCAGGGAGGGATTGGTCAATGGCTTGAACCTTAGGGCTCCAGGACGGGAGGCAACCAAAAACCTCTCAACCTTTATCAGCTGGTGCTTTGGCAAAACAAATGACATCCTGACAACACCCTACAAGCAGTGTGTTGTGGTTTTGGCTACAGTTTTGGAACTCCCCGAAAAGTAGCCAGTTCTTGATATTTCCTTGTGGAGTGAAGCTGGAGGTCCCGGTGCAGTAGAGCGTTTGACAGCAGGCTTCTTGGGTTGGCAATGAAAGACCCGGATGTGAATCCAGAGAGCTTTGTGTAAGTGGCCATTTCTTACCCTAAGCTTTCTAGGGGCTGAGCTATATGTTAGAAATAACACACCATGAGAGAATTTCTTGAATGCTGAAAGGGGGTGATTCTAATGCCAGGAGTGATTCTAATATACCTCCTGTATTTTGGAAATGAGCTTTTCAAGGATCTTAAATAATGAGAGTGATCTGAGGATAGGTTTCCCAGGACATAGTGGCAGTATGAACTATAAGGAGGTGCCGTCACAGATGCTAACCAGTCAGCCCTGATTTCAGCAGGGTGACCTGCTCCAGATGCCCTTTGACCTTAGAAGGAAACAGATAGATGTGTAAAAAGGAGACTTACAATCTTCCTCTACTACTGAATTTACAGCTTCTTTCACCCAAACCCTGCTTTATCCAGCTTAGTATTTCAGATTTCACCTTATGTTTGACCCACAGGAGTCACTGAAGCCATCAAGAGCTATGCAGAATGTGAACGTCGTCGTGGTACTGCATGTTATTCTGTCGTCTGTCCTCGTGGGACCAAAACTGTTGGGAAGTGCAATTGGTACCAGAAATGCTGCCAAAGGTAAGATAAAGGGTGCAACTACCTTGGGGAGCTCAATGAGAACGATTTGGCTTTGCCACCATTTGAAACACAGCCTGCATGCCATCTGAAATTGCCAACGTTGTTCAAACGGGCTGTGAATTGATTCGGACGTTCACCATTTATGTTTGTTGTGATGCGAGTCGCATTCCTGGCCACAGGAATGCGACTCGCATCACAACAAACATAAATTTCCTTCCCGGTCTTCCCTCTGCTAATCCTTTAATTCTTTGCAGCCCATAGAGGTCCCTTAGCTGGATTGAGATGGAAAGGAGGACTAGGAGATACACCCAATGTTGCCTCTATCTAGAAACCTGCTGAGCACAGTGAGACACTACTGGAGGTTTTGGGGTGAAGCAGCTGAAACCTCAACTGAATTGTCTTGGAAATCCCCCAATTATGGAAGGATTCCTCTACGAGTAGCTAGGAATGAAGGCTAGGCAGAGTTGCTGGATGTGTTGACGGGATGCCAGGATGCAGAAAAGGAAAAAAATGTTGTCATTGTCCCCTGATGTGGTTCAGGAGGATCCAGAGAGGGAGAATGTGCCAATGAGAACAAACGAAGTCTCCTTTGCCAACAAGCTGGGCTTAGCTTCTCTGGCTTAGCCACCTATCCCCTCTGGGCATCTTCCCCACTCAAGCTTCAGACTATTATATTTCAGAAAAACGTTTATAGACCTGTAGAAAAACCCTACAAAGAGATATCATGGAAAGGTATTGCATTGTGGCAGAACACGGAACATGAAAAGTCTGAACAGTAATTTTGCAAAATACATTGTGATTCATAACTCAAAATAATCACCACTTCCCACCATCCATTCATCACTCCTTTCTCTTACTTACCCATGTGGGGATGATGGATTTCTGGTGATCGAAACTGGTATAAATGGTTTGTTTTTTTAAAAAAAAAATCCCGCCCATCTTCTTCATCTTCAAAAAATGCTCAGCGAAGCCAGAGTATCGAAATGTTTCCTTCCTTCCTTCCTGTTTTATTTTTTAGACAATATTTCCCTTTATTCACCTAGTCATTGTGAGGATGCTGAGCTCTTCCCTTCTCCAAAACTCACAACCTTTGTCAGAGAAGGCGCTCCATCAATTTGCTCCAACACTTCAAATAAAACATAGCGAAAACAAACAACTAAATATAAACCAAGCTTGCCTGCGATTGCCCCAAATGTTCCCTTGGCTTTGGGTCTAAATAGACACACATAGTGTGACAAGGTAGGCTCTAAGACAGAGACTGGCAGAAGTTCAGTTATTAAGTCTCCCAGGTATGCCGATCTGAACCATCAACTCACTGGACCAATTCTGGCCCTGTTACTGCTCTATCCCACTGCTCTGCACCATTGTTTAGAGTAGACCCGGTCAACTAAGGTACTTGTGGTAGTCTGTATCCTTCCTTGTATAATTTGAGGAATTCAAGCAGGTTCTATCACGGTTTTCCTTCTATAATTACAGTGTCATTGGCAAGTGATTCCCCCCCACTTGGAGATGCTGAGGAAGCTGAGCAGTGAACGCCTCTCCCCCTGCAACCACTTTCTCCTTTGTGCACATCTTCCGGAATCAGCATTCATCAAACTCCAGAAATCTTTTTTCCAGTGTCATCAAACTCGGCTGTCCTGATAACTTGCTTTCTGATCATATCATGCACATAAAGAATTTTGCAATGGATTTGTGTGTGTGTGTGCCTTATTTATATGCAATACTGGCCGGGCGGGTGGGAAGTTCCCTCCAGTTCACTCAGCAGTTTTAGAACTTAAAGGAAATGTAGGCAACCCATCCTTCCCAGAAGTTATTTACTCCTATGCATTTGATCAGTAGGAAAAATATAGTTTATCTTATAATTCTCGATATATACCTTGTAAGCAATCCTTTCAGATACACATATGAGAAGTGAGAAATGGCACCCAAAATCCTGTTGGGACAATCCACGTAAGGGTAATTGTGGAAGAGCTCTTTTTTCCCCCAGAAGAAGCTGCAGTCCAGCATATCACCCACTCCAGTTCTTAAAGCAAGGTTCCAGCAAAACTGTCCAATGCCCTTCCTAGAATAGTCAGACCGTACAACACAAAGTGCATAGGTTTAGAGGTGGGAGTTCCTGAAGTATTGAAAAGACAGCGCTCTATCACTGCACAAGATTTCATTTCTTATCCCCTTTACCTGTGACTTAGTTTCCTTTTTTTTTTATTGGTCACCAGGGGGCATATACAGGCTTCACCTGCAAGTCTGATTGCTCAGCCATAAAGCTCCGGGGTTTCCCAGTCAGCTGCTAAGGAGGTGTGGCCTGTGTTGTCGGACTTGACCATCAGAGGCCCCTTTCACTGGCCAAAGGTTTCTCGACTTTCCAGAGTGAAACAGCCATAGGCCTGTTCTGCCGCTTGGAACTCTGGGGTGCCAGAAGGTCCCATCTCGTCTCTGGTACTATTGAGCCTCAACACAAAACCACCGCTTGTCGTATTTCTTGGCATTAGCAGCACTAAGCTGCTTTTCACTTCATGTGCAATCTTTAAATAGGTCTTTTGGCTGCAATCCTGGACACAGGTTATCTCTGTGAAGCCAGAGATGTTGACCTTAGCAAGGCTTACGTCCAAATACAACTCTTTGAATTTGAGAGTCATGTTCTTCCTAAAAGGCCCTCCACAGAGGCATGAACAAAAACACCGATTAATTACTAGCAAAATGTGGCTGGTTACACTGATGACTTGTGTTTCTTCCATAAAGCGTATGTATGTATATGTGTGTGTGTGTGTGTGTGTGTGTGTGTGTGTGTGTGTGTGTGTGTGTGTGTGTGTGTGTGTGTGTGTGTGTGTGTATGTGGTTGGTTGGTTGGTTGGTTGGTTGGTTGGTTGGTTGGTTGGTTGGTTGGTTGGTTGGTTGGTTGGTTGGTTGGTTGGTTGGTTTTGAAACCACCTATTACGCCAAAGGCCACTCTGGGTGGTCTACAACGTATATAAACAACAGGCTTAAAATGCAATTGAACTAAAGAGAATACAGAACCAATAAAATGCAAGTAAACCATACCATGACAATATCAAAATACATCTACGTAATGCATTCAGAACCTTTGAAATATTTTAAATGGCCTTATGAGGTATTATGCTTGCTTTCTCCAGACCTCATCTGGACACACAACTTGGTACGCCCTGCAAGAGCCTTCCTGCCGCTTCTCTGCCTCAGCCTGAGCTGTGACGCCATTTGATTCATAGATAGGAGTCACAATGTTGGATTCCTCTGCATATAGGTATGATTAAGTTTGAAGAAGGTCCGAAGCCTTGGGCAGCTTCAGAGTACAGTTAAGTGGAAGGCGTAACTTCCAGTCTGTTTCACCATCCAACTCATCTGTATGGAGGAAGTATGTCCATTCTTTCCTGATGTCCTCAGGATGATCATTGGCTGGTTCTTTTCCACAATTGAAAGGTCTCCCACTTGAATGTTGCACCTTTTCACTTTGACAGTCTCTCTTGCTATCAATCCGGGAGGTCACGTCCTTGTTGCATTTGTAGCATCGGATCCCTTCCACAGCCTCCCACGGAACCGGAACGGTGAGCGCAAAACCCAGTGGAACCCAATGTGTGAAAAGTGCACCACGCCTCATTTCAGGAACTAAATGGGAACAGTCCAGATATAAGAAACAGAGGTTGACGAAATACTTGAACTGTATATGAAAAAGTTTAAAAAATGAGTAAAAAAAGTAACAAAGTGGTGTTTCTGGTTGTTGTTCATATTCCAAGGGTAACTCTGCTCTCTTTCTTTCAGATGGCCAAGCCAGGGAATTCAAGGCCTTGGTTCTCTCCTTCCACAACAACTTCAGCACTCACAACTCCTCACTGGGATCCGTATCCTAGTTCTTCTCATTCCCGCCAAGTTGGGGACATGTACAGAGTGCTGTCCTCTGAAGATGCCGGCCACAGAGACGGGTGAAATGTTAGGAAGAACAACCTTCAGAACATGAAAAACCCACAACAACCATTAGATCCCTGCCGTGAAAGCCTTTGGGAATATAACTATTGGATTATAGCATTTGGATTAAAGTAACTGGAAAAGAAAAATAAGGAACATGGTTGTTGAAATCTACTACTGAACCCCCCCGCCCCCGATCAAGGAGAAGATGCAGATGAAGAGACAAGATGTAGTAGTAATGGGGGGATTTCAATTACCCTGATATTTCTTGGGAGGCAAATTCTCACAAATATGGCCCTTCCAAGAATGTTATAATTTTCTCCTTCAAATGGTTGTGGGGTGGGGGACTAGAGAATTAGTTATTCTTGATATGATAGTAACCAATAGAGATGACTTGGATGAAATGACGGCAAGGGGAACTCTAGGGGATCATGTTCCACTTCATACATGTATATTTTGACACACAATCTCCATAATGTACACATTTTCATGTATTTCCTTAAAATTAATGAACATATTCTTGTACGCCCTTTCCCCATCAATTAAAGCACTTTGTACACTTTTTTTAATGACACATAGCAAAAGACACCTGTAGTTTTGCTAATAGTCTTGCAGACTACAAATTGGAAAAATTTGCACATTTTTAACTTAATGCAAATTTTGTATGAATCCCTGGTCAACAAGTCATTTAATTCCCACTAATTTCAATGTGTTGACTACAAGCAGGATGAAGTCGGAGTATCTCACTGGAAAGCTAGCACAACTTAGTTGTACAGTGTGTGTTTGAATTCAGAAGGACTTGGTCCTGATTCTTGGTATCTCGCGTTGAAAAACCCTGGAGAGATTCGGCCAATATCAGAATAAACAATACAGTACTGGGTAAAAAACACCGGTTGTCTGTAAGCTGTTGTTGACACTCTCCTGTCTTTGCATCAATACAGTCATTTTCTGGAACACCATTTGAATAAGGAAGCTCCATGCCGGAGAAGAATAGTCCCACTTTTTCTCTATGAAGAGCAGACAACAATCAATCCATTTATATTAGTCTCCAAGGTAAGGTTTAAAATTTACTTAGCTCGCAAGTTCAAGAAGAGGAAATACTTTTGGATTTCTAGGAGGTTTGCCATGACTAACGTGAGGACCTGCGGGAATCAAAATAAAGCAGCCACAAGGAAAAATAACAACACCAAAGGCACCGTGCGATTTCAGAGGGGCCTAGAGAATTTTTTGGGTGGGCGGAGTGGGGAACATTACAAAATCAAGAATTCTTCAGCCGGTACAACTATGCGCTCTGTCAGCAGGAACATTCTGACAGCTTTACTTCAAATGTTCATAGTTCTGGATGCTTGTAGGGGCTGAGACTCCCCTCTCCAATTTGATTAGAAAGGAAAGGCAGGATTTATAAAGTCTCTTCAGCTCCATGTGAAAGATACACACGTCAGTAAATGCAGTTTTTAAAAATTAATTGAAAAATTATTCACCTTTTGAATGAGTCTGATTCCAACTTTCTGTATAGTCATATATCTGATGGCACCAGCACAAATGGAATCATATCCTAAGGGAGGTGTATGTTTTTATGGTGACGCTATAAACCCGGCGTTCCCAACTTTGGGTCCCCAGATGTTCTTGGACTACAATTCCCAGAAGCTTACCTCACTAGCTGTGTTGGCCCAGGTTTCTCGGAGTTGTAGTCCAAGAACATCTGGGGGCCAAGTTTGGGAACCACTGCAATAAATTAATGATCTCCAAAGCATCATATCATAAAAATACCCCAAATAAGGTGATAAACAGAAGATAAGTAACTACGTTTTCAAGACTACAATGTAAAAAAGGGCCCTCCCTCGATTCCAGGAGTAAAAGAGTGTTAAGTGAAAACACGTTGACATTTTGAGGCCTACCATTTTTCCTTTGCTCACTTGTGGAATGTGTTTTCTAAGAACATCTGTGAAGTCTGAGATGGAATCTGCCTCTTCGGCTGAAAGATCATTTCCCAACCTCTACATGGACCTTCTGTGTACAGTCCTTTAACTGAGAGTTTATTTCCCCAAAAGGTTGGAATTTCATGGGCTCCTGGCTCAGGTAGCAGCTACATCCAAAGTTTGTCGACCTCAGAGGTGTCAAGAGAAGCTGCGCTTGCCAGGGAACACAAGAGGGAAAACACTGCTACCCTTATGCCCTTTGTGAATGTTCTTTCCAAAACTAACTTCCCAGAGTAGACTTTGGTCTAGATGGGCAGGATAGAATTCCAATAAATAAATAAATAAATATTACACTGTTCTGACCAGAAGGATAGCCCTTCCCTTTGATCTTTACGCACTCTGGTCGCTGCAGTTTTGCAATTTGTTCTTTGTTCTCCCAAGGCAGACTTCCCTATTTCTGCCCTCAGATTTTATAAGCATACGTTGAGCTATTGTGTGCTTTCAGTGACCTCTGATTGCTTAGTTTACTTGAATGATTGATTGATTGATTGATTGGTTGGTTGGTTGGTTGGTTGGTTGGTTGGTTGGTTGGTTGGTTGGTTGGTTGGTTGGTTGGTTGGTTGGTTGGTTGGTTGGTTGGTTGGTTGGTTGGTTGGTTGGTTGGTTGGTTGGTTGGTTTGGTTTGGTTTCGTTTGGTTTGGTTTCGTTTGGTTTCGTTTGGATTGATTTGATTTGATTTGATTTGATTTGATTTCTATACTGTCCATCTGGCAACCAGTTGGGCTGTTGACTAAGTATAGGAAGTCATGACCCCCCACTGTATCCAGCGGTCTTCAACATTTTTATTTATGAGTTGGATGACAAATGCTTGTCAAATTTGCACTGGTAAGCCTCATCGTGCCTTCCATGTCGAGTTCTACATTTGAAGAAGAATGCCAAAAAGCCAGAACAAATTGAGAGGAGGGCAACAAGGATGATCGGGGAGCTGGAAACCAAGACCCATGAGAAAAGACTGAAAGAACTGGGCCTGCTCAGCTTTGAAAAAAGAAGATGGAGGGGAGATATGATAGTGCTTTTCAGAGACTTGAAAGGTTGTCATACAGAGGAGGGGCAATATATATCCTTGATTATCCCAGAATGCGGGACATGTAATAATGGGCTCGAGTTACAGAAAGCTAGATCTCAGCTATCAGGAAAAACTTCTTAACTGATAGAGCAGTACAACAATGGAGTCAGTTATCTTGAGAGGTGGTGAGTGTTCCAACAGTGGAAGCGTAGGCATCCTTCAGTCTCGTGAGACTATGGTATCGTGCTTGGTATGGAGGTCTTGGAACAGTGACTTGTGTGGCTGAGAAGGCCAATTCGAGAGAGACAATCCCTTCCACACTGGAGACAAATCCAGTCTGTCCCCTGTCCAGCTCCCTGGTTTTGCTTGTTTCGGGACTGCCTCTTTGCCTCAGTCTGAGGCAATGGAAGCATTCAAGAGACAATTGGACAACCAGCTGTCAGACATCTTTGACTTTGATTGTTGCATTGAGCAGCGGGTAGACCTGGAAGGCCTTCTGGCCCCTTCCCCACTCCATTATTCTACGATTCTATGGATCCTTCATTCAACAGTACCTGGGCAGTTGCTGTTCTGTAGGTACAAAGGACTCCCATAAAGTATACTCAACAGAAGATAGGAAGCTGTCTCGTGCTAAGTCAGATCTTTGATCCAACTCCTTGACCATTATTTAGAGCAAAGGCCCCCAGATTTTTCAGGGAGGTGATGACCAAGCCCTTCCTGGAATGGGCTTGATGATCTCCCATCATGGTAGCCAGGTTCAGCTCTGTCAGAGTAGATTTCTAGAATTGAAACAAGGAATGAACAAACAAATCTCAGCCTTCGGGCTAAGATCAAGTGTAGGTTTCTAAAATTACAGAAAGGACCTCAAGACTCCTTGAGTCCAACTACCTGTGGAAGCGAAATCCACAGCTAAAGCTTCTATGACAGGTGATTGCCTAAACTTTGTTTAGAGACCTTCAATGAAGGAGAGACACCCTCTGAGACTGTTTACTCCACTGTTAAGCAGCCCTTAAGGTCAGGAAATTCCCCTCATTGTTTAGGGAAGACTTCCTTTCCTGTAATTTGAATCCCTCAGCTGCTCCTCACAGGCCTTGATTTCCAAACCTTTTACACTCCTGTTGATTCCCCTCTGGACATCTTCCCCCTTGTCCACATCCTTTTCAAACAATGGTTCCCAGACATGGATGGAGTATTTGAGCCAAGCTCTGCCCAAGCTAAAAAGAATGGTACTTTTAGTTCCCGGATCTGGACGTTGCATCTCTGTTGATGCAACCTAATCCTTGACAAGGGCATTTCTACTTGATAAATAAGGAAATTAAAGGGGGAATTCCCATAAGGAGTACAGGAAACATGCTTCTAACATTGGGCACGTGGCAAAGAGGAGAGGACTGTCAAGAAGGGAGACTTTGGAAAGTAGCATGTCTCGCAGTCCCTGTGTCCTGAAGATGCAAGACTGCTTATCCTCTTGGAGGAAGGGCACAGCACCAAAGCAGTATTTTGTTGGCTGTGAGTGCAGGGCTGGCCCAACTGTTTGGCAGAGTGAAGCAGCTGCCTCTGACACTGGATTTGCAGTGTTTTCTCAAAAGGTGAAGCGGAACACGGGTCCTTGTGTCTTTGTCCCATCACCTCCAACTGCCCATGGTAGTTCCAAAGGGGAAAGAAACAGAGGATAAAGATGCAACCCGGAGGCAACCCAGATGTTCCAGGAATGGAAGGAATATCCTTGGAGGAAAATATGAATTGTTGGGTAGGGTGGGTGGAATGAAGAAAAAAGAACATAAGTATAATGAGAATCAAAAATTCATAGAGTTATAGAGTTCGAAAGAACCGTGCGGCGAATCGATAGGAGTAAGAATAAAACGCATTTACTTGCTTAAAATTACTAGATTCATACATAGCAACCAGCCAAACAAGTCAACAGCAAAAAACAAAACAACTGTCACCAACCAAAGAAAGAGTGTGATAAGAACACTCAGCAGACAGCAGACAGCTATCAACTATCAAATGGTTACATAATATTGTAGGAAGCAGCTTGTGAAAGGCCTGGCCAAAAAGGCATGCCTTTATTTGTTTTCTAAACTCGTGGAGGGTGGAGGTACCTCTGCTAGTAGTGAATTCCACGATGAGGTGGCCACCACGGAGAAGGCCCAGTTCTTAGTTGTTGACTTCTGGGCCTCCCTCAGGCTGGCCGCCTGCAACGTCCTGGACCGGAAAGTGTGGGTGGGATGGGTGGTAGCTCTGAGGGAGAGATACTCTGCCAGGAGGTGAGGTCCTAAACCATTCAGGGCTTTATATGTCAGCCTTGATTTCTTAAATTTGCAGCTATTGACAGGTCGGGGTTTGGGTTTGTATCCAACGCTATGCAACCCATCCCATCCCGCTTCTGAATTCAAAGAGAGTGCCACCTCTCTGAGGAGTGTTCTTTTCCCTCTCTTCCTTTGGGACCTCCCTCCCTGGTTCCCCCAGACTGTGCGTTCCCCTCTCGTCAGTAAAGAGCCTCTTTCTTAGCTGTGTGCACTCACAGAAGTTTCCAAAGCCTAAATTGGCATCACGTGCTAACATTACCAATGAAATCAGCTGCGTATTTACAGTAGTGGGAGAGGGTCCTTTATTTTTAACCAGTATGCCTACAATTGCTAGTACAGCCACACTTCTTCGGCACCAGGAACCATGTGGGGTGGAGAGAAATGTATTGTGGTGTGTGAAGGAGCCCATAGTTCATGAGGTAGAAAGAGGATCTGAGTCCAAAGGCCATATGTCCACCAGGATGTTGAGGGAGGGGGTCTCGAAGTGGAATCTTCTCCTCCCAACCATCGACACCAATCATGCTCACCAATCCTATCAAAATCTGGTTGACGGGGTGTGGAGCCTCTAGTCCTCCAGCGGTCTTGGACTCCAGTTCCCATAATCGTTGACCCCAGGCTCAGCTGGATGGGACTGATGGGAACTGAAGGCCAAAATATTTTTGTGGGGACTGAATTGACAACAAAGGTAAAGGTAAAGGTTCCCCTTGACAATTTTTGTCCAGTAATGTTCGACTCTAGGGGGCGATGCTCATCCCCGTTTCCAAGCCATAGAGCCAGCGTTTTGTCCGAAGACAATCTTCCGTGGTCACATGGCCAGCGCGACTTAGACACGGAACGCTGTTACCTTCCCACCGAGGTGGTCCCTATTTATCTACTTGCATTTGCATGCTTTCGAACCGCTAGGTTGGCGGGAGCTGGGACAAGCAATGGGAGCTCACTCTGTCGCGTGGATTAGATCTTGCGAATTGACAACAAATAGCCCAAAAATAAGGACAAAGACCCCACTCATCTGGATGACATATTTAAGGTTAAAGAGATGCTTTAGCTCTGAGAGGAACTGGGAAGAACAAAAACATCTTTAAGGAACCCGTTTAATTCCAACATCCACATCCTTGATCTGTGGGCAGTTCCTTGGGGGTTGTGTGCAATCTTGTTGGTTGTAGAAAAAAAATCAATATATTGTGCAAAGGATATCTAGTTTAAACAGATAGACTGTCCGAGATTACAGAACAGATAATGACCTTCCAGAAACTCAAAGGGGAAAATCTTTGTAGAGTGAAGTGGGAAAAAGTGGTTGTTAAACACCTCACAAGATCCTGCAGGGCATTTTACCAGGATGGCTGGGAAGAGGGACCCACAAGCCGGAATAGCTTGACACAAAGGTAGAGGTGAAAGGGGAGTCTCTCAAGAGGGCATTTTTACTGAAGGAAGAAAGTAACAGGGCTCAATCAGGGCTGAGGTTCCCCACTTCATATCCCCAGATGTTCACGGACGAGAAGTCCCAGAAGCCTTCACCTCCAGCTGCGCTTCCCAGGATTTCTGGGAGTTGCAGTTGAAGAACACCTGGGAATCCAAGGCTGGACCACTGATTAAGGGCATGCTTTCGTGGACTTAGAAAAATGCTCATGTGTTTCATGCAGTCTTCCCTAACCGGTTGCCCTCCAGATGTTTTTAACAACTCCCGTCGTTTTGTGCCCTGACATCCTGGAGGTCTGTTCGGCTACAGTCTCCCGCAGTGTCATTGGTTAGCTGGGCAGAGCTCTTCAACCAGGTGCCTCCTTGGATGTACAATTCCAATCATGCCCATCTAGACCACGTGTCCCAGGTTGGGACTATCCCAAGGGGCGGAACTACAGTTCCCAAAACCCCAGGCGAAAATGATCTCCCCTTCGGCTAGAAGGCCACTCCCTCAGGCTTTCCAATTCGGCTTGGGGTTCAAGGCACCTGGAGGTTACCTGGAGTAACAGGCACCGACGGGCAGTGGTACTGCTTTCTGTCTGTTTGTGTTGGACCGTTATCTTGTGCCTCTTCCGTATCTTCCTTCCCAGGTGGGAGAAACCTACCTTGGCTTTCACATCATGTGCTCAATGGGGGTAACGTGCAAACCCAACTGTTCCAATCCCATCTCATTCCACACATATTCTTTCAATATATTCAATTATACCAGGGGAGACCCTTGCACTAGTTGGCCAAATGCAAGACCAAGCTGTGTTAATTGTAGTGGATACACTGGAGGTCAGACACTGACACACATAGTCTAAATTACAAATACAAATGTAAAATTAGGAATTGTTTTTACCATTTCATCAGATTTGTAGCACATCTTATGCAAGTGAGGAAGTCCATGATCAAATGGATTGTGGCACCAGCCAAGTCGGATGTCCAGGCACAACTAAGTTTAGAAGGGCAAAGTCAGGGTCTCCAGTGTCCCTATTTCTCAATTTGGAGCTTTAAATCAGACTTTGGATGAAAGAAGATGCATCAAGAGGGATATTAAAGGGTTTTCATCTGGAACATTAACCTCTGTTTAAAAAAGAGGAGGAAAACTAGTGGCCACCTTAACTACTGGCCTGAAGGGCAGAGCTGGAAGGGGCCCCACGGATCATGGTGTCCAGTCCCTGTCACGGAGGCCCAGTGGGGGAATCGAACTCCCAACCTCTGGCTCCACAGCCAGATGCATGAACCCACCGAGCTATTAAAAGGATACTTAGGGTTTGGAAGCTGATCACCATCCGGCGTCTTTATCCAAGCAGCCCTAGTAGTTTAATGATTAATGCGAAAAAAGGGTGAAGGACAGCAAATAGAAGCAACCTGTGACAAATCTGTCACATCCAGGAATCCAATATTACGCAATCTTGATATTATTATACTTATAGGGGTCTGATCCCTCCCAGCAGCAACAGTGGATCCCAAACTGAACCAAAGATGAAGTTCCTTTATCTTCTGTGTGCCGTTCTCCTTCTCGGACTCCTGCAGGGCCCAGGTAAGCAGCAGGTATTCTTCATTGAGAACAGATATTCTTCGGTCCCTACTTGAGGGGCATCTTTGGTGGCCACCCTCACCTGGAGGAGGTTCATAAGCCCCCCTGGGGCGCCCCTGGACCACTTGGAGGGGGCTGCAGACTGGAAACAATTCTCCACAGACCATCTTATAAGGTTCATGATGCAACCTATACCATCCTTACTCAGGCTATATTTCGTTCACGTCCTGTTTCTGGCTGTAGCTAAAACCAAGTTTGAGAATGGCTGATCTGGGGAATCTTGTGGACAGATCAAGGTTGCATCCAGGGAGGGATTGGTAAGTGGCTTGAACCTTAGAGCTCCAGCACAGGAGGCAACCAAAAGCTTCTTAATCTTTATCGGCTTTTGCTTAGGCAAAAAAAAAAATGACAACCCGACAACACCCTACAAGCAGCGTGTTGTGGTTTTGGCTACAGTTTTTGAACTCCCCGAAGAGTAGCCCGTTCTTTATATCTCCTTATGCAGTGAACCGGGAGGTCCCGGGTGCAGTAGAGGGTAGACTGCAGGCTTCTTGGGTTGGCAATGAGAGACCCAGATGTGAATCCAGAGAGCTTTGGATAACTGGCTATTTCTCACCCTGAGCTCTCTAAGAGCTGAGCTATAGGTTAGAAATAGCACACCATGAGAGAATTGCATAAATGCTGAAAGGGGTGATTCTAATGGCAGGGGTGATTCTAATATACCTCCTGTATTTTGGAAATGAGCTTTTCAAGTATCTTAACTAATGAGAGCAATCCAAGGATAGGTTTCCCAGGACATAGTGGCAGTATGAACTATGAGGAGGTGCCATCAAGGATGCTAGTCCTTAGGAGGAAACATATAGATGTTTAAAAAGGAGACTTCTGATCTTCCTCTACTACTGAATTTACAGCTTCTTTCACCCAAACCCTCCTTTCCCAGCTCAGTATATCAGATTTCACTTCATGTTTTACCCACAGGAGTCACTGAAGCCATCGACAGCTATGAAGAATGTGAAGGTCGTCGTGCTACTGCATGTTATTCCGTCGTCTGTCCTCGTGGGACCAAAACTATTGGGAGGTGCAGTTGGTACCAGAAATGCTGCCAAAGGTAAGATAAAAGGTGCAACTACCTTGGGGAGCTCAATCAGAATGATTTGGATTTGCCGCCATTTGATGGACAGCCTGCATGCCTTCTGAAATTGCTATCGATGTTCAAACAGGGACTGTGAATTGATTCGGACGTTCACCATTTATGTTGGTTGTGATGCGAATCGCATTCCTGGCCACAGCCCCCTTTCCCTCCTTCCTTTCCCGTCTTGCCTCTGCAAATCCTTTAATCCTTTGCAGTCCAGAGAAGTCCCTTAGCCAGAGCAAGAGGGAAAGGCAGGCTAGGAGATACACCCAATGTTGCCTCTGTCCGGAAACCTGTGCAACGCAGTGAGAGAGTGCTGAAGGTTTTGGGGTGAAGCAGCCGAAACCTCAACTGAACTGTCTCGGAAATCCCCCAATTATGGAATGAGTCCTCAATTCCTCAGCTAGGAATGAAGGCCAGGCAGGGTTGCTGGATGTGTTAAGCGGATGCCAGGATGCAGAGAAGGAAAGAGATGTTTTCATTGTCCCCTGATGTGGTTCAGGAGGATCGAAAGAGGGGGAATGTGCCAATGGGAACAGACCAAATCTCCTTTGCAGACAAGCTAGACAGAGCTTCTCTGGGCATCTTCCCCACTCAAGCTTCAGACTATTATATTTCTGGGAAACGTTTATAGACCTGTAGAAAAACCCTACAGTAAGATATCATGGAAAGGCATTGCATTGTGGCAGAACACGGAACATGAAAAGTCTGAACAGTAATTTTGCAAAATACATTATGATTCATAACTCAAAATAATCACCACTTCCCACCATCCATTCATCACTCCTTTCTCTTACTTTCCCATGTGGGGGTGATGGATTTCTGGTGATCGAAACTGGTATAAATGGTTTGTTTTTTTAAAAAAAAAATCCCACCCAACTTCTTCCAAAAAAAAAAAAAAACAGCTCAGCGATGCCAGAGCATTGAAATGTTTTCTTCCTTCCTTCCTTCCTGTTTTAAATTTTAGATAACATTTCCCTTTATTCACCTCATCATTGTGAGGATGCTGAGCTCTTCCCTTCTCCAAAACGGACAGCCTTTCTCAGAGAAGTCACCCTATCAATTTGCCCCAACACTTAAAATAAAACATAGCAAAAACAAACAACTAAATATAACCCAAGCTTGCCTACAGGTGCCACAGTGTTTGCTTGGGTTTTGGTTTAATTAGACGCACATAGCCTGACAAGATAGTTGGAAGACTCAAAGATGGAGACTGTTATTAAATTATTAAGTCTCCCAGGTATGCCAATCTGAACCATCAACTCACTGGACCAATTCTGGCCCTGTAGCTGCTCTATCCCATTGCTCTACACAATTGTTTAGAGTAGACCAGGTCAACTAAGGTACTTGTGGTAGTCTGCATCCTTCCTTGTATAATTAGAGGAATCCAAGCAGGTTCTATAATGGTTTTCCTTCTATAATTACAGTGTCCTTGACAAGTGATTCCCCCCACTTGGAGATGCTGAGGAAGCTGAGCAGTGAACAGCCTCGCCCCCTACAACCACTTTCTCCTTTGTGCACATCCTCCGGAATCAGCTTTCATTAGACTCCAGAAATCTTTTTCCAGTGTCGTCAAACTCAGCAGTCACGATAACTTGTTTTCTGATGCTTTTTCCACTTTAGTACATAAATAATTTTGCAATGAATTTTTGTGTCTATGTCTTATTGCCCAGGTAGATGGAAAGTTCCCTGCAATTCACTCAGCAGTTTTCGAACTTAAATAAAATGTAGGCAACCCATCCTTCCTGGATGTTATTTTCTCCTATGCACTTGATAAATAGGAAAAAGTAGATTAGGCATTCTTCAGTCTCGAGAGACTACGGTATGGAGGACTTGGAACAGCATCTAGTGCAGCTGAGAAGGCCAATTTGAGAGTGACAATCCCTTCCTCACTGAAGACAAATACAATCTGTCCCCTGTCTAGCTGCCTGGTGTTGCTGCTTTCAGGACTGCCTCTTTGCCTCAGCCTGCTGGACAATGGTCTCTTAAAATTGGGAGAGGCCGTGATGCACCGCCTGCCTCCAGGCTGAACGCTCAGATGTCAAGATTTCCCATCTGTTGAGATCCATTCCTAAGCCCTTCAGATCCCACTTGCAGATATCCTTGTATCATAGCCGTGGTCTCCCTCTGGTGTGCTTTCCCTGCACTCATTCTTCATGCAGGAAATCTTTTGGAATCCATCAGCCATTCTCACGACATGCCCAAGCCAATGTAGACTTCACTGTTTCAGTAATGTATATATGCTAAAAATTCCAGCTCATTCGAAGACTACTCTAATTAGAATTTTGTCCTGCCAAGTGATACCAAAAATGCATCAGAACATGTATGGAACGTGTTCAGCTTCCTCTCCTGCCGTGCACAAAGGGTCCAGGACTCACTGCAGTACAGGAGTGTGCTCGGGACACAGGCTCTATAGACTTGGATCTTGGTATATGCCATCAGCTTCTTATTAAGCCATATTCTCTTTGTGAGAGAACATGGTAGCTGCTTTGCCAATGCATTTATCCAGCTCGACGTCTAGAGAGAGTGTGTCACAGACAAAGTCATGAACAACCTCCAACCTCCAATTCTTGCGTGGAGATAGTGATAGAGGGAGGTGAGTCCACACCCTGGCCCATTACTTGTATTTTCAACAGTCTGATTGTTAGTCCAAAGTCTTGGCAGGCCTTGCTAAAATTATTCATGAGTTTTTCGAGTTCTTCAGCAGAGCAGGCAAGAATGGCTACATCATCGGTGAAGGAATAAGTAAATTATCTTATAATTCTGGATAGTATATAACTTGTAAGCAATACATTGAAGCAATACATTCAGATACACACATGAAAATTTAGAAATGGCCTTTGGTTTTCACTCTCAATCTAGAGAGATTAAAGAGCTTTCCATCTGATCTAGTCCAGAGATAGACACCTTCTGTTGCAGTTCCAAAGGCCTGCTTCAGCATGACTGCAAAAAAGATCCCAAACAGGGTCGGCATGAGAACACAGCCCTGTTTCACTCTGTTTAGGATGTCAAAGGGATCTGGTGTTGAGCCATCAACAACTACAGTTCCCTTCGTTTCCTTATGAAAGGACATGATAAGGAGTTGAGGTGGACATCCAATCTTGGGAAGTATTTTAAAAAGGCCGTCCCTGCTGACCAAGTCAAAGGCCTTTGTGAGATCTGTGAAGGCCACTGGCTGTTGTTGTTCCGTGCATTTCTCCTGCAACTGTTTGAGGGAGAATGCCTTGTCGGTGGTAGATCTATTAGCTTGAAATCCACACTGTGATGCTGGATAGACTCTGTCTGCAGGCACCTGGAGCCTCTTCAGCACAACACGGGCAAGCACCTTCCCTACAACGCTGAAAAGAGAGATGACACGACAGTTCTTGCAGTTGCCACTGTCTCCTTTGTTCTTGTACAATGTGACGATGTTTGCATCCTTCATGTCCTGTGGTACTCCACTTTCCCTCCAGCAAAGACAAAAGGCTTCATACAGCTTGGTGGTGATGATCTCTTTACAGCACTTCAGCACTTCAGCAGGGATGTTATCCTTCCCAGCTGCTTTGCCGGATGTGAGGGAATCCAAGGCCGCTTTTATTTCTGCTAAAGTTGGTTCACTGTCCAGCTCTTCCAAGACAGGCAGGCACTCAATGTTATTTAATGCTCTTCAGTTGCTATTTTCTCTCTGGAATATAGCTCAGAGCAGTGCTGCACCCAGCATTCCATGTGCTGTGCTCAGTCCTGGATGAGCACACCTGTAACAGACTTCAAGGGAGCAGATTTCTTGTATATTGGACCTAAACCCTGCTTGATACCGTCATACATTCCCTTGATGTTATCTGTGTCTGCTGCTATCTGTATGCTGCTAGAGCTCTCCTCTTATCCCCGATGGCTGGAATCAACTCCTCCGAATGGGCTTCGAACCAGTCGGCCATCTTTTTGGTCTTCTTGCCAAATGTGGACAAGGTGGTGTTACACACAGCGTTCTTGAAATGTTTCCATCGTTCAGGTGCATTTGCATCAGCTGGGCCTGGAAGGGTTTCTTCAAGCGCTTCAGCAAATTCCTCCACTTTTCTCTGATCGCAAGTCTTGCTGATGCCAATACGTGGTCTTGCTGATATCAGTATGTGGTCAATCCTTGGGGGGGGGGGGCGGTCCAGAGCCAAAATGATTAGACAGCAGACACAAAGAAGCACCCTAGTGGGATGTACACCTTGGGACTAAACTGGTTTCCTAATAATATATTTGTTGTTCTGTTTCTTCTTCTCCTCACTAGAAGAACAAATATATTATTAAGAAACCAGTTTAATCCCAATGTGCACATCTCACAAAGGTGCTTCTTTGTGTCTGTTGTCTGATCTTTCTGGCTCTGAAAAAAAACTGTCAATATTTTGTGCAAATGAAATCTCGTAAATTAAACAGTGTCTGAGATTTCAGCAGGATCCCAAAGGGAAAATCCTTGGAGAGTGAAGCAGGAAAAGATCCTGCAACTTCCCCAATTCAACCCAGGGCATATTGTCAGCCTGAATGGGAAGAGGGACCCACAAGCTGGAAGAAATTGGCATAAAGGTAGAGGTGAACGTGGAATCTCTCAAGAGAATAGTTATTCTCTCAAGAGAATAACCGCCCGGAGAGTGCTTGTAGCGCTATGGGGCGGTATATAAGTCCAATAAATAAATAAATTAATAAATAAATATTTTTCTAAAAGAGGAAATTAATGAAGTTCATCTAGGGCAGTAGTTCCCAATCACGGGACCCCAGATGTTCTTGGACTAAAACTCCCAGAAGCCTTCACCACTAGGTGTGCTGGCCAGGATTTCTGGGAGTTTTAGTCCAAGAACATCTGTAAAGCACTAATCTAGAGCATTCTGGTGAGTACCTAAAGAGAAACCCACATGTTTAATGCAGTCTTGCCCAACCAGATGTCCTGTGTAGGTTTTGAACTACAATTCCCACCATTCCCAGACAGCAACACCTTCACTGGAAATGGAAAGTTTGCGTGTAAAGATTTTATGTATCATCTATATACCATAATGAAGATTTATGGAAATGACTGATTGCAATTCGGACTCACTTTCATCCATCAAGTCTAGTATTGTCTACTTTCAACAGAAGTGGATTTCCCAGGTATTCCATCACCTGCGTCCGTTTTGTTAGTTGGACAGGTTTATTTGATTAGCTGCAGCCACCATCAAAAAGTTCAAATAATATAAAATAATCAAATACATTGTTCAACTAAAAACCATCCAAAATAAATGGGCACAATTCATTCAATAAAACGTGATCATCATCACTACAAAACTTCTTCCATAAAAATGTTACCCTAAAGCAAAACAGGCTACCTTTTCAGGAATGTATTATGTATTTTGTTTGTTTGTTTGTTTAGTCGTTCAGTCATGTCCGACTCTTCGTGACCCCATGGACTAGAGCACGCCAGGCCTTCCTGTCTTCTACTGCCTCCCGGAGTTGGGTCAAATTGATGTTGGTCACTTTGGTGACACTGTCCAACCATCTCATCCTCTATTGTCCCCTTCTCCTCTTGCCTTCACACTTTCCCAACATCAGGGGCTTTTCCAGGGAGTCTTCTCTTCTCATGAGATAGCCAAAGTCTTGGAGCCTCAGCTTCAGGATCTAGTGAGCACTCAGGGGTGATTTCCTTCAGAATGGATAGGTTTGATCTCCTTGCAGTCTAGGGGAGTCTCAAGAGTCTCCTCCAGCACCAAAATTCAAAAGCATCAATTCTTATCACTCCATAGAAAATTTATCATATTTATTTTATTTTATTTTATTTATTTATATCCCACCCATCTGGTCTAAAAGACCACCACCATATTTGCATCAGATCTATTAAAAGCAAGACTTAAATCTTTGAACAGAATTACTCAAGTCTTTATAAATTAGACAGACAAGTCAATAATGGATTAGGTCTTCATCTGCATCGGTTGAAACTCTCCTCCATGGCAATCCCCCCTCAACGTCTGCAGAACTCATAGACTTGCATTGTAAAGCTGTGAGAACATTTCTCCACTTAAACTTTGTTATACTAGTTAAATAATGCGGGTATTTGAATAGGTCACTTGACATCCACTTGTCAACTGCTAGAAGCCAGAAGGTTTTGCCGACTGGAACTCAGAAAGTTATCTATTCTTCTGTCTAAGCTCGTTATAAGGATGTGTCATTGGAGAAAGTTGGCAGAGGTAGCTTGAGCCCAACTCCATCAGCGTGACTTTATGGAAAGAAGCCTCCAGGAAGAAAGGGAACCACTGGATGGCCATGAAAGGACAGGAGCCAGTTGTAACATAGGTATCTAATATACTCCAGCATTTCTCATCCTCAACGTGTTGCATTTGCCCTTTTTTAATTAAAAAAAAAAAAACACCGAGGGGGCTTGATAACTGCATCTCGAACTGGCTCATTTTTTTAAAAAAATCTGGTCTGTGGCTGGAGGAAGGGGGAACTAAACCCTCCACCCCCACTGCCTGCCCCTTATCCCCAGCCCGCCACCCCCCGTCACCTCCCCACCTGGTCCTGCTCCCGTCTCCTCCTGCTCCTTTGCCGCAAATGGGCGATCCATTGCACTGGGGACCCAACCGGGCATAGTGCAGCACCGGATTGCCCATTTGCAGCCCCACAACCTGCACCCCTCGCCATTTCCCCCATCCCCTCCCTACCTGCTCTTGTGGTCTCCTCTTCCTATGTTAACGGATGATCTGGTGCTGTCGGACCCTGATCAGGCACCGCAGGACCCTGACCCGATACCGTGTGTCACTGAAACCGGTGGATAATTTCCAAGCCCTACAAGCAGATCCCTTATACTGCTGGGATCTGGCAAGGTCTACATTCCCACTGTTATGAGGTTAATGTGTTCGGCTTAAACTAAAGTGAACCTCATCTGGACTTGTGACCTACTTCAGAGTCATTGAGTTCTGTCTCTTTTCCCAGTAGGCGCTCTATGAAAGGGGGGGGAGGATCTTACAAAGGTGTTAAGAGGAAAAAAACAGATAATATTAAAATTAGGAATGATTGCATTATGATATTCCATGACTATTGCAATGAAACAATGGCATATAGAAGAAGAAAAATGTGAGTTATCACAGTTATTTTAATTGCTAAGGGCATCAAGTATATATGGGGTCAGCCCGTTCATATGAAAATCTATCACAATGGGAAATACTACAATGTTACATGAAATCCTATTTCGAAATACAGAAGTACCGGACAACACCAGTAATCATTATGTTGGACTACACAGGGAAGCCATTGAAATCCACAAACACTAGCAGAGCAAAACAACAACAAAAAAGAAGGAAGTCTAAAACTCAGCAAAGCCTGGCTCCCAGCACTGAAAAAAACAGCCTGCAAAAGGTCAATGAACTCTACCCAGACACAAGGACCAGCGATCAGTACACACAAAAAACTAACGACACCCATCAATCACAGTGACAGATCATTTCCCCCCCTTATCACAACAATACACCCATAACAAAGAACACCCTGATCACCATAATCACCCAATCTCTTGGAAAAGACAAAAAGGTGATCCCACAACTGCAAATACTCAATTATCCCACACACTACCAGAACACAGACAGAGTTCTAGGTCCTGTCCTCTGTCCTGGCCACAGAGACTGGAGAAACATTAGGAAGAAAAATCTCCAGAAAAAGGCCAAACAGATCGAAAAACCTACAACAACCGCTACAATGTTACTTCAGTGAGATCAGCCCTAGATTTTTCTGATGAATGTTGGACTTATAACCAAAGAAGAATGGAGTGAACAAATAACTCAGCTGGATGGCCAGGAGAAGCAGCCAGAGAAACAGACAGAGGAGGAGAGGAGACTGCAAGGGAAGAACAGTTTGAGTCAAAACATGGAGTGGAGGAAAAGCTATACAGATGACAAAATAAAACACATAACTCAATGGGAAGTCCTAGGGAAAGTTATAACAATGTTTAATAAGGGGAAATCCAGATTTAAAAAAAACAAGCAGATGAGAGTGATTCAGAGAATAAAGGAGAGAACCAGCAAGGGAAAAAGAACAAAATGTTGTGAAGGGAAATACCGGTAACGGGGATAACGATATATAGAAACTCTGTTGATAATGGTAGATAATACTCTGTTAAGACTTGTTTAATATAACATACAAGTTCTGGTTTGCATGATAGATAATACTTTTACAAAGCTTGATCGATATTGGTTGGAAAAGGGAAGTAGGCTCAAGAAGTGTGCCATTAGTATTAATGACAGAATTGTAAAAGTGAAGAGCAGGTATGGGGGAAGGATTGATGCTTTTGAATTGTGGTGCTGGAGGAGGCTCTTGAGAGTCCCCTGGACTGCAAGGAGAACAAACCTATCCATCCTGAAGGAAATCAACCCTGAGTGCTCACTGGAAGGACAGATCCTGAAGCTGAGGCTCCAAGACTTTGGCCATCTCATGAGAAGAGAAGACTCCCTGGAAAAGACCCTGATGTTGGGAAAGTATGCAGGCAAGAGGAGAAGGGGATGACAGAGCATGAGATGGCTGAACAGGGTCACAGAAGTGATCAACATGAATTTGACCCAACTCCGGGAGGCAGTGGAAGACAGGAGGGCCTGGCACGCTCTGGTCCATGGGGTGATAAAGAGTCAGACACGACTTAACGACTAAACAACAACAACAACATCCCCCCTCACGTCTTTCAGGGATGGCACCTTCAGAAGGGCCTCCTGGCCTGATATTAGAGGACAGGCAGGCTCATATGGAAGAAGGCAGTCCTTTAAGTAACCAGGTCCTAAGCCATTTAGGGCTTTATATGTCAAAGTAAGCACTTTCAATTGGGGGCAACCCCAATTCAAAGGATGCTTCTCGATTGGAAGCTACTCACTCCCTGCCCTCTTCATTCAACCTGCCCTAGTAGTTTGACAGTTAATAATAAGTATAAAGTAAAGCAAATAGAAACTACTGATGACTTCTAAGAACCGCATATGCAATGTTTATATCCTTATAAAAAAAAACAGTGTGACCTCTCTGAGAAGCAGCAGTGGGTCCCAAACTGAACTGAAGATGAAGTTCCTTTATCTTCTGTGTGCCGTTCTTTTTCTTGGACTCCTGCAGGCGCCAGGTAAGCAGCTGCTCAGAGGAGAAGATAGTCAGGGGTTCCCAGGTGAGGGCGATCCGGGGCATCTTCTGAACAGATCAATGTCGCATCCAGGGAGGGATTGGTCAATGGCTTGAACTTTAGAGCCCCAGGACGGGAGGCAACCAAAAACCTCTCAACCTTTATCAGCTTGTGTTTTGGCAAAACAAATGACATCCTGACAACACCCTACAAGCAGTGTGTTGTGGTTTTGGCTACAGTTTTGGAACTCCCCGAAAAGTAGCCAGTTCTTGATATTTCCTTATGCAGTGAACCTGGAGGTCCCGGGTGCAGTAGAGGGTTTGATAGCAGGCTTCTTGGGTTGGCAATGAGAGACCCGGATGTGAATCCAGAGAGCTTTGGGTGAGTGGCCTTTTCTTACCCTAAGCTTTCTAGGGGCTGAGCTATATGTTAGAAATAACACGCCATGAGAGAATTTCTTGAATGCTGAAAGCGGGTGATTCTAATGGCAGGAGTGATTCTAATATACCTCCTGTATTTTGGAAATGAGCTTTTCAAGGATCTTAAATAATGAGAGTGATCTGAGGATAGGTTTCCCAGGACATAGTGGCAGTATGAACTATAAGGAGGTGCCGTCACAGATGCTAACCAGTCAGCCCTGATTTCAGCAGGGTGACCTGCTCCAGATGCCCTTTGACCTTAGAAGGAAACAGATAGATGTGTAAAAAGGAGACTTCCGATCTTCCTCTACTACTGAATTTACAGCTTCTTTCACCCAAACCGTGCTTTATCCAGCTTAGTATTTCAGATTTCACCTTATGTTTGACCCACAGGAGTCACTGAAGCCATCAAGACCTATGCAGAATGTGAACGTCGTCGTGGTACTGCATGTTATTCTGTCGTCTGTCCTCGTGGGACCAAAACTGTTGGGAAGTGCAATTGGTACCAGAAATGCTGCCAAAGGTAAGATAAAGGGTGCAACTACCTTGGGGAGCTCAATGAGAACGATTTGGCTTTGCCACCATTTGAAACACAGCCTGCATGCCATCTGAAATTGCCAACGTTGTTCAAACGGGCTGTGAATTGATTCGGACGTTCACCATTTATGTTTGTTGTGATGCGAGTCGCATTCCTGGCCACAGGAATGCGACTCGCATCACAACAAACATAAATTTCCTTCCCGGTCTTGCCTCTGCTAATCCTTTAATTCTTTGCAGCCCATAGAGGTCCCTTAGCTGGATTGAGATGGAAAGGAGGACTAGGAGATACACCCAATGTTGCCTCTATCTAGAAACCTGCGCAGCACAGTGAGACACTACTGGAGGTTTTGGGGTGAAGCAACTGAAACCTCAACTGAATTGTCTTGGAAATCCCCCAATTATGGAAGGATTCCTCTACGACTAGCTAGGAATGAAGGCTAGGCAGAGTTGCTGGATGTGTTGACGGGATGCCAGGATGCAGAAAAGGAAAAAAATGTTGTCATTGTCCCCTGATGTGGTTCAGGAGGATCCAGAGAGGGAGGATGTGCCAATGGGAACAGACCAAGTCTCCTTTGCCAACAAGCTGGGCTTAGCTTCTCTGGCTCAGCCACCTATCTCCTCTGGGCATCTTCCCCACTCAAGCTTCAGACTATTATATTTCAGAAAAACGTTTATAGACCTGTAGAAAAACCCCACAGAAAGATATCATGGAAAGGTATTGCATTGTGGCAGAACATGGAACATGAAAAGTCTGAACAGTAATTTTGCAAAATACATTGTGGTTTATAACTCAAAATAATCACCACTTCCCACCATCCATTCATCACTCCTTTCTCTTACTTTCCCATGTGGGGATGATGGATTTCTGGTGATAGAAACTGGTATAAATGGTTTGCTTTAAAAAAAAAAAAATCCCACCCATCTTCTTCATCTTCAAAAAAAGCTCAGCGAAGCCAGAGTATCGAAATCTTTCCTTCCTTCCTTCCTGTTTTGTTTTTTAGACAATATTTCCCTTTATTCACCTCATCATTGTGAGGATGGTGAGCTCTTCCCTTCTCCAAAACGGACAGCCTTTGTCAGAGAAGTCACCCTATCAATTTGCACCAACACTTAAAATAAAACATAGCAAAAACAAACAACTAAATATAACCCAAGCTTGCCTACAGGTGCCACAGTGTTTGCTTGGGTTTTGGTTTAATTAGACGCACATAGCCTAACAAGATAGTTGGAAGACTCAAAGATGGAGACTGTTATTAAATTATTAAGTCTCCCAGGTATGCCGATCTGAACCATCAACTCACTGGACCAATTCTGGCCCTGTCGCTGCTCTATCCCATTGCTCTGCATCATTGTTTAGAGTAGACCCGGTCAACTAAGGTACTTGTGGTAGTCTGTATCCTTCCTTGTATAATTATAGGAATTCAAGCAGGTTCTATCACGGTTTTCCTTCTCTAATTACAGTGTCATTGGCAAGTGATTCCCCCCACTTGGAGATGCTGAGGAAGCTGAGCAGTGAACGCCTCTCCCCCTGCAACCACTTTCTCCTTTGTGCACATCTTCCGGAATCAGCATTCATCAAACTCCAGAAATCTTTTTTCCAGTGTCATCAAACTCGGCTGTCCTGATAACTTGCTTTCTGATCATATCATGCACATAAAGAATTTTGCAACGGATTTGTGTGTGTGTGTGCCTTATTTATATGCAATACTGGCCGGGCGGGTGGGAAGTTCCCTCCAGTTCACTCAGCAGTTTTAGAACTTAAAGGAAATGTAGGCTACCCATCCTTCCCAGAAGTTATTTACTCCTATGCATTTGATCAGTAGGAAAAATATAGTTTATCTTATAATTCTCGATATATACCTTGTAAGCAATCCTTTCAGATACACATATGAGAAGTGAGAAATGGCACCCAAAATCCTGTTGGGACAATCCACGTAAGGGTAATTGTGGAAGAGCTCTTTTTTCCCCCAGAAGAAGCTGCAGTCCAGCATATCACCCACTCCAGTTCTTAAAGCAAGGTTCCAGCAAAACTGTCCAATGCCCTTCCTAGAATAGTCAGACCGTACAACACAAAGTGCATAGGTTTAGAGGTGGGAGTTCCTGAAGTATTGAAAAGACAGCGCTCTATCACTGCACAAGGTTTCATTTCTTATCCCCTTTACCTGTGACTTAGCTTGCTTTTTTTTTATTGGTCACCAGGGGGCATATACAGGCTTCACCTGCAAGTCTGATTGCTCAGCCATAAAGCTCCGGGGATTCCCTGTCAGCTGCTAAGGAGGCGTGGCCTGTGTTGTCGGACTTGACCATCAGAGGCCCCTTTCATTGGCCAAAGGTTTCTCGACTTTCTAGCAGCAAACAGCCATAGGCCTGTTCTGCCGCTTGGAACTCTGGGGTGCCAGAAGGTCCCGTCTCGTCTCTGGTGCTATTGAGCCTCAACACAAAACCACCGCTTGTCGTATTTCTTGGCATTAGCAGCACTAAGCTGCTTTTCACTTCATGTGCAATATTTAAATAGGTCTTTTGGCCCCAATCCTGGACACAGGTTATCTCTGTGAAGCCAGAGATGTTGACCTTGGCAAGGCTTACGTCCAAATACAACTCTTTGAATTTGAGAGTCATGTTCTTCCTAAAAGGCCCTCCACAGCAGCATGAATGGAAACACCCACTAGTTACTAGCAAAATGTGGTTGATTACACTGATGAGTTGTGTTTCTTTCATAAAGCGTATGTGTGTGTGTGTGTGTGTGTGTGTGTGTGTGTGTGATCAACGGTACCTGTTAAAACAAGATTATCAGACCATGTACCTGCATCTTGCAATTCAGACAACATATCAATAGGTTCATTTGCAGCATGAAAATATTCAGCATGACATTGAAAAACCATTGCAGATCTATCTTTGTACAGTTTCAAACTATTGACATGGTAAAGAACAGGTTTCTTATTAGAATCCAACATTTTGACAAGATAATTGACATTTCCCAATTTTTGAACAATTTCACCTGGACCTTCCCAGACAACTTCTAACTTAGAAGGTCTGAGTGGGTTCAGAACAAGTACCAAGTCACCCACAGAAAATTCTCTGTGTCTGGATCTCTTATCGTGGAAGAACTTCTGACTTGCTTGAGCGTCCAACAAATTGTCTCTGGCCAACTCCTGGACAGCCAAGAGTTTCTCTTGAAGTTTTCTAACAAAATCAGCAACTGGCACAGTACTACTTTTAACCACACCTTCCCAATCGGATTTCAGGAAGTCCAATGGTCCTTGTAGATTTCTTCCAAACACCACCTCACTTGGAGAAAAGCCACCTAGTGAAGAATGAGCTGAGCTACGGTAAGCAAACAAAGCAAAAGGCAAAAGCTCATCCCAAATGTTTCCATATTCTTGGGTCAAAGTTTTAATCATCCTAAGCAAAGTTTGTTGACCTCTTTCCACCATACCATGAGATTGAGGATGATGGGCCGTGCTAAAACTGATGGTTATTCCACTTATCTCGCAGATCTTACGCATAAGTTCACTTGTAAAGGCTCCTGCTTGATCACAAATTATTTTGGATGGTACTCCAATACGCGAGCACAAGTCCACGATGATTCTAGCTATGGTGGTAGCTGTCAGGTTGCTAATAGCGTAAGCCTCGATCCACCTACTGGCAGAACAGATGAAAGAAATGATGTATTTCTTCTTAGATTTAGTAGGAACAAAAGGTCCTAGCACATCCATTTGCAAACACTGGAACACTTGGTCAGGAATTTCCATAATCTGCATTTCGGCCTTTACCTTGTCAGTTTGATGGCCTGTGCGTTGGCAATAGTCACAAGAACTGACATAGTCCTTTACAGTTTTTGAAATACCAGGCCAGTAAAAATGTTGAGAAATCCTCTTTAGGGTTTTTTGTATTCCCTGGTGCCCACTACTCGGATGGTCATGAGCCATTTCTAGTATTCTCAGTCTATATTCAGTAGGCACGACTAACTGTTGAACAGGTTGGGCATCCAAGTTGGATTTGGGGAAATATTCTCTGTACAAAAGTCCATTTTCTCCCCACAGGAAACTAACTTGCTGATGCGCAGGACGTTCAGCATAGTTGTCTGCTTGTGACCTCAAAGAAGCTAGAGAGGGATCATTAAGTTGCTTCAGTCTAAAGTCCTCTGATCCCTTAGGTATCACCTCCTCCATTTTAGTTTCAGTTGTAGCTGCATTATCAGGTTCGGTCACAAGAGGCTGCTGTTGGGTAAGGTCTCCATCTGAGCTATCCTCAGTGGATTCCTGCTCCCGTTCAGGATTATGCATCTCCCTACTTTGAGAACGCGTAACTACCGACATTGAAGTTGCATTTTGACTCTGCATGTGATCCAAAAAAGCAAGATCATTTCCAAGAAGAAAATCAGGTTTTCCCTCATGGGTTAAAATATGTTTTGCACCTGACCAGGACTTATAGGAAATTTTTACATAAGCTAGAGAAATGAAATGCTGATCAGTCTCTATAGATCCATAAGTTTTTACTGGACACCTCAGGTTGTTCAAGATCAAGGTGGGGTCTAGAAAATGTTTGCTTATCGAAGAAATGTCGGCACCCGAGTCACGAAAAGCACTTAAAGCCATATCACCTCCAGGTGTGTGAAGAAAAACCACCTCAGAAAATGTGCGGGTTGCCCAGTCCCTTTGCGCAGTTGGTACTATGCAATCAGGGTCCATAACAGAAAACCTCTCTCCTGATGCAGTCTCTTTTACAATTTCTGAGGAAATTGAAGCAATTTGTAAGTCCAAAACTCTAGGCACATATTGGTTTACTGCTGCCTGCATTCCACTGGCTTGCGAAGGGGTTACAGTTAGGTTAACTCCTTCCTGACTCTGTGAAGGCACAATGCTTGACTGCTGAGGCACAGAAACTGCATTACTGGCAGCTGGCACTTGCTGAGTTCCTGCTGGCACAGAACTTACATACGCCATCTTGGGTGTGCCTGCTTTAGATCTGCGTGGAGCTGGCACAGGTGTTTTTCTAGCTGGCTCCTTAACTTGGCTAGCTGGCACATTCAACCTTGGGCAATCTCGTCGCAGATGAGAGCCACCACATTCAAAACATTTAAGAGGTGTTTTACTCTGACTAGGAGCTAGGCTCCTGCGTTGCTCAAATGAACTTTGCCTGGGCTCTTGAGGAAAAGACTTTCTAAATTCAGGCTGACTCTGTCACTTAGGCGCTACTGGTGCAGTCTTTGCCCTAACAGCAGGTTCATGCGTTTTAAAGGAGAGAATTTCATCAGTCTTTAAAGCAAGGGTTTGCAAGTCTTTGTATCCTCTCTCCAACAAAGTACTCCTTATTTCTGAAGGCACTAAATTAAGAAAATGCTCCATGTACAACACAGTTCTTAAATCCTCAAAAGTACTGGCGCCCAAGGAGCTCAACCACTGATCACCTAGATGTTCTATTTTGTCAGCTAGTGCAGAATAACACTCATTAGGCTGCTTTTTCAGTTTTCTAAAGTTCTGCCTCAGTATTTCCGAAGTGAAACCAAATTTTCTCTTTACCACCTCTTTAAAAGTAGGCCAGTCAGGGTCCTCATCAGATAATTTGGCTACCAAGTTGGCAAGTTGCCCAGAACACTGAGTACGCAGTAGCTTGAGGTGCCAGGCCTCCGGTATCTTAAGATCTCGACACGCTTGTTCAAATATCGATAAAAACGATAATATATCATCGCCATCATGGTAGTAAGGTAGATTGCTTCTATCAACACTGGCTATTGAGTTCTTAAACTCCTCTTTTTCCTTCAGCTCATTAACCAAACGCTCCACCTTTGCCTCTCTGTACTGCTTCAATAACTCATCAGCAATGTTCTGATTACGAATAGTTTGAGTGTGACAAGCAACAAAATCAGCAAACATCATTGTTAACTTATCCACTGGTGATAGACACTTGTTAGGATCAGGGCCCTCAGCACCAGCTGCTGCTGCTGCTGCTGCTCCTGCTGTCCCATCAGAAATGTTTCTGACTGGCACTCCCTTCCTTACTGGAGTGCTGGCACTCGCCATTTCCTCTCCCTGATCCATCTGTTGCAACTTAGTCCAAGTCTGATCTGAATCAGATCCAAGTAGATCCTGGACGTCCTGTGCTGGGAGTTTAGCCATTATATTTCCCTTTTGTAATTCCCTTCTCAGTTGTGAAGAACCATAAGTAATCCTTCGCTTAGCTCCACTTTGAGTCAAGACGTCGTGCTCAAGAGCCTCCAAAAGCTCTTGGTGCCAGGGCTTCGTATCTGTACTAACCAAAGGCAGCTTAGCAGATGCACCACCAATCTTAACTTTTCTCTGAGTCACAAACAGCTCTCCAGGCAACTCCAAAAATTCTTCTCCTGCTAAGTGTTGCTCCATACAAGCCGCAACTAACGCAAACGCCAAGCTGACCCAAAAGGAAAAATCTCTCCCTGCCCATGTAGCCGAAACTGTAGGGCGAGGTCAAAACCATAAAACACTCTGGCAGGAAACAGCCCTAAACTGGAGCTTCAGAAGGGCGACCGTTTACTTGCATGAAAATGCCCACTCATTAAACAGCCCAATTACATAACCAAAGCATTAGTTCTTACAGACTTGGCTTAAAGCTAAGTCTTTTCATTAAGACCCTTAGCTTAAAAGAAAAAACAATTTGGCTAATTTATAGCTCTTCAAAGTAAATAGCGTGGAAGAAACCCCTTTGCCAAAGCTTGGAAGTTTCATCTGTGAAAAGCACATGCATCGAGATGCTTGCTGCTTTCAACTTAAGCCAAAGTAAACACAATAAATCAAAGCCCGTGTTTCATGTCACCGCTGCCAACCATGTAAGCAGCCCCTTATCTCCAAGAAGATTTATGGGGATGCCGGAAATTGGGACGAGTACGAAATCCAGACAAACCTCTAACTGCTGAGCAGAGCCACTTAGATCTCAGCCAGGTTCTGTCTAAATTTTCTTCCTCAGAAAGCCAATCTCCTTATTAAGAAAGCAAGACACACAGACAATTCCTTGAGCTATACTCAGAATAATCTGGCTCTGGAACTTAGGGTAGCAAACACGCGTGGCCAATTAGACATTCAGCCCGTCTGTGCAAGAACTAACACCTGCAGATTTAAATCATTACTGCTTTATTGAAAAGAATTGCTTTAGAAAAGATTTCAGTTGATAGTAAAATAGTTTAGTAGGTACATTTTCATTCAAGACCAACGGAACACTCCACTCCCCCCACTCCAGCTAAAAAAATAAAGAAATGAAACTATGCTAACTAATATAAAGGGTAACATAGTCCATCTCACGTGTCTTGAGTCTTCAAAGGCTGATGCTAGATGAAAACCAGTCCATGGTAGGAAAAATAGTCCATTAAGGGGAAAAGCACGTGTCTGCCCCTTTCTCAGGCAAACTCCATCTTTTTCTGATGGTGTCAATCCATCTCACATTTGGTTTTCCTCTTTTCCTGTTGCCTCCAGCTTTTCTGCAGAACCTGGAATGGGGAGGGATTAAATGATTGTGACGTTGTTCAGAGACCAGTTCCAAATCCCAGGGTTGGCAGCCCTCTCTTGCTTGTGCTACAGAAAAAGCTTTGTTACTGTTGCTTTGTGGTAAGAACTTTTTCTTCAGAAGGGGTCAGAGAATTTGAGAGTTATTCTCAAGTTCATCTTTGCTTTACATGTGTGTTATGTGCCATTCAAGATGACCCTAATGGGCCTTTCAAGGCAAGTGACATATTTAAAGATATTTGAGATATCTAAGGAGTGGCTTTACGTTTTACCAGTTCCATGCCCTCAGTGAGTTTCCACGCCTGAATGGGAATTCGAATGCAGGACTCTGGAGTCCCAGTCTGTCCCTCTCTGAATTGCATTACTTAATGTTAAGGGTTGTTGTGAAAGGCAGGATGTTATTATTTGCAAGCATATAAGCATGTCCTATTTTGTCTCTGTGAAAAATTTGATTTCTCTTGAAAAATTTCTCTGGAGAGAATTCTACTTCACTGTCATCATTAATACTACCAGCCTACAATTTCGTTACAAATGTGGTAGCTTTGGGGCATGAAATAGGAGCAGTCTAGAGGTAGCTTCCAGTAAACATTTATGGAAACAAGTCATTGATAATGTTAAACTGCAGTTAAGAGAACAAAAGCCAGAGGAACTTCGACAACCACATTGTTGGTGAATTGGGGGGTGGGGGGCGGGGGGAGGAAGTGTCTGGCAGCCTACTGCTGAGTCAACATGTTTTTACATCCCTGTCTTGTTCCTTGTTCAATCTGTATATTTCCATAACTGGATAGTGCTGTAGTAGATAATAATGTACTGATGAAGGTATGTGAAATTATTCAGGGCCACCCAAAGACAATTTGTGAAGTAGTGTGAAGCAGAAAATCCTGCAAGCACCTCTCCCCAATCCTGTCAGTAAAAATACAACAAGTAACCCTAAGTTACTAATAATTTCCTTACATTTCATGACATGAGGTAGTTGTCACACTCTGCATAACTACAGGCTTGACCCTGAGGCAGTGGTTGCTGAGGTCTCCAGGCTTAAAAGGAAGGTCCCTTCAAATTCCAGATGCAGGGAAGGGGGATCAGGAGACAGGCGTCTAGTTGTCTCTTTGCTCCCAGAGGCATCTGATGGGGCCACTGAGAGATCCAGGATGCTGGACTGAGATGGGCCCTTGGCCTAATCCAGCAGGGCTCCTCTTAGGTTCTTATGCGGTTTTACTATTTTCCCATGTGTGCAGATATGGGGAGAAAAATGTGTCTAATTTTCTATATTTTAGACACAGACTGGGTTTTAGCAAATTAAAGTTTTGTGTAGCACAACAGCAGTTTAAGGAAACTTATGAGAAGCATAATTCTCTTGAATAATTTAAATATAATATCTATGTACAGCAGGGGTGAGCAACGTCTGTTGCCCCTGGCCTCAATTTTTGCCGCAAAGTCTGTAAGTTGCAAAGTCCACCTCCTTCTTCTTCCCAAAGTGGCTAGAATTCTAATTCTGGTTTTCAAAAAGAGTTATTTTGTGTGTGTGTGTGTGCGCGCGTGCATGCTCAGTAATGCCAAAGGGCCCTGTAGATATTTTGTAAGGTAAATCCCTACACCTGGAAGAGCAGTTGTTCACATTCTTTTCACCAGGAATCTTCTGAAGTTTTAAATTTCTGGTCAAATTCCTTTGTGTGTTGCAGTAGAAGTACAGAGATCCACAGAGCAGATGTGACAGGGTTCGTCACTAGGGTATGACAGTTCCTTGATTTTTGATATGGGGGAAATGGAGAGGTCGAGTTCTTTGGAATAGAAATTTGATTATCAGTTTTAATGGATTTGTCAGCAACAACTTCTGCAGGTGTGCAAAGGTGGCCTCCAGTTAACAACAAACTGAGCTATCAGTCATTTCAGGAGCAGGAAAGGGGAGGGAAGCAATTTTTACTGGTGAGCTATAGGGCGAAATTGGAGGTAAAGGAAAGATGTGAGGTGTGTGTGTGTTTGTGTGTGCGTTTTTGGCACAAGCCCGTGGTGAGGGTAACAGCAGTGGTATGCCGAAAGAGATACAGTACAGTTATCCAGATGTCTTAATCATGTGAGAGGTAGTTGTGATAATAGGGAGTAGGGAGACCACTATGGAAGAAACCCTCATCAGATCCCACTGTCCTGGGCATTTATTTATTTATTTATTTATTTATTTATTTATTTATTTATTTATTTATTTATTTATTTATTTATTTATTTATTTATATATTTATTTATTTATTTATTTATTTATCATTAGGACATAGAACCGGTTGTTAATTTATTTGAATCCCACCACTGATGCTGGCCACAGAGACGGGTGAAATGTTAGGAAGAACAACCTTCAGAACACGAAAAACCCACAACAACCATTAGATCCCTGCCGTGAAAGCCTTTGGGAATATAACTATTGGATTATAGCATTTGGATTAAAGTAACTGGAAAAGAAAAATAAGGAACATGGTTGTTGAAATCTACTACTGACCCCCCTCCACCCCCGATCAAGGAGAAGATGCAGATGAAGAGACAAGATGTAGTAGTAATGGGGGATTTCAATTACCCTGATATTTCTTGGGAGGCAAATACTCACAAATATGGCCCTTCCAAGAATGTTATAATTTTCTCCTTCAAATGGTTGTGGGGTGGGGGACTAGAGAATTAGTTATTCTTGATATGATAGTAACCAATAGAGATGACTTGGATGAAATGACGGCAAGGGGAACTCTAGGGGATCATGTTCCACGTCATACATGTATATTTTGACACACAATCTCCATAATGTACACATTTTCATGTATTTCCTTAAAATTAATGAACATATTCTTGTACACCCTTTCCCCATCAATTAAAGCACTTTGTACACTTTTTTTAATGACACATAGCAAAAGACACCTGCAGTTTTGCTAATAGTCTTGCAGACTACAAATTGGACAAATTTGCACATTTTTAATTTAATGCAAATTTTGTATGAACCCCTGGTCAACAAGTCATTTAATTCCCACTGATTTCAATGTGTTGACTAGAAGGAGGATGAAGTCGGAGTACAGTGTGCGTTTGAATTCAGAAGGACCTGGTCCTGATTCTTGGCATCTCGCGTTGAAAAACCTTGGAGAGATTCGGCCAATATCAGAATGAAAAATACAGTACTGGGTAAGATAGACCAGTTGTCTGTAAGCTGTTGTTGACATTCTCCTGTCTTTGCATCAATACAGTCATTTTCTGTAACACCATTTGAATAAGGAAGCTCCATGCCAGAGAAGAATAGTTCCACTTTTTCTCTATGAAGAGCAGACAACAATCAATCCATTTATATTAGTCTCCAAGGTAAGGTTTAAAATTTACCTAGCTCGCAAGTTCAAGAAGAGGAAATACATTTGGATTTCTAGGAGGTTTGCCAAGACTAACATGAGGACCTGCGGGAATCAAAATAAAGCAGCCACAAGGAAAAATAACAACACCCAAGGCACCGTGCGATTTCAGAGGGGCCTAGAGAATTTTTTGGGTGGGCGGAGTGGGCAACATTACAAAATCAAGAATTCTTCAGCCGGTACAACTATGCGCTATGTCAGCAGGAACATTCTGACAGCTTTACTTCAAATGTTCATAGTTCTGGATGCTTGTAGGGGCTGAGACTCCCCTCTGCAATTTGATTAGAAAGGAAAGGCAGGATTTATAAAGTCTCTTCAGCTCCATCTGAAAGATACGCATGTCAGTAAATGCAGTTTTTAAAAATTAATTGAAAAATTATTCACCTTTTGAATGAGTCTGATTCCAAGTTTCTGTATAGTCATATATCCGATGGCACCAGCACAGATGGAATCATATCCTAAGGGAGGTGTATGTTTTATGGTGACACTATAAACCCGGGGTTCCCAACTTTGGGTCCCCAGATGTTCTTGGACTACACCTCCCAGAAGCTTACCTCACTAGCTGTGTTGGAATAGGTTTCTCCGAGTTGTAGTTCAAGAACATCTGGGGGGCCAAGTTCGGGAACCACTGCAATAAATTAATGATCTCCAAAGCATCATATCATAAAAATACCCCAAATAAGGTGATAAACAGAAGATAAGTAACTACGTTTTCAAGACTACAATGTAAAAAAGGGCCCTCCCTCGATTCCAGGAGTAAAAGAGTGTTAAGTGAAAACACGTTGACATTTTGAGGCCTACCATTTTTCCTTTGCTCACTTGTGGAATGTGTTTTCTAAGAACATCTGTGAAGTCTGAGATGGAATCTGCCTCTTCGGCTGAAAGATCATTTCCCAACCTCAACATGGACCTTGTGTGTACAGTCCTTTACCTGAGAGTTTATTTCCCCAAAAGGTTGGAATTTCATGGGCTCCTGGCTCAGGTAGCAGCTACATCCAAAGTTTGTCGACCTCAGAGGTGTCAAGAGAAGCTGCGCTTGCCAGGGAACACAAGAGGGAAAACACTGCTACCCTTCTGTCCTTTGTGAATGTTCTTTCCAAAACTAACTTCCCAGAGTAGACTTTGGTCTAGATGGGCAGGATAGAATTCCAATAAATAAATAAATAAATATTACACTGTTCTGACCAGAAGGATAGCCCTTCCCTTTGATCTTTACGCACTCTGGTCGCTGCAGTTTTGCAATTTGTTCTTTGTTCTCTCAAGGCAGACTTCCCTATTTCTGCCCTCAGAGTTTATAAGCATACGTTGAGCTATTGTGTGCTTTCAGTGACCTCTGATTGCTTAGTTTACTTGAATGATTGGTTGGTTGGTTGGTTGGTTGGTTGGTTGGTTGGTTGGTTGGTTGGTTGGTTGGTTGGTTGGTTGGTTGGTTGGTTGGTTGGTTGGTTGGTTGGTTGGTTGGTTGGTTGGTTGGTTGGTTGGTTGGTTGGTTGGTTGGTTGGTTGGTTGGTTGGTTGGTTGGCTGGTTGGTTTCGTTTGGTTTCGCTTGGTTTCGTTTGGTTTCATTTGGTTTCGTTTGGATTGATTTGATTTCTATACTGTCCATCTGGCAACCAGTTGGGCTGTTGACTAAGTATAGGAAGTCATGACCCCCCACTGTATCCAGCGGTCTTCAACATTTTTATTTATGAGTTGGATGACAAATGCTTGTCAAATTTGCACTGGTAAGCCTCATTGTGCCTTCCATGTCGAGTTCTACATTTGAAGAAGAATGCCAAAAAGCCAGAACAAATTGAGAGGAGGGCAACAAGGATGATCGGGGAGCTGGAAACCAAGACCCATGAGAAAAGACTGAAAGAACTGGGCCTGCTCAGCTTTGAGAAAAGAAGATGGAGGGGAGATATCATAGTGCTTTTCAGAGACTTGAAAGGTTGTCATACAGAGGAGGGGCAAGATCTATCCTTGATTATCCCAGAGTGCGGGACATGTAATAATGGGCTCGAGTTACAGAAAGCTAGATCTCAGCTATCAGGAAAAACTTCTTAACTGATAGAGCAGTACAACAATGGAGTCAGTTATCTTGAGGGGTGGTGAGTGCTCCAACAATGGAAGCATTCAAGAGACAATTGGACAACCATCTGTTAGACATCTTTGACTTTGATTGTTGCATTGAGCAGTGGGTAGACCTGGAAGGCCTTCTGGCCCCTTCCCCACTCCATTATTCTATGATTCTATGGATCCTTCATTCAACAGTACCTGGGCAGTTGCTGTTCTGTAGGTACAAAGGACTCCCATAAAGTATACTCAACAGAAGATAGGAAGCTGTCTCATGCTGAGTCAGATCTTTGATCCAACTCCTTGACCATTATTTAGAGCAAAGGCCCCCAGATTTTTCAGGGAGGTGATGACCAAGCCCTTCCTGGA
Organism: Pogona vitticeps; assembly: GCF_051106095.1. Classification (NCBI taxonomy): domain Eukaryota; kingdom Metazoa; phylum Chordata; class Lepidosauria; order Squamata; family Agamidae; genus Pogona; species Pogona vitticeps. Next base: position 7,719,087 of record NC_135783.1, read on the forward strand.
ATGGGCTTGATGATCTCCCATCATGGTAGCCAGGTTCAGCTCTGTCAGAGTAGATTTCTAGAATTGAAACAAGGAATGAACAAACAAATCTCAGCCTTCGGGCTAAGATCAAGTGGAGGTTTCTAAAATCACAGAAAGGACCTCAAGGCTCCCTGAGTGAAAACTCCCTGTGGAAGCGAAATCCACAGCTAAAGCTTCTATGACAGGTGATTGCCTAAACTTTGTTTAGAGACCTTCAGTGAAGGAGAGACACCCTCTGAGACTGTTTACTCCACTGTTGAGCAGCCCTCAGGGTCAGGAAATTCCCCTCATTGTTTAGGGAAGACTTCCTTGTTACATACAGCACTGATGTTACCTGTCTGTCATGGGTTGGAGGGAAAGTTCCATCCTATGGGGAGTGGAAGGCGGGACATCAGGAGGAGGGGCTGTACTGTATATATATGTGGAGCTTGTGTGAAGAAGCTGAAGGAGAAGCTGGGAAGAAGAAGCTGGTGTGGGAGTCTGTGTGTCAGACAGGGTACTACTGTGTGTCAGTCAGTACCAACCTGATAGGTTCAGGTGTCTGTATGGGTAGCCAGAACTGATAGGTTCAGGGTCTGTGCTTTATTGAAAGGTGTTCTGTGTGAACCAAACTGGTGTATGTATGATTGAGACTAAGCCACGTTACTGTATCTTATTCACTTGATCATTTTATTTTCCCTGTGTGTTATTTAAATAAACCTTATTCCTTTATTTGTTAAAAATCCATTCCTGGTCTGTGTGACTCCTTACAGGGAATGGTTGGTGGCAGCTTAGTGAAACTGTGGCATATCCCAGTAGGTCTGGGGTTGTCACGTTGATTGGTGTCCAGCGTGTGGGATACGACTGGTCCAGTTGTCCAGTGGTCCAGCAAAGCCTTGGCAAGTGTGCCCAGAGCAAGGGGGGTCTAGTCAGGGACAATCTGAGAGCGCGTAGGTAATCTTCTAGGCTTACCTCACGGGGAGGTACGCTAGTGGAAGAACGTGCCAACTCAGATTGGGGACTAGATTAGGGAGCTCTGAGGCAACCTGTTTTGGCGGGAAAAAGCTGAGGCAAAGCTGAGTGAAGTAGCAGTGATCTAGCCTGTCTGCTGAGAGGCCTAGCAGAGGGGGGTGGACTCTGGCTGGCAACAGTTGCAAGTTAGTGCTGAAAGAACAGCAGCAATCTATAGAAGGCTGGTTCTGAGGCAAAAGAAAAAAAAAGTGGTCGCTTTATTTTGAGGCTTGACTTTTGAAAGCAGCCTGTTCTGGGGGGGGATTATGCCCTTGACTCGAAGCCAAATGGCAGAAATGGGTGAAGTGAGGGAACCCCAGGTAGACCAAGGTTCTGAGAATGAATTTGGCTCAGTGCAGGATGAGAGCACGGGAGAACAGAACCCAGAACTCAAAAAAATGCTCATAGCCCAACAGCATGAACTGAGGATGAGGCAATTTGAAATGGAGGAAAGATTAGAGAGAGAAAAAATGGAGGAAAGGGAAAGAGAGAAACAAAGGCAATTTGAGTTAGAGAGAGAGAGAATGGAAAGAGCAGAAAGATTGGAGAGAGAGAAAATGGCGTTTGAGTTAAGAAAATTGGAACTGATGAATCAGAACAATAATAACAATAGAGATTCTGAGGTGGGCCAATTGTCTAAAACTGACCTGAAGAAATTCCCTGTGTACCACAAGGGAGATTGCCCTGAGGTGTTCTTTTCCCTCGTGGAAAGAGCGTTTGTGGACTTCTCAGTAAGGGAAACTGAGAAGATGACCATCATGCGATCTTTAATCAGTGGCAGCCTGGCAGAAGTCTATGCAGAGATGCCAGAGGAGCTGCTAAAAGATTTCGCTGAGTTTAAAAAACTGGTGTTTGCCAGACATGGGATAAATGCGGAACAGCTGAGGCAAAGATTCAGGTCACTCACCAAGAAACCAGAGCAGACTTTTACCCAAGTGGGGGCCCAACTGGTGAGGCTGCTAGAGAAATGGCTGTCGCAGGAGGTGACAGAGACCTACCAGCAGCTCAAAGACCTGATAGCGCTGGAACAGTTTTACTCAGTCCTGCATGGGGAACTGAAGTTCCAGGTGAGGGAAAGGAAACCTAGATCTGTGGCCGAAGCGGCCGAGATCGCAGATTTTATTTCCCAAATAAGAAAGCCCTTAGGTGAGGGGAAATCTGTAGGTAAACCTAAAGAAACCTACAGCAAGTACTCTCAGGGACCAGGGAGAAACCAGCAAGTGGGAGGGGCCCATGGTGAAGGGAAGCCCTCAGACACGAAACCAAGACCTCAGATTTTGGAGGGAAAACCAAAACCAGATGAGAAAGACTCCAAGTACAGCAGAAAATGTTATTTCTGTCAAGGAAAGGGCCATCTAATCTCAGAGTGTGAGAAATTAAAGCAGCTAAAAGGAAATGTGCCTCATGATTTGAGTGGAACCAAGCCAAAAGCTGTGTTCTGTGTCCAGACAGAGCAAAGCTCCTTGTCACTGAGGGAGCCTGTTGCCATGGCTACTCAATCTGGAACAGTGACATCTGCTGATCAGGCTGAGGAAAATGGTCCTCTTGTGGAGGTCAAGCGCTGCTTGCTAGTGAGAACAGATTCACAGTTGTTTGAAACAGCAGGGGTGGACGTAGGAATACTTGACCATCAGTATAGGGGGCTAAGGGATACTTGTTCCCAGGTGACCCTGTGCCATCCAGATATTATTCCTAGGGAGTATATAATCCCGAATGAGAGCCTAAAGGTGGCAGGGATTGAGGGACAGGTGATCTCGCTACCAGTAGCTGAGGTACCTGTGAACTTTCAAGGCTGGAGGGGAGTTTGGCGGCTAGCGATTTCATCGACTCTGCCAGCAGCCGTGCTCATGGGAAATGACCTGGCTGAACATGTGAAACGGGTGCTAGTGATTACACGCTCACAAGCCACCACGGGGACAGTTCAGGGGGGTACTGTCGAGCCCGAGACGGAAGCAGGTGGGGGGAGTTCCGAGGCTGTGGTGGAAACCTTGACCGCAGACAGCAGATTTGGCCAAGAGCAAAAGGCAGACGCCACTCTCCAAAAGTGTTTTGAACAGGTGACCGACACCCAGCTAACACCTGAAACCCCAGTGAGATTTCGAGAGAAAAAGGGAATTTTATATAGAGAGACCCTGAGGAATATCTCAAAAGGGGGAGATGGGATCAGAAGTCAGCTAGTGGTACCTGAAAAGTATCGCCCCATGATCTTACAAAGGGGGCACTCTGACATGTTTGCTGCGCACTTAGGGGTGAACAAAACACAGCAGAGAATCACACAGAATTTTTACTGGCCTGAAATAGGGAAGCAGATCAAGGAGTTCTGTAAACAATGTGATGTGTGTCAGAGGCAGGGAAATAACCGTGACAGGACCAAAGCAAAGTTGTGCCCTTTGCCTGTGATTGACACTCCGTTCAAATGTATAGGGATGGATATTGTGGGACCTTTGCCCAAGGCCACAAAGAGGGGGAACAGGTTCATTCTCACCATTGTGGACCATGCCACGAGGTACCCTGAAGCCATACCCTTGACTAACATTGAAACTAACACAGTGGCAGATGCCTTGGTGGGGTATATGTCCAGGATGGGATTTGCCTCAGAAATAATCACAGATTTGGGCGCATCGTTTACATCGAAGCTCATGAAACGGTTATGGCAAATCTGTGGAATTAAACACAAGGAAACCACTGCCTATCACCCCAAAAGTAATGGGTTAACGGAGAAGTTCAATGGGACTCTGATGCGCATGATTAGGGCTTACTTGGCAGAGAATCCAAACAATTGGGACCAGAAGCTGCAATCCCTTTTGTTTGCTTATCGGTCAGTGCCACAAGCCAGTACCGGGTTCAGTCCGTTTGAACTTTTGTTTGGGAGAAGGGTGAAAGGGCCACTTGATTTAATCAAACAAAATTGGGAGCAGATCACCCAGGATGACCCACAAGACGTTGTGACATATATAGACTCTTTAAGGAATGACCTAAAGAGAAACCTAGAGCTAGCAGCAGAGACCCTGCAAGCTCAAAAGGTCAGAAAGAAAGCTTGGGATGACCAGAACGCCAGGGAGGGGCACTTTAACCCAGGGGAGGAAGTGCTTTGGCCTAGGCTCTGCAAAGAGAACAAACTGCAGCTGGGTAGCCCAGAAATAAAATACTTGGGTCACATAGTAGGGGGAGGAGTGATCAAACCCCTAGAGGCCAAGATAGAAGCAGTTCGTGATTGGCCCAGACCCAACACCAAGAAAAAAGTCAAATCATTTCTTGGGTTGGTGGGCTACTACAGAAAGTTCATCCCGAGGTTTAGCGAGATAGCGACTCCGCTGACCGATCTGACGCGGAAGAAGACTGATGACCGCATCCCGTGGACCAGCGACTGTGAGGAGGCGTTCCAGAGGTTGAAGGAGGCCCTCATCAACTATCCAGTGCTGCGTGCTCCAGACTTAGACCGGGAGTTCATCATATACACCGATGCGTCTAACAGCGGGGTAGGAGCAGTTCTTTGCCAGGAGGATGAAAATGGTGACCAGCATCCAGTGTCCTACCTGAGTAGGAAACTCCAGAAAGGTGAGAGACATTTGGCAACCGTGGAAAAGGAGTGCCTGGCCATAGTCTACGCGATCCAGAAGGCCAAGCCTTACATCTGGGGAAGACATTTTGTTCTGTGCACTGACCATTCACCACTGCAATGGTTAAAGACAATGAAAACCCACAATAGTAAACTTATGAGGTGGGCTTTAAACTTGCAAGACTATGACTTTGAAGTGAAGGTGGTCAGAGGGTCAGTGAACTGTGTTGCTGACGCCTTGTCAAGAAGACCCGAAGAATGAAGATGGCGAAAGAAACATGGACTATGTTTATATTTTGGTGACCAAAGGTTAAATGTATCTGCTTATTAAACATGCTTGGTTTGTATGAATAAAGGTAACTTGATGTATTGTAAATGGTAAATGTTTAAATGCCTAATTGATATGTTTATCCTAGAGTAAGTATGGTATTGTATTGTATAACTGTTTTTGTATGTTTTGGATCCAGGTTGTTTTTTGGAGAAAAGCACTTTAGCTTTTCCCCTACAAAACAACTTATAAAGAGGGGAGGTGTTACATACAGCACTGATGTTACCTGTCTGTCATGGGTTGGAGGGAAAGTTCCATCCTATGGGGAGTGGAAGGCGGGACATCAGGAGGAGGGGCTGTACTGTATATATATGTGGAGCTTGTGTGAAGAAGCTGAAGGAGAAGCTGGGAAGAAGAAGCTGGTGTGGGAGTCTGTGTGTCAGACAGGGTACTACTGTGTGTCAGTCAGTACCAACCTGATAGGTTCAGGTGTCTGTATGGGTAGCCAGAACTGATAGGTTCAGGGTCTGTGCTTTATTGAAAGGTGTTCTGTGTGAACCAAACTGGTGTATGTATGATTGAGACTAAGCCACGTTACTGTATCTTATTCACTTGATCATTTTATTTTCCCTGTGTGTTATTTAAATAAACCTTATTCCTTTATTTGTTAAAAATCCATTCCTGGTCTGTGTGACTCCTTACAGGGAATGGTTGGTGGCAGCTTAGTGAAATTGTGGCATATCCCAGTAGGTCTGGGGTTGTCACATTCCTTTCTTGTAATTTGAATCCCTCAGCTGCTCCTCACAGGCCTTGATTTCCAAACCTTTTACGCTCCTGTTGACTCCCCTCTGGACATCTTCCCCCTTGTCCACATCCTTTTCAAACAATGGTTCCTAGAAATGGATGGAGTATTTGAGCCACGCTCTGCCCAAGTTAAAAAGAATGGTACTTTTAGTTCCCGGATCTGGACGTTGCATCTCTGTTGATGCAACCTAATCCTTGACAAGGGCATTTCTACTTGATAAATAAGGAAATTAAAGGGGGAATTCCCATAAGGAGTACAGGACACATGCTTCTAACATTGGGCACGTGGCAAAGAGGAGAGGACTGTCAAGAAGGGAGACTTTGGAAGTAGCATGTCTCGCAGTCCCTGTGTCCTGAAGATGCAAGGCCGTTTCTCCTCTTGGAGGAAGTGTACTGCACCAAAGTGGAACATGGGTCCTTGTGTCCTTTTCCCATCACCTCAACTGCCCATGGTAATTCCAAAGGGGAAAGTAACAGAGGATAAAGAGGCAACCCGGAGGCAACCCAGATGTTCCAGGAATGGAAGTAATATCCTTGGAGGAAAATATGAATTGTTGGGTAGGGTGGGTGGAATGAAAAAAAAAGAACATAAGTATAATGATAATCAAAAATTCATAGAGTTATAGTGTTCGAAAGAACCGTGTGGCGAATCGATAGGAGTAAGAATAAAACGCATTTACTTGCTTAAAATTACTAGATTCATACATAGCAACCAGCCAAACAAGTCAACAGCAAAAAACAAAACAACTGTCACCAACCAAAGAAAGAGTGTGATAAGAACACTCAGCAGACAGCAGACAGCTATCAACTATCAAATGGTTACATAATATTGTAGGAAGCAGCTTGTGAAAGGCCTGGCCAAAAAGGCATGCCTTTATTTGTTTTCTAAACTCCAGGAGGGTGGAGGGTGGAGGTACCTCTGCTAGTAGTGAATTCCACGATGAGGTGGCCACCACGGAGAAGGCCCAGTTCTTAGTTGTTGACTTCTGGGCCTCCCTCAGGCTGGCCGCCTGCAACGTCCTGGACCGGAAAGTGTGGGTGGGATGGGTGGTAGCTCTGAGGGAGAGGTACTCTGCCAGGAAGTGAGGTCCTAAACCATTCAGGGCTTTATATGTCAGCCTTGATTTCTTAAATTTGCAGCTATTGACAGGTCGGGGTTTGGGTTTGTATCCAACGCTATGCAACCCATCCCATCCCGCTTCTGAATTCAAAGAGAGCGCCACCTCTCTGAGGAGTGTTCTTTTCCCTCTCTTCCTTTGGGACCTCCCTCCCTGGTTCCCCCAGACTGTGCGTTCCCCTCTCGTCAGTAAAGAGCCTCTTTCTTAGCTGTGTGCACTCACAGAAGTTTCCAAAGCCTAAATTGGCATCACGTGCTAACATTACCAATGAAATCAGCTGCGTATTTACAGTAGTGGGAGAGGGTCCTTTATTTTTAACCAGTATGCCTACAATTGCTAGTACAGCCACACTTCTTCGGCACCAGGAACCATGTGGGGTGGAGAGAAATGTATTGTGGTGTGTGAAGGAGCCCATAGTTCATGAGGTAGAAAGAGGATCTGAGTCCAGAGGCCTTATGTCCACCAGGATGTTGAGGGAGGGGGTCTCGAAGTGGAATCTTCTCCTCCCAACCATCGACACCAATCATGCTCACCAATCCTATCAAAATCTGGTTGACGAGGTGTGGAGCCTCTAGTCCTCCAGCGGTCTTGGACTCCAGTTCCCATAATCGTTGACCCCAGGCTCAGCTGGATGGGACTGAGGGGAACTGAAGGCCAAAATATTTTTGTGGGGACTGAATTGACAACAAAGGTAAAGGTAAAGGTTCCCCTTGACAATTTTTGTCCAGTCGTGTTCGACTCTAGGGGGCGGTGCTCATCCCCGTTTCCAAGCCATAGAGCCAGCATTTTGTCCGAAGACAATCTTCCGTGGTCACATGGCCAGCGCGACTTAGACACGGAACGCTGTTACCTTCCCACCGAGGTGGTCCCTATTTATCTACTTGCATTTGCATGCTTTCGAACCGCTAGGTTGGCGGGAGCTGGGACAAGCAATGGGAGCTCACTCTGTCGCGTGGATTAGATCTTGCGAATTGACAACAAATAGCCCAAAAATAAGGACAAAGACCCCACTCATCTGGATGACATATTTAAGGTTAAAGAGATGCTTTAGCTCTGAGAGGAACTGGGAAGAACAAAAACATCTTTAAGGAACCCGTTTAATTCCAACATCCACATCCTTGATCTGTGGGCAGTTCCTTGGGGGTTGTGTGCAATCTTGTTGGCTGTAGAAAAAAAAATCAATATATTGGGCAAAGGATATCTAGTTTAAACAGATAGACTGTCCGAGATTACAGAACAGATAATGACCTTCCAGAAACTCAAAGGGGAAAATCTTTGTAGAGTGAAGTGGAAAAAAGTGGTTGTTAAACACCTCACAAGATCCTGCAGGGCATTTTACCAGGATGGCTGGGAAGAGGGACCCACAAGCCGGAATAGCTTGACACAAAGGTAGAGGTGAAAGGGGAGTCTCTCAAGAGGGCATTTTTACTGAAGGAAGAAAGTAACAGGGCTCAATCAGGGCTGAGGTTCCCCACTTCATATCCCCAGATGTTCACGGACGAGAAGTCCCAGAAGCCTTCACCCCTAGCTGCGCTTCCCAGGATTTCTGGGAGTTGCAGTTGAAGAACACCTGGGAATCCAAGGCTGGACCACTGATTAAGGGCATGCTTTCGTGGACTTAGAAAAATGCTCATGTGTTTCATGCAGTCTTCCCTAACCGGTTGCCCTCCAGATGTTTTTAACAACTCCCGTCGTTTTGTGCCCTGACATCCTGGAGGTCTGTTCGGCTACAGTCTCCCGCAGTGTCATTGGTTAGCTGGGCAGAGCTCTTCAACCAGGTGCCTCCTTGGATGTACAATTCCAATCATGCCCATCTAGACCACGTGTCCCAGGTTGGGACTATCCCAAGGGGCGGAACTACAGTTCCCAAAACCCCAGGCGAAAATGATCTCCCCTTCAGCTAGAAGGCCACTCCCTCAGGCTTTCCAATTCGGCTTGGGGTTCAAGGCACCTGGAGGTTACCTGGAGTAACAGGCACCGAAGGGCAGTGGTACTGCTTTCTGTCTGTTTGTGTTGGACCGTTATCTTGTGCCTCTTCCGTATCTTCCTTCCCAGGTGGGAGAAACCTACCTTGGCTTTCACATCATGTGCTCAATGGGGGAAACCCGCAAACCCAACTGTTCCAATCCCATCTCATTCCACACATATTCTTTCAATATATTCAATTATACCAGGGGAGACCCTTGCACTAGTTGGCCAAATGCAAGACCAAGCTGTGTTAATTGTAGTGGATACACTGGAGGTCAGACACTGACACACATAGTCTAAATTACAAATACAAATGTAAAATTAGGAATTGTTTTTACCATTTCATCAGATTTGTAGCACATCTTATGCAAGTGAGGAAGTCCATGATCAAATGGATTGTGGCACCAGCCAAGTCGGATGTCCAGGCACAACTAAGTTTAGAAGGGCAAAGTCAGGGTCTCCAGTGTCCCTATTTCTCAATTTGGAGCTTTCAATCAGACTTTGGATGAAAGAAGATGCATCAAGAGGGATATTAAAGGGTTTTCATCTGGAATTACCCTCTGTTAAAAAAAGAGGAGGAAAACTAGTGGCCACCTTAACTACTGGCCTGAAGGGCAGAGCTGGAAGGGGCCCCACGGATCATGGAGTCCAGTCCCTGTCACGGAGGCCCAGTGGGGGAATCGAACTCCCAACCTCTGGCTCCACAGCCAGATGCATGAACCCACCGAGCTATTAAAAGGATACTTAGGGTTTGGAAGCTGATCACCATCCGGCGTCTTTATCCAAGCAGCCCTAGCAGTTTAATGATTAATGCGAAAAAAGGGTGAAGGACAGCAAATAGAAGCAATCTGTGACAAATTTGTTACATCCAGGAATCCATTATTATGCAATCTTGATATTATTATACTTATAGGGGTCTGATCCCTCCCAGCAGCAACAGTGGATCCCAAACTGAACCAAAGATGAAGTTCCTTTATCTTCTGTGTGCCGTTCTCCTTCTCGGACTCCTGCAGGGCCCAGGTAAGCAGCAGGTATTCTTCATTGAGAACAGATATTCTTCGGTCCCTACTTGAGGGGCATCTTTGGTGGCCACCCTCACCTGGGGGAGGTACATAAGCCCCCCTGGGGTGCCCCTGGACCACTTGGAGGGGGCCGCAGACTGGAAACAATTCTCCACAGACTATCTTATAATGTTTATGATGCAACCTATACCATCCTTATTCAGGTTATATTTCGTTCACGTCCTGTTTCTGGCTGTAGCTAAAACCAAGTTTGAGAATGGCTGATCTGGGGAATCTTGTGGACAGATCAAGGTTGCATCCAGGGAGGGATTGATAAGTGGCTTGAACCTTAGAGCTCCAGCACAGGAGGCAACCAAAAGCTTCTTAATCTTTATCGGCTTTTGCTTAGGCAAAAAAAAAAAAAAATGACAACCCGACAACACCCTACAAGCAGCGTGTTGTGGTTTTGGCTACAGTTTTTGAACTCCCCAAAGAGTAGCCCGTTCTTTATATCTCCTTATGCAGTGAACCGGGAGGTCCCGGGTGCAGTAGAGGGTTGGCAATGAGAGACCCAGATGTGAATCCAGAGAGCTTTGTATAAGTGGCTATTTCTCACCCTGAGCTCTCTAAGGGCTGAGCTATAGGTTAGAAATAGCACACCATGAGAGAATTGCATAAATGCTGAAAGGGGGTGATTCTAATGGCAGGGGTGATTCTAATATACCTCCTGTATTTTGGAAATGAGCTTTTCAAGTATCTTAACTAATGAGAGCAATCCAAGGATAGGTTTCCCAGGACATAGTGGCAGTATGAACTATGAGGAGGTGCCATCAAGGATGCTAGTCCTTAGGAGGAAACATATAGATGTTTAAAAAGGAGACTTCTGATCTTCCTCTACTACTGAATTTACAACTTCTTTCACCCAAACCCTCCTTTCCCAGCTCAGTATATCAGATTTCACTTCATGTTTTACCCACAGGAGTCACTGAAGCCATCGACAGCTATGAAGAATGTGAAGGTCGTCGTGCTACTGCATGTTATTCCGTCGTCTGTCCTCGTGGGACCAAAACTATTGGGAGGTGCAGTTGGTACCAGAAATGCTGCCAAAGGTAAGATAAAAGGTGCAACTACCTTGGGGAGCTCAATCAGAATGATTTGGATTTGCCGCCATTTGATGGACAGCCTGCATGCCTTCTGAAATTGCTATCGATGTTCAAACAGGGACTGTGAATTGATTCGGACGTTCACCATTTATGTTGGTTATGATGCGAATCGCATTCCTGGCCACAGCCCCCTTTCCCTCCTTCCTTTCCCGTCTTGCCTCTGCAAATCCTTTAATCCTTTGCAGTCCAGAGAAGTCCCTTAGTCAGAGCAAGAGGGAAAGGCAGGCTAGGAGATACACCCAATGTTGCCTCTGTCCGGAAACCTGTGCAACGCAGTGAGACAGTGCTGAAGGTTTTGGGGTGTAGCAGCCGAAACCTCAACTGAACTGTCTCGGAAATCCCCCAATTATGGAATGAGTCCTCAATTCCTCAGCTAGGAATGAAGGCCAGGCAGGGTTGATGGATGTGTTAAGCGGATGCCAGGATGCAGAGAAGGAAAGAGATGTTGTCATTGTCCCCTGATGTGGTTCAGGAGGATCGAAAGAGGGGGAATGTGCCAATGGGAACAGACCAAATCTCCTTTGCAGACAAGCTAGACAGAGCTTCTCTGGGCATCTTCCCCACTCAAGCTTCAGACTATTATATTTCTGGGAAACGTTTATAGACCTGTAGAAAAACCCTACAGTAAGATATCATGGAAAGGCATTGCATTGTGGCAGAACACGGAACATGAAAAGTCTGAACAGTAATTTTGCAAAATACATTATGATTCATAACTCAAAATAATCACCACTTCCCGCCATCCATTCATCACTCCTTTCTCTTACTTTCCCATGTGGGGGTGATGGATTTCTGGTGATCGAAACTGGTATAAATGGTTTGGTGTTTTTTTAAAAAAAAATCCCACTCAACTTCTTCCAAAAAAAAAAAAAAAGCTCAGCGATGCCAGACCATTGAAATGTTTTCTTCCTTCCTTCCTTCCTGTTTTAAATTTTAGATAACATTTCCCTTTATTCACCTCATCATTGTGAGAATGCTGAGCTCTTCCCTTCTCCAAAACGGACAGCCTTTCTCAGAGAAGTCACCCTATCAATTTGCACCAACACTTAAAATAAAACATAGCAAAAACAAACGACTAAATATAAACCAAGCTTGCCTACAGGTGCCACAGTGTTTGCTTGGGTTTTGGTTTAATTAGACGCACATAGCCTGACAAGATAGTTGGAAGACTCAAAGATGGAGACTGTTATTAAATTATTAAGTCTCCCAGGTATGCCAATCTGAACCATCAACTCACTGGACCAATTCTGGCCCTGTAGCTGCTCTATCCCATTGCTCTACACAATTGTTTAGAGTAGACCAGGTCAACTAAGGTACTTGTGGTAGTCTGTATCCTTCCTTGTATAATTAGAGGAATCCAAGCAGGTTCTATAATGGTTTTCCTTCTATAATTACAGTGTCCTTGACAAGTGATTCCCCCCACTTGGAGATGCTGAGGAAGCTGAGCAGTGAACGCCTCTCCCCCTGCAACCACTTTCTCCTTTGTGCACATCCTCCAGAATCAGCTTTCATTAGACTCCAGAAATCTTTTTCCAGTGTCGTCAAACTCAGCAGTCACGATAACTTGTTTTCTGATGCTTTTTCCACTTTAGTACATAAATAATTTTGCAATGAATTTTTGTGTCTATGTCTTATTGCCCAGGTAGATGGAAAGTTCCCTGCAATTCACTCAGCAGTTTTCGAACTTAAATAAAATGTAGGCAACCCATCCTTCCTGGATGTTATTTTCTCCTATGCACTTGATACATAGGAATAAACAGATTAGGCATCCTTCAGTCTCGCGAGACTATGGTATGGAGGACTTGGAACAGCATCTAGTGCGGCTGAGAAGGCCAATTTGAGAGTGACAATCCCTTCCTCACGGAAGACAAATACAATCTGTCCCCTGTCTAGCTGCCTGGTGTTGCTGCTTTCAGGACTGCCTCTTTGCCTCAGCCTGCTGGACAATGGTCTCTTAAAATTGGGAGAGGCCGTGATGCACCGCCTGCCTCCAGGCTGAACGCTCAGATGTCAAGATTTCCCATCTGTTGAGATCCATTCCTAAGCCCTTCAGATCCCACTTGCAGATATCCTTGTATCATAGCCGTGGTCTCCCTCTGGTGTGCTTTCCCTGCACTCATTCTTCATGCAGGAAATCTTTTGGAATCCATCAGCCATTCTCACGACATGCCCAAGCCAATGTAGACTTCACTGTTTCAGTAATGTATATATGCTAAAAATTCCAGCTCATTCGAAGACTACTCTAATTAGAATTTTGTCCTGCCAAGTGATACCAAAAATGCATCAGAACATGTATGGAACGTGTTCAGCTTCCTCTCCTGCCGTGCACAAAGGGTCCAGGACTCACTGCAGTACAGGAGTGTGCTCGGGACACAGGCTCTATAGACTTGGATCTTGGTATATGCCATCAGCTTCTTATTAAGCCATATTCTCTTTGTGAGAGAACATGGTAGCTGCTTTGCCAATGCATTTATCCAGCTCGACGTCTAGAGAGAGTGTGTCACAGACAAAGTCATGAACAACTTCCAACCTCCAATTCTTGCGTGGAGATAGTGATAGAGGGAGGTGAGTCCACACCCTGGCCCATTACTTGTATTTTCAACAGTCTGATTGTTAGTCCAAAGTCTTGGCAGGCCTTGCTAAAATTATTCATGAGTTTTTCGAGTTCTTCAGCAGAGCAGGCAAGAATGGCTACATCATCGGTGAAGGAATAAGTAAATTATCTTATAATTCTGGATAGTATATAACTTGTAAGCAATACATTGAAGCAATACATTCAGATACACACATGAAAATTTAGAAATGGCCTTTGGTTTTCACTCTCAATCTAGAGAGATTAAAGAGCTTTCCATCTGATCTAGTCCAGAGATAGACACCTTCTGTTGCAGTTCCAAAGGCCTGCTTCAGCATGACTGCAAAAAAGATCCCAAACAGGGTCGGCATGAGAACACAGCCCTGTTTCACTCTGTTTAGGATGTCAAAGGGATCTGGTGTTGAGCCATCAAAAACTACAGTTCCTTTCGTTTCCTTATGAAAGGACATGATAAGGAGTTGAGGTGGACATCCAATCTTGGGAAGTATTTTAAAAAGGCCGTCCCTGCTGACCAAATCAAAGGCCTTTGTGAGATCTGTGAAGGCCACTGGCTGTTGTTGTTCCGTGCATTTCTCCTGCAACTGTCTGAAGGAGGATACCTTGTCGGTGGTGGATCTATTAGCTTGAAATCCACACTGTGATTCTGGATAGACTCTGTCTGCAGGCACCTGGAGCCTCTTCAGCACAACACGGGCAAGCACCTTCCCTACAACGCTGAAAAGAGAGATGCCACGGTAGTTCTTGCAGTTGCCCCTGTCTCCTTTGTTCTTATACAATGTGACGATGTTTGCATCCTTCATGTCCTGTGGTACTCCACTTTCCCTCCAGCAAAGACAAAAGGCTTCATACAAGCTTGGTGGTGATGATCTCTTTACAGCACTTCAGCACTTCAGCAGGGATGTTATCCTTCCCAGCTGCTTTGCCGGATGTGAGGGAATCCAAGGCCACTTTTATTTCTGCTAAAGTTGGTTCACTGTCCAGCTCTTCCAAGACAGGCAGGCACTCAATGTTATTTAATGCTCTTCAGTTGCTATTTTCTCTCTGGAATATAGCTCAGAGCAGTGCTGCACCCAGCGTTCCATGTGCTGTGCTCGGTCCTGGATGATCACGCCTGTAACAGACTTCAAGGGAGCAGATTTCTTGTATATTGGACCTAAACCCTGCTTGATACCGTCATACATTCCCTTGATGTTATCTGTGTCTGCTGCTATCTGTATGCTGCTAGAGCTCTCCTCTTATCCCCGATGGCTGGAATCAACTCCTCCGAATGGGCTTCGAACCAGTCGGCCATCTTTTTGGTCTTCTTGCCAAATGTGGACAAGGCGGTGTTATAAACAGCGTTCTTGAAATGTTTCCATCATTCAGGTGCATTTGCATCAGCTGGGCCTGGAAGGGTTTCTTCAAGCGCTTCAGCAAATTCCTCCACTTTTCTCTGATCGCAAGTCTTGCTGATGCCAATACGTGGTCTTGCTAATATCAATATGTGGTCAATCCTTGGTGGGGGGGGGTTTCAGAGCCAAAATGATCAGACAGCAGACACAAAGAAGCACCCTTGTGGGATGTACACCTTGGGACTAAACTGGTTTCCTAATAATGTATTTGTTGTTCTGTTTCTTCTCCTCACTAGAAGAACAAATATATTATCAAGAAACCAGTTTAATCCCAATGTGCACATCTCACAAAGGTGCTTCTTTGTGTCTCCTGTGTGATCTTTTTGGCTCTGAAAAAAATTGTGCAAATGAAACCTTGTAAATTAAACAGTGTCTGAGATTTCAGCAGGATCCCAAAGGGAAAATCCTTGGAGAGTGAAGCAGGAAAAGATCCTGCAACTTCCCCAGTTCAACCCAGGGCATATTGCCAGCATGAATGGGAAGAGGGACCCACAAGCTGGAAGAAATTGGGACAAAGGTAGAGGTGAAAGTGGAATCCCTCAGGAGAACATTTTTGCTAAAAGAGGAAATTAACAAAGTTCATCTAGGGCAGTACTTCCCTACCACGGGACCCCAGATGTTCTTGGACTAAAACTCCCAGAAGCCTTCACCACTAGGTGTGCTGGCCAGGATTTCTGGGAGTTTTAGTCCAAGAACATCTGGAAAGCACTAATCTAGGGCATTCTGGTGAGTACCTAGAAAGAAACCAACATGTCTAATGCAGTCTTCCCCAACCAGATGTCCTGTGTAGGTTTTGAACTATAATTCCCACCATTCCCAGACAGCAACACCTTCACTGGAAATGGAAAGTTTGCGTGTAAAGATTTTATGTATCATCTATATACCATAATGAAGATTTATGGAAACGACTGATTGCAATTCGGACTCACTTTCATCCATCAAGTCTAGTATTGTCTACTTTCAACAGAAGTGGATTTCCCAGGTATTCCATCACCTGCTTCCGTTTTGTTAGTTGGACAGGTTTATTTGATTAGCTGCAGCCACCATCAAAAAGTTCAAATAATATAAAATAATCAAATACATTGTTCAACTAAAAACCATCCAAAATAAATGGGCACAATTCATTCAATAAAACTTGATCATCATCACTACAAAACTTCTTCCATAAAAATGTTACCCTAAAGCAAAACAGGCTACCTTTTCAGGAATATATTATGTATTTTGTTTGTTTGTTTGTTTAGTCGTTCAGTCATGTCCGACTCTTCGTGACCCCATGGACCACAGCACGCCAGGCCTTCCTGTCTTCTACTGCCTCCCGGAGTTGGGTCAAATTGATGTTGGTCACTTTGGTGACATTGTCCAACCATCTCATCCTCTATTGTCCCCTTCTCCTCTTGCCTTCACACTTTCCCAACATCAGGGGCTTTTCCAGGGAGTCTTCTCTTCTCATGAGATGGCCAAAGTACTGGAGCCTAAGCTTCAGGATCTAGTGAGCACTCAGGGGTGATTTCCTTCAGAATGGATAGGTTTGATCTCCTTGCAGTCTAGGGGAGTCTCAAGAGTCTCCTCCAGCACCAAAATTCAAAAGCATCAATTCTAATCACTCCATAGAAAATTTATCATATTTATTTTATTTTATTTTATTTATTTTATTTATACCCCACCCATCTGGTCTAAAAGACCACCACCATATTTGCATCAGATCTATTAAAAGCGAGACTTAAATCTTTGAACAGAATTACTCAGGTCTTTATAAATTAGACAGACAAGTCAATAATGGATTAGGTCTTCATCTGCATCGGTTGAAACTCTCCTCCATGGCAATCCCCCCTCAACGTCTGCAGAACTCATAGACTTGCATTGTAAAGCTGTGAGAACATTTCTCCACTTAAACTTTGTTATACTAGTTAAATAATGCGGGTATTTGAATAGGTCACTTGACATCCACTTGTCAACTGCTAGAAGCCAGAAGGTTTTGCCGACTGGAACCCAGAAAGTTATCTATTCTTCTGTCTAAGCTCGTTATAAGGATGTGTCATTGGAGAAAGTTGGCAGAGGTAGCTTGAGCCCAACTCCATCAGCGTGACTTTATGGAAAGAAGCCTCCAGGAAGAAAGGGAACCACTGGATGGCCATGAAAGGACAGGAGCCAGTTGTAACATAGGTATCTAATATACTCCAGCATTTCTCATCCTCAATGTGTTGCATTTGCCCTTTTTTAATTTAAAAAAAAAAAACACCGAGGGGGCTTGATAACTGCATCTCGAACTGGCTCATTTTTTAAAAAAAATCTGGTCTGTGGCTGGAGGAAGGGGGAACTAAACCCTCCACCCCCACTGCCTGCCCCTTATCCCCAGCCCGCCACCCCCCGTCACCTCCCCACCTGGTCCTGCTCCCGTCTCCTCCTGCTCCTTTGCCGCAAATGGGCGATCCATTGCACTGGGGACCCAACCGGGCATAGTGCAGCACCGGATTGCCCATTTGCAGCCCCACAACCTGCACCCCTCGCCATTTCCCCCATCCCCTCCCTACCTGCTCTTGTGGTCTCCTCTTCCTATGTTAACGGATGATCTGGTGCTGTCGGACCCTGATCAGGCACCGCAGGACCCTGACCCGATACCGTGTGTCACTGAAACCGGTGGATAATTTCCAAGCCCTACAAGCAGATCCCTTATACTGCTGGGATCTGGCAAGGTCTACATTCCCATTGTTATGAGGTTAATGTGTTCGGCTTAAACTAAAGTGAACCTCATCTGGACTTGTGACCTACTTCAGAGTCATTGAGTTCTGTCTCTTTTCCCAGTAGGCGCTCTATGAAAGGGGGGGGGAGGATCTTACAAAGGTGTTAAGAGGAAAAAAACAGATAATCTTAAAATTAGGAATGATTGCATTATGATATTCCATGACTATTGCAATGAAACAATGGCATATAGAAGAAGAAAAATGTGAGTTATCACAGTTATTTTAATTGCTAAGGGCATCAAGTATATATGGGGTCAGCCCGTTCATATGAAAATCTATCACAATGGGAAATACTACAATGTTACATGAAATCCTATTTCGAAATACAGAAGTACCGGACAACACCAGTAATCATTATGTTGGACTACACAGGGAAGCCATTGAAATCCACAAACACCAGCAGAGCAAAACAACAACAAAAAAGAAGGAAGTCTAAAACTCAGCAAAGCCTGGCTCCCAGCACTGAAAAAAACAGCCTGCAAAAGGTCAATGAACTCTACCCAGACACAAGGACCAGCGATCAGTACACACAAAAAACTAACGACACCCATCAATCACAGTGACAGATCATTTCCCCCCCTTATCACAACAATACACCCATAACAAAGAACACCCTGATCACCATAATCACCCAATCTCTTGGAAAAGACAAAAAGGTGATCCCACAACTGCAAATACTCAATTATCCCACACACTACCAGAACACAGACAGAGTTCTAGGTCCTGTCCTCTGTCCTGGCCACAGAGACTGGAGAAACATTAGGAAGAAAAATCTCCAGAAAAAGGCCAAACAAATCGAAAAACCTACAACAACCGCTACAATGTTACTTCAGTGAGATCAGCCCTAGATTTTTCTGATGAATGTTGGACTTATAACCAAAGAAGAATGGAGTGAACAAATAACTCAGCTGGATGGCCAGGAGAAGCAGCCAGAGAAACAGACAGAGGAGGAGAGGAGACTGCAAGGGAAGAACAGTTTGAGTCAAAACATGGAGTGGAGGAAAAGCTATACAGATGACAAAATAAAACACATAACTAAATGGGAAGTCCTAGGGAAAGTTATAACAATGTTTAATAAGGGGAAATCCAGATTTAAAAAAAACAAGCAGATGAGAGTGATTCAGAGAATAAAGGAGAGAACCAGCAAGGGAAAAAGAACAAAATGTTGTGAAGGGAAATACCGGTAACGGGGATAACGATATATAGAAACTCTGTTGATAATGGTAGATAATACTCTGTTAAGACTTGTTTAATATAACATACAAGTTCTGGTTTGCATGATAGATAATACTTTTACAAAGCTTGATCGATATTGGTTGGAAAAGGGAAGTAGGCTCAAGAAGTGTGCCATTAGTATTAATGACAGAATTGTAAAAGTGAAGAGCAGGTATGGGGGAAGGATTGATGCTTTTGAATTGTGGTGCTGGAGGAGGCTCTTGAGAGTCCCCTGGACTGCAAGGAGAACAAACCTATCCATCCTGAAGGAAATCAACCCTGAGTGCTCACTGGAAGGACAGATCCTGAAGCTGAGGCTCCAAGACTTTGGCCATCTCATGAGAAGAGAAGACTCCCTGGAAAAGACCCTGATGTTGGGAAAGTATGCAGGCAAGAGGAGAAGGGGATGACAGAGCATGAGATGGCTGAACAGGGTCACAGAAGTGATCAACATGAATTTGACCCAACTCTGGGAGGCAGTGGAAGACAGGAGGGCCTGGCACGCTCTGGTCCATGGGGTGATAAAGAGTCAGACACGACTTAACGACTAAACAACAACAACAACATCCCCCCTCACGTCTTTCAGGGATGGCACCTTCAGAAGGGCCTCCTGGCCTGATATTAGAGGACAGGCAGGCTCGTATGAAAGAAGGTGGTCCTTTAGGTAACCAGGTCCTAAGCCATTTAGGGCTTTATATGTCAAAGTAAGCACTTTCAATTGGGGGCAACCCCAATTCAAAGGATGCTTCTCGATTGGAAGCTATTCATTCCCTGCCCTCTTCATTCAACCTGCCCTAGTAGTTTGACAGTTAATAATAAGTATAAAGTAAAGCAAATAGAAACTACTGATGACTTCTAAGAACCGCATATGCAATGTTTATATCCTTATAAAAAAAAACAGTGTGACCTCTCTGAGAAGCAGCAGTGGGTCCCAAACTGAACTGAAGATGAAGTTCCTTTATCTTCTGTGTGCCGTTCTTTTTCTTGGACTCCTGCAGGCGCCAGGTAAGCAGCTGCTCAGAGGAGAAGATAGTCAGGGGTTCCCAGGTGAGGGCGATCCGGGGTATCTTCTGAACAGGTCAATGTCACATCCAGGGAGGGATTGGTCAATGGCTTGAACTTTAGAGCCCCAGGACGGGAGGCAACCAAAAACCTCTCAACCTTTATCAGCTGGTGCTTTGGCAAAACAAATGACATCCTGACAACACCCTACAAGCAGGGTGTTGTGGTTTTGGCTACAGTTTTGGAACTCCCCGAAAAGTAGCCAGTTCTTGATATTTCCTTATGCAGTGAACCTGGAGGTCCCGGGTGCAGTAGAGGGTTTGATAGCAGGCTTCTTGGGTTGGCAATGAGAGACCCGGATGTGAATCCAGAGAGCTTTGGGTGAGTGGCCTTTTCTTACC
Organism: Pogona vitticeps; assembly: GCF_051106095.1. Classification (NCBI taxonomy): domain Eukaryota; kingdom Metazoa; phylum Chordata; class Lepidosauria; order Squamata; family Agamidae; genus Pogona; species Pogona vitticeps. Next base: position 7,739,322 of record NC_135783.1, read on the forward strand.
CTAAGCTTTCTAGGGGCTGAGCTATATGTTAGAAATAACACGCCATGAGAGAATTTCTTGAATGCTGAAAGCGGGTGATTCTAATGGCAGGAGTGATTCTAATATACCTCCTGTATTTTGGAAATGAGCTTTTCAAGGATCTTAAATAATGAGAGTGATCTGAGGATAGGTTTCCCAGGACATAGTGGCAGTATGAACTATAAGGAGGTGCCGTCACAGATGCTAACCAGTCAGCCCTGATTTCAGCAGGGTGACCTGCTCCAGATGCCCTTTGACCTTAGAAGGAAACAGATAGATGTGTAAAAAGGAGACTTCCGATCTTCCTCTACTACTGAATTTACAGCTTCTTTCACCCAAACCCTGCTTTATCCAGCTTAGTATTTCAGATTTCACCTTATGTTTGACCCACAGGAGTCACTGAAGCCATCAAGAGCTATGCAGAATGTGAACGTCGTCGTGGTACTGCATGTTATTCTGTCGTCTGTCCTCGTGGGACCAAAACTGTTGGGAAGTGCAATTGGTACCAGAAATGCTGCCAAAGGTAAGATAAAGGGTGCACCTACCTTGGGGAGCTCAATGAGAACGATTTGGCTTTGCCACCATTTGAAACACAGCCTGCATGCCATCTGAAATTGCCAACGTTGTTCAAACGGGCTGTGAATTGATTTGGACGTTCACCATTTATGTTTGTTGTGATGCGAGTCGCATTCCTGGCCACAGGAATGCGACTCGCATCACAACAAACATAAATTTCCTTCCCGGTCTTGCCTCTGCTAATCCTTTAATTCTTTGCAGCCCATAGAGGTCCCTTAGCTGGATTGAGATGGAAAGGAGGACTAGGAGATACACCCAATGTTGCCTCTATCTAGAAACCTGCGCAGCACAGTGAGACACTACTGGAGGTTTTGGGGTGAAGCAACTGAAACCTCAACTGAATTGTCTTGGAAATCCCCCAATTATGGAAGGATTCCTCTACGACTAGCTAGGAATGAAGGCTAGGCAGAGTTGCTGGATGTGTTGACGGGATGCCAGGATGCAGAAAAGGGAAAAAATGTTGTCATTGTCCCCTGATCTGGTTCAGGAGGATCCAGAGAGGGAGAATGTGCCAATGGGAACAAACAAAGTCTCCTTTGCCAACAAGCTGGGCTTAGCTTCTCTGGCTCAGCCACCTATCTCCTCTGGGCATCTTCCCCACTCAAGCTTCAGACTATTATATTTCAGAAAAACGTTTATAGACCTGTAGAAAAACCCCACAGAAAGATATCATGGAAAGGTATTGCATTGTGGCAGAACATGGAACATGAAAAGTCTGAACAGTAATTTTGCAAAATACATTGTGGTTTATAACTCAAAATAATCACCACTTCCCACCATCCATTCATCACTCCTTTCTCTTACTTTCCCATGTGGGGATGATGGATTTCTGGTGATAGAAACTGGTATAAATGGTTTGCTTTTTAAAAAAAAAAAATCCCACCCATCTTCTTCATCTTCAAAAAAAGCTCAGCGAAGCCAGAGTATCGAAATGTTTCCTTCCTTCCTTCCTGTTTTGTTTTTTAGACAATATTTCCCTTTATTCACCTCATCATTGTGAGGATGGTGAGCTCTTCCCTTCTCCAAAACAGACAGCCTTTCTCAGAGAAGTCACCCTATCAATTTGCACCAACACTTAAAATAAAACATAGCAAAAACAAACAACTAAATATAACCCAAGCTTGCCTACAGGTGCCACAGTGTTTGCTTGGGTTTTGGTTTAGTTAGACGCACATAGCCTGACAAGATAGTTGGAAGACTCAAAGATGGAGACTGTTATTAAATTATTAAGTCTCCCAGGTATGCCGATCTGAACCATCAACTCACTGGACCAATTCTGGCCCTGTCGCTGCTCTATCCCATTGCTCTGCATCATTGTTTAGAGTAGACCCGGTCAACTAAGGTACTTGTGGTAGTCTGTATCCTTCCTTGTATAATTATAGGAATTCAAGCAGGTTCTATCACGGTTTTCCTTCTCTAATTACAGTGTCATTGGCAAGTGATTCCCCCCACTTGGAGATGCTGAGGAAGCTGAGCAGTGAACGCCTCTCCCCCTGCAACCACTTTCTCCTTTGTGCACATCTTCCGGAATCAGCATTCATCAAACTCCAGAAATCTTTTTTCCAGTGTCATCAAACTCGGCTGTCCTGATAACTTGCTTTCTGATCATATAATGCACATAAAGAATTTTTCAACGGATTTGTGTGTGTGTGCCTTATTTATATGCAATACTGGCCGGGCGGGTGGGAAGTTCCCTCCAGTTCACTCAGCAGTTTTAGAACTTAAAGGAAATGTAGGCAACCCATCCTTCCCAGAAGTTATTTACTCCTATGCATTTGATCAGTAGGAAAAATATAGTTTATCTTATAATTCTCGATATATACCTTGTAAGCAATCCTTTCAGATACACATATGAGAAGTGAGAAATGGCACCCAAAATCCTGTTGGGACAATCCACGTAAGGGTAATTGTGGAAGAGCTCTTTTTTCCCCCAGAAGAAGCTGCAGTCCAGCATATCACCCACTCCAGTTCTTAAAGCAAGGTTCCAGCAAAACTGTCCAATGCCCTTCCTAGAATAGTCAGACCGTACAACACAAAGTGCATAGGTTTAGAGGTGGGAGTTCCTGAAGTATTGAAAAGACAGCGCTCTATCACTGCACAAGGTTTCATTTCTTATCCCCTTTACCTGTGACTTAGCTTGCTTTTTTTTTATTGGTCACCAGGGGGCATATACAGGCTTCACCTGCAAGTCTGATTGCTCAGCCATAAAGCTCCGGGGATTCCCTGTCAGCTGCTAAGGAGGTGTGGCCTGTGTTGTCGGACTTGACCATCAGAGGCCCCTTTCATTGGCCAAAGGTTTCTCGACTTTCTAGCAGCAAACAGCCATAGGCCTGTTCTGCCGCTTGGAACTCTGGGGTGCCAGAAGGTCCCGTCTCGTCTCTGGTGCTATTGAGCCTCAACACAAAACCACCGCTTGTCGTATTTCTTGGCATTAGCAGCACTAAGCTGCTTTTCACTTCATGTGCAATATTTAAATAGGTCTTTTGGCCCCAATCCTGGACACAGGTTATCTCTGTGAAGCCAGAGATGTTGACCTTGGCAAGGCTTACGTCCAAATACAACTCTTTGAATTTGAGAGTCATGTTCTTCCTAAAAGGCCCTCCACAGCAGCATGAATGGAAACACCCACTAGTTACTAGCAAAATGTGGTTGATTACACTGATGAGTTGTGTTTCTTTCATAAAGCGTATGTATATGTGTGTGTGTGTGTGTGTGTGTGTGTGTGTGTGTGTGATCAACGGTACCTGTTAAAACAAGATTATCAGACCATGTACCTGCATCTTGCAATTCAGACAACATATCAATAGGTTCATTTGCAGCATGAAAATATTCAGCATGACATTGAAAAACCATTGCAGATCTATCTTTGTACAGTTTCAAACTATTGACATGGTAAAGAACAGGTTTCTTATTAGAATCCAACATTTTGACAAGATAATTGACATTTCCCAATTTTTGAACAATTTCACCTGGACCTTCCCAGACAACTTCTAACTTAGAAGGTCTGAGTGGGTTCAGAACAAGTACCAAATCACCCACAGAAAATTCTCTGTGTCTGGATCTCTTATCGTGGAAGAACTTCTGACTTGCTTGAGCGTCCAACAAATTGTCTCTGGCCAACTCCTGGACAGCCAAGAGTTTCTCTTGAAGTTTTCTAACAAAATCAGCAACTGGCACAGTACTACTTTTAACCACACCTTCCCAATCGGATTTCAGGAAGTCCAATGGTCCTTGCAGATTTCTTCCAAACACCACCTCACTTGGAGAAAAGCCACCTAGTGAAGAATGAGCTGAGCTACGGTAAGCAAACAAAGCAAAAGGCAAAAGCTCATCCCAAATGTTTCCATATTCTTGGGTCAAAGTTTTAATCATCCTAAGCAAAGTTTGTTGACCTCTTTCCACCATACCATGAGATTGAGGATGATGGGCCGTGCTAAAACTGATGGTTATTCCACTTATCTCGCAGATCTTACGCATAAGTTCACTTGTAAAGGCTCCTGCTTGATCACAAATTATTTTGGATGGTACTCCAATACGCGAGCACAAGTCCACGATGATTCTAGCTATGGTGGTAGCTGTCAGGTTGCTAATAGCGTAAGCCTCGATCCACCTACTGGCAGAACAGATGAAAGAAATGATGTATTTCTTCTTAGATTTAGTAGGAACAAAAGGTCCTAGCACATCCATTTGCAAACACTGGAACACTTGGTCAGGAATTTCCATAATCTGCATTTCGGCCTTTACCTTGTCAGTTTGATGGCCTGTGCGTTGGCAATAGTCACAAGAACTGACATAGTCCTTTACAGTTTTTGAAATACCAGGCCAGTAAAAATGTTGAGAAATCCTCTTTAGGGTTTTTTGTATTCCCTGGTGCCCACTACTCGGATGGTCATGAGCCATTTCTAGTATTCTCAGTCTATATTCAGTAGGCACGACTAACTGTTGAACAGGTTGGGCATCCAAGTTGGATTTGGGGAAATATTCTCTGTACAAAAGTCCATTTTCTCCCCACAGGAAACTAACTTGCTGATGCGCAGGACGTTCAGCATAGTTGTCTGCTTGTGACCTCAAAGAAGCTAGAGAGGGATCATTAAGTTGCTTCAGTCTAAAGTCCTCTGATCCCTTAGGTATCACCTCCTCCATTTTAGTTTCAGTTGTAGCTGCATTATCAGGTTCGGTCACAAGAGGCTGCTGTTGGGTAAGGTCTCCATCTGAGCTATCCTCAGTGGATTCCTGCTCCCGTTCAGGATTATGCATCTCCCTACTTTGAGAACGCGTAACTACCGACATTGAAGTTGCATTTTGACTCTGCATGTGATCCAAAAAAGCAAGATCATTTCCAAGAAGAAAATCAGGTTTTCCCTCATGGGTTAAAATATGTTTTGCACCTGACCAGGACTTATAGGAAATTTTTACATAAGCTAGAAGAATGAAATGCTGATCAGTCTCTATAGATCCATAAGTTTTTACTGGACACCTCAGGTTGTTCAAGATCAAGGTGGGGTCTAGAAAATGTTTGCTTATCGAAGAAATGTCGGCACCCGAGTCACGAAAAGCACTTAAAGCCATATCACCTCCAGGTGTGTGAAGAAAAACCACCTCAGAAAATGTGCGGGTTGCCCAGTCCCTTTGCGCAGTTGGTACTATGTGTGACAAACCCAGACCTACTGGGATCTGCCACACGTTAACTAAGCTGCCACCAACCATTCCCTATAATAAGTCACACAGACCAGGGATGGATTTTTAACAAATAAAAGAATAAGGTTTATTTAAATACAACACACAGGGAAAATAAAATGATCAGGTGAATAAGATAAAGTAACGTGGCTTATTCTCATTCATACATGCATACAGTCTGGTTCACACAGAACCCTTAACTTGAAGCACAGACCCTGAACCTATCAGTTCTGGCTAACCAACAGACACCTGAACCTATCAGGTTGGTACTCTGACACACAGTAGTACCCTGTCTGACACACAGACTCCCACACCAGCTTCTTCTTCCCAGCTGCTGCTTCGTCACATCCCAGCGTCTCCCTCCTTCACCACACACGCATCACATATATATACAGTACAGCCCCTCCTCCTGATGTCCCGCCTTCCACTCCCCATAGGATGGAACTTTCCCTCCAAACCCATGACAGACAGGTAACATCAGTGCTGTATGTAACACCTCCCCTCTTTATAAGTTGTTTTGTAGGGGGAAAGCTAAGGTGCTTTTTCCCAAAAAACAACCTGGATAAAACACACAACAACAGTTATACATACCATATCATACTTACTTATACTTACATTCTAAGTTAACCATAGCAATTAGGCATTTAAACATTTACCATATACATTACATCAATTTACCTTTATTCATACAAACCAAGTTCAAAAAAACAGGTACATTTAACTTTTTGTCATCAATATATATACATAGTCCATGTTTCTTTCGCCGTCTTCATTCTTCAGGTCTTCTTGACAAGGCGTCAGCAACACAGTTCACTGACCCTCTGACCACCTTCACTTCAAAGTCATAGTCCTGCAGATTTAAAGCCCACCTCATAAGTTTGCTATTGTGGGATTTCATTGTCTTTAACCATTGCAGTGGTGAATGGTCAGTGCACAGAACAAAATGTCTTCCCCAGATGTAAGGCTTGGCCTTCTGGATCGCGTAGACTATGGCCAAACACTCCTTCTCCACGGTTGCCAAATGTCTCTCACCTTTTTGAAGTTTCCTACTCAGGTAGGACACTGGATGCTGGTCACCATTCTCATCCTCCTGGCAAAGAACTGCTCCTACCCCGCTGTTAGACGCATCGGTGTAGATGATGAACTCCCGGTCGAAGTCTGGAGCACGCAGCACAGGATAGTTGATGAGCGCCTGCTTCAACCTCTGGAACGCCTCCTCACAGTCGCTGGTCCACGGGATGTGGTCATCAGCCTTCTTCCTCGTCAGATCGGTCAGCGGAGCCGCAATCTCGCTAAACCTCGGGATGAACTTTCTGTAGTAGCCCACCAACCCAAGAAATGATTTGACTTTTTTCTTGGTGGTGGGTCTGGGCCAATCACGAACTGCTTCTATTTTGGCCTCTAGGGGTTTTATCACTCCTCCCCCTACCATGTGACCCAAGTATTTTCTTTCTGGGCTACCCAGCTGCAGTTTGTTTTCTTTGCAGGGCCTGGGCCAAAGCACTTCCTCCCCTGGGTCAAAGCGCCTCTCCCCGGCTCTCTGGTCATCCCTAGCTTTCTTTCTGACCTTTTGAGCTGGCAGGGTCTCTGCTGCTAGCTCTAGGTTTCTCTTTAGGTCCTTCCTCAAAGAGTCTCTATCTGTCACAACGTCTTGTGGGTCATCCTGGGTGATCTGATCCCAATTTTGTTTGATCAAATCAAGGGGCCCTTTCACCCTTCTCCCAAATAAAAGTTCAAATGGACTGAACCCGGTACTGGCTTGTGGCACTGATCGATAAGCAAACAAAAGGGATTGCAGCTTCTGGTCCCAATTGTTTGGATTCTCTGCCAAGTAAGCCCTAATCATGCGCATTAGAGTCCCATTGAACTTCTCAGTTAACCCATTACTTTCAGGATGATAGGCAGTGGTTTCCTTGTGCTTAATTCCACAGATTTGCCATAAGCGTTTCATGAGCTTTGATGTGAACGATGCGCCCAAATCTGTGATTATTTCTGAGGCAAATCCCATCCTGGACATATACCCCACCAAAGCATCTGCCACTGTGTTAGTTTCAATGTTAGTCAAGGGTATGGCTTCAGGGTACCTTGTGGCATGGTCCACAATTGTGAGAATGAACCTGTTCCCCCTCTTTGTGGCCTTGGGCAAAGGTCCCACAATATCCACCCCTATGCATTTGAACGGAGTGTCAATCACAGGCAAAGGGCACAACTTTGCTTTGGTCCTATCGCGGCTATTCCCCTGCCTTTGACACACATCACATTGTTTACAGAACTCCCTGATCTGCTTCCCTATGTCAGGCCAGTAGAAATTCTGTGTGATTCTCTGCTGTGTTTTGTTCACCCCTAAGTGTGCAGCAAACATGTCAGAGTGCCCCCTTTGTAAGATCATGGGGCGATACTTTTCAGGTACCACTAGCTGACTTCTGATCCCATCTCCCCCTTTTGAGATATTCCTCAGGGTCTCTCTATATAAAATCCCCTTTTTCTCCAGAAATCTCACTGGGGTTTCAGGTGTTAGCTGGGCGTCAGTCACCTGTTCAAAACACTTTTGGAGAGTGGCGTCTGCCTTTTGCTCTTGTCCAAATCTGCTGTCTGTGGTTAAGGTTTCCACCACAGCTTCTGAACTCCCCTCTGCTTCCGTCTCTGGCTCATCATTAACCCCCTGAACTGTCCCCGTGGTGGCTTGTGAACGTGTAATCACTAGCACCCGTTTCACATGTTCAGCCAGGTCATTTCCCACGAGCACAGCTGCTGGCAGAGTCGATGAAATCGCTAGCCGCCAAACTCCCCTCCAGCCTTGAAAGTTCACCGGTACCTCCGCTACTGGCAGAGAGATTACCTGCCCCTCAATCCCTGCTACCTTTATGCTCTCATTCGGGATTATAAACTCCCTAGGAATAATATCTGGATGGCACAGGGTTACCTGAGAACAAGTGTCCCGCAGCCCCCGATACTGACGGCCAAGTATTCCTACGTCCACCCCTGCTGTCTCAACCAACTGAGAATCTGTTCTCACGAGCAAGCATCGCTTGACCTCCCCAAGAGGACCACCTTCCTCAGCCTGATCAGCAGATACAGCCGTTCCAGACTGAGCAGCCATGGCAACAGGCTCCCTCAGTGACAATGAGCCTTGCTCTCTCTGGACACAGAACACAGCTTTTGGCTTGGTTCCACTAGAATCCTGAGGCACAATTCCTTTTAGCTGCTTTAATTTCTCACACTCTGAGATTAGATGGCCCTTTCCCTGACAGAAATAACATTTTCTGGTGTATTTTGATTCTCTCTCATCTTGTTTTGGTTTTCCCTCCAAAATCTGAGGTCTTGGTTTCATGTCTGAGGGCTTCCCTTCACCATGGGCCCCTCCCCCTTGCTGGCTTTTCCCTGGTCCCTGAGAGTACTTGCTGTAGGGTTCTTTGGGTTTACCTACAGATTTCCCCTCACCCAAGGGCTTTCTTATTTGCGAAATAAAATCTGCGATCTCGGCTGCTTCTGCCACAGATTTTGGTTTCCTTTCCCTCACCTGGAATTTCAATTCCCCATGCAGGACTGAATAGAACTGTTCCAGTGCTATCAAGTCTTTAAGCTGCTCGTAGGTCTCTGTCCCCTCCTGAGATAGCCATTTCTCAAGCAGCCTCACCAATTGGGCCCCCACTTGGGTAAAAGTCTGCTCTGGCTTTTTGGTGATTGGCCTAAATCTTTGTCTCAACTGTTCCGCATTTATCCCATGTCTGGCAAACACCAGTTTTTTAAACTCTGCAAAATCTTTCATCAGTTCCTCAGGCATCTCGGCATAGACCTCAGCCAGGCTACCACTGATTAAAGATCGCATGATGGTCATCTTCTCAGTTTCCCTCACTGAGAAGTCCACAAACGCTCTTTCCACTAGGGAAAAGAACACCTCAGGACAATCTCCCTTGTGGTACACAGGGAATTTCTTCAGGTCAGCCTTAGACAATTGGCCTCCCTCAGAATCCCTATTGTTATTATTGTTCTGGTTCATCAGTTCCAATTTTCTTAATTCAAACGCCATTTTCTCTCTCTGCAATTCCAATTCCATTCTCTGTCTCTCTAATCTTTCTTCCTTTTCCATTCTCTCTCTCTCTAATCTTTCCTCCATTTCCCTCACCCTCAGTTCATGCTGTTGGGCTATGAGCAATTTTCTGAGCTCTGGGTTCTGTTCTCCCGTGCTGTCACCCTGCACTGAGCCAAATTCCTCCTCAGAACCTTGGTCAACCTGGGGGTCTTTCACTTCACCCATTTCTGCCATTTGGCTTCGAGTCAAGGGCATAATCCCCCCTCAGAACAGGCTGCTTTAAAAAGTCAAGCCTCAAAATAAAACGACCACTTTTTTTCTCTTTTGCCTCAGAACCAGCTTTCTATAGATTGCTGCTGTTCTTCAGCACTAATCTTGCAACAGTTGCGAGCCAGAGTCTACCCCCCTCTGCTAGGCCTCTCAGCAGGCAGGCTAAATCACTGCTACTTTACACAGTTTTGCCTCAGCTTTTTTCCCGCCAAAACAAGTTGCCTCAGAGCACCCTAATCTAGTCTTCCCACTTGGCACGTTCTTCCACTAGCGCACCTCCCCGTGAGGTACACCTAGAAGATTACCTACGCGCCTCAGATTGTCCCTGACTAGACCCCCCTTGCTCTGGGCACACTTGCCAAGGCTTTGCTGGACCGCTGGACAACTGGACCAGTCGTATCCCACACGCTGGACACCAATCAATGTGACAAACCCAGACCTACTGGGATCTGCCACACGTTAACTAAGCTGCCACCAACCATTCCCTATAATAAGTCACACAGACCAGGGATGGATTTTTAACAAATAAAAGAATAAGGTTTATTTAAATACAACACACAGGGAAAATAAAATGATCAGGTGAATAAGATAAAGTAACGTGGCTTATTCTCATTCATACATGCATACAGTCTGGTTCACACAGAACCCTTAACTTGAAGCACAGACCCTGAACCTATCAGTTCTGGCTAACCAACAGACACCTGAACCTATCAGGTTGGTACTCTGACACACAGTAGTACCCTGTCTGACACACAGACTCCCACACCAGCTTCTTCTTCCCAGCTGCTGCTTCGTCACATCCCAGCGTCTCCCTCCTTCACCACACACGCATCACATATATATACAGTACAGCCCCTCCTCCTGATGTCCCGCCTTCCACTCCCCATAGGATGGAACTTTCCCTCCAAACCCATGACAGACAGGTAACATCAGTGCTGTATGTAACACTATGCAATCAGGGTCCATAACAGAAAACCTCTCTCCTGATGCAGTCTCTTTTACAATTTCTGAGGAAATTGAAGCAATTTGTAAGTCCAAAACTCTAGGCACATATTGGTTTACTGCTGCCTGCATTCCACTGGCTTGCGAAGGGGTTACAGTTAGGTTAACTCCTTCCTGACTCTGTGAAGGCACAATGCTTGACTGCTGAGGCACAGAAACTGCATTACTGGCAGCTGGCACTTGCTGAGTTCCTGCTGGCACAGAACTTACATACGCCATCTTGGGTGTGCCTGCTTTAGATCTGCGTGGAGCTGGCACAGGTGTTTTTCTAGCTGGCTCCTTAACTTGGCTAGCTGGCACATTCAACCTTGGGCAATCTCGTCGCAGATGAGAGCCACCACATTCAAAACATTTAAGAGGTGTTTTACTCTGACTAGGAGCTAGGCTCCTGCGTTGCTCAAATGAACTTTGCCTGGGCTCTTGAGGAAAAGACTTTCTAAATTCAGGCTGACTCTGTCTCTTAGGCGCTACTGGTGCAGTCTTTGCCCTAACAGCAGGTTCATGCGTTTTAAAGGAGAGAATTTCATCAGTCTTTAAAGCAAGGGTTTGCAAGTCTTTGTATCCTCTCTCCAACAAAGTACTCCTTATTTCTGAAGGCACTAAATTAAGAAAATGCTCCATGTACAACACAGTTCTTAAATCCTCAAAAGTACTGGCGCCCAAGGAGCTCAACCACTGATCACCTAGATGTTCTATTTTGTCAGCTAGTGCAGAATAACACTCATTAGGCTGCTTTTTCAGTTTTCTAAAGTTCTGCCTCAGTATTTCCGAAGTGAAACCAAATTTTCTCTTTACCACCTCTTTAAAAGTAGGCCAGTCAGGGTCCTCATCAGATAATTTGGCTACCAAGTTGGCAAGTTGCCCAGAACACTGAGTACGCAGTAGCTTGAGGTGCCAGGCCTCCGGTATCTTAAGATCTCGACACGCTTGTTCAAATATCGATAAAAACGATAATATATCATCGCCATCATGGTAGTAAGGTAGATTGCTTCTATCAACACTGGCTATTGAGTTCTTAAACTCCTCTTTTTCCTTCAGCTCATTAACCAAACGCTCCACCTTTGCCTCTCTGTACTGCTTCAATAACTCATCAGCAATGTTCTGATTACGAATAGTTTGAGTGTGACAAGCAACAAAATCAGCAAACATCATTGTTAACTTATCCACTGGTGATAGACTCTTGTTAGGATCAGGGCCCTCAGCACCAGCTGCTGCTGCTGCTGCTCCTGCTGTCCCATCAGAAATGTTTCTGACTGGCACTCCCTTCCTTACTGGAGTGCTGGCACTCGCCATTTCCTCTCCCTGATCCATCTGTTGCAACTTAGTCCAAGTCTGATCTGAATCAGATCCAAGTAGATCCTGGACGTCCTGTGCTGGGAGTTTAGCCATTATATTTCCCTTTTGTAATTCCCTTCTCAGTTGTGAAGAACCATAAGTAATCCTTCGCTTAGCTCCACTTTGAGTCAAGACGTCGTGCTCAAGAGCCTCCAAAAGCTCTTGGTGCCAGGGCTTCGTATCTGTACTAACCAAAGGCAGCTTAGCAGATGCACCACCAATCTTAACTTTTCTCTGAGTCACAAACAGCTCTCCAGGCAACTCCAAAAATTCTTCTCCTGCTAAGTGTTGCTCCATACAAGCCGCAACTAACGCAAACGCCAAGCTGACCCAAAAGGAAAAATCTCTCCCTGCCCATGTAGCCGAAACTGTAGGGCGAGGTCAAAACCATAAAACACTCTGGCAGGAAACAGCCCTAAACTGGAGCTTCAGAAGGGCGACCGTTTACTTGCATGAAAATGCCCACTCATTAAACAGCCCAATTACATAACCAAAGCATTAGTTCTTACAGACTTGGCTTAAAGCTAAGTCTTTTCATTAAGACCCTTAGCTTAAAAGAAAAAACAATTTGGCTAATTTATAGCTCTTCAAAGTAAATAGCGTGGAAGAAACCCCTTTGCCAAAGCTTGGAAGTTTCATCTGTGAAAAGCACATGCATCGAGATGCTTGCTGCTTTCAACTTAAGCCAAAGTAAACACAATAAATCAAAGCCCGTGTTTCATGTCACCGCTGCCAACCATGTAAGCAGCCCCTTATCTCCAAGAAGATTTATGGGGATGCCGGAAATTGGGACGAGTACGAAATCCAGACAAACCTCTAACTGCTGAGCAGAGCCACTTAGATCTCAGCCAGGTTCTGTCTAAATTTTCTTCCTCAGAAAGCCAATCTCCTTATTAAGAAAGCAAGACACACAGACACATCCTTGAGCTATACTCAGAATAATCTGGCTCTGGAACTTAGGGTAGCAAACACGCGTGGCCAATTAGACATTCAGCCCGTCTGTGCAAGAACTAACACCTGCAGATTTAAATCATTACTGCTTTATTGAAAAGAATTGCTTTAGAAAAGATTTCAGTTGATAGTAAAATAGTTTAGTAGGTACATTTTCATTCAAGACCAACGGAACACTCCACTCCCCCCACTCCAGCTAAAAAAATAAAGAAATGAAACTATGCTAACTAATATAAAGGGTAACATAGTCCATCTCACGTGTCTTGAGTCTTCAAAGACTGATGCTAGATGAAAACCAGTCCATGGTAGGAAAAATAGTCCATTAAGGGGAAAAGCACGTGTCTGCCCCTTTCTCAGGCAAACTCCATCTTTTTCTTCTCTCTTCACTCTTCCTTCTTCTTCCCAGAATGCCTCCTGGGTCTTGTTGTCCCGCCTAACTTTCTCATGGAGCTTCAGTTGTTATCATTCTTTGTGGCAGAATTATTTTGACTACGAAAGTCTCTGCTCTCTACTCAGCTTAGCAACGAGATAACCAGAGAGCGAAGCTTCTCTGAAACAGCATGTAAAACTCTCCTACTACAGAACAGACTTTAAATCAAAATGGATGCTATTGGGACAATCTTAGGACTACATATCCCATTCTAATACACATAAAAACACAAATCATCACATCCTCAACAGCCCTGCACAGCTGCTGCAAACTCAACCCTGTGGGTTCTCTGATGGTGTCAATCCATCTCACATTTGGTTTTCCTCTTTTCCTGTTGCCTCCAGCTTTTCTGCAGAACCTGGAATGGGGAGGGATTAAATGATTGTGACGTTGTTCAGAGACCAGTTCCAAATCCCAGGGTTGGCAGCCCTCTCTTGCTTGTGCTACAGAAAAAGCTTTGTTACTGTTGCTTTGTGGTAAGAACTTTTTCTTCAGAAGGGGTCAGAGAATTTGAGAGTTATTCTCAAGTTCATCTTTGCTTTACATGTGTGTTATGTGCCATTCAAGATGACCCTAATGGGCCTTTCAAGGCAAGTGACATATTTAAAGATATTTGAGATATCTAAGGAGTGGCTTTACGTTTTACCAGTTCCACGCCCTCAGTGAGTTTCCACGCCTGAATGGGAATTCGAATGCAGGACTCTGGAGTCCCAGTCTGTCCCTCTCTGAATTGCATTACTTAATGTTAAGGGTTGTTGTGAAAGGCAGGATGTTATTATTTGCAAGCATATAAGCATGTCCTATTTTGTCTCTGTGAAAAATTTGATTTCTCTTGAAAAATTTCTCTGGAGAGAATTCTACTTCACTGTCATCATTAATACTACCAGCCTACAATTTCGTTACAAATGTGGTAGCTTTGGGGCATGAAATAGGAGCAGTCTAGAGGTAGCTTCCAGTAAACATTTATGGAAACAAGTCATTGATAATGTTAAACTGCAGTTAAGAGAACAAAAGCCAGAGGAACTTCGACAACCACATTGTTGGTGAATTGAGGGGTGGGGGGCGGGGGGAGGAAGTGTCTGGCAGCCTACTGCTGAGTCAACATGTTTTTACATCCCTGTCTTGTTCCTTGTTCAATCTGTATATTTCCATAACTAGATAGTGCTGTAGTAGATAATAATGTACTGATGAAGGTATGTGAAATTATTCAGGGCCACCCAAAGACAATTTGTGAAGTAGTGTGAAGCAGAAAATCCTGCAAGCACCTCTCCCCAATCCTGTCAGTAAAAATACAACAAGTAACCCTAAGTTACTAATAATTTCCTGCCATTTCATGACATGAGGTAGTTGTCACACTCTGCATAACTACAGGCTTGACCCTGAGGCAGTGGTTGCTGAGGTCTCCAGGCTTAAAAGGAAGGTCCCTTCAAATTCCAGATGCAGGGAAGGGGGATCAGGAGACAGGCGTCTAGTTGTCTCTTTGCTCCCAGAGGCATCTGATGGGGCCACTGAGAGATCCAGGATGCTGGACTGAGATGGGCCCTTGGCCTAATCCAGCAGGGCTCCTCTTAGGTTCTTATGCGGTTTTACTATTTTCCCATGTGTGCAGATATGGGGAGAAAAATGTGTCTAATTTTCTATATTTTAGACACAGACTGGGTTTTAGCAAATTAAAGTTTTGTGTAGCACAACAGCAGTTTAAGGAAACTTATGAGAAGCATAATTCTCTTGAATAATTTAAATATAATATCTATGTACAGCAGGGGTGAGCAACGTCTGTTGCCCCTGGCCTCAATTTTTGCCGCAAAGTCTGTAAGTTGCAAAGTCCACCTCCTTCTTCTTCCCAAAGTGGCTAGAATTCTAATTCTGGTTTTCAAAAAGAGTTATTTTGTGTGTGTGTGTGTGCGCGCGTGCATGCTCAGTAATGCCAAAGGGCCCTGTAGATATTTTGTAAGGTAAATCCCTACACCTGGAAGAGCAGTTGTTCACATTCTTTTCACCAGGAATCTTCTGAAGTTTTAAATTTCTGGTCAAATTCCTTTGTGTGTTGCAGTAGAAGTACAGAGATCCACAGAGCAGATGTGACAGGGTTCGTCACTAGGGTATGACAGTTCCTTGATTTTTGATATGGGGGGAAATGGAGAGGTCGAGTTCTTTGGAATAGAAATTTGATTATCAGCTTTAATGGATTTGTCAGCAACAACTTCTGCAGGTGTGCAAAGGTGGCCTCCAGTTAACAACAAACTGAGCTATCAGTCATTTCAGGAGCAGGAAAGGGGAGGGAAGCAATTTTTACTGGTGAGCTATAGGGCGAAATTGGAGGTAAAGGAAAGATGTGAGGTGTGTGTGTGTTTGTGTGTGCGTTTTTGGCACAAGCCCGTGGTGAGGGTAACAGCAGTGGTATGCCGAAAGAGATACAGTACAGTTATCCAGATGTCTTAATCATGTGAGAGGTAGTTGTGATAATAGGCAGTAGGGAGACCACTATGGAAGAAACCCTCATCAGATCCCACTGTCCTGGGCATTTATTTATTTATTTATTTATTTATTTATTTATTTATTTATTTATTTATTTATTTATTTATTTATTTATTTATTTATTTATTTATTTATCATTAGGACATAGAACCGGTTGTTAAATTATTTGAATCCCACCACTGATGCTGGCCACAGAGACGGGTGAAATGTTAGGAAGAACAACCTTCAGAACACGAAAAACCCACAACAACCATTAGATCCCTGCCGTGAAAGCCTTTGGGAATATAACTATTGGATTATAGCATTTGGATTAAAGTAACTGGAAAAGAAAAATAAGGAACATGGTTGTTGAAATCTACTACTGACCCCCCTCCACCCCCGATCAAGGAGAAGATGCAGATGAAGAGACAAGATGTAGTAGTAATGGGGGATTTCAATTACCCTGATATTTCTTGGGAGGCAAATACTCACAAATATGGCCCTTCCAAGAATGTTATAATTTTCTCCTTCAAATGGTTGTGGGGTGGGGGACTAGAGAATTTGTCGTGGTATGGTTAAACCGGCATTTGTTCCCTGAGATTCTGGAAAGACTTACTAAAAGAACAGCTGCAAGACATAACAGCTGTAGCTGATAAGAGACATTGTATATAAGGCAAAAATGCCAGTACTTGGTGTGGGTTAATGTTGGTGAAGAGTTACGTGTGTAGGAGTGTTCGTTTGCTGTTAACTGCTGTATATCTACTGTTATTTTCTACTACTACTGCTTATCATCTCAAGTAAAATACCTCTAAAGAAGGACTGACTTCGTTCATTGTGCTTCTTTCTGCTGGACATCTGCTAAATTCTTCAAACAAAACACAACAGGTTATGGGATCCAGCCTGCGCTTCTGAGAGCAGCAAAGCTTGAGAGCAGTGAGTAGCATTGAAGATAAAACAGCGACAGAGAATGTCGGACACAGATGAAGGACCAGGAATGTCTGGAGGAGCGGCAGCTATAACTCAACAGATAACTCCCTATCCTATATGTCGTTTAACTGAGACAAATTATGCAGCATGGTCTCATAAGATGCAACTGCTACTGAAAAGGGAGTCATTATGGTCCGTAGTAGAAGCAACACCCACCCCCTTGACTGGAGAAAATCTACAAAAGGATGAGAGGGCACAAGCTCATATTGGCTTGAGCGTGGACGATGAATTGCTTGTGCACATACGAGGCTTGAACACAGCTAAACAATGTTGGGATGCACTTAAAGAAATCTACACACGCCAGTCTGTGGCCTCGAAAATAAGCCTGTCCAGACGCTTATACAATACAAAATTGGAACCTGGAGGTGATTTACGAGCTCATCTTCGTCTCATGAAGAAAACGTTCAAAGATTTAGAGGACGTAGGAGTGAACATTCCAGAGCTACAGAAAGTACTAATTGTGCTAGGCTCATTAGATAGCAGCTGGGACGTATTTGCTCTGACCTTGGAGGCGATTCCGGAGAGCACATTAACTCTTCCATATATCACCAGCCGACTGCTGGAAGAGGAGGAGAAACGGCGAGAGCACACACAGGAAAGGAGGAGGGAAAGAACCCATCCATCTACAGCAAAGACAACAGAGAAGGAAGAGGCACCACACGTGTATGCAGCACGAAGATGCTACTGTTGTGGTTCAACATCTCACATTCAGCGCTACTGCAAGTCAAAAGAGTCAAGACGACGTGGGAAGACTGCAGGACGAGGCAAAGTAGCTGTGGTGAGAACACAAGATCCAGAGGAAGGACAATGGCTGATCGATAGTGGCGCCAGCTGTCACATTTGCTGTGACCCAACAAGGTACAAGAACTTGAAACCCTCCGAAAGGACTCAAGTAAGCTTAGCCAATGGAGCATCTGCAAAAGTTGAAGGGACTGGTAAAGTATATGTACCTGGGTTGCATGATGTAATATCTAACGTTTTATGTGTACCCTCACTCAAACAAAGCTTGTTAAGCGTATCATGCTTATTGCTAGAGGGATTCACAGTACAATTTAAAGGAAAAACATGCAATATTACAAAAGGGGACAAGTGTATAAAGGTGCCAATGAGCGATAATCTCTTTATCCTAGAAGCCACTCCTAAGGCTGAGGTGGCAAGAGCATTGTGCACAAACAAAGAAACCCATAAAGCATGTGCACATCTATGGCATAATCGCCTAGCTCACATAAATTACAAATATATACAAAAAACAGCTGAATTGGCTCGTGGTATAAACGTGCAAGAATGTAATAAATATGTGGATTGTCACACCTGTAAGCAAGTAAAATCACAAAAAGCCCCTGTAAACAAGAAGAGTGACAGACAATCACAAAAACCTTTTGAATTGGTTCATGCAGATATAGTAGGACCATTCAAAGCCACGGTGGGAGGAGCAAAATATTTTCTACTAATAGTTGATGATTACTCTCGATTTACATTCTGTTACCTACTGAAAGAAAAGAGGGAAGCATTTCAAAAATTTAGAGATTGGGTTCATATGATAGAGCGCAGATTCAACCACAAGGTGGCGCAATTACAAACAGATAGAGGGGGAGAATTCATGAGCAATGCCATGAAATCCTGGCTTGAAAAGACAGGAATCCAACATAGGACTACTAACCCGTACTCACCAGCTGAAAATTCAGTTGCAGAAAGAAAGGCAGGAGTACTACAGATCATGAAAGATGCTTTACTAAATCAATCAAAGCTAAGTCAAATATTCTGGGGGGAAGCACTACAATGTGCTACACATTTGGTTAATAGGGTATATAGTAGATCTGTAGATAACATTCCATATAACTTGCTGTATGGGAAGGCACCAGATCTATCCTATATCAGAAGTTTTGGTGCTTATGCTTTTGTACATCTGCCAAAATCCCAAAGAAAGAAGGGAGCCTCTAAAACTCAAAAACTTATATGTGTTGAATATTCACCTTTCACAAAAGGGTATAGATTTCTAACTAAAGATAAGCGAAATATAGTGATTTCCAGATCAGCTAATTTCTGTGAACAGGAACTATTACCCCAAAGAGAGGAGAATTATTTTCCTACTTCAGACATACCCCTCATATTGCAGGAAAGAGAAAATGAGTTGACAAAGCAACATATACCAGCAAAAACAGATAATGAGGATGAGGAGCATAAACCTTTAACTCCTTCCATAACTCCAAAAGCTATAAAACAAGAAACAACACCGCCTATAGAGCGCAGCCCTATAGTACAGAGAAGAGAACTTCCACCAAGAACAACAAGGGGAGTACCACCCCAAAGGTTCGTTGTAGGAGAAGCTGTAGCATATAATGTACAACTTGAACCCCAAAAATATGAGGACATTCTCGAATTACCAACAAGTGAAAGGAAAAAGTGGTTTGAAGCAATGCATCAAGAGATGCAAGCCATGAAAACACTCGGTGTCTTCACCACTTGTAATTTACCACCAGGAAAGCAAGCTATAGGTTGCAGGTGGGTATATAGGATCAAACCCCAGGAGGGAGCAGATCCCATATATAGGGCACGTTTAGTAGCAAAAGGATTCTCACAAAAGAAAGATATAGATTATGGGGAAATATTTTCACCTACGGTAGCAGCTCAGACCATTAGATATGTCTTAGCACTAGCAGCTCAAAGACAGTGGCATGTGCATCACTATGATGTACAGACAGCTTACCTGAATGCCACACTTGAAGAAACATTGTATATGGAACAAGCACCAGGTTTCGAGCTACCAGAAATAGGCATAGAGCAAAAGGTATACCAATTAAATCGCTCTATATACGGCCTAAAACAATCTGCTAGAAGATGGGCTCTACATCTAAAGGAAAAATTGGAAAGCTTGGGCTTTAAAGCCACAAAAGCTGATGCATGTTTATTCATAAAAGGTACAGGTACTAAACAAATAATAGTGATATGTTATGTTGATGACCTACTGATAATGAGTGCTGATATGAAGCAAATAGAACACACAGCAATAAACCTAAAGAAAGAATTTACTCTAAAAGCACTAGGACCAGTAAAGCAATACCTAGGAGTAGAAATAGAAATAATACCAAAGGGTTTTGCACTGCATCAAAATCAGAAAATTAAACAACTCCTAGAAACATGGAGGATGTCAGATTGTAAACCGGCTAGAACTCCTATGACTGTAGGAAGCCAAATTGCAGAAGAAAATACTGAACAATATCCTCATGTAGAACAATACAAATCATTGTTAGGAAGTTTGCAACACATAGCCTTATGGACAAGGCCTGACATATGTAATGCAATTAACATTCTAAGTAGATATTCAAATAATCCAAGCCACAAAAACTGGACAGATCTAAAGAGAGTGTTAAGATATCTAAAAGGCACAACAGATCTGAAACTTAACATTACACCAGTGGGTGAACTAACAATTAAATGTTATGTGGATAGTGACTGGGCAAATGATGCAGAAGATAGAAAGTCCACATCAGGTAATGCCATAATATTTGGAAACACTTTGGTAGATTGGTCAGTAAAGAAACAAGCATACCTAGCATTATCAACCTGCGAATCAGAATTTGCATCAATTTCACAACTATGTACAAGTCTGGTATGGATTAAACAACTGATGAAAGATTTGGGAATAGACCAAAATGATCCAATTACTGTATATGAAGATAATATGGCATGTATAAAATTAGCCAACTCTGAAAAGGTTAAAACAAGAAGCAAACATGTGGACATCAGATATCACAATGTGAGGCAAGCGGTACAAGAAGGGATAATTACCCTAAATTATTGCCCAACAGAAGAAAATCTGGCAGATATACTGACGAAGCCTCTGTCAGAACCAAAATTCATTAAAGGTGTACAAATGATGGGAATGAAATGAATATGT
Organism: Pogona vitticeps; assembly: GCF_051106095.1. Classification (NCBI taxonomy): domain Eukaryota; kingdom Metazoa; phylum Chordata; class Lepidosauria; order Squamata; family Agamidae; genus Pogona; species Pogona vitticeps. The sequence goes on from NC_135783.1 coordinate 7,759,956, forward strand.
AATATATATATGCCTAACAAATATGTAAAATGTACACTGTATAAATGAAATGTATATGTACAGTATACAATAACCAAATGAAGGTCTGTATACATGTAAAATTAAACTGTAAAACAATATATATATAAATAAGAACCAGAAACTGAGAGACAAATGGGAGGAGTGTCGTGGTATGGTTAAACCGGCATTTGTTCCCTGAGATTCTGGAAAGACTTACTAAAAGAACAGCTGCAAGACATAACAGCTGTAGCTGATAAGAGACATTGTATATAAGGCAAAAATGCCAGTACTTGGTGTGGGTTAATGTTGGTGAAGAGTTACGTGTGTAGGAGTGTTCGTTTGCTGTTAACTGCTGTATATCTACTGTTATTTTCTACTACTACTGCTTATCATCTCAAGTAAAATACCTCTAAAGAAGGACTGACTTCGTTCATTGTGCTTCTTTCTGCTGGACATCTGCTAAATTCTTCAAACAAAACACAACAGAATTAGTTATTCTTGATATGATAGTAACCAATAGAGATGACTTGGATGAAATGACGGCAAGGGGAACTCTAGGGGATCATGTTCCACGTCATACATGTATATTTTGACACACAATCTCCATAATGTACACATTTTCATGTATTTCCTTAAAATTAATGAACATATTCTTGTACACCCTTTCCCCATCAATTAAAGCACTTTGTACACTTTTTTTAATGACACATAGCAAAAGACACCTGCAGTTTTGCTAATAGTCTTGCAGACTACAAATTGGACAAATTTGCACATTTTTAATTTAATGCAAATTTTGTATGAACCCCTGGTCAACAAGTCATTTAATTCCCACTGATTTCAATGTGTTGACTAGAAGGAGGATGAAGTCGGAGTACAGTGTGCGTTTGAATTCAGAAGGACCTGGTCCTGATTCTTGGCATCTCGCGTTGAAAAACCTTGGAGAGATTCGGCCAATATCAGAATGAACAATACAGTACTGGGTAAGATAGACCAGTTGTCTGTAAGCTGTTGTTGACATTCTCCTGTCTTTGCATCAATACAGTCATTTTCTGGAACACCATTTGAATAAGGAAGCTCCATGCCAGAGAAGAATAGTCCCACTTTTTCTCTATGAAGAGCAGACAACAATCAATCCATTTATATTAGTCTCCAAGGTAAGGTTTAAAATTTACCTAGCTCGCAAGTTCAAGAAGAGGAAATACATTTGGATTTCCAGGAGGTTTGCCAAGACTAACATGAGGACCTGCGGGAATCAAAATAAAGCAGCCACAAGGAAAAATAACAACACCCAAGGCACCGTGCGATTTCAGAGGGGCCTAGAGAATTTTTTGGGTGGGCGGAGTGGGCAACATTACAAAATCAAGAATTCTTCAGCCGGTACAACTATGCGCTATGTCAGCAGGAACATTCTGACAGCTTTACTTCAAATGTTCATAGTTCTGGATGCTTGTAGGGGCTGAGACTCCCCTCTGCAATTTGATTAGAAAGGAAAGGCAGGATTTATAAAGTCTCTTCAGCTCCATCTGAAAGATACGCACGTCAGTAAATGCAGTTTTTAAAAATTAATTGAAAAATTATTCACCTTTTGAATGAGTCTGATTCCAAGTTTCTGTATAGTCATATATCCGATGGCACCAGCACAGATGGAATCATATCCTAAGGGAGGTGTATGTTTTATGGTGACACTATAAACCCGGGGTTCCCAACTTTGGGTCCCCAGATGTTCTTGGACTACACCTCCCAGAAGCTTACCTCACTAGCTGTGTTGGCATAGGTTTCTCCGAGTTGTAGTTCAAGAACATCTGGGGGGCCAAGTTCGGGAACCACTGCAATAAATTAATGATCTCCAAAGCATCATATCATAAAAATACCCCAAATAAGGTGATAAACAGAAGATAAGTAACTACGTTTTCAAGACTACAATGTAAAAAAGGGCCCTCCCTCGATTCCAGGAGTAAAAGAGTGTTAAGTGAAAACACGTTGACATTTTGAGGCCTACCATTTTTCCTTTGCTCACTTGTGGAATGTGTTTTCTAAGAACATCTGTGAAGTCTGAGATGGAATCTGCCTCTTCGGCTGAAAGATCATTTCCCAACCTCAACATGGACCTTGTGTGTACAGTCCTTTACCTGAGAGTTTATTTCCCCAAAAGGTTGGAATTTCATGGGCTCCTGGCTCAGGTAGCAGCTACATCCAAAGTTTGTCGACCTCAGAGGTGTCAAGAGAAGCTGCGCTTGCCAGGGAACACAAGAGGGAAAACACTGCTACCCTTCTGTCCTTTGTGAATGTTCTTTCCAAAACTAACTTCCCAGAGTAGACTTTGGTCTAGATGGGCAGGATAGAAATCTAATAAATAAATAAATAAATATTACACTGTTCTGACCAGAAGGATAGCCCTTCCCTTTGATCTTTACGCACTCTGGTCGCTGCAGTTTTGCAATTTGTTCTTTGTTCTCTCAAGGCAGACTTCCCTATTTCTGCCCTCAGAGTTTATAAGCATACGTTGAGCTATTGTGTGCTTTCAGTGACCTCTGATTGCTTAGTTTACTTGAATGATTGGTTGGTTGGTTGGTTGGTTGGTTGGTTGGTTGGTTGGTTGGTTGGTTGGTTGGTTGGTTGGTTGGTTGGTTGGTTGGTTGGTTGGTTGGTTGGTTGGTTGGTTGGTTGGTTGGTTGGTTGGTTGGTTGGTTGGTTGGTTGGTTGGTTGGTTGATTGATTGGTTGGTTGGTTGGTTTCGTTTGGTTTCGCTTGGTTTCGTTTGGTTTCGTTTGGTTTCGTTTGGATTGATTTGATTTCTATACTGTCCATCTGGCAACCAGTTGGGCTGTTGACTAAGTATAGGAAGTCATGACCCCCCACTGTATCCAGCGGTCTTCAACATTTTTATTTATGAGTTGGATGACAAATGCTTGTCAAATTTGCACTGGTAAGTCTCATTGTGCCTTCCATGTCGAGTTCTACATTTGAAGAAGAATGCCAAAAAGCCAGAACAAATTGAGAGGAGGGCAACAAGGATGATCGGGGAGCTGGAAACCAAGACCCATGAGAAAAGACTGAAAGAACTGGGCCTGCTCAGCTTTGAGAAAAGAAGATGGAGGGGAGATATGATAGTGCTTTTCAGAGACTTGAAAGGTTGTCATACAGAGGAGGGGCAAGATCTATCCTTGATTATCCCAGAGTGCGGGACATGTAATAATGGGCTCGAGTTACAGAAAGCTAGATCTCAGCTATCAGGAAAAACTTCTTAACTGATAGAGCAGTACAACAATGGAGTCAGTTATCTTGAGGGGTGGTGAGTGCTCCAACAATGGAAGCATTCAAGAGACAATTGGACAACCATCTGTTAGACATCTTTGACTTTGATTGTTGCATTGAGCAGTGGGTAGACCTGGAAGGCCTTCTGGCCCCTTCCCCACTCCATTATTCTATGATTCTATGGATCCTTCATTCAACAGTACCTGGGCAGTTGCTGTTCTGTAGGTACAAAGGACTCCCATAAAGTATACTCAACAGAAGATAGGAAGCTGTCTCATGCTGAGTCAGATCTTTGATCCAACTCCTTGACCATTATTTAGAGCAAAGGCCCCCAGATTTTTCAGGGAGGTGATGACCAAGCCCTTCCTGGAATGGGCTTGATGATCTCCCATCATGGTAGCCAGGTTCAGCTCTGTCAGAGTAGATTTCTAGAATTGAAACAAGGAATGAACAAACAAATCTCAGCCTTCGGGCTGAGATCAAGTGGAGGTTTCTAAAATCACAGAAAGGACCTCAAGGCTCCCTGAGTGAAAACTCCCTGTGGAAGCGAAATCCAGAGCTAAAGCTTCTATGACAGGTGATTGCCTAAACTTTGTTTAGAGACCTTCAATGAAGGAGAGACACCCTCTGAGACTGTTTACTCCACTGTTAAGCAGCCCTTAAGGTCAGGAAATTCCCCTCATTGTTTAGGGAAGACTTCCTTTCCTGTAATTTGAATCCCTCAGCTGCTCCTCACAGGCCTTGATTTCCAAACCTTTTACACTCCTGTTGATTCCCCTCTGGACATCTTCCCCCTTGTCCACATCCTTTTCAAACAATGGTTCCCAGACATGGATGGAGTATTTGAGCCAAGCTCTGCCCAAGCTAAAAAGAATGGTACTTTTAGTTCCCGGATCTGGACGTTGCATCTCTGTTGATGCGACCTAATCCTTGACAAGGGCATTTCTACTTGATAAATAAGGAAATTAAAGGGGGAATTCCCAGAAGGAGTACAGGAAACATGCTTCTAACGTTGGGCACGTGGCAAAGAGGAGAGGACTGTCAAGAAGGGAGACTTTGGAAAGTAGCATGTCTCGCAGTCCCTGTGTCCTGAAGATGCAAGACTGCTTATCCTCTTGGAGGAAGTGTACTGCACCAAAGTGGAACATGGGTCCTTGTGTCCTTTTCCCATCACCTCCAACTGCCCATGGTAATTCCAAAGGGGAAAGTAACAGAGGATAAAGATGCAACCCGGAGGCAACCCAGATGTTCCAGGAATGGAAGGAATATCCTTGGAGGAAAATATGAATTGTTGGGTAGGGTGGGTGGAATGAAAAAAAAAGAACATAAGTATAATGAGAATCAAAAATTCATAGAGTTATAGAGTTCGAAAGAACCGTGTGGCGAATCGATAGGAGTAAGAATAAAACGCATTTACTTGCTTAAAATTACTAGATTCATACATAGCAACCAGCCAAACAAGTCAACAGCAAAAAACAAAACAACTGTCACCAACCAAAGAAAGAGTGTGATAAGAACACTCAGCAGACAGCAGACAGCTATCAACTATCAAATGCTTACATAATATTGTAGGAAGCAGCTTGTGAAAGGCCTGGCCAAAAAGGCATGCCTTTATTTGTTTTCTAAACTCCAGGAGGGTGGAGGGTGGAGGTACCTCTGCTAGTAGTGAATTCCACGATGAGGTGGCCACCACGGAGAAGGCCCAGTTCTTAGTTGTTGACTTCTGGGCCTCCCTCAGGCTGGCCGCCTGCAACGTCCTGGACCGGAAAGTGTGGGTGGGATGGGTGGTAGCTCTGAGGGAGAGATACTCTGCCAGGAAGTGAGGTCCTAAACCATTCAGAGATTTGTGTGTCAACCTTGATTTCTTAAATTTGCAGCCATTGACCGGTTGGGGTTGGGGTTTGTATCCCATCCCGCCCTTGAATTCAAGGAGAGCCCCACCTCTCTGAGGAGTGTTCTTTTCCCTCTCTTCCTTTGGGACCTCCCTCCCTGGTTCCTCCAGACTGTGTGTTCCCCTCTCGTCAGTAAATAGCCTCTTTCTTAGCTTTGTGCACTCACAGAAGTATCCCATGTTTCCAAAGCCTAAATTGGCATCACGTGCTAACATTACCAATGAAATCAGCTGCGTATTTACAGTAGTGGGAGAGGGTCCTTTATTTTTAACCAGTATGCCTACAATTGCTAGTACAGCCACACTTCTTCGGCACCAGGAACCATGTGGGGTGGGGAGAAATGTATTGTGGTGTGTGAAGGAGCCCATAGTTCATGAGGTAGAAAGAGGATCTGAGTCCAAAGGCCATATGTCCACCAGGATGTTGAGGGAGGGGGTCTCGAAGTGGAATCTTCTCCTCCCAACCATCGACACCAATCATGCTCACCAATCCTATCAAAATCTGGTTGACGGGGTGTGGAGCCTCTAGTCCTCCAGCGGTCTTGGACTCCAGTTCCCATAATCGTTGACCCCAGGCTCAGCTGGATGGGACTGATGGGAACTGAAGGCCAAAATATTTTTGTGGGGACTGAATTGACAACAAAGGTAAAGGTAAAGGTTCCCCTTGACAATTTTTGTCCAGTCATGTTCGACTCTAGGGGGCGATGCTCATCCCCGTTTCCAAGCCATAGAGCCAGCGTTTTGTCCGAAGACAATCTTCCGTGGTCACATGGCCAGCGCGACTTAGACACGGAACGCTGTTACCTTCCCACCGAGGTGGTCCCTATTTATCTACTTGCATTTGCATGCTTTCGAACCGCTAGGTTGGCGGGAGCTGGGACAAGCAATGGGAGCTCACTCTGTCGCGTGGATTAGATCTTGCGAATTGACAACAAATAGCCCAAAAATAAGGACAAAGACCCCACTCATCTGGATGACATATTTAAGGTTAAAGAGATGCTTTAGCTCTGAGAGGAACTGGGAAGAACAAAAACATCTTTAAGGAACCCGTTTAATTCCAACATCCACATCCTTGATCTGTGGGCAGTTCCTTGGGGGTTGTGTGCAATCTTGTTGGCTGTAGAAAAAAAAATCAATATATTGGGCAAAGGATATCTAGTTTAAACAGATAGACTGTCCGAGATTACAGAACAGATAATGACCTTCCAGAAACTCAAAGGGGAAAATCTTTGTAGAGTGAAGTGGAAAAAAGTGGTTGTTAAACACCTCACAAGATCAAGCAGGGCATTTTACCAGGATGGCTGGGAACAGGGACCCACAAGCCGGAATAGCTTGACACAAAGGTAGAGGTGAAAGGGGAGTCTCTCAAGAGGGCATTTTTACTGAAGGAAGAAAGTAACAGGGCTCAATCAGGGCTGAGGTTCCCCACTTCATATCCCCAGATGTTCACGGACGAGAAGTCCCAGAAGCCTTCACCCCTAGCTGCGCTTCCCAGGATTTCTGGGAGTTGCAGTTGAAGAACACCTGGGAATCCAAGGCTGGACCACTGATTAAGGGCATGCTTTCGTGGACTTAGAAAAATGCTCATGTGTTTCATGCAGTCTTCCCTAACCGGTTGCCCTCCAGATGTTTTTAACAACTCCCGTCGTTTTGTGCCCTGACATCCTGGAGGTCTGTTCGGCTACAGTCTCCCGCAGTGTCATTGGTTAGCTGGGCAGAGCTCTTCAACCAGGTGCCTCCTTGGATGTACAATTCCAATCATGCCCATCTAGACCACGTGTCCCAGGTTGGGACTATCCCAAGGGGCGGAACTACAGTTCCCAAAACCCCAGGCGAAAATGATCTCCCCTTCGGCTAGAAGGCCACTCCCTCAGGTTTTCCAATTCGGCTTGGAGTTCAAGGCACCTGGAGGTTACCTGGAGTAACAGGCACCGAAGGGCAGTGGTACTGCTTTCTGTCTGTTTGTGTTGGACCGTTATCTTGTGCCTCTTCCGTATCTTCCTTCCCAGGTGGGAGAAACCTACCTTTGCTTTCACATCATGTGCTCAATGGGGGGAACGTGCAAACCCAACTGTTCCAATCCCATCTCATTCCACACATATTCTTTCAATATATTCAATTATACCAGGGGAGACCCTTGCACTAGTTGGCCAAATGCAAGACCAAGCTGTGTTAATTGTAGTGGATACACTGGAGGTCAGACACTGACACACATAGTCTAAATTACAAATACAAATGTAAAATTAGGAATTGTTTTTACCATTTCATCAGATTTGTAGCACATCTTATGCAAGTGAGGAAGTCCATGATCAAATGGATTGTGGCACCAGCCAAGTCGGATGTCCAGGCACAACTAAGTTTAGAAGGGCAAAGTCAGGGTCTCCAGTGTCCCTATTTCTCAATTTGGAGCTTTCAATCAGACTTTGGATGAAAGAAGATGCATCAAGAGGGATATTAAAGGGTTTTCATCTGGAACATTACCCTCTGTTAAAAAAAGAGGAGGAAAACTAGTGGCCACCTTAACTACTGGCCTGAAGGGCAGAGCTGGAAGGGGCCCCACGGATCATGGAGTCCAGTCCCTGTCACGGAGGCCCAGTGGGGGAATCGAACTCCCAACCTCTGGCTCCACAGCCAGATGCATGAACCCACCGAGCTATTAAAAGGATACTTAGGGTTTGGAAGCTGATCACCATCCGGCGTCTTTATCCAAGCAGCCCTAGTAGTTTAATGATTAATGCGAAAAAAGGGTGAAGGACAGCAAATAGAAGCAATCTGTGACAAATCTGTTACATCCAGGAATCCATTATTATGCAATCTTGATATTATTATACTTATAGGGGTCTGATCCCTCCCAGCAGCAACAGTGGATCCCAAACTGAACCAAAGATGAAGTTCCTTTATCTTCTGTGTGCCGTTCTCCTTCTCGGACTCCTGCAGGGCCCAGGTAAGCAGCAGGTATTCTTCATTGAGAACAGATATTCTTCGGTCCCTACTTGAGGGGCATCTTTGGTGGCCACCCTCACCTGGGGGAGGTACATAAGCCCCCCTGGGGTGCCCCTGGACCACTTGGAGGGGGCCGCAGACTGGAAACAATTCTCCACAGACTATCTTATAAGGTTCATGATGCAACCTATACCATCCTTATTCAGGTTATATTTCGTTCACGTCCTGTTTCTGGCTGTAGCTAAAACCAAGTTTGAGAATGGCTGATCTGGGGAATCTTGTGGACAGATCAAGGTTGCATCCAGGGAGGGATTGATAAGTGGCTTGAACCTTAGATCTCCAGCGCAGGAGGCAACCAAAAGCTTCTTAATCTTTATCGGCTTTTGCTTAGGCAAAAAAAAAAAAAAATGACAACCCGACAACACCCTACAAGCAGCGTGTTGTGGTTTTGGCTACAGTTTTTGAACTCCCCAAAGAGTAGCCCGTTCTTTATATCTCCTTATGCAGTGAACCGGGAGGTCCCGGGTGCAGTAGAGGGTTGACTGCAGGCTTCTTGGGTTGGCAATGAGAGACCCAGATGTGAATCCGGAGAGCTTTGGATAAGTGGCTATTTCTCACCCTGAGCTCTCTAAGGGCTGAGCTATAGGTTAGAAATAGCACACCATGAGAGAATTGCATAAATGCTGAAAGGGGTGATTCTAATGGCAGGGGTGATTCTAATATACCTCCTGTATTTTGGAAATGAGCTTTTCAAGTATCTTAAATAATTAGAGCAATCCAAGGATAGGTTTCCCAGGACATAGTGGCAGTATGAACTATGAGGAGGTGCCATCAAGGATGCTAGTCCTTAGGAGGAAACATATAGATGTTTAAAAAGGAGACTTCTGATCTTCCTCTACTACTGAATTTACAGCTTCTTTCACCCAAACCCTCCTTTCCCAGCTCAGTATATCAGATTTCACCTCAGGTCTTACCCACAGGAGTCACTGAAGCTGTCAACAGCTATGCAGAATGTGAAGGTCATCGTGGTGCTGCATGTTATTCCATCGTCTGTCCTCCTGGGACCAGAATTATTGGGAGGTGCAATTGGTACCAGAAATGCTGCCAAAGGTAAGATAAAAGGTGCAACTACCTTGGGGAGCTCAATCAGAATGATTTCGATTTGCCGCCATTTGATGGACAGCCTGCATGCCTTCTGAAATTGCTATCAGTGTTCAAACAGGGGCTGTGAATTGATTCGTACGTTCACCATTTATGTTGGTTATGATGCGAATCGCATTCCTGGCCACAGCCCCCTTTCCCTCCTTCCTTTCCCGTCTTGCCTCTGCAAATCCTTTAATCCTTTGCAGTCCAGAGAAGTCCCTTAGCCAGAGCAAGAGGGAAAGGCAGGCTAGGAGATACACCCAATGTTGCCTCTGTCCGGAAACCTGTGCAACACAGTGAGACAGTGCTGAAGGTTTTGGGGTGAAGCAGCCGAAACCTCAACTGAACTGTCTCGGAAATCCCCCAATTATGGAATGAGTCCTCAATTCCTCAGCTAGGAATGAAGGCCAGGCAGGGTTGCTGGATGTGTTAAGCGGATGCCAGGATGCAGAGAAGGAAAGAGATGTTTTCATTGTCCCCTGATGTGGTTCAGGAGGATCGAAAGAGGGGGAATGTGCCAATGGGAACAGACCAAGTCTCCTTTGCAGACAAGCTAGACAGAGCTTCTCTGGGCATCTTCCCCACTCAAGCTTCAGACTATTATATTTCTGGGAAACGTTTATAGACCTGTAGAAAAACCCTACAGTAAGATATCATGGAAAGGCATTGCATTGTGGCAGAACACGGAACATGAAAAGTCTGAACAGTAATTTTGCAAAATACATTATGATTCATAACTCAAAATAATCACCACTTCCCGCCATCCATTCATCACTCCTTTCTCTTACTTTCCCATGTGCGGGTGATGGATTTCTGGTGATCGAAACTGGTATAAATGGTTTGTTTAAAAAAAAAAAAATCCCACCCAACTTCTTCCAAAAAAAAAAAAACAGCTCAGCGATGCCAGAGCATTGAAATGTTTTCTTCCTTCCTTCCTTCCTGTTTTAAATTTTAGATAACATTTCCCTTTATTCACCTCATCATTGTGAGGATGCTGAGCTCTTCCCTTCTCCAAAACAGACAGCCTTTGTCAGAGAAGTCACCCTATCAATTTGCACCAACACTTAAAATAAAACATAGCAAAAACAAACAACTAAATATAAACCAAGCTTGCCTACAGGTGCCACAGTGTTTGCTTGGGTTTTGGTTTAATTAGACGCACATAGCCTGACAAGATAGTTGGAAGACTCAAAGATGGAAACTGTTATTAAATTATTAAGTCTCCCAGGTATGCCAATCTGAACCATCAACTCACTGGACCAATTCTGGCCCTGTAGCTGCTCTATCCCATTGCTCTACACAATTGTTTAGAGTAGACCAGGTCAACTAAGGTACTTGTGGTAGTCTGTATCCTTCCTTGTATAATTAGAGGAATCCAAGCAGGTTCTATAATGGTTTTCCTTCTATAATTACAGTGTCCTTGACAAGTGATTCCCCCCACTTGGAGATGCTGAGGAAGCTGAGCAGTGAACAGCCTCTCCACCTGCAACCACTTTCTCCTTTGTGCACATCTTCCGGAATCAGCTTTCATTAGACTCCAGAAATCTTTTTCCAGTGTCGTCAAACTCAGCAGTCACGATAACTTGTTTTCTGATGCTTTTTCCACTTTAGTACATAAATAATTTTGCAATGAATTTTTGTGTCTATGTCTTATTGCCCAGGTAGATGGAAAGTTCCCTGCAATTCACTCAGCAGTTTTCGAACTTAAATAAAATGTAGGCAACCCATCCTTCCTGGATGTTATTTTCTCCTATGCACTTGATACATAGGAATAAACAGATTAGGCATCCTTCAGTCTCGCGAGACTATGGTATGGAGGACTTGGAACAGCATCTAGTGCGGCTGAGAAGGCCAATTTGAGAGTGACAATCCCTTCCTCACGGAAGACAAATACAATCTGTCCCCTGTCTAGCTGCCTGGTGTTGCTGCTTTCAGGACTGCCTCTTTGCCTCAGCCTGCTGGACAATGGTCTCTTAAAATTGGGAGAGGCCGTGATGCACCGCCTGCCTCCAGGCTGAACGCTCAGATGTCAAGATTTCCCATCTGTTGAGATCCATTCCTAAGCCCTTCAGATCCCACTTGCAGATATCCTTGTATCATAGCCGTGGTCTCCCTCTGGTGTGCTTTCCCTGCACTCATTCTTCATGCAGGAAATCTTTTGGAATCCATCAGCCATTCTCACGACATGCCCAAGCCAATGTAGACTTCACTGTTTCAGTAATGTATATATGCTAAAAATTCCAGCTCATTCGAAGACTACTCTAATTAGAATTTTGTCCTGCCAAGTGATACCAAAAATGCATCAGAACATGTATGGAACGTGTTCAGCTTCCTCTCCTGCCGGCACAAAAGGTCCAGGACTCACTGCAGTACAGGAGTGTGCTCAGGACACAGGCTCTATAGACTTGGATCTTGGTATATGCCATCAGCTTCTTATTAAGCCATATTCTCTTTGTGAGAGAACATGGTAGCTGCTTTGCCAATGCATTTATCCAGCTCGACGTCTAGAGAGAGTGTGTCACAGACAAAGTCATGAACAACCTCCAACCTCCAATTCTTGCGTGGAGATAGTGATAGAGGGAGGTGAGTCCACACCCTGGCCCATTACTTGTATTTTCAACAGTCTGATTGTTAGTCCAAAGTCTTGGCAGGCCTTGCTAAAATTATTCATGAGTTTTTCGAGTTCTTCAGCAGAGCAGGCAAGAATGGCTACATCATCGGTGAAGGAATAAGTAAATTATCTTATAATTCTGGATAGTATATAACTTGTAAGCAATACATTGAAGCAATACATTCAGATACACACATGAAAATTTAGAAATGGCCTTTGGTTTTCACTCTCAATCTAGAGAGATTAAAGAGCTTTCCATCTGATCTAGTCCAGAGATAGACACCTTCTGTTGCAGTTCCAAAGGCCTGCTTCAGCATGACTGCAAAAAAGATCCCAAACAGGGTCGGCATGAGAACACAGCCCTGTTTCACTCTGTTTAGGATGTCAAAGGGATCTGGTGTTGAGCCATCAAAAACTACAGTTCCTTTCGTTTCCTTATGAAAGGACATGATAAGGAGTTGAGGTGGACATCCAATCTTGGGAAGTATTTTAAAAAGGCCGTCCCTGCTGACCAAGTCAAAGGCCTTTGTGAGATCTGTGAAGGCCACTGGCTGTTGTTGTTCCATGCATTTCTCCTGCAACTGTCTGAAGGAGGATACCTTGTCGGTGGTGGATCTATTAGCTTGAAATCCACACTGTGATTCTGGATAGACTCTGTCTGCAGGCACCTGGAGCCTCTTCAGCACAACACGGGCAAGCACCTTCCCTACAACGCTGAAAAGAGAGATGCCACGGTAGTTCTTGCAGTTGCCCCTGTCTCCTTTGTTCTTATACAATGTGACGATGTTTGCATCCTTCATGTCCTGTGGTACTCCACTTTCCCTCCAGCAAAGACAAAAGGCTTCATACAGCTTGGTGGTGATGATCTCTTTACAGCACTTCAGCACTTCAGCAGGGATGTTATCCTTCCCAGCTGCTTTGCCGGATGTGAGGGAATCCAAGGCCGCTTTTATTTCTGCTAAAGTTGGTTCACTGTCCAGCTCTTCCAAGACAGGCAGGCACTCAATGTTATTTAATGCTCTTCAGTTGCTATTTTCTCTCTGGAATATAGCTCAGAGCAGTGCTGCACCCAGCGTTCCATGTGCTGTGCTCGGTCCTGGATGATCACGCCTGTAACAGACTTCAAGGGAGCAGATTTCTTGTATATTGGACCTAAACCCTGCTTGATACCGTCATACATTCCCTTGATGTCTGCTGCTATCTGTATGCTGCTAGAGCTCTCCTCTTATCCCCGATGGCTGGAATCAACTCCTCTGAATGGGCTTCGAACCAGTCGGCCATCTTTTTGGTCTTCTTGCCAAATGTGGACAAGGCGGTGTTATAAACAGCGTTCTTGAAATGTTTCCATCATTCAGGTGCATTTGCATCAGCTGGGCCTGGAAGGGTTTCTTCAAGCGCTTCAGCAAATTCCTCCACTTTTCTCTGATCGCGAGTCTTGCTGATGCCAATACGTGGTCTTGCTGATATCAGTATGTGGTCAATCCTTGGGGGGGGGGGGTGTCCAGAGCCAAAATGATTAGACAGCAGACACAAAGAAGCACCCTTGTGGGATGTACACCTTGGGACTAAACTGGTTTCCTAATAATATATTTGTTGTTCTGTTTCTTCTTCTCCTCACTAGAAGAACAAATATATTATTAAGAAACCAGTTTAATCCCAATGTGCACATCTCACAAAGGTGCTTCTTTGTGTCTGCTGTCTGATCTTTCTGGCTCTGAAAAAAACTGTCAATATTTTGTGCAAATGAAATCTCGTCAATTAAACAGTGTCTGAGATTTCAGCAGGATCCCAAAGGGAAAATCCTTGGAGAGTGAAGCAGGAAAAGATCCTGCAACTTCCCCAATTCAACCCAGGGCTTATTGTCAGCCTGAATGGGAAGAGGGACCCACAAGCTGGAAGAAATTGGCATAAAGGTAGAGGTGAACGTGGAATCTCTCAAGAGAATAGTTTTTCTAAAAGAGGAAATTAATGAAGTTCATCTAGGGCAGTAGTTCCCAATCACGGGACCCCAGATGTTCTTGGACTAAAACTCCCAGAAGCCTTCACCACTAGGTGTGCTGGCCAGGATTTCTGGGAGTTTTAGTCCAAGAACATCTGTAAAGCACTAATCTAGAGCATTCTGGTGAGTACCTAAAGAGAAACCCACATGTTTAATGCAGTCTTGCCCAACCAGATGTCCTGTGTAGGTTTTGAACTACAATTCCCACCATTCCCAGACAGCAACACCTTCACTGGAAATGGAAAGTTTGCGTGTAAAGATTTTATGTATCATCTATATACCATAATGAAGATTTATGGAAACGACTGATTGCAATTCGGACTCACTTTCATCCATCAAGTCTAGTATTGTCTACTTTCAACAGAAGTGGATTTCCCAGGTATTCCATCACCTGCGTCCGTTTTGTTAGTTGGACAGGTTTATTTGATTAGCTGCAGCCACCATCAAAAAGTTCAAATAATATAAAATAATCAAATACATTGTTCAACTAAAAACCATCCAAAATAAATGGGCACAATTCATTCAATAAAACTTGATCATCATCACTACAAAACTTCTTCCATAAAAATGTTACCCTAAAGCAAAACAGGCTACCTTTTCAGGAATATATTATGTATTTTGTTTGTTTGTTTGTTTAGTCGTTCAGTCATGTCCGACTCTTCGTGACCCCATGGACCACAGCACGCCAGGCCTTCCTGTCTTCTACTGCCTACCAGAGTTGGGTCAAATTGATGTTGGTCACTTTGGTGACATTGTCCAACCATCTCATCCTCTATTGTCCCCTTCTCCTCTTGCCTTCACACTTTCCCAACATCAGGGGCTTTTCCAGGGAGTCTTCTCTTCTCATGAGATAGCCAAAGTCTTGGAGCCTCAGCTTCAGGATCTAGTGAGCACTCAGGGGTGATTTCCTTCAGAATGGATAGGTTTGATCTCCTTGCAGTCTAGGGGAGTCTCAAGAGTCTCCTTCAGCACCAAAATTCAAAAGCATCAATTCTTATCACTCCATAGAAAATTTATCATATTTATTTTATTTTATTTTATTTATTTTATTTATACCCCACCCATCTGGTCTAAAAGACCACCACCATATTTGCATCAGATCTATTAAAAGCGAGACTTAAATCTTTGAACAGAATTACTCAAGTCTTTATAAATTAGACAGACAAGTCAATAATGGATTAGGTCTTCATCTGCATCGGTTGAAACTCTCCTCCATGGCAATCCCCCCTCAACGTCTGCAGAACTCATAGACTTGCATTGTAAAGCTGTGAGAACATTTCTCCACTTAAACTTTGTTATACTAGTTAAATAATGCGGGTATTTGAATAGGTCACTTGACATCCACTTGTCAACTGCTAGAAGCCAGAAGGTTTTGCCGACTGGAACCCAGAAAGTTATCTATTCTTCTGTCTAAGCTCGTTATAAGGATGTGTCATTGGAGAAAGTTGGCAAAGGTACCTTGAGCCCAACTCCATCAGCGTGACTTTCTGGAAAGAAGCCTCCAGGAAGAAAGGGAACCACTGGATGGCCATGAAAGGACAGGAGCCAGTTGTAACATAGGTGTCTAATATACTCCAGCATTTCTCATCCTCAATGTGTTGCATTGGCCCTTTGTTAATTAAAAAAAAAAAAACACCGAGGGGGCTTGATAACTGCATCTCGAACTGGCTCATTTTTAAAAAAAATCTGGTCTGTGGCTGGAGGAAGGGGGAACTAAACCCTCCACCCCCACTGCCTGCCCCTTATCCCCAGCCCGCCACCCCCCGTCACCTCCCCACCTGGTCCTGCTCCCGTCTCCTCCTGCTCCTTTGCCGCAAATGGGCTATCCATTGCACTGGGGACCCAACCGGGCATAGTGCAGCACCGGATTGCCCATTTGCAGCCCCACAACCTGCACCCCTCGCCATTTCCCCCATCCCCTCCCTACCTGCTCTTGTGGTCTCCTCTTCCTATGTTAACGGATGATCTGGTGCTGTCGGACCCTGATCAGGCACCGCAGGACCCTGACCCGATACCGTGTGTCACTGAAACCGGTGGATAATTTCCAAGCCCTAGAAGGAGATCCCTTATACTGCTGGGATCTGGCAAGGTCTACATTCCCATTGTTATGAGGTTAATGTGTTTGGCTTAAACTAAAGTGAACCTCATCTGGACTAGTGACCTACTTCAGAGTCATTGAGTTCTGTCTCTTTTCCCGGTAGGCGCTCTATGAAAGGGGGGGGGAGGATCTTACAAAGATGTTAATCTTAAATTAGGAATGATTGCATTATGATTTTTCATGACTATTGCAATGAAACAATGGCATATAGAAGAAGAAAAATGTGACTTATCGCAGTTATTTTAATTGCAAAGGGCATCAAGTAGAATAAAAGAATGAAGGAGAGAACCAGCAAGGGAAAAAGAACAAAATGTTGTGAAGGGAAATACCGGTAACGGGGATAACGAAATATAGAAACTCTGTTGATAATGGTAGATAATAGTCTGTTAAGACTTGTTTAATATAACATACAAGTTCTGGTTTGCATGATAGATAATACTTTTACAAAACTTGGTCGATATTGTTTGGAAAAGGGAAGTAGGCTCAAGAAGTGTGCCATTAGTATTAATGACAGAATTGTAAAAATGAAGAGCAGGTATGGGGGAAGAATTCATGCTTTTGAATTGTGGTGCTGGGGGAGACTCTTGAGAGTCCCCTGGACTGCAAGGAGAACAAACCTATCCATTCTGAAGAAAACCAACCCTGAGTGCTCACTGGAAGGACGGATACTGAAGCTGAGGCTCCAATATTTTGGCCGTCTCATGAGAAGAGAAGACTCCCTGGAAAAGCCCCTGATGTTGGGAAAGTGTGAAGGCAAGAGGAGAAAGGGACGACAGAGGACGAGATGGTTGGACAGTGTTATCGAAGCAACCAACATGAATTTGACCCAACTCCGGGAGGCAGTGGAAGACAGGAGGGCCTGGCGTGCTCTGCTCCATGGGGTGACAAAGAGTCGGACATGACTTAACAACTAAACAACAACAACAACATCCCCCCTCACGTCTTTCAGGGATGGCACCTTCAGAAGGGCCGCCTGGCCTGATCTTAGAGGACAGGCAGGCTCATATGGAAGAAGGCAGTCCTTTAGGTAACCAGGTCCTAAGCTGTTTAGGGCTTTATATATCAAAGTAAGCACTTCCAATTGGGCCCAAGCCCAATTCAAAGGATGCTTCTCGATTGGAAGCTATTCATTCCCTGCCCTCTTCATCCAACCTGCCCTAGTAGTTTAACAGTTAATAATAAGTATACAGTAAAGCAAATAGAAACTACCGATGACATTGAAGAACCGCATATGATGCAATCTTTATATCCTTATAAAAAGAACAGTGTGATCTCTCTGAGAAGCAGCAGTGGGTCCCAAACTGAACTGAAGATGAAGTTCCTTTATCTTCTGTGTGCCCTTCTTTTTCTTGGACTCCTGCAGGCGCCAGGTAAGCAGCTGCTCAGAGGAGAAGATAGTCAGGGCTTCCCAGGTGAGGGCGATCCGGGGCATCTTGTGAACAGATCAATGTCGCATCCAGGCAGAGATCGGTCAATGGCTTGAACCTTAGAGCTCCAGGACGGGAGGCAACCAAAAACCTCTCAACCTTTGTCAGCTGGTGCTTTGGCAAAACAAATGACATCCTGACAACACCCTACAAGCAGGGTGTTCTGTTTCTGCCTATAGGTTGAGAACATCCCCAAAGAACAGCCAGTTCTTGATATTTCCTTGTACAGTGAACCTGGAGATCCAGGATGTGATATAGGTGGAACAACTTGGGTTGGAAATGGAGACACCCAGGTCTGCAGAAGGAATTGCTCTCTGGTATCTTCCTCTGGGTTTTTTTTTTAATTTTTTTTCAATTTATTTATTTATTTATTTATTTATTTATTTATTTATTTATTTATTTATTTATTTATTTATTTATTTATTTATTTATTTATTTATTTATTTATTTTATTTTATTTTATTTTATTTTATTTTATTTTATTTTATTTTATTTACAAGATTTTTTAGCCGCGCCATTACCAGTGATCTCGGAGCGGCGTGCAACAATATTAAAACTTTAAAAACATTGAAACCATTAAAAACAGGCAATATTATAATAATATCCTATATTAAAAACAATCATTAAAACATTAATCTTAATAAATCCTGCTGCTCATATGGCCAGCTAAAGAATACTATTTAATTAAAATGCTGGCTAAACAGAAAGGTCTTTGTCTGGCGCTGAAAAGCCAAAAGTGTCGGAGCCAGGTGGCTCTCTATAGGGAGGGAGGTTCCAAAGTTGGGGGGGGCAACAGCCGAGAAGGCCCTGTTTCAACATGCCATTCCCCCTCACCTCTTTCAATAATTCAAGTATGGAAAATTTGCAGGGCAGGATGTACCTGCAAAGACAAGTCAGGAGCACACACAATGTTTTGACGACTCATTAAAAAGCTAAACCAAAATATCCGGAGCCTCATTCACGAGAATTTCTCCAAAATTCCTCTTCTACTGGAGAAAATTTCAGGACAAAGCACACTGGTGCTGTCATGGACGCTAGCCAGTCAGCACTGCTGCCACCAGGGTGACCTGCTCAAGATGCACTTTGACCCTAGAAGGGGAAAAAAAGATAGATATGTAAGAAGGTGACTTTCGATCTTCCCCCTCTATAGATATTACACCTTCATCCAAACTCTCATTTTCCCACTTAATATATTTTGCCCACAGGAATCACTCAAGCGGTCACAGGCTATGGAGAGTGTAACAGTCGTCGTGCTTCTGGCTGTTTTCTTTTCATCTGTCCTCGTGGCACCAAAACTATTGGGAGATGCAGTTGGGCGCGGAAATGTTGCCAAAGGTAAGATTAAGAGTGCAACTGTACTGAAGAGATAAATTGAAATGATACAATTTTGCTGAGATTATTTGCTGTTTTACATCTGAAATCACAATCAGTGGTCACACAGGGGAGTTGATTTGGGAGTTGACCATTCATGTTGGTTGTGATGCAAAGTCACATTCCCATCCACAGCCACCTTTCCCTCCTGGTCCTGCCTTTGCTAATTCTTTAATTCTTTGCAACTCAGAGGAGTACCTTACCCAGAGCAAGAGGAAAAGGATGGCTAGGAGATTCACCCAAGAGCCAAGGAAAATCTTAGCTCTGTTGGGACATCTGTGCAGTGCAGTGAGACAGTGCTCAAGAAACTGCAACTGATATCTTTGGATCCTTAATCGTGTTTCAGAAATTGTCCAGAAATCTTATATGTGCAGCTACGAAAGAGCCACAGGAGGAGTTGCTAGATGAATTGGCTCCATGTCACGATAATAGGAGGCGAATAAAATCACAAGCCCCCCAAATTTGTCTTCAGAGGACCCGGAGAGGGGGTGTGTGCCAGCTGAAGCCTCCAACTACAACATTTCTGGAAAAGGTTTCTATAGAAAAATGACATGAAAAGGTACCTCACCGTCTCAGAATCCACGACATCAAAAGTCTGAATAGTAATTTTGTAGAATCCATCATGATTCACAACTCAGAATGACTTCATTATGAGATCTCCACATCCCACCATTTGATGGTTTACTTCTAGGGAGAAGCAAAGTTTAAACTAGCTTATGTTCTGAGCGATCAGTAATTCCTGACACATTGACTTCATTCAGACAGACTTGGAGAAGGTCCAGATTGAAGTGGAAATGGGCAGATTTGCTTCTGGTGCGAAGCAAAGCGAATTTCAAAAACGGCCCCGATCTGGACCTGAAGTCCAATCAGAAGGGGCACAAGTTGCTTCTGCTTTTTAAAAGATACACAGAGAGAGACATACCTGTACGTATTTTAAAGAGGACTCGTATGTAAACTGCTGCTGCTAGCTGTTCATAGTGGAGGATTCAATGTGGCAACATGGGAGAAGGGGCTTAAGATTTCCACCCATCCCTTCTTGCGAATCCAGAGCAGGGCCCCTACAATTCACAATTTGGAGGTGGGTGCGCTTTGGGTCCCTTCCCAAAGGAAACAGCAGGCTGTAGGGCCTGGTCCAGACCGAGCCTATAACAGGAGGCTCTAAAGAGTTAAATCCCCACTATTCCCCTCAGGAACATGAACAGGCTCAAGGGACCCGCGCCTGTTACTTCCTTTAACACACACACACAGACACACACACACACACATTTGCACAACTGCCAACATGATGAGCAAATGTGCTTGACCAGAGAGCAAATGTGCGTTACTCGCTCTTGATATCCCCCTCCTCTCCCAGGCAATAATCTGAAGGCAAGACCACTGGCCTGCCTCACAGGGCTGTGATGAAGGAACTGCCACTGCAAGTTTTAAAAACATTCATGCTCCCTCAAAAAATAAAGGGGGGAGGGTTCCGTGTTGTCAGAATGTGGAAATAGGATTCCTTCCTTCCTTTTATTTTTTAATTTTTAGACTACATTTCCCATCATTCGCTTAGCCGAGTGAGGATACTGAATTCTTCCCTCCTCCAAAACACACCTCCTTTATTCAGAGAGGTAGCCCTATCCGTCGGCGCCAACACGTAGAACGAAACATAGGAAAAACAAAAAAAATAAATGCCACCTGAGCTTCCCCATGGGTACCACAATGCCTGCTTGGGTTGTGGTTCAGTTAGACACACATAGCCCGGAAACCTACTTCCAAAACTCAAAGACTGAAAGGTTGTTGTTATTTAGTCGTTAAGTCGTGTCCGACTCTTTGTGACCCCATGGAGCAGAGCACGCCAGGCCCTCCTGTCTTCCACTGCCTCCCAAAGTTGGGTCAAATTCACCTTGGTAGCTTCGATGACCCTGTCCAACCATCTCATCCTTGGTCGTCCCCTCCTCCTCTTGCCTTCACACTTTCCTAACATCAGGGGCTTTTCCAAGGAGTCTTCTCTTCTCATGAGATGGCCAAAGGATTGGAGCCTCACCTTTAGGATCTGTCCTTCCAGTGAGCACTCAGGGTTGATTTCCTTCAGAACGCATAGGTTTGTTCTCTTTGCAGTCCAGGGGACGCTCAAGAGCCTCCTCCAGCACCACAATTCAAAGGCATCAATTCTTCGACTGAAAGATGGAAACTGACAAAAATCCCACCTCTGTAGTCCTTCTCCACCCATTGTCATGGGACTCATTAACAGTCGTTAACAATGGTCTTTCTGGTGTGTGCAGTCCTGATCTTTCTGGGGATGGACAGAAGCGGAGCAGGATAAATAGGAAACTGATATCTAAGGCCTCCACCCCTGTTGAGGGAGGGATTTTCTATATGGCCTCCCTTGACAATGGGTTGAAGAGGACTGCAGAGGTGAGATTATCCCTCACCCCCTCCCCATTGTCCATCTCTAATGAATCTATTCAGACCAGGGGGAAGTGAAACCAACAGGAAGGATCTATCAGGGGTCTCCTAACAGCTCTCCTCAGACTGAAGAAGCTACTTGGATGAGTAGCAAAATGTTTCAAATTAATAAGGAAGAAGCCCGGTTGCCATGACCGAGTTAACTAACGTGCTTTGATCATTCTTGCTGCTCTATACCCTTCCTTCTATAGTTAGAGAAATCTAAGCAAGTTCTATTGTTTATTTCCTTATATAACCACAGCCTCCTTGGCAAGTGATGGCACCACCGGCTACCTGAAGAAGAAAAAGATGAAGCTGATCCATGAATGGCCTCTCCTCCTACAACCATTTTCTTCTCTCTCTTATATCCTCCAGAATTCATCAGGCTCCTAAACAGTGACGTTTGGAAAATTTGCTTTCTGATCCACTTTTGCATATAAAGAAACTTGCATTGAAAAAAATGAAAAAAATGTGTCTTATTTACATGCAAGTATACACAGATGAGTAGGAAGTTCCATGCAGTTCAGCCAGTCTTTTAAAAATGCCTTCGGCTGGTGTCTAAATGGTATCAAGGTAGGGGGCAGAGGAGCACCCGGGGGAAGCCATGCCAAAGGTGGGGAGATACACCTAAAAAGGGGATAACTGCCCACCCTCCCTCCAAAGGGGATGTTCCAGAGCTTCAGATGTTGACTTTATCTGGGACTAGACTGACAGGCACAAGAGAAGATTGTCCATGAAAGGTGCTCAAAAGCTATATCCCTGTTCAGTTTCCATTTGACAACAAAGCGCAGAAACATTTTGCAGCTCTCTTATCTGTCTTCATTTGCAAAGAAAATTGGAAATAAATTTCCACCCAGCTTGAGCATTTGGGCTGAAAACAACAGAATGAAATCTCAACGGAGATAAGCGCAAGGTTCTGCACCTAGGAAAAACAAACCAAATACACACAGGATATGGGATTCTTCTCTACATGTTGAAAGGATCTTGGAATTGTCAAAGAGCACACGTTGGATGTGAGCCAACAAGGCTATGCGGCTGCAAAAAAAAGGCAAACGCCATTCTAGGCTGCATTAACAAAAGTAATATCTCCAGATCCCACAAGGTGCTAGTTCCCCTCTATTCAGCACTGGTTAGGCCTCATCTTGAGTATTGTGTCCAGTTCTGGATACCACACTTTAAGAAGGATGCCAACAAACTGGAACAAGTTCAGAGAAACGCAACAAGGCGGAGCAAAGGGCTGGAACCCAAGCCCTATGAGGAAAAACTGAAAGAACTGGGCATGTTTAGTCTTGAGAAAATAAGACTAAGGGGAGATACAATAGTACTTTTCAAAGATTGCAAAGGCTGTCATACAGAGAAAGGGCAGGATCTGCTCTCAGTCATCCCAGGGTGTAGGACACGGAACAATGGGCTCAAGTTACAGGAAGCCATATTTAGACTGAATATCAGGAAGAACCTTCTTAACTGTTAGAGTAGTACAACAGAATATACCAGATGAGTGGGATATAAATAAATAAATAAATAAATAAATAAATAAATAAATAAATAAATAAATAAATAAATAAATAAATAAATAAATAACGGGGCCAATGACCTCGGGAGGTGGTGAGCGTTCCAATGTTGGAGACACTCAAGTTAAAATTGGACAACCATCTGTCAGATCTGCTTTGTTTCAGATTCCTGCACTAAGTAGGAGATTAAACTCAATGACTTAAAAGCCCCTTCCAAGCCCATAATCTATGATTCTATGATATTGATAAGAATTTTCAGGTTTTGCATCATTCTTTGGTTTCCCTTTTTGTATTTTTACAAATGTTCCTAAGGTGCCTTATAGGAATAGAGCAGTCAAGAATTCTATACCTGTATTTTTATCTCCTGTGGCTTAACATAAGTGTTAACAACATGCAGCATGGCCATTTACTAAGCCATTGATGACGACCTGGAAACAGTGGAAGCCGGTGTTCATTATGAGTTGCTGGGGTGCAAGCTGATGGTCAAACTGTACAATAAAACTTACCACATATTTAGAAGAGGTGCTCCTTCAAAGGAAGAAAAACATTGCTTTGCCTCACCTACATATTTTGCACTCAGTGTGCTTTGTTTTGTGATTGACTACAAACTTACAAATGATGTTCTAATCACCAATCACAAAACAAAGGAACCATCTCTGATGAACTCCTGCGAGGGGGTGATTAATTGCAGGGAGCATGTGTTGCTCCTAAATCTCATGGGATCCCCAAACACCCCCTGTTTCCCCTATGGTAGAAAGGTTCCAGCCTCTGAAACATCTGGATGGCTCCCAGTTCTGCCCCTTCTTCATTTCTCTGTGTTCTCTCATCCGGCATTGTCCAAGGCTACCAGAGAGGGTGACCATGATCCAAAATCAGCCCTCTCGTTTCCAGAAAAGCTTTCTTGTCTTACGCAGCTTCTCTCACAAACCAGGGACCTGTTCAACTAGATGGCAAAGAGGATTCTGTGTAGAAAAAGACATCAATGAGGACATCAGTTCCTGTCCGTTAAAGCCAGTGGCTTTTGCATAATGCGCATGCTTTCCTGGCAGCCCTTGCAAAACCAAACAAAAATTGGTGCAAGACCAAAGGCTTCAATCCTTGCTGCCATAACATAGTGCCCCCCTCTGGTTCAGGACATTCTGACACGGTGTGGCTGTTTCTTAACACATCTGGATCCTGCTGTTGAGAGCCCAGTTTTGCCCTTCAAAATTGAACGGACTGTGCCCTCGGATGACCCCGATCCCGTTTGTGCCCTAGATCTAAAAAGATCTACCAATCCAAATCCTCAGAACGCCTGTTTTATTTCATGCATTATAATCAACAAGCCCAGTGTTGCAAAAAAAAACAACACATTTTTGTCTTACTCACCTAGAGTTGAATGACTACGTTCCCTCGGAAACTGCATTTGAGGCAAGTATGTCTGTGGTTTTCCTCCTTTCTCCTTTAGCACTCGGGAGAACAGAGAAAATACCTCTTTGTGACCGCATGCAATAATTCATTTCCTCAACACGCTACTGAACGTTCAGTTTGCACCACGCCAGCTTTTAGCAGACAAGGGGTGTCTTGAAGACCATTTCCTGCACGTCTGCTTTCAAAGAGAGAGAACGGCCATCTTTGGAAAGATCCGAGACCTCCCATCACTGCTACTCTTAGCTGACCCCCTTCTTGATTATGAAGCTCCTTCGTCGTTTCTTTTCTGCTCTCCTCTTGATCGTAACTCTGGTTTCTCCAGGTAAGAAAATAAGAGAAATGGGACAACAGCTAACCAAGCTTAATCCAGGCTCCAGAGAGAGAGAGAGAGAGGTAAATTCATTGAGTTCTCATGGCTCAATGAGGATTAAAAGCATGAGTTTCCATAGCTCAGTGGGCAACAGAACTTGGGATTCCTACATCCCAGTCCAAGACTCTAACCACTATACTGTACTGTCTCCACTTCTTTCTGTTTCTGAGCAAACCACTAAAGAATGGAAAGGGAAATAATCGCTAGTTGCATCAAACCAACTATCTATTCTGGTATAAACTGAACTATGATAATGACCAGGGGCTGTGTTCAAAAGGTATCATATTTTGCTTAAGAAAGGGGTAAGCATTTTGTTCCTAAGAAATAGACTTGGAAATAACCCACGCAGCAAATTTCTTTTGAGCAGGGTCCACCCAGAGGCCACACTCTGATCTGGAATGTCAGCGTCACGAAGGGCTGTGTCTCCATGGCCATTGCCCATCTCCTTGGCATGTCATTGGAACCTGTAATATTGCAGAGCACTGGTGCTGCAGAAGGTGAGCCAGAGTTCCAAGGGAAAAAATGTAAACATGATTTCTTTTTTCTCCATATTGCTCCTGGGGATCAGAGAGAGTTTTCCTGGGTAGATTTCCTGGGCTAGAGGGTGGCCAGTAGTTGAATGTCAATTTGTGCATAGTTACAGAGGTATTTATTTGGTTGGTTGGTTGGTTGGTTGGTTGGTTGGTTGGTTGGTTGGTTGGTTGGTTGGTTGGTTGGTTGGTTGGTTGGTTGGTTGGTTGGTTGGTTGGTTAAAATATGTATACCCCACCTTTCTCTTTAAAAAGACCCAAGGTGGCTTACATTATTTAAAAGATGATATTGGAAAGCTAACAGCAGTAAGTTTACAAATATTCAAAAAGAATCAAACCAGTACTATATTAAAAAGGGCAATTAAAATACTAAAAACACAATTAAAAGCAACAGAGCACAGCATTCCATACAATAACCGCTCTCCAACAATCAACCCCTTAGGAAAGGCCTTCCTTGAATAGAAAGCTCTTTGCCTGGTTGCAGAAGGACAGGAAAGATAGGGCCAGGCTGGCTTCTAGTGGGAGGGAGTTCCAAAGTCTGGAAGCAGCCACAGAGAAGGCCCTCTCCTGTGTCCCCACCAAAGACACCTGTGAGGATGATGGGACTGAGAAAAAGGCCTCTCCTAATAATCTTAAAGCTCTGGGAGGTTCATGGGGGAGTTGCAGTCTTTTAGATTGCTTTTTAGATAGGTGCTACATGTTTTTCACATCTCTGAAGATCTTATATGTATTTGTCAAAGAACGTGAAAATGTTACTGATTTGGAAGTAAGTAAGTACTGTATTTTTCCATGTATAAGACTATATTTTGTCTAAAATCTTTAGACTAAAATTGAGGGTTGTCTTATACACGGAAGTAAGCTGAGGAGAGAACAAAAACAAGCTGGGATCCCTTTCCCCCTACACTTGCTAAGCCCCACTAACTTTCTTCATTTTGGATTAGAAAAGTCTTATACATGGAAAAATACGGTATTTACGGTTGTTAACGCAATCTTACATAATACTAAGAGATATAATACAGTGGTGCCTCACTTAGCGAGTGCACCGTATAGCGATGTTTCCGTATAGCGATCCCTTTTTCGGGATCGCTATACGGAAACATACCCGATCTTCGCAATGGGGAAAACCCGCACTGCGAAGATCGGGTATTGCGGCGGCCATTTTGGAGCCGCCGAACAGCTGTTCGGCAGCTCCAAAATGGCCGCCGGAAGCCCGGAAATGGCTGCCGGCAGCCGTTTTCACGCCCTGCCCTCGCTTAGCGAGAGCGCGAAAATGGCTTCCGGCAAGGGGAATCCTCGCTGAACGGGTAAGTAAGCAAGGTATTGGAACGCATTAAACTAAGTTTAATGCGTTTCAATACGTTTTCCCTACCCGTTTAGCGACGATTC
Source organism: Pogona vitticeps (assembly GCF_051106095.1). Lineage (NCBI taxonomy): Eukaryota > Metazoa > Chordata > Lepidosauria > Squamata > Agamidae > Pogona > Pogona vitticeps. Next base: position 7,786,328 of record NC_135783.1, read on the forward strand.
CGCATAGCGAGGGTTAATCCGGAACGGATTAACCTCACTATGCGGGGCACCACTGTACAACAAAACCTTATAAAGATATATTAGTAAAAAGATACACAGTTTACATAATAAAACCATTTATAAATAGAGTACTATGTATGGTTTGTGGAACTAAAACCTCTGGCAATCACTGCTTTGGAGTACCATTTTAGATTGGTTCGCCAGCCTGGGCATCCCATGCCAGCTAGGGATTCTGGGATTTGTGGTCCCTAGTCTTTAGCACATGTGAAGTGAGTTCCAGGTATCTCAAGAACCGCCTCTTGATTTTCATTTGACCCTCCCACCAATGCAGACCCTCTCCAGGGTCCTTTCTGCTCTGGGATCCATGTGCAAAATCGGTGTGGCTTCATTCTGAAGCAGGGCCTTAATTGCTTTAGCCCCCAAAGTGATGGCACAATCTCCCAAGAACTATTTGCCCTTGTTCTGGGGGAAAGAATGCAACCCTTTTCTAGAAGGCATTTGCTGTGATGGACAATGAACTGGCAGGGTTTGCTAGAAAGACTTAGAAATGTAAGACAACTTACATTTCTGAACCGCAAGCATGGGGGATTCTGGAAATTGTGGTTAAAAAAATAGATTTTCCAAACTCTGGTGTTAGCTGATTTCACAGTGGGAGAGGAAGCATAGAGAGATCAAAAATGAACAGACTGGTTAATTAATACATGGGATGAAAAATACACTAAGTAAAAGGCTGTAGCTTGGTGGTAGAGCAGGCGGTTGGCATGCAGAAGATCACAACTTCAATTCTCAGCATATCCCAGTGGGAATGAGAACAATTTCTGACTAAACGTTGGAGAATTGCTGACAGTTCATGTGAAGAACTTTGTATTATAGAACTTGCACACTTGGTAGAAAGCTGCTCCTCATGAGCAAATGCATCAGTAAGGACTTTAATAATTAACAACTTGAATAATAGAAAATATTATAATAGTAAACAGCAAATCATATACATATATATGCTGTGTGCATGGATGTATGGGTTGAGCATACATGCACGCATGAGCGCATGTTTGCATCCGTGTGCATGTCTCTGGATCTGCTCAGTTAAAACCAGTGTGCCAGCTGTGCTCATTCCTTGAGAACCCTGATTTGGCTACAGTGGCACATGCCTTGGTTAATTTTTGTTTGGATTACTGCAATGCACTCTACGTGGGGCTGCCTCTGAAGACAGTTCAGTAACCTCAACAGGTGCAAACTGGTGCAGTCAGACTGCTGACTGGGGCTCCTTACCATGATTGTCTAACACCCCCAAATCTCTCTGTGTGCAGAAAGATGCTATGCATAGGGATGCCTGTATTGTGTATGTGTACAGATGGTTGACCGGGTGTGTGTACCTGCATACAGGCATACAAATATTCAGAGATAAAGAAGGAGGGGGAGGGGGAGGCATATTCTTCATCATCATTATCATCTTAGAACTGCAGAGCTGGAAGACCTAAACCACTGAGCTGTCCAGCAATTTGTGCAAACACAAGGAGAGAAAGACGGAGTCATATTCAATCTCTCTCTCTCTCTCTCTCTCTCTCTCTCTCTCTCATACACACACACACACACACACACACAGAGAGAGAGAGAGAGAGAGAGAGAGAGAGAGAGAGAGAGAGAGAGAGAGAGAGACCAAACTGATGAACAGACACGTGCAGCAAAAATTTTGGCAAGTGTTGCTGATAATTTTTAAGCATGTCAACAAGACAATTGCATGTAAAAAGGCCAATAAAATCAACAGAATTCTTCCAATAACTGTTCACTACTGTGTTTCCCCCTCCCCTTTATATTATCAGAATGGGGCCTTTTCCACGGCTCACTATGAAAAAAGAAAAAACGATTCAATGGTGACACTGCCTGGCTGTTTGGAAATTCAAGAACGTACCATCCGATTCATAAGTGTTGTATATTCATCAAATATTATCTCATCCCATGTACTGAACAGAGAATCAGCTTTTTGGCTTTCAATAAAACTCAAGCTACGACTAAGTTTGGTTATTGAAATGTGTGCCAAACTGTGTATTTCATAGAAATCAAATTATTTGTTTGCGGTATAGCAGATAGAGTGACAAACTAGGACTCAAGAGACCTGGGTTCAAATCTCCACCTGGCCATGGAAACTCTTGTTTGTTTGTTTGTTTGTTTGTTTGTTTGTTTGTTTGTTTGTTTGTTTGGTTGGTTGGTTGGTTGGTTGGTTGGTTGGTTGGTTGGTTGGTTGGTTGGTTGGTTGGTTGGTTGGTTGGTTGGTTGGTTGGTTGGTTGGTTGGTTAAAATATGTATACCCCACCTTTCTCTTTAAAAAGACCCAAGGTGGCTTACATTATTTAAAAGATGATATTGGAAAGCTAACAGCAGTAAGTTTACAAATATTCAAAAAGAATCAAACCAGTACTATATTAAAAAGGGCAATTAAAATACTAAAAACACAATTAAAAGCAACAGAGCACAGCATTCCATACAATAACCGCTCTCCAACAATCAACCCCTTAGGAAAGGCCTTCCTTGAATAGAAAGCTCTTTGCCTGGTTGCAGAAGGACAGGAAAGATAGGGCCAGGCTGGCTTCTAGTGGGAGGGAGTTCCAAAGTCTGGAAGCAGCCACAGAGAAGGCCCTCTCCTGTGTCCCCACCAAAGACACCTGTGAGGATGATGGGACTGAGAAAAAGGCCTCTCCTAATAATCTTAAAGCTCTGGGAGGTTCATGGGGGAGTTGCAGTCTTTTAGATTGCTTTTTAGATAGGTGCTACATGTTTTTCACATCTCTGAAGATCTTATATGTATTTGTCAAAGAACGTGAAAATGTTACTGATTTGGAAGTAAGTAAGTACTGTATTTTTCCATGTATAAGACTATATTTTGTCTAAAATCTTTAGACTAAAATTGAGGGTTGTCTTATACACGGAAGTAAGCTGAGGAGAGAACAAAAACAAGCTGGGATCCCTTTCCCCCTACACTTGCTAAGCCCCACTAACTTTCTTCATTTTGGATTAGAAAAGTCTTATACATGGAAAAATACGGTATTTACGGTTGTTAACGCAATCTTACATAATACTAAGAGATATAATACAGTGGTGCCTCACTTAGCGAGTGCACCGTATAGCGATGTTTCCGTATAGCGATCCCTTTTTCGGGATCGCTATACGGAAACATACCCGATCTTCGCAATGGGGAAAACCCGCATTGCGAAGATCGGGTATTGCGGAGGCCATTTTGGAGCCGCCGAACAGCTGTTCGGCAGCTCCAAAATGGCCGCCGGAAGCCTGGAAATGGCTGCCGGCAGCCGTTTTCACGCCCTGCCCTCGCTTAGCGAGGGCGCGAAAATGGCTTCCGGCAAGGGGAATCCTCGCTGAACGGGTAAGTAAGCAAGGTATTGGAACGCATTAAACTAAGTTTAATGCGTTTCAATACGTTTTCCCTACCCGTTTAGCGACGATTCCGCATAGCGAGGGTTAATCCGGAACGGATTAACCTCACTATGCGGGGCACCACTGTACAACAAAACCTTATAAAGATATATTAGTAAAAAGATACACAGTTTACATAATAAAACCATTTATAAATAGAGTACTATGTATGGTTTGTGGAACTAAAACCTCTGGCAATCACTGCTTTGGAGTACCATTTTAGATTGGTTCGCCAGCCTGGGCATCCCATGCCAGCTAGGGATTCTGGGATTTGTGGTCCCTAGTCTTTAGCACATGTGAAGTGAGTTCCAGGTATCTCAAGAACCGCCTCTTGATTTTCATTTGACCCTCCCACCAATGCAGACCCTCTCCAGGGTCCTTTCTGCTCTGGGATCCATGTGCAAAATCGGTGTGGCTTCATTCTGAAGCAGGGCCTTAATTGCTTTAGCCCCCAAAGTGATGGCACAATCTCCCAAGAACTATTTGCCCTTGTTCTGGGGGAAAGAATGCAACCCTTTTCTAGAAGGCATTTGCTGTGATGGACAATGAACTGGCAGGGTTTGCTAGAAAGACTTAGAAATGTAAGACAACTTACATTTCTGAACCGCAAGCATGGGGGATTCTGGAAATTGTGGTTAAAAAAATAGATTTTCCAAACTCTGGTGTTAGCTGATTTCACAGTGGGAGAGGAAGCATAGAGAGATCAAAAATGAACAGATTGGTTAATTAATACATGGGATGAAAAATACACTAAGTAAAAGGCTGTAGCTTGGTGGTAGAGCAGGAAGTTGGCATGCAGAAGATCACAACTTCAATTCTCAGCATATCCCAGTGGGATTGAGAACAATTTCTGGCTAAACGTTGGAGAATTGCTGACAGTTCATGTGAAGAACTTTGTATTATAGAACTTGCACACTTGGTAGAAAGCTGCTCCTCATGAGCAAATGCATCAGTAAGGACTTTAATAATTAACAACTTGAATAATAGAAAATATTATAATAGTAATCAGCAAATCATATACATATATATGCTGTGCGCATGGATGTATGGGTTGAGCATACATGCATGCATGAGCGCATGTTTGCATCTGTGTGCATGTCTCTGGATCTGCTCAGTTAAAACCAGTGTGCCAGCTGTGCTCATTCCTTGAGAACCCTGATTTGGCTACAGTGGCACATGCCTTGGTTGATTTTTGTTTGGATTACTGCAATGCACTCTACGTGGGGCTCCCTCTGAAGACAGTTCAGTAACCTCAACAGGTGCAAACTGGTGCAGTCAGACTGCTGACTGGGGCTCCTTACCATGATTGTCTAACACCCCCAAATCTCTCTGTGTGCAGAAAGATGCTATGCATAGGGATGCCTGTATTGTGTATGTGTACAGATGGTTGACCGGGTGTGTACCTGCATACAGGCATACAAATATTCAGAGATAAAGAAGGAGGGGGAGGGAGAGGCGTATTCTTCATCATCATTATCATCTTAGAACTGCAGAGGTGGAAGACCTAAACCACTGAGCTGTCCAGCAATTTGTGCAAACACAAGGAGAGAAAGACAGGGAGTCATATTCAATCTCTCTCTCTCTCTCTCTCTCTCTCACACACACACACACACACACGCAGAGAGAGAGAGAGAGAGAGAGAGAGAGACCAAACTGATGAACAGACACGTGCAGCAAAAATTTTGGCAAGTGTTGCTGATAATTTTTAAGCATGTCAACAAGACAAATGCATGTAAAAAGGCCAATAAAATCAACAGAATTCTTCCAATAACTGTTCACTACTCTGTTTCCCCCTCCCCTTTATATTATCAGAATAGGGCCTTTTCCACGGCTCACTATGAAAAAAGAAAAAACAATTCAATGATGACACTGCCTGGCTGTTTGGAAATTCAATGACGTACCATCCGATTCATAAGTGTTGTATATTCATCAAATATTATCTCATCCCATGTACTGAACAGAGAATCAGCTTTTTGGCTTTCAATAAAATTCAAGCTACGTATAAGTTTGGTTATTGAAATGTGTGCCAAACTGTGTATTTCATAGAAATCAAATTATTTGTTTGCGGTATAGCAGATAGAGTGACAAACTAGGACTCAAGAGACCTGGGTTCAAATCTCCACCTGGCCATGGAAACTCTGTTTGTTTGTTTGTTTGTTTGTTTGTTTGTTTGTTTGTTTGTTTGTTTGGTTGGTTGTTTGTTTGTTTGGTTGGTTGGTTGGTTGGTTGGTTGGTTGGTTGGTTGGTTGGTTGGTTGGTTTGACTTTTACACCGCCCATCTGGAGAAATCCACTCTGGGCAGTTTACAATCAAACACAGATAAGATTAAAACAAACAGTTAAAAAAAACATGAAAATCCAAGGTGGGGAAGACAAGAGTGGGAGCTAAGTACAGTACTACCGTAGCTGGTGGGAAGGCCTGCCGAAAGAACCAGGTCTTCAATTTACTTTTGAAAGCTCCCAGCAAGGGGGCCAGGTGACTCTCCATAGGCCATGTGTCCCAAAGGCGAGGGGCCACCGCCAAGAAGTCCTGATTTTTAGTTTTTTCCTTCCGGGCCTCTCTCGGGGTTAGGATCCCCCCTCAGCCCCCCCAGCCTGGCTAGAACGGGTGATAGGAATAGATCTAGATGGGAGGAGGCGCTCAGCCAGGTATCACGGTCCTAAACCATTTAGGGCTTTATATGTAATGGTTAGCACCTTGAAGTCAATGTGGAAACGGATAGGTAACCAGTGTAAGGCAGCCAGAGAGGGAGAAATATGATGGAATCTTTTAGTAACCGGGCTGCATGTATTCTGGACCATTTGAAGCTTACGCATCCATCTTCCACATACTACCATTTTAATCATCAAAGATTTAAAAGGTAGTACCTTGCCCAAAAATTACCCAGTAAATTCATCGTAGGGATTTGAAGATTCATCTGATTGGAACAACACTATCACTATCTCAGCAAAACCACCACTGTGGTATTTAACATGTTAAAAACTTCAGGAAAATGAGAACAAAATAATAAAAGCAATAAGAAGGTAGAATACAATAGAACAGAATTGAACTCATTTTAGCTACAGTCGTGCCTCGCTTTACTATTGCCCCGCATTACGACGAAACCACGTTACGACGATCTTTTTACGATCGCAATTGTGATTGCAAAACGATGGTCTGAATAGGGGTTTTTCACTTTGGGAAAGCTGATCGGCGGTTTCAAAATGGCCACCGGGTAAATAAAATGGCTCCCCACTGTTTTCTGGAATGGATTCCTCACTGCACAGGCACTGAAAATGGCTGCCCTATGGAGGATCTTCACTGGACGATGAGTTTCCAGCCCACTGCAACGCATTGAAGGGGTTCCAATGTGTTTCAATGGGCTTTTTATTTTCGCATTACGACATTTTCTTTCTACAGCAATTTCGCTGGAACGAATTAACGTCGTAATGCGAGGCACCACTGTATTTTTAATCAGTTATTCTGTGATATTACCACTCAGGACTGAATGAAACATTATAGACAAGGTGTCTTCAGGAGAGGGAATTCCTGAAGTGCTACTTTTGTGCGATAACCACAATACAGTAGCAGCCTTTCTCGTTCTTACAAATTAGCTTGTTTTGTTTCATAATTAGACTTCAGAGCTTAAGAACCCTCTTTGTTTGCAAGTCTGATTCCTCAGCTCTGAAAGTCTGACTGAATTCTTTCAGGAAAACAAACTTCATTTCAGCTTTAGTGACGTGTTTCTGCAGTTTGGCCCTCAAACAAGCACCCAAGTTGGGAGTTCGATTCCCCACAGTGCCTCCTTGAGAAAGGCTGGTGGAGTCAATGATCTATAGGATCCTTTCCAGCTCTGCAGTTCAAAGGTGATGAGGAGGATGACCAGGAGCAAGGAGAGGATTGTCCCTGGTTTTTTTTCTCCAGCCTTTCCAGAAGAAATGTCGAACAAGCTCAGTCTTTGGTGCAATCCTGTGGATTTTCTGCCATCTCGAGGCTAAACCAGAAAACTGCCATGTATTTTATTTGCAGCTGTTTTTTCTGGATTGGGAGGCAAAACCAGAGCAGAAGCCAGTGAGTGAGGGATGAAGCCGGACAAGGTCTTGGTTGGGTAAAGCCTGGCAAAAGAGTGGCCGCTGTGGCTGGAATGTGAAAAGCCAGAAAAGTCCCTCTTTGGCGACAATAGACTTAAGATGGATACTGACTAGACTACCTTTTCCACAAAGCAGGAAGAGTCAAGTGGAGGGGAAACCATGAGGATTTCTACCTGGATATATTTGCCTTTGTAAGATTAGCGTCATCACCCTCTTGCTCCTCTGCCATCCTGTTATGAATTGTTAGTGGTGATCATAACAGTCGCTGCTCAGAGGCAACATTCAGACCTTCTGGGTAGCTCAGTGGTCGAGGTCTCTGGGTGCGGAGCCAGAAGTTAGGAGTTTGATTCCCCGCTCCTTGACCGGGGCTGGACTTGATGATCCCAGAGGGTCCCTTCTAGCTCTGCAATTCCGTGATTCTATGGTCATTATTGGCTTACATTTAGTGGTAGATACGTTTTCTCTGAGTGCTGATAGGAAATATCCTGCAAAGGATAGCAACAATTCCTCCGATACAGGATCTCAGTAGTTCTGGACTGGATTCTGCAAAAGAAAAAAAAAGGAGGGTGTTTTGCTAGCCCTAGTGGCCTGCAGGTGGGAAGAAAAGAGGCAGAAAATCTTAAGAGTCACAGCCCTAGACTCTGGATTCATAACCCCAGTTTGGACAACCTGACCTCTTATTTTCACTTGGGAGAGAACCCCTTGTGAAATCCCCATTCTAGCTTGCAAATCCATGGTGAATTATACTTACTTACTTACTTACTTACTTACTTACTTACTTACTTACTTACTTACTTACTTACTTACTTACTTACTTCTTGTTGTTGTCATTTAGTCATTAAGTTGTGTCCGACTCTTCGTGACCCCATGGACCAAAGCACGCCAGGCCCTCCTGTCTTCCACTGCCTCCCAGAGTTGGGTCAAATTCATATTGGTCGCTTCAATGACACTGTCCAACCATCTCGTCCTCTGTCTCTTTCTTTCTTTCTTTCTTTCTTTCTTTCTTTCTTTCTTTCTTTCTTTCTTTCTTTCTTTCTTTCTTTCTTTTTCTTTCTTTCTTTCTTTCTTTCTTTCTTTCTTTCTTACTTACTTACTTACTTACTTACTTACTTACTTACTTACTTACTTACTTACTTACTTACTTACTTACTTACTTCTTGTTGTTGTCATTTAGTCGTTAAGTCGTGTCCAACTCTTCGTGACCCCATGGACCAGAGCACGCCAGGCCCTCCTGTCTTCCACTGCCTCCCGGAGTTGGGTCAAATTCATATTGGTCGCTTCAATGACACTGTCCAACCATCTCGTCCTCTGTCTCTTTCTTTCTTTCTTTCTTTCTTTCTTTCTTTCTTTCTTTCTTTCTTTCTTTCTTTCTTTTTCTTTCTTTCTTTCTTTCTTTCTTTCTTACTTACTTACTTACTTACTTACTTACTTACTTACTTACTTACTTACTTACTTACTTACTTACTTACTTACTTACTTACTTACTTCTAAACTGCCAATCTAAACAGGAGTCACTCTGGACAGTATACAACAGTAGAACATTATAAACATCCTATTCAGATAAGCAACGTATTTTAAATAGACTTATTTTGTTTCAATTAAAATACAAAATTGTATTCATAGATCTTGGGATGGGCTACACCCAATCAAATCACCTTAAACAATTGTAAACCATGTGAAGAGATGGTATAACTCAGAGAAGGGACAAACCTGGCTGTGCACGGATCAGGATTAGAGCTTCGAGCCCCTGCAGGGCTTCCCAGAAAGGGGTGGGGGCGGGATCAGCCCGCGTGGAGTGATGGCATCATGTGCACCGGAGCCTGTGTGGCCTTGGGCAACCTACCGAGAGAGTCATCGTATGTAGAATCAACTTGACTAGACATCATCAATCATTATTGCTAAACACTGTAAAAAGGTTCAAAAGGTAAAGGTAAATGTTCCCCTTGACATTGAGTCCAGTTGTGTCTGACTCTAGGGCGTGGTGCTCATCCCCGTCTCCAAGCCATAGAGCCAGCGTTTGTCCAAAGACCGTTTCCGTGGTCATGTGACCAGCATGACTAGACACGGAATGCTGTTACCTTCCCACCATAGGTGGTACCTATTTATCTACTTGCATTTTTACATGCTTTCGAACCGCTAGGTTGGCAGGAGCTGGGACAAGCGACAGGAGCTCACTCTGTTGGGTGGATTCGATCTTAGGACGGCTGGTCTTCTGACTTTGCAGCCCAGAGGCTTCTGCAGTTTAACCCACAGCACCACCATGTCCCTTTCTAAAAAGTTCCAAACATAACCATTATAGCAGTTTTTCCCAACCTAGGGGTCCAGACTCCCAAGGGGGTCGCAAAGTGTTTTTGGAGTACTGTGTCATGGGTCCCCTTATATGAGTTGTGACCCTGGTTCAGTCGTTTCTTCCTTGACCTTTTGGCCCAGGATATGAAAGTTAGCATTTATGTGTATGTATGAGAAACGGGCCCCTTTGGGGGAGAATGAAGCCTCTCCTTTCTGAGAAGGGATGAATTTATTCCATTAAAAATGCACTTTTATGCAAATATGGGGGGGGTCACAGGTTACTTGGCTATTACAAAAGGGGGTCACGACTAAAAAAATGGGAACCACTGCAATCTAGTAACAGGAGCATTAGCACTGATTAACATTAGCACTGCTTTTCTCTACTTTAGGGAGCTGTCAGTATAATAATAATTTTAGAACAGCAGCTTTGGAAGGGACCCTCTGGATCATCAAGTCCAGCCCCTGTCAAAGAGGCACAAGAGGGGGATTGAACTCCCAACCCGATGTCCAAACCACTGAGCTATCCAGCAATTCTATTGATACAGTGACCACTCTATCAATCCACTCATATCTAACTGGAAGTCCAGCAACTAATACACTTCTCAGTTAGGAAGTGAGCCCATATTACCCAGCTTAGCAGGCTGGAAAGGAAAAGACTGAGAATAAAAATAGACACACACAGATCAGCCACTGCTCCCCAGTTCTCAGTACACCAGCGTCCAGCCTCTCCTTTCAAATCATTTCTCCCATCCACAGTCGCCCCCCACGCATCTCGATTCCAGGAACAGAACATGGGTGGATCAAAGAGGACAACCGGTACAATTCCTTTCAGGGATATAGCACTGTTACCTCCCACTCAGCAAATCAGAACCAGCATCAGAAGATCCGGCCACATCAAAAAGAAAGCAGTATAATGCAACTGTGTTCTCTTGCTGAACCAAAACTCCCAGGTTGGAGCGCCAGCTGCATCTCGATCAAGATAGGTCTCCATTAGCAATCCACCCAATGGAAACCCACCAGTGCCACCCAGTGGCCCAGCAGAGCCACTGCGTGTTACTGGGAGGATCCACCCGAAGCCTACTGTGTTGCCTGTGTAGACCATGTGCCAGCATTTATTCATTCATTCATTCATTTGATTTTTATACCGCCCATCTGACCAATGGTCACTCTGTACAGTTCACAACGGGGACCATCACACACAATAAACAGCATTATCAAAATGCAATTAAATTTAAGCTAAATTGACAAATATTTAAAGCAAATCAAAACAAGTGGCAGTTATATATATTAAAAGGTAATGCTCCCAGGGGCTCTTCTGGTTGCAAATTTTGAAAAGGCTGCCAAAATAAAAATGTTTTGAGAATCTTTTGGAAAGACATCGAATTTTGCATGCTAATTCATTCCAAAGGCCCAGTTCCTTGTTCTCTCCCTCTGGACCTCCCTCAGGGTTAGCACCCTCAGCCATCCAGCCTGGGAAGTCTGAGTAGAGCAGGCAGTCCCTGTTGGGAGTCATCGTTCTGCCATGTACTGAGGATCCAAAGCAAAGAATTCAAGAACTGTAAAGGTGGAAGGGATCCCAAGATCCATGGAGTGTAGCTCGCAACCAATGTAGAAAATATACAGTGGTGCCCCGCTTGACGATGATAATTCGTTCCAGGAAAATCGCTGTTAAGCGAAATCATCGTCAAGCGAGGAAAAAACACTTTGGAATGCATTGAAAACCGGTTAATGCGTTCCAATGGGGAAATACGTCATCATCCAGTGAAGATCGCCCATAAAGAACCACCAATCAGCTGTTTAAAATCACTGTCTTCTGAAGCAGGGATCCGGAAAACAGCCATTATGCAAAGGTAGGGAAGCCATTTTACAAAGGGAAGCCATTTTGCAGAGCCAGAAAAAACGTTGTTTTGTGAACAAACGGTTTGCGAAGCAGGTACCTAATTGATATCAAGCAAAAAAAAACCCATAGGAACCATCGTTTTGCAATCGTGATAGCAATCGCAAAAAACTCATCATAAAGCAATTTCGTCGTCTAACGGGGTCGTCATCAAGCGGGGCACCACTGTACAATGGAACTGGAAAAGGTGCAGAAGAGAGGAACTAAAATAATGACTGGGCTGGGGCACCTCCCTTATGAGGAAAGGCTACAGTCTAGAGAAAAGGCGCCTGGGTGGGGCATGATTGAGAAGACTTATAAAATTATGCAGGGGATGGATAAAATGGACAGAGGGAAGCTCTTTTCCCTCTCACCCAATACCAGAAGCTGGGGACGTCCACTCCAACTGAGTGTTGAGAGAGTGAGAAGAGACAAAAGAAAATATTTCTTGACCCAGTGTGTGGTTAGTCTGCGGAACTCCTTGCCACAGGATGGGGTGATGATTTCTGGCCTAGATGCCTTGAAAAGGGGATTGGAAAGATTTATGGAGGAAAAGTACATCGCATGTGACAAGCCATGATGGGGATGGATAATCTCCAGGCTTCGAAGGAAGGGACCTCCAAGTGCCGTATGCAGGGGAGAGGTATCAGGAGACAGGTATGTAGGTGTCTCATGTGCTCCCAGAGGCATCAGGTGGGGCCACTGGGAGATACAAGAATCTGGACTAGATGGACGCTTGGCCTGATCCAGCAGGGCTCTTCTGATGTTCTTATGTACAGCTAACACATCCCTGAGATATGATCATCCAACCTCAGTTTTAAAATTCCAGTAAAGGAAGACCCACCACCTTACAAGGTAGTCCAGTCAAGCAGCCGCGAAGGCCAGGAAGTTCTTCCTGACATATAATTCAAAAACGTTTCTTTTTATAATCCATTGCTTTTGGTCTTGCCCTCGGTTGCCACAGAAACAAAGTTTGCACTGTCTTCCCCATGAAGATGAAATACAGTGGTGCCTCACATAATGAGCGCACCATTTAACGATGAACCTGCATAGCGACACGTTTTTTGCGATGTTTAGATAGGCTAAACATTGCATTACGATGATCGGTAAGCGTTTCGCTTGCCGATCTTCGCATTGCAATGTTTAGAAAACAGCTGATCGGCGGTTCCAAAATGGCCGCTGGATCAGCAAAATGGCCACCCGCAGCGTTTTTGCGCCCTGCCCTCGCTTACCGGGCAGCGAAAATGGCGGCCGGATGGGGGAATCTTCGCTTACCGGTGAGTTTTTCCCCCATAGGAACGCATTAAACGGAGTTTAATGCGTTCCTATGGGGTTTTCCCCCTTGCATAGCGATGAATCTGGGTAGCGACATTAATACTGGAACGGATTAACGTAGCTATGCGGGACACCACTGTATTTGAAAGTGGTTTCTTGTTGTGGTTACATGCCGACAAGTCACCTCTGGCTTACCGTGACCCTTTGAGTGAGCAATCTCGAGACTCTCCTGTCATTAACAAACCTGCTTAGTTCTTCCAAACTCACAGCTATGGCTTCCTTTAGGGAGTCAATCCATCTCGTATTGGGTCTCCCTCTTTTCCTACTGCCTTCAACTTTTCCTAGCATTATTCCCTTCTAATGATGGGTGTTGTAACATTTTTCAGTTTTTTTCTTTTCTAGGTGTAATATACCTAGGTCCCTCAATCATTATTCAGATGGCTTGATTTCCAGTTCTATCGTTTTGGCTCCCTGCTCTGGACACATTCCATCAGATGTATCCGACAGACGCATCTTTTTTCCGCACTGTTTCCAGTGCACAAGCACAAGGCCACATTAAGCCGGGCGGTTAGTTCAGGTGATACGTCCTCCAGGTATCAGTGGGCTTCAACTTCCAGGAAGCCTAACCAGACAATAAGTGAGTGTTGGATATGAAAAGCATTGACAGTTCGGAGGAGGGCATAACCCCATCCAGCACAAGTTGAAACTGTATACGGCAAATTCGTATTCATGGATAAGAATACAAATATCTGCACTACAGGTGCCAGCAGAAACCATAACCTCCCCCCAAACCCTGACCCCTGTTTCCTCGCCTCTCCACACAGCCAGCCACTATGGCAATGGTGAGATGATGAGTCTCCCCGTTCAGCTGCTGAGTGGTCAGCTGTGTGGAGGGCCGAGAAGCCCCAGCCAGGCTACTTCTGTGATGGGTGCTGTGTTGCTGACAACAGCCGTGTGCGTCATATGGAGAGTGGCTAGTGGACCAGCAGGTTCTTGGGGGAGGGATAAGTTTCCACTGGCACCTGTGGTGCCAATATTCATATCCCTCGGGATATGAATACAAATATCCCATGTCTAGCTGAATCCCTATTCCCTTATCTGTCTTTCAATTGATCAGTGGCACTTCTGTCTAGTCTGGATTTTTTTTCTCTTTGATAAAGAAAGAACCACACAGAGGGACTCAGTTTCTTCTATCTTGTCTATCTGCTTACCCCATGCATAAAAGCCAACTAGAGAGGTTTACATAACTAAGTTTAGGATTCTTTTCTTCCTGCACTATCTCTTATTTGCAGAGTCCCCTTAAAGTGAGAACATCTTCCATTTCTCTTTCCCTTTTGTTCTGAGCTAAACAGGCCAAACATTGTTATCGCTGCTCTAGTCCTTCCGTCGTTTCCATCGCCATTTTCTGCACTTCAGTTACCATATGTTTCCATGTATAAGACTATACTTTTGTATAAAATCTTTAGACTAAAAATTGAGGGTCGTCTTATACACGGAAGTAAGCTGAGGAGAGAACAAAAATAAGTGGAGTGGAAAGCAGGGATCAAAGTGGCCCTGCAGGGCTTTGACCCCTGCTTTCCCCTCCACTTGCTAAGCCCCACTTAGATTTCTTAATTTTGGGTTAGAAAAGTGGGGGGTCCCTGATACATGGGGCGTCTTATACACGGAAAAATACGGTAGCTCCATGACATTAGTTCCCAGGTTCCCAAATTCAAAAATCCTTGGCATGACTGATATTTGGTACAAGAGGAGGGGGCTGGAAATGTGGAAAGCCTGGAGGAACTGGGCATGTTTTGCCTTGAGAAAAGAAGACTGAGGAGAGATAGGATAACCCTTTTCAAAGACTTGAAAGGTATTCATAGAGAGGAAAAGCAGGATCCGTTCTTGGTCACCTCAGAGTGCAGGATATGCAATAATGGAGTCAAGCCACAGTAAGCCAGATTTTGGCTGGATATCATGAAAAACTTCTCAGTTATTAGAACAGTGTGACAACGAAACCAATGACTTTGGGAGGTAGTGAGTGCTCCAGTGCTGGCATTCAAGAGAAAATTGGACCACTAACTGTCAGGTCTGCTTCGATTTGTATTCCTGCCTTGAGCCTGAGGTTGGACTTGATGGCCATACAGGCCCCTTCCAACTCCATCACTCTGTGATTCTATGAAAGGCTGATAGGACAAGGTGTGTAATCAAGAGTTCAGACTCTACTCTTCATAAACCTGCACACCGGAAAACTCCATCATAGCTGCGTGTGGATCCCTCAGTGCCATATGGAAGGCAGTTCAGAGCTTCAGAATATATTCCGATTCAGTCTGGAGTAATTTACGACTCACCTGATTTCATTTGTGCCCGGGATCCTAATCTAGTTGCCAATATGTAGAATCAAGGCAATGAAAAAGCCAGACAGTGAGAATATGTTTTTGCACCGATGTTTTTGCAGCTGCCCAAAGTAGACTTCTGTCTAGATGGGCAGGGTATAAATAAGTAAGTAAGTAAGTAAGTAAGTAAGTAAGTAAGTAAGTAAGTAAGTAAATAAATAAATAAATAAATAAATAAATAAATAAATAAATAAATAAATAAACAAATCTGGAGATACATTACATCCTAAAGAGGGACATTTCAGAAGGCTAGCTTTCAGAGTTTCTGTAACAACCATCTTTAATGTTTGCTCTAAAAAAAAACCACAAACTAGTAGGCTGAAATTATTTCTGTCTCACCTAAGCTGATTTATGACTTGTTTCTAAATCCATCTGTAAATTTGCTCTGGAACAGAATTTTTGCCATTCTGCTTTAACCTGCCAATTTGGTTCAGAATTTTGAATTCCTCTGCATCTGACACACAGCTTTACATTCTTTGTGTCAACATCCAGCCTGCATTGCAGAACATGTTCACTCACACATGCATGCACGCACGTGTGTGTGTGTGTGTGTGTGTGTGCGTGTGTGTGTGTGTGTGTGTGTGTGTGTGTGTGCGCGCGCGCGCGCATGCCCTCCAGGATGGCAACAATAAGGATGACTCATGTACTCTGCGTGATCTGCAGAAAGAGGATATCAACCGTAAGAATGTATATATATATAGCTCTGAAGATTTCTTTCTCTGGTTGGCAGCCTGGAGAAAGGCTCTATGTTGACACAATCATTTCATTCCTTGTGTTTTATTTCTTATTCAGAAAAAGGATTTGTTTCATTTTGAACCTGGGTGGTGGGGGAGGAATTTGGCAACCTGGTTTTCTCCTTGATATCTGTGCTTAGACAAGAGGTCAGCAACACAAAGCCTAAGGCCATATGTAGCTCCTCAGCAGATTTGCTCCTCCACCCTAACCCTATTCCCTAAAATATCAAGGAAATCTGGCAGCAAAAAAACCCAAATAGCATTTCTCCATCCCCCCAAACCTCTTGTGAAATGTTAATTATCTTCAAAGCAAGGCACAGATACACCCTTCATCTTGTTCCATAGTGGGGGTCTCGTGTTGAAAGCACAATTTAGAAATGTTAACTTTTCCAGAGTTGTTTAAAGGGGGGTACTACTACTGCAATACCTCCAAATGTTGGCAGTAAAGCACTGGGAAGGGGCAGCCCCCAATGGATAGAAGGCATAATGATGGGACCCCCAACCTCAGAGGTTAAGCTTTTAGGGCTTTGCATATGTTATCTGATTACATTGCAGTTGTGATGACAAACTATATTTTGAATTATTTGAGACTTTATCTTTCTTTCTAGGAAAAGTCCTGATGAAAGAACATTCATTCATTCATACATTCTATTTCTATACCATGCCATCTAGTGGTAAGCCACTAATTTGGGCAGTTTCCAACACTGAAAATTAAAACAACAACTATCCCTCAACCAACCGACAAAACATAAGAATATAAAAATATAAAAGAAGGGCAACACTCCTAAGAACCCTAAGATGGCAGTAATGGACAAAATACAAATTATAATAATCAAAAATACGGCGGAGTCATCAACAGTTATGAAGGGAGGGCATCTTAGAACGCCTCCCTGAAAAGCAACGGTTTTATATGCTTTCTGAATATTAAGAGGAAAGGGGGCCTGGCAGACTTCTACAGGCAGAGCATTCCACAAAAAGGGGGGGCCACCACAGAGAAGGCCCTGTTCCTAGTCAAGGACTTCCTGCCTTCCCTTGGGGTGGGTCAGGATCAGGATCACTCACACCTCTCAGGCCCAGGATCAAAGCCTGAGTGGTGTGAGCGGCATGGATCATTGATCTTGGGGAAAAGCACTCCGCTAGGTACCGTATTTTTCGCACCATAAGACACACTTTTTTCCCACAAAACAGGGGGGTGGAAAGTCTGTGCATCTTATGGAGCGAAGAAAACAGATTATATTTTCCTGTTTTCTTCTCCTAAAAATTGCGTCTTATGGAAAGGTGCATCTTATGGAGTGAAAAATACGGTACTTATAATGGGCTGCAGGCTGGTTGTGCATTTATGGCTGTTGGAGTCACGAAATGAGAAGGCTGATGGTCACCAGATGATCACCAGATAATTAGGGTGGCAAATAGTCTCTTAGAGATAGAAGTTAAAGAAGTCAGCCACACACACAGGGATGTCTGCCAGCAGTGCTCCTGATGGGCAAGCAGAATGAGAAGTCTTCTCAGGACTGTGCTTTTATTAACCTTACAAGCCCACAGACAGTGGACAGAGTTCAGATAGACAATGGTGACATCATGCCATTAGGACTGGCCTAGGGAAAGGCTCTATGCAAGTTCTCTAGCACCTCTGAGAAAGAAGACAATGGTGGGCAGTCATGCCCCTCAGAAGCAACTGTGACGTCATCCAGGAGGGTTTGCCCTACTACTGTAGATTAAGCCAACAGCTTAGCAACCTTGGGAATGGCACCTCCACATATGGCTAAGACCAGGAGTATCTACTGAGGAAAGTCATAATTGGAAAAAGATCCAATAAGTCCTTCTGATTGCTTCAGAAAATCCATTCGGGGATAGTTCAGGAACAGGGGCATGCCGCAAACTCTGTTACGGAAGCCTCTGAAGCTGGCATCTAAAGATATTCTTCAGCCATTGCAGAGCAGATGTGTGTATCTGTGTTTCTCCAGCTAGGAGGAGGAAGAAACAGGAAGCTCCCTGAAAGAGAAGAGGAAGGATGCCTAAGAACATTCATTCATTCATTCATTCATTCATTCATTCATTCATTCATTCATTCATTCATTCATTCATTCATTCATTCATTCATTTAAATTAAATTTATACCCCGCCCATCAAAGTGACAAGACTTGATGCAGACCTAGCAAAGACAATAGGTTGAATGCATCTGACTTAGTTATACATTGCTCTTTCCCCCGGTTCAGATCACTTTGCACCAATAAACCATCCTGACCATCCTTATTAGAGCACTTTTCACCTTATGACCATACTTTTCACAAGGAAGCTGGTTTACATGAAAAAAAAATAAAGAATTACAGGTACACTTTCTCACTTGGAACTCATTACTTCCAAGCACTGCCTCCCTTTTGGAAGGCTGCCTGCTTCTGCGTGAGAAATACCGCCTTCTACGACACATTTCCGGAAAATATCCTTGCTTTAAACAGTGTCAATCTCCATGCAGGCAACTCGACATTTCAGATATTTACTGAAATCAATAAGGGTTCCTCTTCCAAATTATGTGTTGTGACAGCTGATACTGGAACACAACCCAGGCACTCTCCTTAGAGACATCTCAAGTAAATTTAGACACAGATAGTAACAGTTGGTGCCCACAAATTTCTAGACCAAGGAGGAGTTAAAAAGATACTGGCAACTGACCTGTATCTACTACGGCCGTGTCCGAATCAATCTGCTGGACATTCATAACAACAGTAGGAAAAGAACTCCGAGTGAATGCAAAGCATGGGGCTCATTTTGAGGCAATGGCCAGAGGCATAGAAAGGGGTGTATGCGGTCCTTGAGATCGGCACCGTACATAGTGGAAAGCAAAGGGATTGTTGATGATAGCAATAGACAGAAAAGCTGAAGTACAGAGTTAGGTGAATGACTCAAGAAGCTTACAATCAAATTATCAACACAGACAAGTCAAGAGAGAATCAGTGGGACATGGAATGAGAGAGACACAATAAATGAACTCGATAGACAAGCAGGCTGGCATGTGGAGGTTCTCTGGGTAAATGGACAGATAGACAGGGAGACAGAAGTGCTAGTAAATTAAAGACATACACAAATCAGTGCATTATCAGGTTTATCCATGGAATCATGAAGTCTAGAGACTTGTCCTAAAACTTTGGAGGGGGGAGGGAATCACTTAGAATCATATAATAAAGGAGTTAAACAGGTTCATTGAATTCAACCTCCTACTCAAGGCAGGAATCCAAATCAAAGCAGACCTGACAGATGTGTGCCTAATTTTAGCTTAAATGCCTTCAGCGTTTACCTCGTGAGGTAATTGGTTCTGTTGCTGTACTGCTCTAACAGTTAAGAGGTTTTTCTTGATATTCAGCCTAAAGTGCTATCCTGTCTCTCCTCAGTTTTCTTTTCTCAAAGCAGAACATGTTCAGTTCTTTTACTGTTTTCTCACAGGGCTTGGTTTCCTGTCCCTTGATCATCCTTGTGGCCTGCCTCTGAATTTGCTCCACTTTGTCAGCATCCTTCTTAAAGTCCTGTTTTGAGGCCTGGACACAGGACTGAAGATGAGGCTTAACCATGGTTCCCCTCTAATTCAGCACTGGTTAGGCCTCACCTTGAGTCTCGTGTCCAATTCTGGACACCACACTTCAAGAAGGATGCTGACAAATTGGAACAAGTTCAGAGGAGGGCGACAAGGATGATCAGCGGGCTGGAAACCAAGCCCTAGGAGGAAAGGCTGCAAGAATTAGGCATGTTTAGCTTTGATAAAAGAAGACCGAGGGGTTATTTGATCGCACTTTTCAAATATTTGAAAGGCTGACATACAGAGGAGAGGCAGGATCTGTTCTCAATCATCCCAGAGTGCAGAACAATGGGCTCAAGTTACAGAAAGCCAAATTTCGGTGGAATATCAGGAAAAACTTCATAATTGTTAGAGCAGTATGGCAGTGGAACCAGTTACCTCAGGAGTTGGTGAGTGCTCCAGCACTGTGTTGAGCAGGGGGTTGGACTTGATGGCCTTGTAGGCCCCTTCGAACTTCACTTTTCTATGATTTCTATGAGTGCCGAATAGAGGGGGACCAGTAGATTATATATCTGTTAATGCATCTACTTCCTGTAGTGATGTACGGAAGTGAGAGCTGGACCATAAAGAAAGCTGACCGCTGAAGAATTGATGCTTTTGAATTGTGATGCTGGAGGAGACTCTTGAGAGTCCCCTGGACTGCAAAGAGAACAAACCTATCCATTCTGAAGGAAATCAACCCTGATTGCTCAATGGAAGGACAGATCCTGAAGCTGAGGCTCCAGTACTTTGGCCATCTCATGAGAAGAGAGGACTCCCTGGAAAAGACCCTGATGTTAGGAAGGTGTGAGGGCAAGAGGAGAAGGGGACGACAGAGGACGAGATGGGTGGACAGGGTTACGGAAGCGATCAACATGAATTTGACCCAGCTCCGGGAGGCAGTGGAAGAGAGGAGGGCCTGGCGTGCTCTGGTCCATGGGGTCACGAAGAGTTGGATACGACTAAACGACTAAACAACAACAACAATGCATCTAAAATAGCATATGCTTTTTTTTGCAGCCCCATCACAATGTTGGCTCATATCATATGTGTCTTTAACTGTAGATAAGCCCATAATACAAGTGGCATCTCTTCTAACTGGAGACAGTATATCAACAGAAGGGATACACCAGGACTTGAATGTCAGGGGGGGGATCTCAGTCTGGTGCCCTCAGAGATGTCAGGAGAGAACTCTCCTGTGGCTCCATCACCTGGTCTGGCCCAGAAGAGGAACAGATGGGGAGCTCGTTCACCAAGGAAGCCACCGTGCGCGGATACTCCAGAGTGTGCGCGGCTGATACTCCCTGACCCTCTGAAGCATCCAGGTCAATCTCGTTTGCTAGCCTAAGCAACCAGATGATCTGCTCACCCTGGCTGCAAACTGCTCGAGCCCGTTTCGGAAAGCTATCTCTGGTAACTTGAAACTCATCTGCTCTCCTGGAGCTCATGAGGTAGTGTTACGGCTCCATCGCTTCCATGCCCGCTTCTGCTTTCCGCCACTCAAGGCATTTGTCACCCTTTCTAAGTATCTTAAGAGGAGTTGCTTCTTAAAGCTTTCAGACACCGTGGCCAAGGTCATGTCAAAGAGCAGGTGAAATCTGATGTGAGCCCTCGTTTGTTAACTTTGCTGAGCAAGGTGTCCTGCTAAGCTGGGATTTTTCATAGCTGCAGCAGCAACAGCAGCTTCGGGTTTCACGCTTAAACCTTTTTGACACACAAGATGCACAGAGCCCAAGTCCGCCGTCCATGTGCACAGCCCACATCTCTCATGGAGCGCATGCCTTCCCTTTGAAATGAGCACGAGATGCATCATCCGTTTCCCTCATGCCAATACGATCGCAGGGGGAAGTGACTTAGAAGGCGGCACACCTCACAAGCTATTTCACAGCAAAGTTCAGGCGATGAAAGGATGAGAAGGTTCGCGGATTCGATTTGTTCAGGAAAAGAGAGAACAATAGAGATGGGCACGAAACAGTTCGCCCCGGTTCGTCAAGGCAGCAGCACCGGTGCTGCTGCTCCCCTCCCTGCCTCCTCTGGCTCAAACAGCCACTGACCAGGCCCAGCGTGCTTGCTTTCCCACCTCTTCAGCTGATCTCCCGGTCACAAGCAAGAGCACAGCCTTTTCTGCCTCCTCCCTTCGGTCAGAGTGGGAGATCAGCCAAGAGGGAAGGGGCAGAGAAGCCTGAGCTGCTGCCGGGACCGGAAGATCAGTTGAAGAGGTGCAGGAGAGCTACCCCTCTGGGCCTGGTGAATGGCTGAATGAGGCAGAGGAGGTAGGAGAGAGGAGCTGCCACCTTTATGATCCAGGATGAACTGGTTCGTGCCCATCTCTAGTCAACAACTCTTCCAGAAAGAAAACAAGGACAGTATGATAGGACTAGTTAAAAAGGAGAGGAAAAATGTAAGAGGTGTTTTTGTTGTTGTTCAGCGCTTCTGCGATATTAAATATATTCCACCAAAAATAACGCATACAGCTTATATACTGCCCCACAACAGAGCACTTTCTGGGCAGTTTACAATTAATTTATGCATGAGAAATTTATAAATTATTCCCCCCCCAAGCAAGCTGGGTACTGATTTAACTGACCTCAGAAAACTGAAAGACTGAGTCATCCTCAGTCTGGCTACCTGGAATTGAACCTGGTTCATGAGCAGAGTTTCGACTGCATTACCTTTGTTTACAGCAGGAGAGGAAGCTGAACACGTTCCATATACGTTGTCTCCAACGCATTTTTGGTATCACCTGGCAGGCCAAAGCTCCAAATAGAGTAGTCCTTGAAGGAGCTGGAATTTTTAGTATGTATACTGAAACAGTGATGTCTATGTTGGCTTGGGCATGTTGTGAGAATGGCTGATGGTTGGATTCCAAAAGACCTCCTGTATGGAGAATTAGTGCAGGGAAATGGCCCCAGAGGGAGACCACAGCTGCAATAGGAGGAGATCTGCAAGCGGGATCTGAAGGCCTTAGGAATGGACCTCCACAGATGGGAAACCCTAACCTCTGAGTGTTCAGCCTGGAGGCAGGCGTTGCATCATGGCCTCTCCCAATTTGAAGAGGCCCTTATCCAGCAGGCTGAGGCAGAGAGGCAGTCCCAAAAGCAGCAAAATCAGGGAGCTGGACAGGGGACAGATTGCGTTTGTCTTCAGTGTGGAAGGGATTGTCACTCTCGAATTGGCCTCCTCAGCCACACTAGATGCTATTCCAAGAACTCTGTTCAGAGCACTTTACCATAGTCTCTTGAGACTGAAGGATGCCTACACACATTGCAATTTAACCCCTGTGCCACAGGGCTTGTGATCATTATAGAAATTATTTCCCAAATTATTTTTGAAATACAGTGGTGCCTCGCATTACGTTAATTCGTTCCAGTGAAATCGCTGTAGAGCGAAAACGTCGTAATGCAAAAAGAAAAAACCATTGGAACGTATTAAAACCAGTTTAATGCTTTCAAAAGGGCTGTAAACTCACCGTCCAGCGAAGATCCTCCATAGGATGGCCATTTTCGCTGCCTGTGCAGTGAGGAATCCGTCCCAGAAAACAGTGGGGGCCATTTTGTTTATCCGATCAGCTGTGGAAAATCGTCGTTTTGCGAAGAATCAGTTCCCGAAGCAGGGAACCGATCATCACAAAGCGAAATTCCCCCATAGAAAACATCATTTTGCGATCGCAGAAGCAATTGCAAAACGTTCATCGTAATGCAGTTTCATCGTTAAATGGGGCAATCGTAAAGCGAGGCACCACTGTATTTAACGACATAAACTTATGGGGCTGCTGGCGCAAACATATTTCTAATAAAATAATTAGAAAGGTCAAAAGTACCATCCACCATGGAGTGCAGTTTCTCCACCCCTCCCTTCTAAAACTGGCTGGGACAGTGGGGACCTTAATTAACATGACCCCCAGCCAGAGAATGGGAGGACCATGACTGCTGCTTTGATTTGCATCTCAACAAGAACTGGTTCTGGAAATCACAGCAATATTAACTCAAATGTACATAGAGTCCTCCCTCCTGGACACTCCACACACTGAGAGCCTGGGCAGGTAGGGTGGAGCAGTTCCTCTATGCTAATGAGCTTCCTGAATTGTTTATTAACCACAGATCTATTGTGAGCAGATGTTCCCCCATAATGTCCCCTAATAGCCGTGCCCAAGGAATCATATTGTCAGGAGATGTTCCCCCATGATATTGCCCAACTTATAGAATAGTGACAGACTCCCACACCCCAAATCCTTTGTCTAGAATCCATTCCCACTCCCTCCCCCTTGTATGTACATCCTATAGAACAGTGGTCCCCAACCTTGGGCCTCCAGATGTTCTTGGACTTCAACTCCCAGAAATCCTAGCCAGCAGAGGTGGTGGTGAAGGTTTCTGGAAGTTGTAGTCCAAGAACATCTGGAGGCCCAAGGTTGAGGACCACTGCTATAAAATTCTTTGTTAACTATTTCCTGGTCACGTATGCTGTATCCCAACCCTTGATTCCGGAATACAGAAGATATAAAAACCCCTGCCACCGTTCTTCAGGGCAGACAGTCTACCTCTTGCTTGGAAGAGGCTGTCCCATCAGGCTACAATTTCAGTTTATCCGATATATATCCAGTAAACAAAAGCCTTTTTTGAATTGGTTGTTGTGGGTTTTTCGGGCTCTTTGGCCGTGTTCTGAAGGTTGTTCTTCCTGACGGTTCGCCAGTCTCTGTGGCCGGCATCTTCGGAAGACAGCAACCTGTGCTCTGGTGTAGTTGGCTTGGGAGTGCAGTATTTATGGCTGTGAGATAGGCTTTTGCCTTTTTCCTGTAGGTGGTGATTAGTGTGTATTGTTGTGGGTGTATTGTTGTGCTAAGGGGAAGAGATTATCTGTTCCTGTGGTTGATGGGTGTCATTAGCTGGTCTTTTGTGTGTAGTGATCCCCTGTCCTTGTGGCTGGGTAGAGTTCATTGACCTTTTGCACGCTGTATTTTTGAGAGCTGGGAGCCAAGTTTTGTTGAGCATCATACTTTCCTCTTTTTTGTTGAGAATTCAACTTTTTTGAATTCTCTCTCGAATCAAGATTTATTGGCAATTCATTTTGACTTGGAAAGTCTAGGGGGCTAGCCCAGACTCAGCAAAACAGCCATGCATGACATGCAAGAAATAAACGCTACCATTGGTGGAACCTCTTATGGAGACGCCCGAGAACAGAAACATTACAAGTTTTTTAGAACTTAAACTCTGAGCTCAATAAAACCTGAATGAAATCAAATGATAATGAAACTCTACAATGGGGGGGAAAGAGTGGGGAGGGGCCACAGGAGCACTCGGTATACCCCCTGCAGGCCTCTCCCCAAGGAAAGCTGGGTCCCAATATTGCAAAGTGCATGCTGTCTTTTACAGGGGCATGATTTGCCTTCAAAGGCCTTTTTTAGAATTTGAATGACAGTGATGACATCAATTGGTCCATAATATAAGTGCATCTTCAGAGAGTGCAAATTAGAGATTTGGTCTTCCCTTTTTGTTGCTGATAAGTTGTGTCTGACTCTTCGTGACCCCATGGACCAGAGCACGCCAGGCCCTCCTATTTTCCACTGCCTGCTGGAGTTGGGTCAAATTCATGTTGGTTGCTTCGATGACATTGTCCAGCCATCTCGTCCTCTGTCGTCTCCTTCTCCTCTTGCCTTCTTACTTTCTCAACATGAGGGTCTTTTCCAGGGAGTCTTCTCTCCTCATGAGATGGCCAAAGTATGGGAGCCTCAGCTTCAGGATCTGTCCTTCCAGTGAGCACTCAGGGTTGATTTCCTGCAAAATGGATAGGTTTGTTCTCCCTACAGTCCAGGGGATTCTCAAGAGCCTCCTCCAGCACCACAGTTCAAAAGCATCAATTCTTTGGCGGTTAGCCTTCTTTGTGGTCCAGTTCTCACTTCCATACATCACGACTGGAAAAAACATAGCTTTGCTCTTCCCTACTACCACCCAACCCCCAAAAAACCTATGCTCTGCTCTGGCGCCCTCTGTTTTTTATATATATATGGTTAGATTGTTTATGGTTTTACTACACTATAGTATAGTAAAGCTGCACAGACACCTTTGGGTAGAGTGCGCAGTGTATAAGTTAAACAAACAAACAAACAAATAAATAAATAAATAAATAAATAGAGTTAGTTAGTTAGTTAGTTAGTTAGTTAGTTAGTTAGTTAGTTAGTTAGTTAGTTAGTTAGTTAGTTAGTTAGTTAGTTAGTTAGTTAGTTAGTTAGTTAGTTAGTTAGTTAGTTAGTTAGTTAGTTAGTTAGTTAGTTAGTTAGTTGTGTATTTTATTGTGAACCGTCCAGAGTAGCACTGCAGCACTAATGGCAGTGGTATATTACATTTAAATTTAAATCTAAATAAATAAATATTGTGGCACCTTAAAGACTAAGTGCTATATTTGAATGTGAGCTTTCGTGAACAAGTCTGCTTCCTCAGACATAAGTCGGAAACATGAGGGCACATAATTAATTTTATCAAAGCATCACTTGAGTAATGGAGTGTGGAATTGCTTTGGGGCCTGCACAGCTATCACTATTTTTTATATTTAAGGTGACATGGCCTTTGATGTAAAACAAACCTTGCCTTTGAATTCAGAAACAAAAATGTTATCCCAAACGCTCCCTGAACTGGCACCGTAGTGAACAAATCACCCTTCACTTCCTCATTCCTTCCATTTTCCACACCTCGGCTGCTTCTTTTCCATTTGCAAAAGATAATGCTAGCTGACAAGCTGCTTTATTTTCAGCTGTCGCGGGAGAAAATGCCACCGAAAGATCATCCCCACGTGACTGCGGGTTTGCAGCATCTCCCTGGGTTCTAGGTCTGCCTGTCCCTTCACCCAGACCTCATCTTAGCACTTGCTGGAAGGTCTCATTGAATAACAAAATATTTCAATTTCTGGAGTGAACCGGTAAGCCGAAGAGGGTGGGGAACCATCAACTGGAAAGCATACATAAAAGCAAAGTGAGTTGACTCCTCAAAGCTTAGCAGATTCAATGTGATTTAATGATTTTGTGTTAAAAAAAAACACCACCCTATTGTTCCATTTCTCTTTAATAAAACCACCACGGCAAACAGTAGAAGGAAAAGGAAATCTAAATTTGCATCCAAGCAATACAGTGGTGCCTCGCTTTATGATCACTCCGTTTAACGACGAAACCGCATTACGATGAACTTTTTGCAATCGCTTTTGCAATTGCAAAATGATGTTTTCTATGGGGGAATTTCGCTTTGCGATGATCGTTTCCCTGCTTCGGGGAGGGAAAACACTTTTCTGGATGGCGGTGGCTGGTTTTTAATGCTGGACCCCCAAGCCAGTAGCCATGGGCTTCCCCTCTCGTTGCTTGCAGAAGCCTAAATACTCCTTGGGGTGCAAGAAACGGCTAAAAGATCCCAACGGGATCCGATCTCCCCGGCAGACCCTCCATCCCCGGGGTTATCAATACTCAGCCCAGAGCCTAGGAGTGGGAAACCTTCTTCCTGCAGACTCCAGTTCCCATGCTCTGCCAGCCAGCCAGCCAGCATGGCCTCACTGGACTGGGGCTGCTTGCCTTTGGCCCACCCAGGCAGGGGGATTTTGGGAGCCCTAGTCTGAAGCAGGAGCGATGGTTTCTTGTGCCCCAAAGTCCCTCCCCGTAAAGGGCTAGAAGCCAGTTCAATTTGGCTCTCCTGCCTTAGCACCACCTTCTCTGCTGGGGAGGGCCCCTTTCAGCCCTGGCCCTCTGTGTGCGCTCAGAGGCGCCCTCGTTCTCCTCCTGGCCATGCTGGGCAGCCCCTCCCGTTGGCGCCCAGTTGCATTGGGGGTTTTGGGGTGGGGAAGGGGGCGGATGGTTACTCCGCCCTGTGGGTGGATTGGGGGCCAGGCATCTCCTTGGGGGCGCATCCTCCCCTCCCTCCCTCCTTGCCTTTCCCCTCCCCTCTTCCAGGGAGAGCCGGGCAGTGCTTCCCCTCGAAGCCGGCTGGGCAAGGGGTGCTCGCCCGCCACCTCCTGGTCACCCCTGCCCCCGCCTTCAGAACAAGAACCCGAAAAACCCACAACCATTTCTAGGGTTAATTTATCTGTAGATCAGTTCCATCATCAAAAAGAAAGGGAATTCCAAACAGCCATAAAAGGTTCAAGGTCATTCAATCTAGGCTTTTTGCCAGCACTTTAGATAGCTGTTACAAGTAACATAAACAAATTTAGTTTCCCAGAGTTGTTGCCAATGATATTTTCAAGAGAAAGTTTCTTACATTTATAACGACAAATACCAAACTTCCTTCCTTGAAGTATAATTAAATATCTAATTAATGTCCAATTTATTTTCCTTGTGTATCCCTGCGTCTCCTCCTCTCTCCAGATTCACCGCTGCTCTATCACTGGTGGGGAATAGAAGACACTATTTCTGCCATAGAGATTGTCTCGTCCAGGGATAGTCATAAAGCAATACAGGTAAAAAACATTTCTCATCCAGTGGTAATGCAATGTTAATTAGGCTGATTTATCGCTTCTCCATTGCCGGCTGCCAATGACTTGCAAGCAAGCTAGTTCAGCTGTTTGTTTCTGCCCGCTGGTTGATTGGGGAGTTTCCCGGATCAAACGTATGTAACCACCATCTCCCCCGTGATTGACAGGCTTCTCCCTCATTTCATCACCTTTTCGGGGTGGTTTTAACCCCTTGGGGGTGTCCAAATGGGTCAGAATGCAGCCTAGGAGATGGAGCTCCATACTCCTCCTGCTGTCTTGTCGCAGAATCAAGCCAGAAGTCTGATTACTTTAACTTTTTAATCTGATGCTGTTGCTCCACATTTCTTTTAAAGAATATGAGTGTGATTAGTTTTAACTTGTACCTTGGCAACTGACAACAAGCCCAAGAAAAGGAAAAGTGTTTCATAAGAAACCAGTGGAGAACAACACAAACCATCGGATGGGGAAACTCGTAAGAGGAAAACCAGGAGTGGATTTTTGTGTCACATGGCTCTGGCTATAAACCGTTGGGGCCAAGCAGCAGCACAGAAGTATTTTGCTTGTAATTCTCAGGCAGCAATGCTCAGCAGTCAGACAGTTGCTTTTTTTCAACAACATTTTTTAAAAAATAAATCACTCCCAGAATCACCCAGCTATGTCGGACTAGTTATGAATTTCAGGTAGTTTTTCAAGGACTGCACTGAGTGGATATAGGCCATGAGCCTTTATTGTCACCAGCGTTACATGTCAAATCATAAATGATGTACTGTATAGAGACCCTAACAAGGCTTTCAAGGTAAGTGGTCTATTTAAGGAAGTGGTTTTGCCACTTCCACCACTATCAACAATTTTCCATGGCTGAGCCTGGATTCATCCCTGGTCTCCAGAGTCCTAGTTTGTCACTCTACCCAATACACCACACTGGGTAATATAATAATGTGCTTTCAAGTCAATTCTGACTTATGGCTTTTCAGGGTTTTCTAGGAAGAGAGTACAGTAGGACACCCATATCCATAGGGGATTGGTTCCAAGCCCCGATGCTGAAAACCATGGATAATAGGTAAATGGTGTTCCGTGTCTAGTCACGCTGGTCACATAACCACGAAAGATTGTCCGCAGATAAAAGCTAGCTCTATGGGTTGGAAACGGAGATGAGCACCGCCACCTAGAGTTGGACACGACTGGGCAAAATTGTCAAGGGGAACCTTTACCTTTTTATACATAGCATGGCAAAAGAAAAAAAAAGTATTTTCACCATGTATTACCAAAACTACAGGGACGTGGTGGCGCTGCGGGCTAAACCGCAGAAGCCAGTGCTGCAGGGTCAGAAGACCAAGCAATCGTAAGATTGAATCCACGCGACAGAGTGAGCTCCCGTCGCTTGTCCCAGCTCCCGCCAACCTAGCGGTTCGAAAGCATGCAAATGCAAGTAGATAAATAGGGACCACTTTGGTGGGAAGGTAACAGCGTTCTGTGTCTAAGTCACACTGGCCATGTGACCACGGAAGATTGTCTTCGGACAAACACTGGCTCTATGGCTTGGAAACGGGGATGAGCACCGCCCCCTAGAGTCGAACACGACTGGACAAAAAAATTGTCAAGGGAACCTTTACCTTTATTACCAAAACTGGCCACTAGAGGTAGTAAGAAGCCGTGCTATGTATTTTTCAACAAGAATGCATAGCATGGTTTCTGGCTCCATCTGGTGGCCAATTCTGGTAAATACCTCATGAAAATATGTAATTCTAGTTTTTTTTTTCTTTTAACACGTTTCTCTTTTAATATTTTCAGACTGAAGATAAGTGAAACCATGGATATCAATCCCATAGATATGGAGGTCCTACTGTACTCAGAAGTGGTTTATAATTTCTTTCTTTTGGTGATGTCCTGGGACTGTGCAAGGCTACGTAAGCTGGCTGTACTCTCAGGAGGCGCAGTGGGGAATCAAACTCCCAACCTGTGACTCCACAGCCCAAAACCTAAACCACTGAGCTAGCCAGCCAGTCTTCATAGACTACTATCTGTCAGAAGCTCATGAGAAAATCAGTTCTGATTCACAAACTCAGAGGGTGTCATATATCTTCTAGTTTTTAATGAAGGGCTGGAGGAGTGCTTGGCCTTCCTGATGTCACTGGACTACAGTTCCCATCTTCCCTGGGAATGGTAGCTGGGAATGATTGGACTCTGAGAACATCCAGGATGGCAATAGTAGAAAGACTCGTGGGGGCACCTTAAATATAAAGAATATTCCCTCTCCCCATGGCAGTGCAGATACCCAGCCTTCCCAGTTAGCTCAAAATCAGAGTGATTGAATTCTCTGGATGGAGGGAAGGAAAACCTCTTTCAATGGCTAAAACATTTCCCCTTGAAGGCGAAACAAGACCCTTTTCTGTTTTGTAATGCTGTAAGCATTACAAAGTATTCAAAAGGGGCAAAGAGGAAGCCAGAAGAGTTAACTATTTAAAGAGGATGTCCGTTTTAAGAGGCAAGTGTGGAACTGGGTTTTGGTTAATGTTTTATATTACAGAAGAAGTGATCTGAGATTAAATTTCTGCTCTGACCATCAAACTCCCTGGGTCACCTCCAGCCAGTCACTCTGTCACAGTATAACCTATGTCACAAGATTGCCAGGAAGACATTTGAAGTGGACAGATAAGAACCCGCCAAGTAGGGTGCCCTTCATTCACTGGAAGAACAGTAGGATAAGATAATGATCATTATGACTAGATTTAAAGCTTCTTAAGAAACAGTGATGACAAACCTAGACAGCATTTTAAAAAGCAGAGATATCACCTTGCCGACAAAGGTCCGCATAGTCAAAGCAGTGGTTTTTCCAGTAGCCATGTATGGAAGTGATAGCTGGACCATAAAGAAGGCTGACCGTTGAAGAATTGATGCTTTTGAATTGTGATGCTGGAGGAGGCTCTTGAGAGTCCCCTGGAATGCAAGGAGAACAAACCTATCCATTTTGAAAGAAATCAACCCTGAGTGCTCCCTGGAAGGACAGATTCTGAGGCTCCAAGACTTTGGCCATCTCATGAGAAGAGAAGACTCCTTGGAAAAGACCCCGATGTTGGGAAAGTGTGAGGGGAAGAGGAGAAAGGGACGACAGAGGATGTGATGGATGGACAGTGTCATTGAAGTGACCAACATGAATTTGACCGAACTCCGGGAGGCATTGGAAGCCAGGAGAGCCTGGTGTGCTCTGGTCCATGGGGTCACGAAGAGTCAGACATGACTTAACGACTAAGCAACAAGAAGAAACAGTTGTTCAGCTCAGGTTTCTATTGCCAACAATTTATGGACTAAAAAGAAAATGGAAATAAAAGGATTCCCCGTAAATTATAATGCACAGATAATTAAGAAAGGAAGAATTTAGTCCAATTCTTTTAAAGTTGTGTATGGAATCTGGCCCTTAACTACGATTCCCAGAGTCCACCACCCCATATTCTTGACATTGTAACCCTCTAAAAATAACGTTTCCCAGCTCTGGGAAATTCAAAGCACATTTACTATTGGCTCCATAATACTACAAGGGAGAAGGATCTTGGAATCATTGTAGATCAAAAGTTGAATATAAGCCAACAGTGCAATGTGGCTGCAAAAAAGGCACATTCGATTTTAGGATGCAATAACAGAAGTATAGTTTCCACATCCTGTGAGGTACTAGCACCCCACTGGTTAGGCCCAGGTCTAGACGCCACACTTTAAGAAGAATGCCAACAAACTGGAAGAAATGCAGAGCAACAAGGATGATCAGGGGACTGAAAACCAAGCGTTATGAGGAAAGACTGCACGAACTGGGCTTGTGGAGCATAGAGAAAAGAAGGCTGAGGGGAGATAGGAGAACACTTTTCAAATACTTGAAAGGTAGTCCTACTGAGGATGGGAAAGATCTGTTCTCAATCATCCCAGAGGGCAGGGCACACAACAATGGGCTCAAGTTAAAAAGGAAGCCAGATTTAGTCTGAATATCATGGGCATGTCATGAGAATGGCTGACGGTGGGATTCCAAAAGATCTCCTGTACGGAGAATTAGTGCAGGGAAATTGCCCCAGAGGGAGACCACAGCTGTGATACAAGGAGATCTGCAAGCAGGATCTGAAAGCTTTAGGAATGGATCTCAACAGATGGGAAACCTTGACCTCTGAGTGCTCAGCCTGGAGGCGGGTGGTGCATCATCCCAATTTGAAGAGATCCTTGTCCAGCAGGCCGAGGCCAAGAAGCAGTCCCAAAAGCAGCAAAATCAGAGAGCTGGACAGGGGACAGATTGTCTGCAAGTGGAAGGGATTGTCACTCTCGAATTGGCCTTCTCAGCCACACTAGATGCTATTCCAAGGCCTCTATTCAGAGCACATTACCATAGTCTCTCGAGACTGAAGGAGGCCTAGTCTAATCTAAAAAGCACCATTATACTTTCTGAGTAAATTCCTTCCAAGCAAAGAGGCTGGGACAGCATACATTTTAAAACTCCCCTAGATGCATGGGTTTCTTTCCCCCTCCTCTGTCCATATGGTTTATAGTTTAAGATTTGACACCTTCACAAATCAGTGGTTCTCCAAACTGAAGCTGTTGCTTCACCCATATTTTGTTTCTGCTTTTGTCTTCCTCCTTCCCTTTCCTAGCTGTCTTCTTCTCCACCCTCCCTTCTGCCCTGTAAATTTCCACTCTGGGTGTTTGCTGCCTTGTTTGCTGGCAGAACCTGCCGTGACCTTTCTTGGCCAAAGCAACGTTTCTTCCCATCACTTGTTTAGCATTTACTTGCCTCCACATTCCATCGAAAGGGGAATCCAGCTGCAGAAAAAAAAGGAAGAAAGAGAAAGGAGAAATTTAGCAGAAAACAGCAACCTTTGTCATTCTACCTAGCATTTCATACCTTGCTGATGGGCTGCAGAGGAAAAGGCCTGTCGCGGGAAATCCACTAAGAACCTTGTGGTATATCAGCGATGAACTGAGTGAAAGTATCTGCATTTTGTCAGATACCTCCAGGCTTACAGGCAAGAGTGCATTTTCATATTTGCAAGTCCATTTATATGTTCGTATCTCTTTCATCTGTTAACTGAGTGAAACTTACATTTGAGGTATATGAAACCTGGCAGGGTGTACCTAATTTGTTTGTTATACCCATGCCCTGCCTTTTTGCCCTACTTTGATCCCTCCATCAACCCTGCGAGGTAGGCTTGAGAAAGATGGCCACACCGGCATACCACTCCCAGGGGTGAGAGGAATAATAACTTATTCGCTATGTACAGCAGGTTGTCCCCTGGAGACTCCCCTGGACTGCAAAGAGAACAAACCTATCCATTTTGAAGGAAATCAACCCTGAGTGCTCACTGGAAGGACAGATCCTGAAGCTGAGGCTCCAATACTCTGGCCATCTGATGAGAAGAGAAGACTCCCTGGAAAAGACCCAGATGTTGGGAAAGTGTGAAGGCAAGAGGAGAAGGGGACGACAGAGGATGAGATGGTTGGACAGTGTCATCGAAACGACCAACATGGATTTGACCCAACTCCAGGAGGCAGTGGAAGATAGGAGGGCCTGGCGTGCTCTGGTCCATGGGGTCACAAAGAGTCAGACACGACTTAACGACTAAACAACAAACAACAGGTTGTGCTGTGTTACGCGATGGTTCCAGCTAACAGGCAATAGCCACATGAAGAGGAGAACAGGGCTCTTGTGCCTTTTGATTCTGTGTAAAAGTGGGAATCCCAGTGGGAATCCCAAGTAGACTTTGTCTAGAGGGGCGGGGTATAAGTCTAAATAAAGTACAGTGGACCCTTGACTTACAGACGGCTTGACTTACAGACGTTTTGAGTTACAGACTTCTCTGGCCGCAAAATTTAGGTTTGACTTGCAGCCTGAGAATTGACTTACAGACCAGAAAAAAACCAAAATGGAACAAAAACGGCCAGTTACGGGATTAATCGGTTTTCAATGCACTGTAGGTCAATGGAGACTTGACTTACAGACTTTTTGACCTGCAGCCACCGTTCCAATACGGATTAATTCTGTAAGTCAAGGGTCCACTGTAAAGGATACAGAACCAGAACTACCTTGTTATCGTACTGCCTACAGAAGTCCGGGGGATGTCGTCCAAAAATGGGACATCAACAAGCTCTGAGAGGTGCAGGTTGGGATGGAAGCTGCAGCTGAGACTTGAACAGCTGGATAGGTTGGTGGTTCCTGCATCTGGCTCCAGAGCCAGAGGTTGGGATTCTGGATTCCCCACTGTGCCCTCTTTATAGGGGCTGGATTCAATGATCCATAGGGTCCCTTCCAGCTCTGCAGGTCTACGGTCTTCCTTCTATACCACCATTAAAGATACAGGAGCCTGCCTTTCCTCTTGTTTTCATTTTCGTGACCCTACGTGCATCTGCCTTTTTCACAGGCAAAGTGGCTCAGGAAGAAAAGAAGGTAGCAAAAAGAGGCATACATTACGGCAGGAAACAGCCCTCCTGTTTCTTCTTCTTTTTCCACCTGTCTTTTCGCTCAATTAAGCTCTCCAGGATCTGTGCTGGGCAAACAAGTATCAACAGGGAAAAAGGTATCTTTCCCCCCCCCTAAACACACACACAACAGATTCATTATCGTTATTATAGCAGCAGGATTGGGCCAATGCTGGGAAGGCGCTGTGTTTGAGGAGGAACAAAAGGCCCGGGGATGAAATCACCCTGGGGTCATAACGGCTGCTATGGCAACCGGATGGCTTGTAAATAATTTGGCCTGAATGAATGAAAGCCGGCCTCTTGCGGGTATACAAAGCTTGATTAATATGCTGTGAGACTTTTCACCTGATTTGTTTTGTTTTTTAAAGCTAAGATACAGGAGAGAAAAACCGCTGGCTTATCTTCCCCCCTGCCATACCCCCTCAGGCAAGGAAATATTTAAGGAAAAGGCAATTAAATATTTGCCCACCAGCACTTGATAAGTACCTGAAATCCATACAGAGACCCATAAAAGACAGTGAATTGGAAAGCGCAAGGTGTGGTCCAGACTATTCACTCAAGAGAGTTTGGTTTTTTTTTTCCCCCTGTAATTTTGACCAAAATCCAGTTATGCTTTGTCTCCCTGTTGGATTACATGAGGGTTGGGATAATTTGACCTTCTTAATGTCTGAGAGTTCAGTTCTCCTGAGCCACAACCAGCTGTGTGGATTCTAATACAAAACAGGTTTGTTTTTGGACTAGAACTCCGAGATTCGCCCCCCCCCCCCCGAACAGCACAAGATGCTTTGTTATGAATGAGCAATTAAGAGCCGTTCACTTTACAAAAGACCTGTTACGGTACTTATAGGTAAATATAATTTTTTGTAACTAGTTACAGTACTTCCATCTCTATCGTCTGATGGTTGGATTCCGAAAGATCTTCAGTATGGAAGATTAGTGCAGGGAAATTGCCCCAGAGGGAGACCACAGCTGTGATACAAGGAGATCTGCAAGTGGGATCTAAAGGCCTTAGGAATGGACCTCAACAGATGGGAAACCTTGACCTCCGAGCGTTCACCCTGGAGGCAGGCGTTGCATCACAGCCTCTCCCAATTTGAAGAGACCCTTGTCCAGCAGGCCAAGGCAAGAGGAAGTCCTGAAACCAGCAAAATCAGGAAGCTGGACTGGGGACAGATTTTATTTGTCTTCAGTGTGGAAGGGATGGTCACTCTCGAATTGGCCTTTTCAGCCACACTAGATGCTTTTCCAAGACCTCTGTTCAGAGCACGTTACCATTGTCTCTCGAGACTGAAAGATGCCTAATCTAGCTTCCATCTCTGCCCATTTCAATCTGGTTCTACAAAGATACATAAAGTGCATTGTATACTTGAGAGTCGATGGGGCACTGGATGATGCAAAAATAAATCTGCTAGTCCAAAATATGCTGTAAGACTCTTTCTCCCTTTTCTTTTTGTTGTGCTGAGGCAGACGAAGACAGCTGCTCCCTTGCAGAACGACAGTCACATTTTGCCAGAAATGTCATTCACATTATTAATGTATATTCCCAACAGAAGAGTCTCTTGCTGCTGCAGAAGATGACTCATAGAGTAAAATAAATTTCAGTTTATGTTTCAGTTCTGTATACCTTTATGGTTTACTCAATGAGATTTTAGGAAATGCTGGTAGTATTATAGAATTCTAGATCGTTTTTTAAATGTATGTGTTTTTATTGGTTTTATTCTGTATTTCCATTTTTGAAACTGCTGTTTGCAGCAATAAACAAGCAGTCTTGAGGCTGGGAGTTTGATTCCCCCACTGTAGGGATATATGAGGGATCTCCTACCAACCCTCCAGAGGCTGAAGAAGCTACTTGGATGAAGAGCGAAACGTTTCAACCTAATATGAAAAAGTCCAGTTGCCATGACTTAACTTCCAGATAACCTCACCTGGATGACTGAGCATCTTTACAGATATATTCTGAACTGTGTTTCCTGGATAGGGGCTAGACTCAATGACCCACAGGGTCCCTTACAGCTCTGCAGTTCTAAGATGATGATGCTGGTGATGGGTTTATTCAACCCAGAAGACTCATCTGATGAAGCAAGCTTTGGCTACAAAAGCTTAAGTCCAAACCCATACGTTGAACCTAAACCTGACACAATGGTGTTGATTCTTTTAACTCCAAAAGAATATTCCCTTTGCAGTTGTTTTCTTGCAGATGGTGAAATTGTCGTTGCTTCTGCCGAAGAATCCAGGGAAATATAAAGTGGCAAATGTGCTGCAAAAACTGCTGGGGAAAAAGCTGCAGTTTTGAAGTTCCATGGGAAAGAGGGAACGCAGATTAAATCTATTTAAGCCACTAGGGTAAGCAACACCTTCACTAAATACAATGCTCAGTTTGGCTGAAAGTGTCAACCTATGATAGGCCGGTAGATGGCATAAGCTGTTTATTTCAATGTACCAGTCATGTGTTGTGGAAAACTACCTTCTGGATAACCACGTTGCTTGTTCCGCACTGCCTTCTCGGTGAAGGAGAATCATCCCTAGAAATATTTCAATAGGTCTAATAACCACCTATGGAAGCGAGAGCTGGACCATAAAGAAGGCTGACCACCAAAGAATGGATGCTTTTGAATTGTGGTGCTGGAGGAGACTCTTGAGAGTCCCCTGGACTGCAAGGAGAACAAACCTATCCATTCTGAAGGAAATCAACTCTAAGTGCTCACTGGAAGGACAGATCCTGAAGCGGAGGCTCCAGTACTTTGGCCATCTCATGAGAAGAGAAGAATCCCTGGAAAAGACCCTGATGTTGGGAAAGTGTGAAGGCAAGAGGAGAAGGGTACGACAGAGGACGAGATGGTTGGACAGTGTCTGCAAAGCAACCAACATGAATTTGACCCAACTCTGGGAGGCAGTGGAAGATAGGAGGGCCTGGCGTGCTCTGGTCCATGGGTCACGACTTAACAACTAAACAACAACAACAAATAACCATCTATTCCTCTTTTCATAGTTTGGAACAGAAATGTCTGATACTTCAACGTACAAAGCTAAAAGTTTATGTGATCTTTAAAAAAAGAGCTTAAACAAATCTATCTATCTATCTATCTATCTATCTATCTATCTATCTATCTATCTATCTATCTATCTATCTATCTATCTATCTATCTATCTATCTATCTATCTATCTATCTATCTATCTATCTATCTATCTATCTATCTGATTTATATACCACCTCATTAGTGTAATGCACTATTCCGGGCAGTTTGCAACAATAAATAAAAACAATGGGTTGTAAACTATAAATTAAAACATTTAGCAAGGTGAAAGCAAGTGGCACTAAAGGCAAAATCTCTATATGATAGCCGGACAAGGGGCATAAAATCAAGCAGAGTCAGTCTGGAAGGCCTCCTGGAAAAACAGTGTTTTAAATTGCCTTCTAAACATCAACAGGGAGGGGGCCAGGCATAACTTCACCAGGAGCTGTTTCCATAAATTCAGTCCCACCACGAAGAAGGCCCAGTCTCTCATCAATAACTTAGGGCTTCTCTCGGGGCAGCTACCCAGAGGGTCAAAGTCTGGGAGGATCCCGTGGGTCGGGTAGATGATATTTGGGAGAGATGCTTCAGGAAGTATCTATGTGTTAACATGGATACAGAAACGTTTCTAATACATGTTTATGGAGTTTCAGCTCCTTGAATTTTTCCTAATCTTCTCCTCCAACAAAGCAAACTGAAGCTTTGCAAAAGGGGAGAGTCCATGATGTTTGTGAAGACTCTTGCATCTCCACTGGAAAGGAAGAAAGAGATGTGCTCGTTCTTCTTTAAAGAAAAAGAAAAGAATTACTGCGCAGACGTGGACTTAGGCTGATGGATGGACCTGAATTTAAGCCTGTATTAGTGCACACAACAACAGCGATATAAACACGGCCCAAAACTGGATGCTACACTTTATGCACTCCAAGTTCATTTCACCACCACTCAAGCAGGAGTTGCATGAAGAAAGAAAGAAGAATACCACTGTCCCTTTGAAACCAAATACAAAGTCCCAAATATAGGTGTTGACCGAGGAAGGAGATCCACAACATAAAGGAAAACTCTCCAAGTATATTGTCTTGAAAGCCCTCGACCAAGGTGGTGAAGGACTTATCATCTTCCAGGAGAACAGCAGATCCTGCCTCTCCAGCTCTCCCGCTTTTTCTCAACCAAAATCTTGAATCACAGCCCCTTCTCAAGTTTTCCCCACCCACTGAGCTGAACCAAATAGCCCATAGAAGTTACTATTACACATACCTACAGGCCTCCAGCTTCCATCCAGACATACCACCAGGTTTGTTGCCTGGAGCCAAACTCTTCGATACAACTGGACTTGCTCAAAACCAGAGGATAAAGGTTCAAAACTCATGGAGTTAAGAGTCAGCATTTCTTAAAAATACAGCACCCACCCAGTGTGGTGAAAAGCAAATCAACAGAGCTAGACTGGAGCCCAGGAACAACCCGCTACAAGACAGATTAAAAACTACAGAATACTGATAGAATCACCTACAGCTCCCGAGGGAGACCATGGAGAAGGATCATCAGTGACCTGTAATCTATTCTGGGTAATAATAATTCCCCTTCCCAAGCTTTGGAAGAATAGTCTTCAGACGCACATCACACACGCACACCTTAAACAACTAGAGACACACAACAGGCAATACAACCTGGAGATGTAGACAAAAATGACAGAAATGTAGATGTCAGATGTGCTTTCGCATCTACACCGAGAGCATCATAAAGGCAATGTTCGGCACAACATCGGAATCAAGTTACGCGTTCCTCCTCTTACATACTTTCTGCTAGCTGTGCCCCTCGGCATTTGACACGGGACGATATTTGCGCGAAAGAATGAATGGACTACCCACGTGACATCAGGAATGGGAACTCAAAGACAGTTTCAGGACATTCCGTAATGGACGTCTTAAGGGCCCATTGCACAAAAAGAAATTGCAGAAGGAGACTCAAGAGGGATACGACAGCAACTGGCAACATAAACAAATTCCAGTGCATCTTTGAAGGCCTGAACAGGACAAATGTTGCCACAAGCAGATAGCAAGGTTTCATGTAGCATCACCCCATTTTCTGTGCTATTTCAGTGCTATAAAATAGTAGTCATCCTCAACAAACTCTGAGCTCTATCTCATAAGCAGGTCTTTACATTCTTTTGACAGCCAAGTCCACCCGGCACATAGTTTATTGTCCCAGCTGAGACCTGGTAAATCAGGTAATTAATAACTCCACCACACCACTCCTCTGTGAAGGGTGCATTTTCGCTTTGTCTGCATTCTACATCTTGGACATGGGGATACCTATACATTTAGAAGTCACTGGAAGGACAGATCCTGGAGCTGAGACTCCAAGACTTTGGCCATCTCATGAGAAGAGAAGACTCCCTGGAAAAGACCCTGAAGTTAGGAAAGTGTGAAGGCAAGAGGAGAAGGGGACGACAGAGGATGAGATGGATGGACATTGTTACCGAAGCTACCAACATGAATTTGATTAAATTTCGGGAGACAGTGGAAGACAGGAGGGCCTGGCGTGCTGTGGTCCATGGGGTCACGAAGAGTCGGACATGACTGAACGACTAAACAACAACATACATTTAGAGGACATACATTTGCATTCCTTGTGTCTGAAGAAGTGGATTTTGATCCCTGAATGTGCACACTGAGATCAATCCGTTAGTTTTTAAAGTGCCACAATACTTTGCTTTCTCTCTTTTTCTTTTTGTCCTCCCTCCACTTTTAATTTTGCCAACATGAGAAAAACATATAACATGTCTCTGAGACCAGGCTCCATACCAGAAGACCAGAGGGGGTGCCAGTGTAACATACTTCATTCATCAGGAGGTTAGACCCAATGGCCTTGCAGGCCCCTTCCAACTCAATTATCCTATGCTTGTACAATTCTACTTTTTTATTATTTATTTTTTTTAGAAAGAGAGGGATCTCATTGGGAATTTAGGGAACTGTTGTATGTTCGGGATAAATTGGTATTATTATTATTTATTTATTTATTTGATTTATATCCCGCCTATCTGGTCGGGCGAGGACCACTCTAGGCGGCTAACAATCGCAAATAATACAGTAAAATATAAATAGAGAATTCTAGGTGATAAAAACACTACATTACAATGTACAAAAGCTTTTTTTTTTCAAAAAAGTGTTCAGCATATAGAACAGCATACGCTAGTGGCAAAGAATCAACATCAGTTTTGCAAAAGCTAATTGCTGTCTAGAGTTTGGAAAGTTACTTTGCAAAAGTAGTTTTTTCCCCCATTGCTTATTGCAATGCTTGAAAGATAAACTGTTCCCCATCGTTTGCTGCAGTTTTCAAACACGGTCACTTCAATGGCTGAAATCCTGGGTCCTCACTTATGACATATAAGTCTGACAATGTCAGCAGTGGTGGCAATCTTATGGAAATCAGATATCTCTCACTTCTGTCCTGAAGCTCCCACAAAATCGTTTTCAAGAGCAATCGAAGCCGCGGGACGAGAAGGGGAGTCTGCCACATTTTCAATAGTTAAAGACTTTCCCCTTGTAGGCTTGCTAAACTTCAATGAAATTGGACAGGGAGAAATGTTCCTCTCGTTCTTTCCGAGTATTAGAAGTTAAAAGAACAGATAAAAGGAAATACTCTTTCTCAGAGGAGAGGGCCCAGGTCAATCTGGATTTTGTCTTACCAGAACCATAAGCACGAGCACGGAGTTAGATCATTTTAAAGGACAATTTGGCAAATTCATGGCGAATGAGCCTTATCCACAACAGCTACTCCTGATGTTTAGACTTTCTCAGAGCTCCACCAGTTATGCTGGTTGAGGAATGATAGGACTTGTAGTTTTAAAAGTTAACAGTGCCGACCGCTGGCATTTCCTGGTAATCTCACACATAGAATGTCTGCTTTTTTTAAAAAAAGTTGAGCTGTTAAATTCTTTTACTGATTGTATACCTTCCCTAAGATTTATTGATACAGGGCAAGCTTATTGTTATGGTGTCATGTCACTCATTTCCAGCTAAAGGTGAGCCTACAAATTAAACTTCCTATCGTTAACAACCCTGCTTGGGATCACAAACGAAAGCCAGTGGTTTCTTTTATGAGTCAATCCACCTCATGTTCTGTCTTCCTCTTTTTCTACTGCCTTCCATTTATCTGAGCGTTTTATCAGAATCATACAGCTAGTAATGCTAAAATACATACATACATCTCTAGATCTAGATATAAACATTTATAGATAGCTATATAGATATAAATATAATATGCATATATAGAAATATAGATAGACACACACGCATGCATGCCAGCAGAATAATACTGCACATTTATCCTGTCTGTGTTCTGTCCTAAGACATCTGCCGGGCCACTATGATTAGACAATCAAGGCATATCCTTGATTGGATTCAGATTCTTGATTGGTTCTTCTTATGTATCCTTTGAAATCAGAAAGGCTAGACTAAATGCATCAGCCACCTAATGATTAGAAAGCTTCATAAGGATTCTGAACAGCTCCTTTGATCATTGCTTGTTTTGCCCCAAAAAAGATAAGCTCTGTGGGAACAGAAGATTTTGCATTTGTAAGTAAACTTGCCCGGGGGGGGGGGGGAATGCAGTAGGAACAGAATGCATGGAATCCTTCATCACACCTTCCCTGAAAGGGGAAAGGTGGAATGCCTTACTCAGGGCAATTGGAAGGACATAAGATGGAGAGCAGAAACAATGGTTGAAGTGGGCTGCTTGGCGTCGTAAGTTGCACTCGAGTAGGCCCACTGAGTTAGTGGGGATTTTGAAGGGACCATGTATAGAAAAGCACTACATGAAACACGCAAGGAAAACACACCTCACCTTTAATAAAATTGAAAAAAGGATCAGATCACACAGAATACAGTTTGGAAAGATAAAACACAGCCAGCTATACATATATATCTACATGTTTTTCTGTTCCCTCAAAGAGGGAATAAGAATGGCTGGGTTTTGACTCTCTGCCCCCAGGCAAATACCAGGACCAATCTTATCCAACTTGGACTCAGCAACCTGGACAATCACTGCACAATAACTTTTTCCTGATTAGATTAGGCATGCTTCAGTCTCTAGAGACTATGGTAATATGATCTGAATAGAGGACGTGGAACTGCATCTAGTGTGGCTGAGAAGGCCAATTCGAGAGTGACCATCCCTTCCACACTGAAGACAAACACAATCTGTCCCCCGTCCGGCTCCCTGGTTTTGCTGCTTTCGGGATTGCTTCTTGGCCTCGGTCTGCTGGACAAGGGTCTCTTCGAATTGGGAGAGGCCGTGATGCACCGCCTGCCTCCAGGCTGAACGCTCAGAGGTCAAGGTTTCCCATCTGTTGAGGTCCATTCCCTTCAGATCCTGCTTGCACATGTCCTCATATCGCAGCTGTGGTCTCCCTCTGGGGCGCTTTCCCTGCACTAATTCTCCATACAGGAGATCTTTTGGAATCCGACCCTCAGCCATTCTCATGCCCGAGCCAACCTAGACGTTGGGGCACATAATGATGTCTATTAATGGTGGAAAAGAGGAAGCATAATTTCCTTCTTACCTTGGAAGTCTAATAAATTGCTTTCCTCTCAGAACAATACAATAATGTAAGCATGTATTTCCATAATTCCTGTCTATAGACTCTGTTGTAAAATTCTGGTCTTTCAGTGATTCCCACTCCAAAAAAGTTTGGATTCCTTTGTAACCCCATCCTTTCTGCCAATAGGTCATGAACCACCCATTTCTCCTCCCATCTCCTTGCACCATGAACCATCCATTACTCCTCCCATTCCCTTGTGTAACCAGTGTTATAAAAGTCCTGGTCTTCCTGTGCATGGCATGGTTTTTCTTGCCTATATAGTGGTGCCTTGCTTAATGAGCGCCCCGGTTAATGACGAAAAC
The DNA here is from genome assembly GCF_051106095.1 of Pogona vitticeps. Classification (NCBI taxonomy): domain Eukaryota; kingdom Metazoa; phylum Chordata; class Lepidosauria; order Squamata; family Agamidae; genus Pogona; species Pogona vitticeps. The sequence continues at coordinate 7,829,728 of NC_135783.1, forward strand.
GCATAGCGATTTGTTTTTTGTGATTGCATTGCGATGTTTTAAATGGGAAAAATCGCTTTGCAATGATCGGTAAGCTGTTTTGCTTACCGATTTTCGCACAGCGATGTTTTCCCAACAGCTGATCGCCGGTTCCAAAATGGCTGCCAGGTAAAAAACATGGCCGCCCACTGTGTTTTGGGACAGATTCCTCACATACCGGGCAGCGAAAATGGCTGCCATATGGAGGATTTTTCGCTTAAAGGTAAGTATTTGCCCATAGGAACGCACTGAAGGGGTTTCAATGCATTCCTATGGGCTTTTAAAAATCGCTTAGCGATGTTTTCCGTTAGCGGTGATTTTTGCTGCACCGATTAACATCGCTAAGCAAGGCACCACTGTATTTGGAGGCATGACTTCCATCTGCCTTTTTTAAAAATCAACTACAAATATACAATATAAAATACAATATAAAATAAAACAGGAAAGAAAGAGAAGAAATGAAAACAAAATGAAGGAGGAAGAAAGAAAAAAAAACACCCCAAACGCTCCTCCCCTTGGGGGACAGAGATTCAGACCTCATTGCATCCCAAATTTCCCAAGTTTTCAGAGAGCATTGAAAGCAAAAAAGGAAAAACAAAGCCCATCAATCATTTTGCCCTATCCTCAGATCTGTCCTTGGGCCCAAACATATATTAAGTTCCAACTTTGTTTTGCACAGTCTCTTGGTTGTTCTCGTAGTGCTTCTGAGAGTGTATCTCGTTCTGTAATGTCCAACAGCTTCTTCAGGAACTCCTCCATTGTAGATATGTCTTCACTTTTCCATTTTTGGGCCCAGAGTAACCTAGCCGCTATAAATATATACATAAAGCAGTATTTAATTTTCTTATCAGTAATTTCTGGCATAATATTTAATAGTGTTATTTCAGGTTTGAAATTTAATTTCTTTTGAGATATTCCTTTTATTATTTCCCACAACTGTAACCAATAACCCCTGGCTTTTTCACATGACCACCACATATGGTAATAAGTTCCAACTTTTTTTTTTTACATTTCCAACAGATATTGCTGCTACCTTCTGACATTTTTGCCAGTTTTGCAGGGGTGTAGTGCCATCTGTAAAACATTTTGAGGATGTTTTCTCTTAGATTTGCTGGCTTAATCATTTTATAACAATCCACATCATTGTCCAGTGATCAATGTCAATATTATAACCAAAATTACTTGCCCATTTTATCATCGTCTCCTTTACCCTCTCATCCTCCAGTTCGTATTCCAGTAAGTATGTATACATTTTCTTTATTATTTTCTCATCAGTGTGAATCCACAGTTTATCTACCTGGACTTCATCCTCAAAAAAGCCCAAGTTTCTATCTTTTCTATATCTTGATTCTAATTTATTCAATGACCACCAATCTGTTGCCACTCCTAGTTCCTCTAATTCTTGCTTACTTTTTATATTTTGTTCTCTCTTAAGTAATTCTTTATAAGTTAACAACATCCCTTTCTGATAAGCTAATAAAAAACAGCAACCATTTGAACTCTCGTGTCAAGGTTTTTTGGCACTCAAACTTTGACTCGCTATTCTGGAGACTAGCTCCTGGTTTCAACAATTTGGTGAGTTAACTCCTCCGTAGGTTCCACTGATTCAGATGGGCCTATCCTAGTTACAATTCACTTTTGTGTAAGCCACCACTAGAGTTGGCCCATTTATATCCATGCAACTTACAGAGAAGTTGGCTCATAAACTCCCCCATTGATTCAATGGGGTTATTCGAATGTGCCTTAGCAATTAGAGATGGGCACCAATTGTGGTTCAACACTTTGCTGTGGTTTGGTGGATCGGGCCCACAGGTGTTGCACGGGTTTTTAAGTTCCCCATGCCCTCCTCGTGTGGAGGAGGTGGGGCAGGGAATCCCAGGCGCTGCCTTTTGAGTGGGTGCCTGCAGAAGAAAGCAGAGAGGGGAATGTGGGGCGCCCGGCCAACACTTGTGGGCCTGATCCACCAAACCAAGCCAAAGCGCCGAACTGTGGTTCATCTCCACTGGCCCAAGCCTTGTCGCTATAACTTTTATAGCGACAGGGCTTGGGCGAGTGCTTTGACTGCAGGAAGTGATGGGATGATATGAAGTCATGACTGGATGAAAATAATTATAAAAGAAATAGCCATTAATGATCCTTCTTAGCCTGTTGGCAAAATTAAAGGGGAAGATGGGGAGGGGAAGAGAAAGAAAAATATTGTAGCACTTTAGATTTATTTCAATGTGAGCTTTTGTGAATCAAAATCCACTCCTCCAAACGCATGGCGTGAAAATACTACACCTTCTGTATTTACCCGTGTCCCCATGGTGCTAAAAGTCATGACCAAGGTAGGATACAGACAGACAAAAGGGCAAAGCAAGGTGTTATTTATTTGAAATTCCAGGCAATAGCCATGTCAAGTAGAACAGGCGGTCTCAGAAATGCTATAAATTATTTCTGGGGCAGAGATCGGAACGTACCAGGGGAGACAACTATATTACATCCATGAGCTATTACAGAAAGCTGGATTCTTCCTATATGTTGTGTGCTATGAAACCTTGATCTCAATTTAGACCCTTAGAGATGCACTACAACTTCCCAGGATGTTCTGTTACAGATCTCGAAGCAGCTGTTCTAGCAAAAAAAAAAAAAAATCCTCCAAGGGAAGCTTTGAACACGAGACAGCAGAAATCAGCTCCCAATGCTTCTCTTTGCTTTCAAACTACGGCAACCCTGGCAGAGTGTTGGAAGAATGTGAAATGTTTGAGGAGTGGCTTATCCCTGCCAACCCACCCACCCCTGTGCTTCCAGCAAGAATCAGGGCAGGAACAGGGAGTTTGAGTAGAGCTAAGCCTAGCTATTTGACTGTGTGGACCGCAACAATGGCAAGTCCTTAAAGAAATGGGAGCGCCTGACCACCTTATTTATCTCCTGAGAAACCTATATGTGGGACAGGAAGCAACAGTTAGAACTGGATATGGAACAACTGATTGGTTCAGAATTGGGAAAGGAGTACGACAAGGCTGTATATTGTCCCCCTGCTTATTTAACTTATATTCAGAATACATCATGGAGGAATCCCAAGCCGGAATTAAGATTGCTGGAAGAAATATTAACAACCTCCAATATGCAGATGATACCACTCTGATGGCAGAAAGTGAGGAGGAATTAAGGAACCTCTTAATGAGGGTGAAAGAGGAGAGTGCAAAAAACGGCCTGAAGCTCAGTATCAAAAAAATTCAATATTCCATCACCTCCTGGCACATAGAAGGCGAAGATATGGAGGCAGTGACAGATTTTACTTTCTTGGGCTCCATGATCACTGCAGATGGTGAGAGCAGCCACAAAACTAAAAGATGCCTGCTTCTGGGGAGGAAAGCGATGACACACCTAGACAGCATCTTAAAAAGCAGAGACACCACCTTGCCGACAAAAGTCGGCAGAGTCAAAGCTTTGGTTTTTCTCTGTGAAGGAGAACCATCCCTAGAAAATATTTCAATAGGTCTAATAACCACCTATGGAAGTGAGAGCTGGACCATAAAGAAGGGTGTCCACTGAAGAATTCATGCTTTTGAATTGTGGTGCTGGCGGAGGATCTTGAGAGTCCCCTGGACTGCAAGGAGAACAAACCTATCTGTTCTGAAGGAAATCAAACCTGAGTGCTCACTGGAAGGACGGATCCTGAAGCTGAGGCTCCAAGACTTTGGCCATCCCATGAGAAGAGAAGTCTCCCTGGAAAAGACCCTCATGTTGGGAAAGTGTGAGGGCAAGAGGAGAAGGGGACGACAGAGGATGAGAGGGGAAAAAAAGACTGCAGTACTGCAGTCAAGCCTCTGCTCGTGACCTGAGTTAGATCTTTATAGATTCAAGGCTCAAGGCTGACTCAGCCTTCCATCTTTTCCAAGACTAGTAAAATGAGAACCCAGGTTGCTGGAGGGCAAGGCGTTGTTTGCATAATTATGTTCTAAACTGCCCAGAGAGTGCTTTAAGGGCTATGGGGCAATACAGTATATAAGTTGAAACAAAGATGAAAGAACACCAGGTGGGGCATCTCCTGTCCCCCAGATGTTGTATTATGAATCCAGTCCCCTGAATGACACTGAAAACTATTAGAACAATTTATTTTATGATTGCTTTGATTTGATTTCTTGCACCACCCATCTAGCCATCTTGCTCCACTGAGTGGTGTCGATTTTAAAAAGCCAACCTAAAAATGATGCATCTTGACAGCTCCCCAGTTGTTGACAAAGCCGTCCTCAATGTATAGCGAAAAAACACACACGTGTGATGCAGTAGGTAAGCCCAAGCCAAACAGTCCTTTCGATTCTCAACACAGCACAAGTCCCTTTGCAACAACAGGTCTCCGGCTGCGCAGCGTTCAGCTGTCCTAAATGGTTATTGCTTAATGCTGCGGTTTGCCGAATCCGCCCGTACAGCCGTAAAATGGAAATTATTCAAAACATGTGCACGGGTATGTGGTTTCTAGTCCGGTCCAATGAACTTCTAATGAGAAGAAGCCAAACAAGTAAGGAGGGGAAGGGAATTACATGTCCTTATGATGAGCTTACAAATCACAACAGCTGCTAAAAAATGCCCCAGGGGGGTTAAGATAAGATATCCAACCAGAGTTGGTAGTTGCCGTAAGAGCATAAGAAGGTCAGGTTCTCCTAAGTTTTGGAGAACAGCTTTTTCTTACTCTACCTTCCCTGCTAGCCGCTCTAAATTTCTGCAGAGATGACTAGGAGAATCTCAAACATAGCTACAGCAAGGAAGATGGCAGCAGTACTAAATTTAAAAAATATATAATTCACTGTGTTTTGCTTTTATCGTCTCAGCATCACATCAAAACTCAGCTCATCACCAAAGCTTCCGAGCCTTTGTGACCAGTTTTGAACTTCTGTTTTGGGGTATATAATAACAAATAATAATAATTGTTCTTGATTGCTTTGGTTTTTTTTAAAAAACTGTTTTAAATGGTGGTGGTTGTAGGTTTTTCGGGCTGTTTGGCCCAAAAAACCTGCAACCACCATCGGATCTCAGCTGTGAAAGCCTTCAAGAATGCGTTGTTTTAAACGTCCTTGTCTTGTTTTATCGCTTGTCCCTCCCCACCTTGCGATTCTTCAATATAAGGATATTGGGATTTCAATTAACAAAATGCAAATAACAATTTTAGCACTGCCACCTTTTATATGTTTTTATCCATTGTTTTTTTTTTTCTATCGGCATCGCTTTGAATTTGTTTGGGGGAAAAGGTGGATTAGAAATCATGCGAACAGATACTTTAAGAGTCCAGAAGATGGGGTGGCAGCTGTGGCTATAAGCAGACCTGGCAGAGCACAGATGCATAATGAGATACAGGAAGAGAATGATGTGGGCCAAAGGAAGGAAGCATCACAGGAAGTGTGTTGTACACACTGGTAGTTGGTAAGTGAGCTATTCTTCTGTCATAACGCCTAGGGAAGCGATTTTCTCCCTATACTCTTTCCAACCACACCTGTCTCTCTTTTCCTCGTATTTGTGCAAATCCAGACTTGCTCTCTGAAACCGACATGCTGCCTACCTGTTCTTCCTACCTGACCTGGCTTCTTGCCTCCCCAACTATTTCTAACAACCCAAATGGGCTATTTCTGCTCTTCGTCCATATTCTTAACTCTTCCGACTTGACTCTATTATCACCTTCTGCTAATTTTACCCATTCGGCCAGGTTTTCGCCCTCCGCGACCACATTTCCTACCCCAGCCCACTGACCACTAAAAAGGGCTTCATTGCCCCAAACTAAGCAATGCCTTCTCTCCCATACTCAGGGGAAACAATTTTTGGAAAATCAGAACATTACAGGGGCAACTGGGTTCTGTTTCAAAGTATCGGAAGGTGTGTAGCAGGGCCTGATGGCGGAGCTGATCGTTAGACCCCTATAGAGCTGCTTTTCTCCCATCTACATGGAGGCCCAACGTTCACCTCAAATACAGAGGAGGAAGCAAGAGTAGCCTCTTCCACCACCATCTCTTAATGCTCTCCCTTCGTGCCATGTGGCTAACTCCTGCAGAAGCACCTTCTGAGCTCACCCCTCCAGGAATGGCAACTGCCACTGAAAAAAAAGGACCACCAAGTCCCATCATAGAGAGATGGACCAGAAGGACCGCATAGCTGACGGTACTGACAGCGACTGAGGGGTCCCACAGAGCCCACAAGCACCTGTTCCCCCCATCCAATTCCTCCCATAGGCAATCCAAGGAACCAAAACTGTTACTGTTGTGAATTTCGTTGTATGTGTATATACTTACAATGACAATAAATTATTATTATTATTATTATTGAAATTAAATTGAAATTATTAAATTGAAATGAATCTACATAATATGCCTCATCCAGGAATCTGTGGTCTTGGGGAGTCCCCACGAACCCAAGCACAGCAGCCTTAATGGTCTGCTTTTGAGGTGCATTGAGATCTTGCCTTCTTGAGGACAAGTCACCCTGCTCTCTCCAGTGATTCCCCTTTTGTAAATCCGAAAGGCAATGGTCTAGCATATATCTGGTGACGTTCACCTCTCCAAGGATCCTGTCCTCATTCTCAGGCTGCACTAGTTGAAAGGTATCCATTATCTCTGGGCAAGCAGGAGCAGAAGTGATACCTGTTTGGGGCGACATCAAATACAGCGTCCAAGTTGGAAAAGTGATTTTATCAGCAAAATGCCAGACAAATTGTTCATAACTCACTCCTCTCTACACTCTTTTTCCACAGGCAGAGCATAACAGGTCCCCGACTGCTTGGAAACAGCTTTGTTGGACATCCCTGTGAAGAAACAGCGTAGGCAAAGAAAAATGACTTCGTCCTCACCTTCATCACCACGGAGGAGGTTTTCCAATGAGCCTGTAGTCTTGTGTTCGGTTGGACCTACTTGGAGATTCCCAGCATTGCCGCTCCGGTCACTATCCTACCTGTTTTGTCACTGGGAATTCTCCAGTAAACAGGGAGACTACTTTGGCTTCACTCCATGGGAAAATGCACTCATTTCACACTCTAGCAAAGTTATGCTTAAAATCCTACAAGGTAGGCTTCAGCAGTATGTGGACCGAGAACTCCCAGAAGTATAAGCTGGATTTCGAAGGGGCAGAGGGACTAGAGACCAAATTGCTAACATGCGCTGGATTATGGAGAAAGCCAGAGAGTTCCAGAAAAACATCTACTTCTGCTTCATTGACTACACAAAAGCCTTTGACTGTGTGGACCACAACAAACTATGGCAAGTCCTTAAAGAAATGGGAGTGCCTGACCACCTTACCTATCTCCTGAGAAATCTATATGTGGGACAGAAAGCAACAGTTAGAACTGGATATTGAACAACTGATTGGTTCAAAATTGGGAAAGGAGTACGACAAGGCTGTATATTGCCTCCCTGCTTATTTAACTTATATGCAGAATACATCATGCAAAAGGCAGGACTGGAGGAATCCCAAGCCGGAATTAAGATTGCTGGAAGAAATATTAACAACCTCCAATATGCAGATGATACCACTCTGATGGCAGAAAGTGAGGAGGAATTAAAGAACCTTGTAATGAGGGTGAAAGAGGAGAGTGCAAAAAACGGTCTGAAACTCAACATCAAAAAAACTAAGATCATGGCCACTGGTCCCATCACCTCCTGGCAAATAGAAGGGGAAGACATGGCGGCAGTGACAGATTTTGCTTTCTTGGGTTCCATGATCACTGCAGATGGAAACAGCAGCCACAAAATTAAAAGTCGACTGCTTCTTGGGAGGAAAGCGATGAGAAACCTAGACAAAATCTTAAAAAGCAAAGATATGCATAGTCAAAGCTATGTATGTTTTTTTCCAGTAGCAATGTATGGGAGAGCTGGACCATAACAAAGGCTGACTGCTGAAGAATTGATGCTTTTGAATTGTGGTGCTGGAGGAGGCTCTTGAGAATCCCCTGGACTGCAAGCAGAACAAACCTATCCATTTTGAAGGAAATCAAGCCTGAGTGCTCACTGGAAGGACAGATCCTGAAGCTGAGGCTCCAGTACCTTGGCCATCTCATGAGAAGAGAAGACTCCCTGGAAGAGACCCTGATGCTGGGAAAGTGTGAGGGCAGGAGAAGAAGGGGATGACAGAGTACGAGAGCGTTGGACAATGTCACTGAAGCGACTAACATTAATTTGACCCAACTCTGGAAGGCAGTGGAAGACAGGAGCATTTGGTGTGCTCTTGTCCATGGGGTCATGAAGAGTCTGGACATGGCTTAACAACTAAACAACAACTTTGGCTTTACTCCAGGGGAAGGGACACTTGAAACCAACATGGTCCACCACCTTGGCCTGCTTCCCCTTTTCAGATGCTAATGAGGGCCTTTGACAGAATTGCCTGCCTGGGGGGGGGGAAATCCCCAAGGGCCAACAGGAAAGAATTCTAATCCACCAGTCTCCTAGAGCAGAAGATCTTAATCATCCCCACCCCCGTGAAGGTGGTGTGTTCCAGTGGTCTGTTGTGTCTATGTCAACAAGATTACAGATTGCTCTTCTACACACAATCATCATGGCTATGCCCAAAACAGAATGCCTAGTCCAGACCTGACAACTAGAGTAGAACCAGATTAACTTTTAGGAGAGAACATTTCAACATACAATGAGAACTGATGGATAGCTTAGTGGTTTAGGCATCTGGCCATAGAACCAGGGGTTGAAATGCAGTGGCGGGACCTTAAGAGAGCTGTGCATAAACAAATGTCTGCAAACCTCAATGAACTGAAGCAACTACAGTAAATTCCATTGCAACTTGCGAAAGACTGATCAAGTCGTACAGAAAATGATGGCTTCAAGTTATGGCTTAGGTTTTCGCACATGGCTTGCCCGTTTTGGCTTTATTTCTGTAAAATAAAGAACGGCACAATGTAATATGACATGTGTTGTTGTTCATCTGAGGTTGTATTTACCTGCTTTTCAGATCTGCTAAGGACCAGATTATTTTTATTATGTCCTGATACGTAAAACCACAGAATTCAAAGAGGGTGTATTTTCTTTTTCACATGACTGTATTTATATTGAAAAGTATTTTTATCCATCCAACGTCTTTTAGCTCTATAATCACATCTAATTTTAAAACTGCTATTTTTAAAATTCCCCAGTGTGATGCACAGTGGATAGAGTGATGGACTGGGACTCTGGAGAATGGGGTTCAAATCCCCACTTGACCTTGGAAATCCACTGAGGGAGTGGAACTGGTAAAACCACTCCTTAAATATCTGACCCTGAAAGCCCTATTAGGGTTGCTATGCGGGGATGCTGAGAAGTATTGAGCCTTTCCCAGAAAAAAATTGAGCTAGAAAGCTCTTACTGCCGCACTATTCTACGTATTTCCCCAGGAAGTCAATGAACTTGTGACATCTGTCCTGCAGCTTCTTAAGTCCCTGCAAATAAAATTCTTCCACTGCTGGTGTAACCACTCATTTGCAGCATTAGTTGCCTCCAGAACACTCCCAAATCATTGTCCCTTTAGATTGCCAGACATGGGATCTGTCAAAGAAAAAAACTTCTCATTCTTCTGGCAGGGAAAACCATTGAACAAGACCAGGGAATATGGTGTTGGCTTTGCGGTCAGAAATACTCTGCTGAGATCCATTGTTCCACCTACCGTGGGGAGTGAAAGAATCCTGTCTCTGCAGCTCCAGTCATCAGCGGGACTGGTCACCCTCATCAGTGCATATGCACCAACACTGTCATCCACAACAGAAGTCAAAGACAAATTCTATGACGATTTGGCAGCTACTATCAAAAAAGTCCCTGAGAGAGAGCCGCTGAGTTGGTGCTGATCACAACTCTTGGCCCACCTGTCTAGGCCGTTTTGGCATTGGGAAGATGAATGAAAATGGCCAACGTTTGCTGGAGTTTTGCTGTTATTATGGTCTTTGTGTCACCAACACGTTCTTTAATACAAAGCCTCAACACAAAGTTTCCTGGAGACATCCAAGATCGAAGCATTGGCATCAGCTTGATTTGATCCTCACTAGACGTTCTAGCCTATCTAGTATTACGATCACACGCAGTTACCAGAGTGCTGATTGTGATACTGATCATTCCCTGGTGTGTAGCAGAATAAAACTGCAAACAAAGAGATTGTATCACACTAAAAAGGAAGGAAGACCACATATAGATATCAACAAGATTCACAATCAAAGAAATGTGGAGGAATTTGCCCAAGCGCTTCAGGAAACCCTTCCAGGCCCGACTGATGCGAATGCACCTGAACGATGGGAACACTTCAAGAACGCTGTTTATAACACTGCCTTGTCCACATTTGGCAAAAAGACCAAAAAGACGGCTGACTGGTTCGAAGCCCATTCGGAGGAGCTGATTCCAGCCATCGAGGATAAGAGGAGAGCTCTAGCAGCATACAAAGCCTGTCCTAGTGAGTACAACTTGCAGGCTCTTTGAGCTGCTCATAGCCAAGTCCAACAGACTGCCAGGAGATGTTCCAATGATTATTGGCTTCAGCTCTGCTCTCAGATACAGATAGCAGCGGACACAGGTAACATCAAGGGAATGTATGACGGTATCAAGCAGGCTTTAGGTCCAATACAGAAGAAATCTGCTCCCTTGAAGTCTACTACAGGCGTGATCATCCAGGACCGAGCACAGCAGATGGAACGCTGGGTGCAGCACTACTCTGAGCTATATTCTAAAGAGAATGTAGTAACGGAAGAGGCACTAAATAACATTGAGTGCCTGCCTGTCTTGGAAGAGCTGGACAGTGAACCAACTTTAGCAGAAATAAAAGCTGCCTTGGATTCCCTTGCCTCTGGCAAGGCGCCTGGAAAGGACAACATCCCCGTTGAAGTTTTGAAGTGCTGTAAAGAGATCATCACCACTGAGCTGTATGAACTCTTTTGTCTTTGCTGGAGAGAAGGTGGAGTACCACAGGACATGAAGGACGCAAACATCGTCACATTGTATAAGAACAAAGGCAACAGGGGCGACTGCAATAACTACCGTGGTATCTCTCTTCTCAGCGTTGTAGGGAAGCTGCTGGCCCGTGTTGTGCTGAAGAGACTTCAGGTGCTTGCAGACAGAGTGTATCCAGAATCACAGTGTGGTTTTCGAGCTAATAGATCCACCACCGACATGATATTTTCCCTCAGACAGTTGCAGGAGAAATGCAGGGAACAACAACAGCCACTCTTTGTGGCCTTCATAGATCTCACAAAGGCCTTTGACTTGGTTAGCAGGGATGGACTTTTTAAAATACTTCCCAAGATTGGATGTCCACCTCAACTCCTTAATATCATCAGGTCCTTTCATGAGGAAATGAAGGGCACTGTAGTTTTTTATGGCTCAACATCAGATCCCTTTGACATCCGAAGCGGAGTAAAACAAGGCTGTGTCCTTGTGCCGACCCTGTTTGGGATCTTCTTTGCTGTCATGCTGAAGCAGGCCTTTGGAACTGCAACAGAAGGTGTCTATCTCCGGACTAGATCGGATGGAAAGCTCTTTAATCTCACTAGATTGAGAGCGGAGACCAAAGTCCAACTGAAATGCATGCGGGACTTCCTCTTTGCTGATGATGCAGCCATTGTTGCCCACTCTGCTGAAGACCTCCAACAACTCATAAATCATTTTAGCAAGGCCTGCCAAGACTTTGGACTAACTATCAGCCTGAAGAAAACACAGTCATGTGCCAGGGCGTGGACTCACCTCCCTCTATTACTATCTCCATGCAAGAACTGGAGGTTGTTCATGAATTTGTGTACCTTGGCTCAACAATCTCTGACACTCTCTCCCTAGATGTCGAGCTGGATAAACGCATTGGGAAAGCAGCTACCATGTTCTCTACACTCACAAAGAGAGTATGGCTTAATAAGAAGTTAACGGCATACACTAAAATCCAGGTCTATAGAGCCTGTGTCCTGAGCACACTCCTATACTGCAGCGAGTCCTGGACCCTTTGTGCACGGCAGGAGAGGAAGCTGAACACCTTCCATATGCGTTGTCTCCGATGCATTTTTTGTATCACCTGGCAGGACAAAGTTCCAAATAGAGTAGTCCTAGAACGAGCTGGAATTTTCAGCATGTATACAATATTGAAACAGCGCCGTCTACGTTGGCTTGGGCACGTCGTGAGAATGGCTGATGGTCGGATTCCAAAAGATCTCCTGTATGGAGAATTAGTGCAGGGAAGCCGCCCCCGAGGGACACCACAGCTGCGTTACAAGGACATCTGCAAGCGGCATCTGAAGGCCTTAGGAATGGACCTCAACAGATGGGAAACCTTGACGTCTGAGCATGTCTTCAGTATGGGATTGTCACTCTCGAATTGGCCTTCTCAGCCACACAAGACACTGTTCCAAGACCTCCATACAGAGCACGATACCATAGTCTCTCGAGACTGAAGGATGCCTACAAGGAGGAGGTGTTTTTTGAGTTTGGGGAACAGATAAGTCAGAAGAAGCCAGGTTGGGAGAATAGGGTAGATGGGGCATCACTTGAAAGCCTAAGGACATCAGTTTTGCTATTGTTTCACCTGCAGTGTGTGATGAGGCATTGTCATACAACAGGATGACACCTTTGGAGAGCTTTCCTCAACATTTTTCCTTGATGTTTTGCCTCAACCTCCTAAATAAAGCACATTATTATTTTGCATTGATGGTTGAACCCTGTTGGAAATAGTCCACCAGCAGAACTCGTTTCTTATCCCCAAAAACTGTTGCCATTTGCTTCTGCACCAACCTTTGCACTCAGAACTTCTTTGGCCTGGGGGAACCACTCTGCCTCCATGCCTTAGACTGTTCCTTTGTTTCAGGATCATAACAGTAAATTCATGTCTCATCACCAGTTACCAGTTTGCCCAAGAAATCTGACTCATTTCTGCAAAATGTTCCAAAACAGCCACCAATGACTCCACGTGTTTCCTCTTTTGTTCAGTTGTCAAAAGTTTGGGGATCCACTTTGCTGCCAGCTTTTTCATTTCCAAGTTGTTGTGGATAATGGCACCAACTCTCTCACATGATATTCTCAGATATATAGCAATACTTTTGGCTGATACTGACGGTCCTACATGATCATGTCATGGTATGTATGTAGGCATCCTTCGGTCTTGAGAGACTATGGTAATGTGCTCTGTATGGAGGTCTTGGAACAGCGTCTAGTGTGGCTGAGAAGGCCACTTCGAGAGTGACAATCCCTTCCACACTAAAGACAAATACAATCTGTCCCCAGTCCAGCTCCCTGATTTTTATGGTTTCAGGACTTCCTCTTTGACTCGGCCTGTTGGACAAGGGTCTCTTCAAAATGGGAAAAGCCGTGATGCACCGTCTGCCTCCAGGACACAATTCATGTCATGGATGGCTTTCACATTTGCAGGCACAGAGACAGAAACAGGCCTTCCACTGGGTTTATCACTTTCAACACCAAAATGGCCAGTTTTAAAATTGACAACCCAACATTTAACTGTTGAATATGAAGGGCCACTGTCACCCATAGTTTGTGATATTTCATCATGGATCTGCTTTGCCCCTTTCCCTTGGAGAAACATGAACTTGATTATGGTCCTATGCTCTTCCACACTGAACATTTCTGGAGGTGCTGCCATGTTCACTTTTGACCTGAACATGAAAGATGAGTTAAAATCACAGGTAGTTGATTTTTGCACTGTTGAATACAGACAAATTGGCCAATACACCCTGCAATTTATAGCTTCCTAGCTCAATTTTTTTCTGGGAAAGGCTCAATACTTATCAGCACCCCCTCGTACAGTATAAGTTGGTTCTGACTTGGCAGTGCAGAACACAAAAGACACACATTCTTAGCAGTGCTGATGTTTCTTCCTTCCACTTCTCCCATCAAGACATCTTTCCTGTTTTCTAGAGGTGAAAGACCAGCCATGGCTCCTGAAATCTCCTAAATTGTGAGTCAGAACCAGGACTGTCCTCCCTTAATAAACAAGCGTTCTTATATTCTAAGAAAAACAGGTGGACGATTCCTTTGCAAAGCGGGAATGCACTCAAATGCTGAGTTTCAAAGGGCTGACCTCATGAGTTACCATCGCTCCTGTGTCCATTGTGTGCTTACTCTCTCACATTGAGTCTCCGAGCCACTCCTGATACTGAAATGCCATTGTAAGCCCCTTAGGGCAGGGAGGAAACCTGTCCTTCCTGCACAGCTGTAATGTGATACAAATATACATCAAAATTAAGACAAAACTTTGACTCTAGATCTCTTTTCATAAGGGTGGAATCAGAAATTGTTCTATTATATGTGGGTCAAGTGATTATGCTTTTTCCTTTACACCATTGATTGTACAAAAGCAAAATCGAAAATTAGGATCTCTTGTGAATTGATTTTCCCAGTGTTTGAACTGATTTCCCCATGCGTCGGTTCACACAATTATTCCTGAGTATGGTAAACAGATTGTTTTGGTTAATTTTCAATCTGATTCAGGAATATGGAATTGTTGAGTCACGGTAAGAAGTACGCCTCCTTAGGATCAAAAAGGAATACAAAGTAAACTTCAGCTTCAGATGTGATACCACAAAATCACCCTATGCATACAGATAACAGAATACTGTTCTTACATGCCTGCACACCCAAACGCTGGACAATCAAAGACAGAAGAACTCTGAAATAAGCAGAACTCTGAAATGTTGATTTTTCTGGATGGCAACACAGGTTGGTTAAGGAATTTTTGCAAATTGCCATTCAAAACGTATTCCTCACTCTGTCAAGAAGCACTGAGAATCAGCACAGCCTCTGAGAAACAGCCCTCCTCTCGTCAGCCACATTCAAAAAGGTATCTGTCTTTGTTTCAGCAAAACAAAAAAAAATAAAGGTGTGGATTCATGAAGACTAGCGGATGCCCTTCCATGTCAGTTCCTGTTGACTACAAAGCACTTTCCTCAGATATGGTGGCTTCATCTTCTACATGCCTCAGTTGTCAGCTGAAAGGCAACCACAGATAATAAAGGACGTGGGACCTAGGGTGATAAGATTCAGTTACGGAGAAGTATTTGTTGAACAACAACTCCCAGAATCCAATGGCCATCTTGGCTGCAGGATTATGGGAGCTGGAGTTGAAATTAACATTTCCAAGGCCTGGATAGGAATAAGAACATAAGAAGAGCTCTGCTGGATCAGGCCCAGACCCCCTCTAGTCCAGCTTCCTGGACTAGGTTAAAAGAGAGGGTGTTTTAGACCTAACTGATAAAATTGAAGATAAATAAATCACCAGGCTCAGATGTCATCCACCCAAGGGTGGTTAAGGAATTGAGGAATGAAGTTGCTGATCTCTTAACTAAAATATACAACTTGTCCCTTAAAACGGACACAGTGCCAGAGAACTGGAGGATGGCACATGTCACACCAGCCATTGAAAAGGGAAGGAGGGAGGACCCAGGAAACTACAGGCTGGTTGGCCTAACGTCTGTTCCAGGGAAGATGGTGGAAAGCCTTATCCAAGATATGTTAAAACACATAGAAGAACAAGCCTTGCTGAGGAAAAATCAGCATGGCTTCTGTAAGGGTACGTCTTGCCTCACAAACCTTTTAGAATTCTTTGAAAAAGTCAACAAGCATGTGGATGTGGGCGAACCAGTAGATATTATCTATCTGGATTTTCAGAAGATGTTTGACACGGTCCCTTACCAAAGGTTGCTGAGAAAACTCCACAGTCAGGAGATAAGAGGGCAGGTCCTCTTATGAATTGAGAATTGGTTGAGAACCAGGAAACAGACAGTAGAGGTCAATGGTTAATTTTCACAATGGAGAAAGGTGAGCGGTATGCCCCAGGGATCTGTTCTGGGGACGGTGCTTTTCAACCTGTTCATAAATGACCTGGAGACAGGGATAAGCAGTGAGGTGGCCAAGTTTGCCGATGACACGAAACTTTTCCAGGTGGTGAAGACCAGAAGGGATTGTGAAGAGCTCCAGAAGGATCTCTCCAAACTGGGAGAATGGGCGGTAAAAAGGCAAATGCGTTTCAGTATAGGAAAATGTAAAGTAATGCACACTGGAGTGAAAAATCAAAACTTTAGTTATCAGTTAATGGGTTCTGAGCTGTCCGTGATGGCTCAGGAAAGAGATCCTGGTGTACTAGTGGATGGCTCAATGAAAATGTCAACCAAGTATGCGGGATTGAAAAGGGGATTGAAAAGAAAACAGCCAACATTATAATGCCATTTTGCAAAATGCTGGTAAGGCTGCATCTGGAGTATTGTGTACAGTTCTGGTGTCCACACTTCAAAAAAGACATAGTGAAACTGGAAAAGTTGCAGAAGAGAGCGACTAAAATGACAACTGGACTGGGGTACCTCCCTTATGGGGAAAGGCTACAGCGTTTGGGGCTCTTTAGAGAAAAGGCACTTGAAGGGGGACATGATTGAGACATATAAAATGATGCAGGGGATGGATAAGGTGGATAGAAGGAAGCTCTTTTCCCTCTCATGCAATACCAGAACCAGGGGATATCCACTCCAATTGAGTGTTGGGACAGTGAGAAAGAGATTCAACATGTGGTTAGTCTATGGAACTCTTTATCACAGGATGTGGTGATGGCATCTGGCCTAGATGCCTTGAAAAGGGGATTGGACAGATTCCTGGAGGAAAAGTCCATCACAGTCCATGATGGGGATGTGTAATCTCTGGGCTTCAAAGGAAGAGACCTCCAAATGCCAGATGCAAGGGAAGGGGTATCAGGAGACAGGTATCTAGTTGTTTTGTGTGCTCCCAGAGGCATCTGGTGGGGCCACTGTGAGATACAGGAAGCTGGACTAGATGGGCCCTTGGCCTGATCCAGCAAGGCTCTTCTGATGTTCCTGTATCTCACAGTGGTCCCACCAGATGCCTCTGGAAGCACACGAGACAGCTAGATACTGTACCTGTCTCCTGATAGCCCTCCCCTGCATTAGGAGCTCCCTTCCTTTTAAACCTGGAGATTATACTTCCTCATAATGGCTTGTAACCTGTAATTAATTATTAGTGATTAATGATTAAGAGAACAATGTGAAATCAGAAGGGATTTTATGGACATCCAGATGCATCACACTTCTGTCAAAAGCAACCTTCAGGCAAATTAGCAATCAATTCACGAGGACCTTTTGAGTTCACACTGAGGACATTTAACCAACTAGGATGGTAAATCCACTGAAAACTCCTCTGGCCTCGGCATGGAGGTTTGTCTCACTTGTTCTGGTTCATTAAAAAAGATGTTTTACAAGGAAACACATACTGTGTCATGACTGCTACGCATGCAGTAGGCTCTGCAGCCTGGAAGCTAATGTGTACACTAGCCCTGGTACCCCCAATGCTGATTTCACAAATTATTCTTCCTATATAGTTATACACAACAGCAGTACGATGTTCAGAAGAGGGCACGGCAGCAGCTATTTTCAGTCTTTTCCCCCCACGGCCATAAACAGAAAACAAAAGAAACAGAGGCTGAATCAGGACGGTGTAAGCCACATAACAAACCTGGCAAAGTGAAAAAATTGTTTCCAGTCTGTGGCCCCTTTCCAGTGTGCAAAAGCCCCCAATTGAGAATGGTTGCACTAGAGAACTCTAGCAGATAATTAAAAATACATACCTGTTCTGTTGTATTTTAAAGGACGTAGATCCACAGATCGAGGGGAGCACACTAGCCCCCAACCCTCCTTTTTTCTTGCTTTCAACCACACCATGACTGTCTGAAGGAGGAGAGGCTACTAGGCCCAAGCAGCTGCTCCGTGTGAGTCAGGAGCTTGATCCTTTGGGGTTCTGGTCTAGTGGCCTCTCAAAACATGACAAAACTATCTCCCACAATGGCCAAAGGCACAAGGGGGCTTTTTGAGCCCATTTTTTTTCTTTTAAAAAGTATAGAGACGTGGTGGCGCTAAGATCGTTGTAAGATCGAATCCACGCGATGGAGTAAGCTCCTGTCGCTTGTCCCAGCTCCTGCCAACTGAGCCGTTTGAAAGCATGTAAAAATGTGAGTAGATAAATAGGTACCACCTTGTTGGGAGGGTAATGGTGTTCTGTGTCCAGTCGCGCTGGCCACGTGACCACGAAATTTGTCTATGGACAAACGCTGGCTCTATGGCTTGGAGACGGGGATGAGCACCGCACCCTAGAGTCGGACACGACTGGACTAAATGTCAAGGGCAACCTTTACCTTTACCAAAAATTATAGCTTCTGGGGGAAGGGGTGCAGGGGGCTACATGCTCCCCACTTAAAGAATCTATACAGAAACCCCACACAATCGAGGCATCGATACAAGAACTGTAGGATCTCATTTACAAAACCAGTATATGAACACCGTGCCGTACAATACGTAACGTATACGTCGTAATGCACCACATACTTTTTTAAAAGAAAAGGCATTTGTAACATTCAGCCCTGCTCTCACCTGTCCGTCACAGCTGGGCAGTGGAACATCAGCCAATGAAGGGACGGAGGGTGGTGCAGAAGGGGGAGGAGCTGAAATATAAAAGGTGTGTGTGAGGTGTGAGAGGGTTAGATGGACAGATTGATAGATTGAGAGTTAGCGATTAGCATGTTTGTAGGTCTGTGAGCCAAATAGTCTGTGAGGAAAAGTCTGTGTGATTTAGTGAATGAGAAACCGTGATTTACAACTTGATTATCTACCCGTGATTTACTTATTTTATTTTGTGAAACCAATAAACACTGTTTTGCTCTGGAAGAAACACTTGTCCTTTTTGAATATTAAATATAAGTGGTGGCAGCAGTGGAAGACGAGTAGTGAGCACTCCTGGAGGCCTGAGTTGGAAGAGGCTTCAGAGTGGCCCGCTACAGCATTTAGTAACATTTTTAAAAACCTGATTTAAATAAAATATTTTTACTTGTTGTGTTTAATCAATTTTTATCCACTCTAGATGAAAACAAGCCAGAATAGCTTCCTATTTGAAAAAATACCTTTCTGCAACAATCCATTGGCCTAGGGCCGATATTTAATGAGCCAATCACCTCCCACAGAATAATTAGGCGTTGAGCAACATTATGGGGAGCTAGGCACTCTTCACTGGGGAGAGCACTCCATAGATAAGAATTGGCCTATGGATGTTTGTGCAAGGAGGGGGGTATAGTTTCTACCCATAGTATCTTTTTCTATTTCTAGTTTTAGTAACTAGTATATTGAAATGTAGTTGTAGTACTTCCAAAATCCCCCACACGATTCAGGTTTACTGGGAATGAAAACTTACAGGCAGCAATGAATGGTTTTCCCTCCCTGGCCCAATTCTCATGCAAAAGGGATTTTATTTTGCCAGGAGCTGTGAAGTTCTATCCTCAATTCAGTTCAGCCTCCCCTTGAAAAACATCACTTGCATGTCCATTATGTTGGAGAGACTAGCCTTTCCAGTGGCACCGACATTAAGGACTCTGGAGAATAGATCTGGTACAGTACGTGACCTAATGAATACAGTACAGTACATGCTTCCCAACATCCCTCCAAGCTGTGACAGGCTTATGCTTCCTAGAAAGATTTTCAAAAGTACCTGTATTCATTTTGTTTATTGCATATTTAAACCACTTGACAAAAGAAATTATCTGGCTGGTGTGTAAAGTATTACAAACTACACAGTACAGAACATGAACACTGAGAAGAGATAATGCATAATAAAATGTGGAGCAAAAATAAAATGCTGTTTAATATCTACATGAGGCCAGGTTATCAGTACGCTGATGACACCCAGCTCTACATCACCTTTTCTCCAACAACAGTGGATGCTGTTTCGTCCCTTCGGCGCTGTCTGGAAGCCATATTGAAATGGATGCAGGTGAATAGTCTGAGGCTGAGCCCGGACAAGACGGAGATCCTGAGGGTGGGTGGCCCCGACATTGGTGGTTTGGGAAACTCCCTCTCTTTTGGGGGAGTGACCCTCACCACAAAGAATTCTGTTTGCAGTCTGGGGCTCCATCTTGACCTGGCGCTTACCATGGAAACCCAAGTAGCGTAAGTGCTCCGTACGGCCTATTTCCATCTTCAGCGGATTGCCCAGCTGCGTTCCTATCTTGATGTGGGGGCCCTCACCATTCTGGTCCATGCACTTCTAGTCTCAAGATTAGACTACTGTAGTGCGCTCTACATGGGGCTACCTTTGAGACTGAAGCGGAAGCTTCAAATGGTGCAGAACACGGTGGCCAGACTTCTTACTGGGGTGAGAAAATATCAACATATCTCCCCTACTCTGGCTGCCCGTTCATTTCCGCATGAATTTCAAAGTACTAATGATGACATATAAAGCCCTAAACGGTTTAGGACCTCAATATCTGGCGGAATGCCTCCTCCCACCTAGGTCTACCCGAGTCACTCGCTTTAGTCAAGATGGACGGCTGAGGGACCTAACGCCGAGGGAGGCCCGGAGAGAAAGAACAAGAAAGTGGACCTTCTCGGCAGTGGCCCCTCGTCTCTGGAACAATTCCCCCCCCCCCCGAAATTTGTCTGGCTTCCTCCCTGGATGTTTTCAAGAGCCAACGCTAGACCTGGCTCTTTAGGCAGGCCTTCCCCCTTGTCAAAACCTAATTTATTTGCTATTTTCAATTGTATTAAAGTTCTTTTATTTTTTATTATTCTTGAGTGTTGTTAGCCACCCAGAATAGACGTTGGTGTAGATGGGTGAGATATAAATAAAATAAATAAAAACACTGTTATTTTAAAAGCTTTCTTTTAAAAAGTATAGCTTCTAGGGGAAGGGGTGCACGAGGCTACAGGCTCCCCACTTAGACAGTCTATCCATAAGCCCCATATAAGGAGGTGCCACTACTGAAAAAGCCCTTGTTTATTCTTCCACCTCACTTGACAGGAAGTATCTGGAAGAACTTGTACAAAACTATTGGCTGAATATTTTTGCTTTGTTTCGCAGGAAGAAAGCAAGGAGTGTAACATTCACTCTCTTCCAGACAGCAATTAAAAAGTCACTCCCGTGATTCACATGGGAACCCACATCCACTGGCTTGGCCTGCACTTCCAAATCCCAGCAGGGAGTCCTCAGTTGCCAGCTGGAAAGGAGTGAATGTTTCCCCTTTGCCTTCCAACTGTGTAACAAAGTGACAGGATTTCAGCCATTGTATTAATAATGTGTATACACAAACAAACCGTTAAGCTTCTTACTGCATGGACGGTACAGATCAGGGATACAGTTCCAGGCAAAAGGGTTACGTTACTGAAAACTGAAAGACACTTTGGGGTGTCAAAGCTTTGGAAGGCTGATACTGTATAATGGGGATGCAACAGAAGAGTGGCTGGACTGTGACAACAGAAATAGGTAAAGGTAAAGGTTCCCCTTGACAATTTTTGTCCAGTCGTGTCCGACTCTAGGGGGCGGCGCTCATCCCGCTCTTCAAGCCATAGAGCCAGCGTTTTGTCCAAAGACAATCTTTCCGTGGTCACATGGCCAGTGTGATTTAGACACGGAACGCTGTTTACCTTCCCACCGAGGTGGTCCCTATTTATTCTACTCGCATTTGCATGCTTTCGAACCGCTAGGTTGGCGGGAGCTGGGACAAGCGACGGGTGCTCATTCCGTTGCGTGGATTCGATCTTACGACTGCCGGATCTTCTGACCCTGCAGCACAGGCTTCTGCGGTTTAGCCCACAGCGCCACCACGTCCCTGACAACAGAAATACAGACAAGCAATTTGCAGGGAGAGGATGGAAAGGAGACAAGGGAGCAAAGGTGGAGGGCAGATGAGAAAGATCTACAATACCCTTCTTTGAATGCTGTCATGACTTGTGAGATGACAAAGCCAGAGAGAAAGTATTTTACAATAGTCAAGGCGAAACAGAAAGGCAAAGAAGGAAGAAAAAAGCAGAAACGTGTAACTAGGGACAAGACGGTTGATTCCAGCTAATAGGTTATCAGTCACACTTAAATGACTGAATGTGAGTGTCACATGCAACTCTACAGCGCAGGTACACTATAATTAAAGTTTCTTGTGCTGCAGTCATATACACCCTTGAAAGATGTACTTGGTGAATGGTGACCCATTGCAGAATACCTATTTGTTCCCAATGTACAAGCATCTGCAGACCAAAGTCATAATCACATCATGCATCAACTCTGCTCTTCTCTTGCAGGTATCATACACTTCCCAGGGCACAGGCAGTTTCATACCTGGAAAGAGGAAGATTTCCTTTAGCCAGCTATTGTGAATATCTTGTAAGGAGGGCAGTGAAAACTACTTCCTATTCCACTTGAACACCTTGTGAATAGCAAGGAGCACAACTCTCTCACTGCATGAAGATTTATCTGTAATTTTATTTCCTTTTTAGTGCCTAAATCCTTTGTGCATAATCCTTTGATGGAGGGCAGGCCCCTGGAATTTCCCGCAAAAGCAGAGAACTCCCAAAACCTGCAGTACTGCAGCCAAGCCTCTGCTCACAACGTGAGTAGGGTCATGATGGACTCTGGTAGCCAGCTCAAGGTTGACTCAGCCTTCCATCCTTCCAAGGTTGGTAAAATGAGTACCCAGTTCAGGGGGGGGGGGGGGAGTTCTCCTTGCATAATCATGTTGTAGACACACTAGTGCCATGATGTGGTATGTAAGTCTAAACATTTTACAAAAAAAATGAAATAGATGAGGAAACTATAAACTCAGGAAAATAGGTAGTGGAAAAATTAAAATTGCTTAATTTCTAAGTACTGTATCTGTATATTAAAACTCTGAATGATGCCAGTAGTCAGGGGGTGAGAGAGCAATACTGACACTCAAAACTCTTCAAAAAAAATGAACAGCTTTCAGGGGGAATTGAGCAGAGGACCAAGACCAGAAAGTTTCTTGGAGGAAAGAGCTATTTTGAACTCAGAAAATACAAATGCAATTATGGGTGCCCAAAAAGCATGAGGACCCAGAACAAAGGATGACCAGGTCTTATACCTTACACCTGGCATGTTATTCTATCCTAAACCTACATAAAGCCAAAACTCCATTTCTCTTTTCTATTCGCTGAGAGGCTTTCTACTATTCATTAAGGGTTCTGCACTATGTTAGCTTGATACATGACAGCGAGGTATTCTAATTAGAACAGTGGGCTACCTTATCAGAAAGAGACATTCCTCTGGATGTCTCTATCTTCTAAGAACGAGAAGCAATTAAAACTAGTTTCAACTAGGCTCTGAAGGGGCCTCAGAAATGCCAAAAAGTCGACTAAGTGAAAGTGTAAGTGTTTAGCTCACTTAGAGCTAATGACTCCCTGTTTATATAGTTTGTATGTCTTATTCACTTCGCAGAACAAAAAAATACAAAAGTGAGCAATGAGGGGAAACAAAAGTAAAAGTATGAACAGGAACATGGGAGGAACCAGTATTTATAAGCTGCAAAACAGAAACCTAAAGTTCAGATAAGGGCTATTCAATCCTAAAGAAAGACCTGGCATCATCTTTATTTCCTTTTCGCTGCAGGCTTATTTTGTCAGGCTTTCAAATATTATGGTCATTTTATGCTGGCAACCTTAGCTACCCATTCTAGTTATAATCAATATGGACTCCTGTTACATTTTTATATTGTAATTTTAAGCCACTGTAAGATCTATTGCTAACAGATAGTAAATGCTTTTAATGAAAACAGATGAAGACTTCCATCATTCACAGGATTCTTTTTCTTTTTGCTACTGCTAAAAAACTTAGCTATCTATTCGACATGTATTGCCAGTATGTCCAGAAGTACTGGCCTGTGAGATCCAGCATAGCAAAAGGGTAGCAGAACTTCTAGGAATACTTCTCTAATTTAGGTAGAATTGAGCCAGTGTTAAACACTTTTATAGCCCACATTACAATGTAAGAAATTAAGCATGTTTGACATTTCCTTTTATATCAGAGGCACAACTGTATTTCATAATACAGTTGTGCCTCTGATACAAAACTTCTTAAAACTGAACTTTTTAAAAGAGAATATTCCCAGTATTTTTCCCTTATTTTATATATTGTGTGTGCCCTGTTTTTACTTAGTGAAAACCTTTGGCTCTCAAAGAAACCAACTGAATTTTATAATTTTTGTTACATATTGCATTATGTTACATATTGTACATTTTGGAGAACTATTACAATGTACAGTGGTACCCCGCATAGCGACGTTAATCCGTTTCTGCTATCCGGAAACATCGGGAACGCATTAAACTCTGTTTAATGTGTTCCTATGGGGCGAAAACTCACTGTTAAGCGAAGATTCCCCATCCGGCTGCCATTTTTGCCACATCGGTATGCGAGGGCAGGGCGCAAAAACGGAGTGGGCGGCCATTTTATTCTTCCGGTGGCCATTTTGGAACCACCGATCAGCGGTTCCCAAAACATCGCAATGCGAAGATCGGTAAGCGAAACGCTTACCGATCATTGCAATGCGATGTTTTGCCTATTAAAACATCGCAAGGCGATCGCAAAAAACACATCGCTATGCAGATTCATCATTAAACGGTACGCTCGTTAAGCGAGGCACCACTGTACATTCCCCACAGACTCTGCAGGGAATTTAGCACACACCAAGCTTTAAAAGGCTGATTTTTACTATGATGAAATCTGCTCTTGCAAAAGATTTATACAGCTCTGTGCTGCCAACTCCT
Organism: Pogona vitticeps; assembly: GCF_051106095.1. Taxonomy (NCBI): domain Eukaryota; kingdom Metazoa; phylum Chordata; class Lepidosauria; order Squamata; family Agamidae; genus Pogona; species Pogona vitticeps. The sequence continues at coordinate 7,854,257 of NC_135783.1, forward strand.
ATTAATCTGCTCAAAACTTCAGTCTTGTTGGACAGCTTTTCATTAGAAAAGGAATCAAGGGTTTGTTACACACACCTTTCTAGCATGTGCAATTTGCTCCTAAGGGTCTCCAATCCTGCTACTAAAACCTGTACTAGTATTCTACTAGAATAGCACTAATCCAAGGCATGTTAAGATACTATACATAAAGGACACTGAGAAATCAATGCCTTGATTGTTTTGGCAGCTTTCCACTGGGCTGAAAGTCAAATTACTTGGTGACATTCATTCAGTGGAGAGTTAACTATTTATTAGAAGTGTCTCCTAAAATGTTTTTACAGGACTAATGACTCACAGAACTAACTGTCAACAGAGAATTCTTGAAGGGCCCATTGCCATATAGGTTACATAGATGTAGACTATGGTGAAATCCTCCCTGTCCCTAAGCCCTTCCAAGTTGGGGTATCATGCCCAGTGCCCTTTCAACCAAGCCAGGGAAATTCTTGACAGATGCCATGGTTCACAAACGCAGTCCACTAAGCTCCAGAGGAATGGAAAAGAGGTTATCCTACCTATCTGCACTGGCACCATTCCCTTTGTTACTGTAATATAATTTGCTCTTTGTGCATGCTCAAAAGCTCCTCGGTAGTTGATGCAGAATAATGTTAAGGCTCCGAGATTTCTGAACACATCAACCAGACAAGAAGTCTAGCTAAAAACTTTATTAAAAGAAAGAAAAAGTCATCAAGATAAAATGAGGACGGGATGTCTCTGGTAGAGCCAGACACACACTGGATTACAAACAAAAGGTGAAGTTATAAAGCAAGGTTATAGACAATGTACAAGCAAACAAACTGAGCACACAGAACCTAATATCCTAATTGCCACAGCACCAGTTCATGGTGCAGTAAGCCTCACTGTTTCCTTAAAGCTTCTCTTACATGTCAGTTTTTAGATTGGTCCACTTTCACTGCATTCTCTTTCTCTTCCTGTACTTGCTTTGGTTTCTTCCTAGCCTAACCTCCTTCCCTTAAGTCACCTTTCTGCTCTTTTGATCTGAGGATCAAAGAGTCTCAGGTGTGAAAAGAGAGACACGCAATTGGCAAAGTCCTTTGAAGTCTGAATAGTATGGCAACTTACCTTTTGACCACTTTCTGACGAGATTAACATACCACAGGGAAAATAGATCTTTACAACTCCCAGCTAAGGTTAATTTCAGGTCTTTATCAATCCATACAAGGAATCAATTTTGACGTGTTCCGCATCTTATGACATAGACGTCCTCACCATTAGGAAATAAACTTGGACTACAATCGAACAGGTTAACCCCTCTTTGGGGTCTCAAAACCCATTCAGCCTACTTCAGAGTGCATTCAGAGAGAGGAAGCAGGTTCTCTACACCAGCAGTCAAGTGCTACTCTAACACCTGCCTTTCAAACTGAAATTGCAACAGCTGGATTTTCAGCACCATAACCTCAGGCAAGTAAAACTGACAACTCTTATCTCAAATTAACATTACCAGATCCAATCTCCCACATAATAAACCACTATTTTTACTCCAGTCTAATAATACTAGAAATACTGCAATTCTACAATGTAATAAAAGAAATCACTAGCAATTATTGTTTTTTGTTTTCACAAGCTCTCACATGCTGGTAAGAAATTTTTACTTCTTCCAAGCCACCTCATTCCTTACAATAATTTCTGATAAGCCAACTGATTACAAGTGGTGGATGGTAGGGTGATATCCAATAACACCCATCAATAAGTATGGGCTGCTTATATGAAAGGATGGAAACTAGTGGAGAAATTAAACTCACTGGGTGACTTTTGAGTGACCAGTCACGATCTCTCAGCCTAACTGGTCTTGTAAACTACTTGCCAGGAACACACATAGGAGGCTATTGTAGGTTTTTTTGGGCCATTTGGCCATTTTCTGGAGGTTTTTCTTCCTAATGTTTTGCCAGTCTCTGTGGCTGGCATCTTCAGAGGACAGGAGTTAGAAACCACCTACAACAACCATCGTATCCCAGCTGTGAAAGCATTCAAGAATACATAGGAGGTTATTGTTGCACTCCTGCCCAGTTTCTGGGTTTCTATTAGATTATCTGGTTGGCCAGCTGGTCCAATTATTGGACCAGCTAGGCCTTTGGTCTGACTGTTGCAGGACTTTTCTTATGTCCTTATAAGATTGTGATAATGATCCAAAGTATCCCACTACACTAGCTCTCGGGGAGTAAAATTAAAAACAAATACCATGTTTCCCCGAAAATAAGACAGGGTTTTAAACCAATTTTTGTTCCAAAAAAACATATTAGGGCTTATTTTCAGGGGATGTTTTATTTTTTAACGGACAACAATGTACATTTATTCAAATACAGTCATGTCATCTTCTGGTTTCTGCAAAAGGGTGAAGGGCAGGGGTTCACTTAACTGGGGCTTATTTTTGGAGTAGGGCTTATATTAGGAGCATCCTGAAAAATCATACTAGGTCTTATTTTCGGGGAAACAGGGTACTTAGGTTTGGAACAATTCTAGGTTTAGGCATCCTAAGTTTAGAACAATCATCCCTTTGGAGAGTAGGATGGAAAAGTGAGGGAGGGAGGGAGAGAAGTGGAATCCTGTGAGGATAAATAGAAGCCCGTCCAGAGAAGGAATCCGCGCCTGATTCTGCGTGTGGCGAAAGGGAAACAAATTGGCAGTTCACCTTTAATCTGCTTTTCTCCTTCAAGGAAAAGAGGAAGGAAGGGTTTGTAGGATTTTCCTAAGCCCGCCTAGCGGTCCGGGCGGTCAAGATTCGTGACCCTGATGAGCTCAAGCCACCGGGTTCAAGCTAACCCCTCCCCCTCTTCTAGCCTGGCCTACCTTCAAGGGTTGTCGTGAGGAGAACCACCAGCTGTAGAGAGAAAGGAAACACACGCCCACCTTCTCGACCCCCCCCTCCGAGGGGAAAACAACGTAAGCACGACAACTAGCAATACACTAACCAGGAAGGGGGATGTGTGAAGAAGGGTGCCGTCTGTTGACCCGCCTCAGGCAGCACAAACTCTTGGGCTGCCTTTGCCGCCTCTTTCCCCCCCCCGACACAGAAGCCCCACCCCAACCCTAATTCCCTTCCTCTCCACAGACCATGAATTCCCTTATTTTCTCTCCCCCCAGCGCCCCGCGCCGCCGTTTATTTCTCCTCAGCTCTACCCGCCGCCGCCGCCGCCGGCCAAGCGCCCGCCGTCCGGCCCTCACGCTCGCGCCCCTCAGCCCAGCCGCCAACGGTCGCTTCTGTGCCTCGAGCGCGGCCCTCCTTTTCCCCCTGACGTCATTTAAAGCGGCCGACCAATCCGGGAAGGCGGGGGAGTCCAACCCCCCCCATCCCGAGGAGCCCGCGAGAATGCTATTTGAAGCCTTGGAAGCACGAGACGAGGAGGCGGGAAGAAAAAGCGGACCGAGGAGCACGACGCTCAAGGAAGGTGGGTGGGGTCAACTTGGGAGAGAGACAGCGGCACCCGCCCAATCAGCGGCCGCGGTTCCCTCCCACACGCTACACACACATTCGCTCTCCCACAGCGCGTCTTTCTTTTCCTCCCAACCTAACTCTGCAGGAGAAAGAGTATTAAAAAAAAGAGGCGGGAGGGGCAAGGAAAACAACCATCTCGCGCTCAGAGGAGAGTGGGAGGAGGAGGGGGGGTGGGAGCGGAAAGAGTGACACCGCGGCCGGCCAATGGAAATCAGCGAGCCTTTTTTTTTTAAATGCGCCTAGGTCCAGTTCGCGTATGGCTTCCTTTCCTCCCCCTTTTGCTTCCGTCACGGGCTGGGAGCCAATCGCCGAGCAGGGCGGGTTTGGGGCGGAGGCTTTCTCTCCCCCCCCACCCCTCCCGCCCGCTCCGAGGCGCCATGGGCTGAAAACTAAACCGAGATGGAATCTCCCAGTCTGAACCGGTTTGAGCCGGTTCCGAGTCTGTGGCACTAGAGGAGGAGGAGGAGGCGCGAGAGGGGGGGGCGGCGGCGAAAGAGCGGAAGGAGAAACGCCAGCCGCGAAAAAAGAGCGAGAGCCAGGGTGGGGGGGCTACGAAAGAGAGAGAGAGTGTGTCTGTGGGGGTGTGTGTATGTGTGTGTGAGGAGAAGGGGGGGGAAGAGAGAGAAACGCCGCCGCCGCCTTTGCCGCCTCAGCAGCACCCGGTGCCTTGGCCGCCTCGACCGCGTGGGGAGGGGCTGCGGGAAGGCGGCCCACCGACCGATGGAGCGCGCGCGTGTTTCCGTCTGAGGGGGGAGTGTGTGTATGTGCGCGCGTGTGTGAAAGGGGGAACGGGAACGGGGTTCATTAAGCGCAGGAGTGGATTGGCAGGAGGAGGAAGGAGAGAGAGAGAAAGGAGGGGGGATTGTGAAGCCGTAACGTGTGTATTTATTTGGATATAAAGGGGGGGATGGAGGCCCATTGAGGTTGGAGTGTGTTGTGCGTTTCTGTGAGGAAAAGGGGGGGCTCAGTTTGCCCCAAGGGACTGACTCGTGTGTGTAAAAAGTGCTCGGAGTTGGCGGTTTGTAATTGTTGGGGTGTGTCTTTTCTGTGGGGAAACACCCCCCCGGTATACTTTTTTTGGGGTGTGTGTGGTGTGTTTATACCCCCTTGAGATCTCAAGTCTGTTTAAAATAAGGGGTGTGTGTGTGCGCGCGCGCACATAGGGTTCTTTGGTGTCCCCCCCCCTTCCCTCCATAGCACCTCCTTGAGGTGAGGGTTTGCATTCCTAGGTGAGGGTCTCCCTCTGGGTTTTTTAGATAAAAATATAGAGAGACATCCCAGTATTTGGTGGAAGGTTGTTGTGGTTGCTGCTTTTGTAAAAAAAAAAAGGGGGGGGGTTGTCGGTGTGTCTGCAGGAGCATCCCAGTCTAACTGGATCTTGAAGGAAAGGGCGGGAGAGAGAGAAGTGGGGAGGGGGGTGTCTTTTCTGTGGGTTGTCTTTGAGTGGTTGCCCTCCTGCCTGACTCGATTCGAATCACACACCCCTTTTTCTTGGCGTGCTTCTTTTTTGGGGGGGCAGGGTGGGAGGGGGAAAAGAGGGGGGCCCGAGGCTGGATGCGTGGAAGAAAAAAGGAGGCCTGTTTGAATGAGTGGCCAAGCCCTGAGCTCTTTGCTGTGGGTGTGTTTGCAAGTTGCCCGAGTTTGAGAGGCAGAAAGTGACTTCGAGGCATTTCACTCTCTCATTCTCTTCCCCCCCCTTTTTAAATTAATTTTAAAACTCCCTCCATTTCTTTATCTCTCTTTTTTTTTTGGAAGAGGGGGGGACACCTCGCTTGTTTTCCCTCCCCCTGGTGGCAGGAAGGGTCCGCGTGTCTTGTGGGGGAGGGGGGAAAAGGGAGCCGAGCCACCGGGGGCGGGTGGGCTTGGATGAAACCAGACTTTCGGGCCGCGTGTGAACTTGGAAAGGCACCCCTCTTTTGTTTCGGTGCGTGTTGTCGCGGGGGGGGGGAGGAAGGCGGGAGTGGAGAAGGAAGGGAAGGGTGGAACACAGGTCTTGCCACGAACCCACCCACTCCTCGTGTGCTGCTTGGATTACCTCTACCCCGCCACCTCGTTTTTTTATTTTTCCCCCCTCCTCTTTTTTTTTATTTTTTTGGCATTGTTGCTCTCCGCTCCCTCGCTAGAAGACGTAGCTGTGATACTCAATTAGGTAAGTGAGTGTTTTCAATTAAGGGAAACATGTGCATGGGGCTGGGCGGGGAGGGGAAGATAGGCTGGGCAAGAAAGTTGGGAGTAGGTGGGCAAACAACCTGGAGAGAAGGGAGAGAGCGTGTGGTTTTTTTCTGGGTGGGGGGGAGGAGGAAAGAAGAGAAGTCTTCCTAGGAGAGAAATATATTTAGCCCAGGGAGGATTGCATAGCTCCAGGTTCAGCCTGACGCGTGTTGATGATGCTGCTAAGGCCTACACTGTGTGTGGATGAGCTTCTGCTTTCCCATGGAAGGGAAAGGTGACAGAGAGGAGCGAGGCGGAGGAGGAGGCGAGGGATGTGCGCAGAGGACAAAGTCCGAGAGGCCTTTTCTGCAGCGGGTAGACGCGACACGGATCGGCCCCGGGCGCCTCATGGAGAAGGGACGAGAAAGGGGTGTGTTGGTGCGCGCGCGAAAAGGCCGCGGGACGTGGAGGAGGGAGCGCCGTCAGGATGGGGCCTGGGCCGAGGGGGGGGTGGAAGCCAGCGGTGGTGGGAGGGAGGCAGGCAAGAGGCCTGGCGGGCAGGAACCGGGAGGCAGGAAAGAAGCCCCCCTGGTTCCTCCCGCGAGCTTAGGCCCACGTTCGGGAGCATGGCGGGGAAGGGAGCATGGTGGGGGTGGGGGAGAAGGAGCCCAGAAGCAAGTGCGGGGCGAGGAAATCGGAGCTGGGTGGCCAAAGGTAAGGCGGTGGGTGGCCGGGAGACCGGGGGGGGGGAGGGAAAGGAGCGCCCTGGCGGGAGATTAGAGAGGGCCCTCTGGTAGAGAGGGCGGGAGGGCAGGACCCGGTCGGCGAAGGGAAAAGGAAGGAGCCGGATCTCCAAATTATGAAGAGTGGAAGTTTCCAGAAATATTTTGGTGTGTTTGTGTGTGTGCGTGCGTGCAGCAGCAGCAGTATTGAAACGTCCGCCTGGATCACGTGGGGGCCCCTGTATAGAAAGCAGGGATAGCACGAAGGGAGGGAGGGGTTGCAGTGGCCCAGCTGCTTTTTTCCCCCCTGCTGGCGGGGAGGAAACGCAGCGAGATCCCTTTCCAAGCCTCGTCCGCCCAGGAGGGGTGGGGTGGGTGGACCGGTGGCTGCTTTCAATGTTGCGGGGGGGGGGCTCCGTGATAAGCAAAGCCCCCGCCGAGCGGTGGGGCCGAGTTGTGTGTCGGTTGTAGCGCGAATGTGGCATGTTCCGCAGGCTGCTGTGGCGAAGGGCGGCAGCCGCCGAGGCCTTTCCTCGGGTGGGTGGATGGGTGGGTAGCTCTCTCCTTTGGAGGCGCCCCGTGTGCGCGCGTGTCTCGCCTCTGCTTACGTGAGGTGCCCGGGTTTTCAGCGCGGCTCCTTCAATTCGTTCACAGTTTTCCTTCCTCGGAAGTGTATGCCTTGTTCCGAGGAAACATGAACGAAACCTTTAGAGGTGCTGGAAGAGGAAGGGCAGACTGCAGTCCTCTTAAGTTCCGTCTTCTGCAGTCTCCCTTGGGTTTCTGGTCGCGTGGTGCTAGGAGCAGATTTCCTGAACATTTCGTGCACAAACTACCTGGTGTAGTGAATACATAGAACTCTACGGAACTTCTTGGTAACATTGGCCTGGATGCTGTTTGTAACAGTGAAGTTGGCAGTGGAGTGGAGAAATCGAAAGCGCAAAAGGATGCCCTCAGCAGCTCTCATTACACCAGTGTTACACATTTCATGACATGTGGAAATCTCAGTTAGTTTATTGGTTACATGCCTTTTAGGGGGTTGTCTGTTTCCTTTTCAGATAGTCAGGATATGTGTCTGTGTAATCTCTGTCCAGAGTATGTGAGACTGCTTTGGAGTCTTCTGTGTTCTTTCCAATTTCTTTTTTTCCAGTTTTTCATAGTGCCATTGGACCATGGCTCAGTGGCCATGCTGGCTGGGTGCCATGGAAGTTGTAGTTCAACACGTTTGAAAGACACTTTCTCCTGCCATCTGCAGTGTTCCAGTGTTTGTAGATTTGCTAGTGTATCTAAGAAAGTTTATTGGTACTAAACTTGGGTATAACAATGTTGTATAGAAGCTTTATCCATATGTGCCTTTTTTGCTTTTGTTCTTTAGATTAGAAGCAGATAGGTCACTGTGAAGAGGTCATGAGTAGTCAGTGAGGTTTCATGAATAGTAAATCACAGCCAAATGCAGAAAAATACACATTTAAGAGTATTGTAGTTATGCCTGTTAGAGAAGGCAACGTTTCCTTGAAGGCTAAGTGTGAGTGAAAATTTCTACTGATCAGCCTGAAATATAGATGAAAGAGATGTACAGACACTTGGGAAAGGGGCAATTGCAGTAGCTTGGGAAAGACTAAACTACAGTACATGTGCTGCATCTAACCTAATTAATGCTGTATTTCACTTTTGGGATTTATGGGTGTATTCTTCCAGAAATTTAAAATGTTTCTGATTGTGGTACATGTGGCTACAGTCCAAACCTAACTGTAGATTACTAAAGTCAATGGAATCTCTTCCAGTGACTGAACAGAATATTGCAGCCTTCAGCATTAAAAGAATAAATATGGTCAATTATCTTTTTTGTACAAATTAATGCTGCTCCGATATAAATACTGTACTATCACCAAAACTCAACGGTATCATTCTAGTCAGGATGTAATCCACTGAGACAGATTGAGTTTGCAATCACATGTATATTGTTCATTGAACCTAGTGGAGCTTACTTCATAATAGAAGTGAGACTGTGCTGTTCAATTGTGGGAAAAATTTGGCTTTTTATGCAAGAATGTGTTAAACATAGTAACCAAACTAGACTGATGTTATTGCTTCAAATTTTGATCAGATTTTTGTGAGTGCTATTTCTTTTGATGAGTGCAGATTAAAAATGCAGAGTATTGTAAACAATTTGCAGTAACATGGAAGAAGACATTAAATGGAAGGCTTGGCAAAAAAAAACTTGTTGAAGGGAAATTTGTGGTATTAGAATGCTGCTGCACTTAGTGATCTTGTAGGTAAAGGTAAAGGTTCCCCTTGACAATTTTTGTCCAGTCGTGTTCGACTCTAGGGGGCGGTGCTCATCCCCGTTTCCAAGCCATAGAGCCAGCGTTTGTCCGAAGACAATCTTCCATGGTCACATGGCCAGTGCGACTTGGACACGGAACGCCGTTACCTTCCCACCGAAGTGATCCCTATTAATCTACTTGCATTTACATGCTTTCGAACCGCTAGGTTGGCGGGAGCTGGGACAAGCGACGGGAGCTCACTCCGCCGCGTGGATTCGATCTTACGACTGCTTGGTCTTCTGACCCTGCAGCACAGGCTTCTGCGGTTTAGCTTGCAGCCCCACCACGTCCCTTGTAAAATTACTTACAATTCAGATCAGAAGCAGATAGGTCACTGTGAAGAGGTCACGAGTAGGCAGTGAGGTTTAATACATACTAAATCACAGCCATATGAAGAAGAGTTATAATTGGTTATAATTTTACAAGATATCCTTAGGTATAAGGATATATAAGTATACAGTAGTTGTAAGGATTAGAGTTCTACAAGATACTCTCCAAGATTATTTTATGGATTTTTTCTGGTTACATACAGATAACAGAATGTTACTCTCACAATGTAGCTGACTTGATGCTGAACACTTTCATTATTACCCTGTTTTCCCGAAAATAAGACCTAGCCAGAAAATAAGACCTAGTTAAGTGAAACCCCGCCCTCCACCATTGTGCAGCAACCAGAAGATGACATGACTATAAAATAAAACATCCCCTGAAAATAAGCCCTAATGCGTTTTCTGGAGCAAAAATTAATATAAGACCCTGTCTTGTTTTTGGGGAAACACGGTATTTCTGCATCACAGTTAACAATATATAAAAAGGTAGATATTAACACAAACATTTTAGTTTGCCAAGTTGATAAGTGAGAATATTATTTTTCTCTTCCCTTTATTTTAGCCTCTCTAGATACTTTTGGGTTTAACTTTATTCTTCTGATTAGTTAGCAATAATACTTGGTGCCATGTTAGATCAGATTACCACTGTTGCAAATTGTATATATATCTTTGCAACTAGTGGAGTGCTTGTACTGTAAGCATATGCTGTGGCTGTTTAATTTCTGTATTTAGTATTGGCAGCCTTACTTGAGAAAGAATTGAAGTTTACCAAGCAAAAGCATATTTGTGTGGAATGTTTTGCAATTTGACGGCTGTTTGCAGTATACAGTGGTGCCTCGCTTAACAATTTTAATTGATTCAAAAAATTCATCGCTATGGGAAAACATAGCTAAGTGAAACGCGTTTTCCCATAGAGATGCATTGAAAATTGGATAAGCCGTTCCAATGGGAACGGATTGCCGTCCTTGAGCGAAAATCGCCATAGGAAACATCGCTAAGCGAAACGCGGTTCCCCCATTAGAATGCATTGAAACCTTTTCAATGCATTTCAATGGGAGAGAGAAAAATCACCATAAATTAAGAGTCAGAACAAAGCCAAATTTGGTTAACACAGGGTTTATTAATTGCACTAACGATTTCAAGCACTCTAAACCCTTTTTAAACAATTTAACACCTTTTAAAAATAGTGAAAACGGAGCTGTCAAAAACATCGCTAAGTGAAACAGGGGGACCTAAACTGTCATCGCTAAGCGAAGCAAGGTCCCGAACATCGCTATGCGAAATTCCCGCATTGGAAACATCGCTAAACGGAGCGCAAGATCGCTCCTAAAACCTCATCGCTAAGCGAATACATCATTAAACGAGGCAATCGCTAAGCGAGGCACCACTGTATCTAAATTACAGTGGTGCCTCGCAAGACGATTGCCTCGCGGGATGGAAAACCCGCAAGACGATTGTTTTTGTGATCACTATGGTGCCTTGCAAGACGGTTTCTTCTATGGCCATGCTTCGCAAGACGGTCCCCCCCCCCCCCCCCGAGACAGATGCCTCCCAAGACGAATAAATTCTGTTCGTTATTTTCTTTTTTCCGTTTGATTTTTTCGCAAGACAGTGATTCTTGCGGGGCACCACTGTATTTTTCTAGAGGTAAAATATGAAAGAAATGTCTAGCCAGTTGGGGAGTATTTTTAGTTTGTAATGTTTTATATTTAAATTAATTTTTTAACGTGATGTTTTTCATTAAAATTTCAGTAATCTATGCCAGCAATTATGACAATGTTAGCAGACCATGCAGCACGACAGCTGCTGGATTTCAACCAGAAATTGGATATAAATTTATTGGATAATGTGGTGAACTGCCTATATCATGGAGAAGGAGCCCAGGTAGAGTATACATATTTTATTTATTTATTTTATTAGAGTTCTATCCCGCCCTTTTAGACAGAGTCTACTCAGGGCAGGTTCCATTAAACATAAACAGTTAAGACAATTCAGAACAATGTTAGTAATGTTCAAGATGGGAAAAATAGAAAATTATAGTAAGAATAGTCAAGTATTGACAGGAGGGAAGGCCTGCTTGAAGAGCCAAGTTTTTAATTGGTTCTTAAAAACATATGGGGAACAAACTTGTAATTTGATTATATAACCCTTTTTATAGAGGAAGAAGCAACTTGTTCTGTTAAAACTATTTCTTTCATGCTGGTTAGACCTGATTTGCAATCAGTAACTAAATAAAGAAATATTTTAAGCAGGAATATAGCAGTTACACTGCAAAATAATTGAGTAGTTTTGGTGTGTTGGAGCAGAATAATGAAACATAACATAACTCAGCTAAATTTTTCTTTTGCTATCAGACAGAGTACTTTAGAATATTGCTTTACACATTTTTGTTCCATTTTTGCACTGATTTCTTTGCAGTGCTTTCTCTGTAAGGTAGATAGATATTTAGCCCTTTACTTCCATAGTGCATCTGCTTCCAACTCTGAGAATATATTATTTGTAATTCCAGTGATGTAGCCCCTTTACAAAGTCGTGAACAGTTCCACCTTTTGTAAGCATGAGTGTTTTGATGCTCAGTGTTCTTTGCCTGAATTAATGTCTCCATTCTGATTCCAGTGGCCATAAGTCCATACAGTATGATCTTATTCTGCCACAACCAAGTCTGCAGATACTCGCACACTGGTATCTGCCTGAGGTATCCTTAGTTTTGTATTGCTTCTAGAGATGGGCATGGACCTCAGTTCAGTGGTTCGGCTGTGCATTCCCAATTCTCCAATCAATGACCCACTTACCAGTCAGAGTGCACACCTCTCCTCCTGTTCAATCAGTCCGTACCAGGAGCATGGGTTTGCCTGTCCTTCCTCCTTTTTGGGTGGGCCATTAGCCAAGGCGGCGGGGCAGGGAAGCCTGTGCTGGAGACTGGTAGAACTGCTGAAGAGGACCACACTCCAGTTGGTGAGTGGGGCACCAGGAGGGATCCTACCACATTGATGGTGCGGTTATACCAACCTGCATGAACCTACAAGCCAAGGAGACATTGTTAGCTTTTCTACATTACTTTGGTTTGCAGCTTGAGTTTTTAGAATAGTGGGGCAAGGAAATATTATTTTGTGAACCAAAGAGTTTAGATGGACTAGGATTATTCTGTACAGTTAATTGGTTATCTTACTTTCTAAAATAATGTGCCTGTTGGGTATGTTCAACTCCTGAACCTTTGGTTTCTTGATAAATACAGAATAACAAAACAATGTAAAATAAGGATCACGTTTAAGTTAACAGGGACTTAAAGTTTGATGAGTGTGTGGCCATTAATTATATCTCTGAGTGATGAGTGCTACAAAAGCATTTCACTCAATCAGTATTTATCAGAATTCTTCAGGAATTCACCTTGGGGAGCAAGAGGGAGAGCTCAACCACCAGAAATTCAGACTCTATATAGTTCTTTAAAATGATAGAAAGGTATACATTAGGTTAGTGTTCAGAGCACCAAGAATCAACACTAGCCTTCCTCACTTTTTTCCTTTGAGCATTCTCTGCTTGAGATTTTGTACACTGATTCTAGGCATCAGGTCCTCAGGGCAGTACTGGGAAGTACCCTATTCTCCAAACATTCCATACCTTGCATCTAATGGCAGCCTACTACAGTGGGTGTCACACATAGTTGCTGATCAGATTTCATGGATAGCCCATCTCTTTTTCAGTCCACCTTTAGGGTGTTTTTTTCTTTTTTTCAATGGGTCTCTGGATAAAAATTGAACAATGCAAGTGCACTCTGAATAGTTCATATTGTTGACATACATAAGCCGTATAAACCTATCCAAGTTTCTTGCTGCCAAACTTTAGGTGATGCGCGCCTGCATTTATATGGTAGATTGCATAAATAATTTAAAGATAACATTTCCCAAGATTTAGTTCTTATTGAGGTTGAAAAAAACCACTGTGAAGCCTCCTTTTGTATCTTGAAACTTTTGCAAGTAGAATATATAAAATAAACCTGGAATTTTAGAAACACAATGGCTGGTATTAGCAGGCTCCATTGATCTTCCTTGTATCCTAGTTGGGGAATTCATGCTAGATGGATAATTGCATGCATTTCACCCATATACAAAAAGTGCACTTACTGTATTTGTTTCTTCTAATCTAGCAAAGGATGGCACAGGAGGTTTTGACTCATTTAAAGGAACACCCTGATGCATGGACAAGAGTTGATACAATATTGGAGTTCTCCCAGAACATGAACACCAAAGTAAGTACTTTTTAAATTGATTTCTTTCTTTCTTCCACTCAGACTTTGAGGAAGGTATCTGAATTTTTAGATTTAGCATTTGTTTGAACTTTTTTGCCTGTTCTTCAAACTTTTTTAGTCTCACCCTGTATTATCACAGTGTTTGCAAAGGTTGTCAAGTATTATTATTAATTTTTTTTGTAAAATTTTGAGTCACTTGGAATTTGTTTAAAAATTCTGGTTGGAATATGAACAGATTTGAGTATTATAAAATTTTATAACCATGCCATGTCTTTAGATAACGTGTTTGGCTTTCATTTGTCTTAATGAGAGCCATGTGCAGGTTATTGAGGGCCAAATGTGTTCCTCAATTTAAGTTTTTGAAAGACTGGTGTTTTGTACAGTTTAAAGCAGGTTAGGCACCCCAAACAATTTCTTCAGTTCGATTAGCTCTGTACTCACTTGCAGTACAGCTAATCAAGTCAGATCAGCAGGGTAGTGATTGGCTAAAGTGGAGATTTGTCAGCCTTCTGAAGTTATGTTTTTGCTGTAGAACTTCTAGGTGTTTAATTGTAAGTTGTCAAACATGTGAAAGTGGTTGTCATACAGTTGAAACTTGTGCATGGCCACATTCTTCAAACATACACCTTGGAATATCCTGTAAAAAGACAGAATGCAGCCATGTTCCAATGAGTTCCTACAGAATTTGGATGACACTTATGAAAATCTTTATAATTTTTTTTTAAAAAAGAAGGCTTTGTAAATTTTAGGACAAAGTTAAGAACTTCCTCAAAGTACTAAATTTAAATAACCATGTTTGCCTGTTTGCTTGCCTGGTAAACTTTGCTTTTTATACTCACAGACATTACTAATGTTTAAGTTGATTTATCAACAGTATTTTTTAAAACTCAAATTTGTCTTGTGAAAAATGAGATGATTAGAGGAACAGAAAGAAAGCAACAGGTAAAGAATTCTTCAATTTACATAAACTGCAAATGATTGGTGCTAAATTTATGCACTATTACATTTGGCTTTTATGCAATCATTTTTTTTCTTAAAGCTGTTAACACTACCTGATATTAATCATCATGTTCCATTATGTTGATTGCTTGTAATAGGAAGAAAAGGGGTGTCTTCCTGTGCAACTGACACAGCTAGGCTTTGACGGCAGGCCTCCACAAGGTCTACCCTTTTGATTCCCTTTAACTGAATTCTGTTCATCAATTGCTTTTTTCCTTGTTTTGGTTTCTTGGGTGGTGGGAGGGAATGGGTTTGGTACATAGAATAAATGTCCCATAATAATTTCAGCCATAGGGATCATTGTATAAATTTTTTCTTTAATTTCCTGTTTCTGTCCCGTTCTGTGTATCTTGTTTACATATACAGTATTGTAGACCTCAAAAAGTGTAAAAAAGAGATTAGTGCAAATATGTGGAGTGATGTGACTGCATGGAAACTTGGATCCTTTGCATGCCCCGGGTTATTATCTTCCTGAGAATCCCTCTCACAGGTCTAGTAGGCCTTACATTTTTGCTACAGAAATAAATTGCTCTTAATGCTAGAAAGGGAATTGGACACCGATATATCAGTAACCGGGGGGGGGGGGGAGTGGTCATAGAGCCATTTGATTGTTTCTCTTCTGTGCCTAGTTTTGACTCTTTTGTAGGTGTTCCTATATGTACCATGTAGGTGTTCCTATATGTACCATGGGATACAGAACTTAATTCTCTCCCTTTTGTGCTATATGGAGGCGTAGAAGATGCAAGAATAATTTATTCTGTCACTTGTTAAGAGTAAAGTGGTATATCAGTGTTACGTGAGGATGGTGGTAGTAAGTTAAGAAAGGAGTTATAGCTCATGTTTTATATTCAAGGTTCAGGGTGTTGTCAAATTTAACCTTTTAATCTGACTACTAGTACCCATTCTCGCACCCTCTGGAGAGTCAGGAGCACATATTAGAGGTAGACATAACAGATTTTTCAGAAGAGAAGAGAGGTGAAGTTCTATTGTAGTGCCTAGTAATACGGTCCTTTTATACTGGATTAGATGAATTTAGGTGTCATCTAGCTATCCTTGTACATTTATTGAGATTGTTCTTAATCTTTTGATTTATTTAAAAAGTGAGATTGGAATGATGCAAAGACGATACATCTTTGACATTTTGTCAATATGTGTTCACAGGAAACACAAAACAACACTTAGTAATAGTCTTTTTTATATTCCAAATGCCTTTCTGTACCAGTGAGAAAGAAGGAATGCTTACCTGCCCTTCAGTTTCCCTAAGGAGTGGCAGCAGGATGCAGAGGAGGTATTTGTAGTTATGAGCTATCATGACTTACCTTCTTACTCCCATGAGTGCAGATATTTCTCTTGGAAGTCATCAGTTAATCCTGAAATGGCTAAACCTGCCATCCCTTATGCTGGCAGGTATCCTCTGTGGTAATGTAGATGGATGCAAAAACCAGAATAGTTCTGGATGGGTCTGGCATTTGGGCAAGAAGGAGTCTCGCATTGAGTCATGTATCTGTGAATGTACTCAATGTGGGCACTCTGTTGTGCAGGTGTGATACACACACACTGCTCTGATAGCTGCCAAACAGTTGGGAACTTATTCATAGGTACTCCATGAATGCTTCCTCTGTTCACGAGAAGTTCTTGTTCAGTTGAGATTTAGGCCACAATACAAAGAAGTTATGTGCATTTGGGGGGTTGGGGAGAAGAGAACTTACACACTACTAGAGCTTTGCTTGTTGTTTGTTTGGCACCAGTTCCCATTGCTGAGGAGGCAACCTGCTGTTCGCTTTTAAGTGTTGCTGTTTACTTCAGCAGTGAGACTCGCTGAAGAAACAACAAACAAAAAATACAGCTGCAGATGTAGACCTCTCCTACTTGTCACATATAACTAATTAGTGTAGCTAATTCAGATGAATTATCTTACTAGCTTCTACTTCAGGAGGTAGTAGACTAGCCTGAAATGACTGGGTCTTTCTAAATGTGCAGATTTCTGTGAGAAGTCTAAAGAGTATGAAGAATTGTGAGGAAAGTGAAAAATGAGTCTCAGAAACCTGTTGAAATGTAGAATGTAGTTTTGGGACAATCTGTATTGTAGTGAATTTTAAATGAGGCTTACATGATCCCTTTGGCTGAAATTCTAATAACCCTACTTTATATAGACACTAACAATCTCAAGAATGAACTTGTATTCTCAGTCAAATTTTGACCAGTCGTCTTATTACTGAAATATTTGCCTTTCAGGTATTGCCTTCTTTTACTACTACTTTCGGATTGAAGGGAATGCTGCACTTATTTTACCCTTTTTGGTCCTTCTCCTGCTACATTTTTTAAAATTATGTCCTTGATTTGATACAAGTGTCATAGAGTTTGTATTGGGCATTTTCATTTTCAGGAGATAAAAGGAACAAAATGGGTTGAAGAGTGTTTCTCATTTCCTACAATGTATTGTCTTGAACCATGCCATAGCAGGCTTACCTGGAAGGTAAAAATAATCTACAGTATTTATATGGGAATGGTGAACTTTTGGCTGAACACAAAAATTACTCTTGAGACAGTAGATAAAGTTGCTGTAGGGGAGAGGCTATTGTACCATAAAATGAACCTGAGTTATCCTGTTCTTTAAATAACGCACCAGAGAAATGATGGGAATTGCATCATTCAGAACATGTTAGTGGTTGTAATGTTAAGATCTGTCCTTAACACCTAAAATGTCAGGAAGCCCATGCGTGTCTCAAGTTGCTAAACTCATTTATGTAGTGGAACTTACAAGCAGTCATTTAGGCTATGTGTTTTTATGTGGCTGCTGTTTTTGCCCCCTACAGACAATTTATTTGGCTCTCTAAATCTTTTTTTCTTGTTCCCCTTCTGGTGTGGTCCTGATCAAACAGCAGGATTTTAGAATAGCAGATGAGGAAAGTGCATGGGAAAAACTCAGTAAAGGGGTGAATAGCTATTTGTTTAACCGACTTAATCTTAGTTGTTAAGTGTGAATGATGTCAGCTCGAATGAGAATCCTGAAGGCTGTTACTTCTCATTCAGCATATTCACGTATTTTACTTTTCCAATTTCAGTATTACGGCCTGCAGATCTTGGAAAATGTGATAAAAACAAGATGGAAGATTCTGCCAAGAAACCAGTGTGAAGGTAGAGATTTGTTTAGATTTTCCCCCCAGTAAAAGTCTTTCGGACTAGTATGTTGTGACCTTTGATAACTCAGTTCTTTGACAGGAATACTTGGTCTTTCCAGCTACTTAAATTCCTGTTGTATCATGGTTAACATGATGCAAAATGTAATTTTAGACACTTAACCATGACATGTTCCTTTTGTTAAGGAGGGCATCCTTAAAATGAGATGTCTCTCCCATTTGCCTAGATAAACAGGAGCTAAAGACCAGTCTATTTTCTGCTAGCATTTCAAGAAGTTCTTTGCCGTAGAAAAATTATTTCTTATAACAATAATCTCTTTACTAATGTTATTTGTCATGGAGCATGTGTTCTGTGACAAATAATAACTTTGTTTCTGGCACTAGTTCTGGTTTACAATTATTGATCGAGGTTAGATTTTTACTGACACAGTGTAATGTAGTCAGTCTCTGCCCACCCACCCCACCTCAATGCTTCCTTAGCTTGTTTCTAATAGGCAAACCCAGGTCCACACTTAAAGCAGCTGCATTTGGCAAAAGACCTATAATGGTTAGTCTCCCTCTTCTGTGCTTCCCCCCACTCTGCCCTTAATGGTATGAGCAAATATCTTGTCTTCATCACAGCATACAATGTTTAGACAGCTGCTTAGCACTGACAAAGAAATTTATGGTGGTAATACAAAAATTGATGCTTTTGGAAATAAATAGCTACATAAAAACAGACCATAATAAAGATGAGCTGCATGTTTTGACAACGCACTGAAGACCTCAGTAAGGACAGTTTCTGAATCATGAACTGTTAGCTGTAGGAAAGTTGTATGGAGTTAAATAGTATTTTGAAACAAGGAAGGTTTTTGTGAAAATGATAATAGACTTGGTATTTGGAGCGTAATTCTGAAAGGCTGTTCCTAAGGAGAGGACGCAATTGACAGCAACTGCTAAGTGGGACTAACTTAAGTCCCACTCCAAGAGCTACTTGTTTGGTACAAAGTGTAGTCTGCTGTACTGTGAACAGTGTTGGCTTTGGGTACATAAACTGGTTGCTTATTTGTTTAAAGCTAGAATAGTGAAGCTGGGATTGGTAGGATACCAGCCCTGGAAGTTAGAGGAAGAGCTGCCAGAGGTGAGCATCATTTAGCATTACTGTTCATAAAACCTGAGTTTGTATATAGCAGAAGACTGAGTGGATAGAGTTGAGCTCTAAAGGCAGTCCTGTAAACTGGAGAGTTATGTTTGAAACCTTCTTTTGACACCGCTTTCAGCTTTTAATTCTCAATTCAAAATAGTAAGTTGAATGTCTCAATGTTTTTTCAAAAGATAGAAGTGAATTTGTAAACCTAAAATATACCTACCGTATTTGCCAGCGTACAAGACGACTGGGCGTATAAGATGACCCCCCCCCCCCCCCCAATATTTCCACTCAAAATATAGAGTGCGAGGAGGAAGAGGGGAAGCAGCTCTCTGGTGCTGTGTGGGCAAGCAGGCAGCTGGCTCAGCTGCGAGGAGGGCGAGAAGGAGAGGAAGCGGCCGGGCAGGCGGCAGTGAAGGAGGAGGAGGAAGAGGGGAAGCGGCTATCTGGCAGCGGGCGGGCGAGCGAGCAGGCAACTGGCTCAGCGGGGTGGCGGGCTCTGGCCATTCAAGCATGGCCGGCTCTGCTTCCCTCCCTCTGTCCAGACCGACCGACTGACTGCCCGACTCACTGCCTTCCTCCCCTGCCGGCGCAGCCCCACGTCACACACCCGGCGTATAAGACGACCCCCCCCAACTTGGAGGCGTGTTTTTGGGGCCAAAAAAGTCGTGCTGTATGCTGGCAAAAACGGTAGCAATTTTTTTCTTGTAAAATTAGTAGGGTATTGAATATTGAACCTGAGCCAAGTGGTATCTAGGTTTTAAATATGTCCTTCAGATACAATGACAATGCATGATTAATATATTATTTTTAAATTTTATTTGATAGATTGTTTTAAAATGGAAAAACAGTTCCTCTAAAAATCTGCCATGAATATTAATTTTTGAAACCAAAAGTTTAACAATGTTAATAGTTGTCACATTATGGACAAAATTATGTTTGTACAGTGAAAGCTGATAATGCCCTTACTTGACATTGGTAACAGTTAATTATGAGCTTTATAAGCCCCCATTTAACGTTCCATGACTTCCTAAGGCTCTCTTTTTCCCCTGGGGTAGCCTTTTGGAGCCTTGGGACAGGAAGGGGTGCCTTTAAAAGTCAGAGTTCACAGCTGTTTCATCGTTACCAGAATTGGGACTAATAGCAGATATCTAGTGGTGTGTTTTTTTTTAAAGACCTTCTTTCTTTCCTAAGGCTCTGCAAAACCTTCCTAGAGCAAAAAGGAGCCCTAGACAGTCTTGGGAACCTAAAAGGAGGCATAAAAAACTTTTAATTAGTTTTAATTATTACTGGTGCCAGGTGATGTCATCACGTCTGCTGCACAACTTTATGTGAAGAGCTTTTTGCTCTGTTTTCAAGCCATATTCCCAGGTGTAACATATTGCACACAATGTTGTTACACCTAACAGATTGCCGTATCTGTATAAGATGCACTTTTCCACCCCAAAAAGTGGGAGGGAAAGTGTCTGTGTCTTATGGAGCCAATACTGTAAAACAGCGCTCCCCAGGGTCCAGTGGGGGGATGGGGGGAGCCTCGGAAGGGTTGGAGAGTGCCTTCGAGGACCCTTCGGAGGCTCCCCCCCCCCCACAGGGCCAGCGGGGGCGAAATTGCGACTTTCCAGGACACTTTGGAGGCTTGGAAAGCCTCAGAAAGGTCCTGAAAGCTGGTGATTTTGCCCCACGGGGGGCAAGGGGAGCCTCCAAAGGGTCCAAGAGTGCCTTCCAGGACCCTTCGGTGGCTCTCCCCCCACCCCTGCGGGGCCAGCGAGGGCAAAATTGCAACCTTCCAGGACGCTTCGGAGGTTTGGAAAGCCTCAGAAGAGTCCTGGAAGCTGACAGTATCAACCCTGCTGGCCCCTTGGGTGTGGGGGGAGCCTCCAAATGGTCCTGGAAGGCACTCTCGAACCCTTCTGAGGCCCCCCTCCCCCGTGGGTCTAGCGGGCTGAAATTGCCAGAATATTTTTTTCCTGTTTTCCTCCCCTAAAAATGAAGTGCCTCTTGTGGAGAGGTGTGTCTTATGGAGTGAAAAATATGGTATTTCTAAGATCTGAACTGGATGACATTAGACTGAAGCACTCTCCCCGCCCTGCTTCCCCAGAAGTCTTTGGTGCAGTAGTCTGGGAGTTGGGGCCTGAGTGATTATTTCAGGAATGTTCCAAACAGTCACCATAAAGAGCCTAAGTTTAGGACAGTGGTAGTGCTCATTAATACCTTTTTGTGATGTATTTGCATGTAACAGCACCGTGTGAATACAGGACACAGGTAGGAGGAGAAATTGAATAGTCACTTAAAGCTAGTCAAGTTTTGTTCTTATGGTTGTCATAGCATTTATGTACTCTGCTATTTTTCAGCACAACCATACTATTGATTTAAGCCTAGACAGTTGTCAAATAGGATCAAAAGAATTCAATCTGGGTGAGAGATGATGATTCTAACAGAGTTTATGCCAGTGTTTTTGCTGTTTTTACTTACCCATATTTATTTCTGATCTTAGTCCTAGTATATTTACTGAAATATTATACTAATCTGTTGATCTATTACTTAATGTATCATGTTTCCTCGAAATTAAGACAGGGTCTTATATTAATTTTTGCTCAAAGATTGCATTAGGGCTTATTTTCAGGGGATGTTTTATTATTTTCATGTACAACAAGCTATATTTATCCAAATATAGTCATGTCATCTTCTGGTTGCTACACAGTGGTGGAGGGCAGAGTTTCACTTACCTGGAGCTTATTTTTGGGGTAGGGCTTATATTACGAGCATCCAGAAAAATCATACTAGGGCTTATTTTCAGGTTAGGTCTTATTCCACCTTCTTTGGATCCATGGCAATTTGCATACAGGAGAAATAGATCTACTGATGATGCTGTGTCCATCGTACTCCATACTGTATTGAGCCACTTAGAACAACAGGGAACTTGTGCGAGGCTGTTGTTTGTGGATTATAGCTCTGCTTTTAAAACCATTCTACCAAATAGGTTGTTTTTAAAAATGATCAACCTGGGATTACCTCAAGAGATCTGCATGTGGATAAAGGATTTTCTGACAGATAGGCCACAGTCAGTAAGGATGGGATCCCACCATTCTTCTACCCTGGTACTAAGTACAGGATCTCCCCAGGGCTGCGTGCTAAGTCCCTTCCTTTATTCCCTGTACACACATGATTGCACCCCACTATATAACACCAATGCAATTATTAAATTTGCGGATGATACGAGAGTGGTGGGACTCATAAATAAGAACAATGAGTCTGCTTATAGAAAGGAAGTACAAAGATTGATACTATGGTGTAAAGAAAATCATCTCACACTTAACATAAAAAAAACTAAAGAACTCATAATTGATTTTAGGAGGAAGAGAAATGTACATTTACCACTGTACATAAACGGTGAGGAAGTGGAGAGAGTTGGTAGTTTTAAATTTCTGGGTACTTACATCTCAGAGGACCTCTCATGGACTATAAATGCCAACATGCTAATAAAGAAGGCGCAGAAGAGGCTGTATTTCCTGAGAATGCTCGGGAAGTTAAATTTATCACAGCATTTACTTCTGTCCTACTATCGTAGCACCATTGAGAGTGTCCTAACCTATGGCATTCTGGCATGGTTTGGGAGTAGCTCTGTAGCGGACAAAAAAGCTCTACAGAGAACCATTAAAATTGCCCAGAATATCATCGGGCTCCAGCTACCAACCCTGGATGACATCTTCACATCCCACTGTCTAAGGAAATCACATAGCATCCTGAGAGACTCTTCCCATCCTGCTCATAACTTTTTTGAACTGTTACCGTCTGGCAGAAGATATAGAACAATTAAGACTCGGACCACATGTTTTCTCAATAGTTTTTATCCCAGAGCTATAACTGCAATTAATAATGAGCTTAAAGACCACCAGTAGTGAATAATTAGTTGGACTGTGAAGTATGACAGAAGTAAATGCTGAGATAAATTTAACTTGCCGAGCATTCTCAGGAAATACAGCCTCTTCTGTGCCTTCTTCATTAGCATGTTGGCATTTATAGTCCATGAGAGGTCCTCTGAGATGTAAGTACCCAGAAATTTAAAACTACCAACTCTCTCCACTTCCTCACCGTTTATGTACAGTGGTAAATGTACATTTCTCTTCCTCCTAAAATCAATTATGAGTTCTTTAGTTTTTTTGATGTTAAGTGTGAGATGATTTTCTTTACACCAAATTATCAACCTTTGTACTTCCTTTCTATAAGCAGACTCATTGTTCTTATTTATGAGCCCCACCACTGTCGTATCATCCACAAATTTAATAATTGCATTGGTGTTATACAGTGGGGTGCAATCATGTGTGTACAGGGAATAGAGGAAGGGACTTAGCACACAGCCCTGGGGAGCTCCTGTACTTAGTACCAGGGTAGAAGAATGGTGAGATCCCATCCTTACTGACTGTGGCCTATCTGTCAGAAAATCCTTTATCCACATGCAGATCTCCTGAGGTAATCCCAGGTTGATCATTTTAAAAAACAACCTATTTGGTAGAATGGTATTAAAAGCAGAGCTATAATCCACAAACAACAGCCTCGCATAAGTTCCCTGTTGTTCTAAGTGGCTCAATACAGTATGGAGTACAATGGACACAGCATCATCAGTAGATCTATTTTTCCTGTATGCAAATTGCCATGGGTCCAAAGAAGGTGGAAGACTAGCTTTAATGTAATCCAGCACCAATCTCTCAAAACATTTCATAACAACAGATGTTAAAGCTACTGGTCTATAATCATTGAGAGATACCACAGCTGACTGCTTGGGGACTGGCACTATAATAGATGTCTTCAGGCAAGTGGGGACTGAACACTGCAACAAGGATAGATTGAAAATATCCGTAAAAACTCCAGCTAATTCTGCAGCACAGCCCCTAATAACTCGTCCCATGATTCCATCTGGTCCAGCTGCCTTTCGAACGTTAATATTCTGGAAAGCGCGTCTCACATCTGAAATCTGCAGTACTAGTGGTTGTCTGTTGATGGTAGATTCTAGTGATGTATTATAGACAGTAGGTGCTGGAATAATGGTTGTTCCTGTTTCCACCTCAAAACGGCTGAAAAATTGATTTAACTGCTCAGCCAGAAAATCACTGCTGCTACACAGACTGTTTTTGTTACTCTGCCCCGTGATTTGTCTTAGGCCGTGCCATACTAGACGAGTGTCAGAACTCTCAAGATGTTGCTCAATTCTCTGGCTGTACATAGCTTTGGCATCCCTAATGCCCCTTTTCAGTTTAGCTCTGTCCTCTCTGTACTGTAGTTCATCACCAGAATGAAAAGCAGCATTTCTGGCTTTTAATAAAAGGCGCACTTCTCTATTTAGCCAAGGCTTGTTATTAGAAAACACTCGTACTTGTCTGGTAGTAGTAACAACATTGATGCAGCTTTTGATATAAAACAGTACTGTCGAGGCATAAGTATCAACATTGTCCTCCTCAAACAGTGCCCAATCAGTGCTCCTAAAGCAATCTTGAAGTTGCTCAGATGCATCCACTGGCCACACTTGTATTTCTCTAATTGATGGTCTGATTCTTTTAACAAGAGGTCTGTATGATGGAATCAAAAAAAGAGATATATTATCTGACTGTCCCAAGCTAGGCAATGGCTTCGTCTTATATCCATGTATGATGTTACTATATACCTGATCCAAGGTATTTTCCCCTCTAGTGGGACAGTCCACATACTGATAAAAGTTAGGGAGGACGGTCTTTCAACTGGCTTGATTGAAATCACCTGCTACCAGCAGCACTCCATCTGGGTAGGCCTGCTGCTGTTTGCTGATAGCAGTTAACAAACAACTCAAAGCTGTGGTTGTGTTAGCATCAGGAGGTATATATACTGCTGTTATTATAACAACATTAAACTCACGAGGCAGGTAAAAGGGGCGGCATTTCACTGCCAAATACTCCAAATCAGGAGAACAGTGAATGTCCATTATTTTAACATCTGTGCTCCAATTATCGTTAATTGCAAGCGCATGTACCAAGGTAGTGAGGGCCCCCACATCGAGATAGGGCCGCAGCTGGGCTATCCGCCTAACATGGTAGAAGGCGGTTCGTACCACGGATGCCACCTGGGATTCCATAGTGAGCGCCGGGTCCAGATGGATCCCCAAACTGCGGACCCCATCCTTGGCAGGGAGGGTCACCCCCCCAAAAGAGAGGGAGTTTCCCAAACCCCCCACTGTGGGGACACCCACCCTTAGCACCTCCGTCTTGTCCAGGTTCAGCCTCAGCCCGTTCTCCTGCATCCATTGCAGTATGGTCCCCAGGCAGCGCTGAAGGGACAGAACGGCATCTCCTGCTGTAGATGGAAAGGAGATGTAGATCTGAGTATCATCAGCATACTGATAACACCGAGCTCCACACCCCCGGATGACCCCTCCCAGCGGCCTCATATAGATATTGAACAGCATTGGGGAGATAATCGACCCCTGTGGGACTCCGCAATTGAGACTCCACGGGGCCGAGGCACTCTCTCCAAGCTGCACTCTCTGGGGGTGGTCCTCCAAGAAGGAACGGAGCCAGGCCAGTGCCAGGCCGCTGATTCCCAGCTCGGAGAGCCTCCCCAGGAGGATACAGTGGTCAATGGTATCAAAGGCCGCTGAGAGGTCGAGGAGGACCAGCAGGGACACTTTGCCCCTGTCAGCCTCCCCCAACAGGTCATCACACAGGGCGACCGATGCTGTTTCTGTACCATGGCGCGGCCTGAAGCCCGACAGAAATGGATCCAGGGCCTCTGTTTCGTCCAAGTGCGCCTGGAGCTAGTCGGCCACCACCCTCTCAACCACTTTGCTTAAGAAAGAAACATTGGCGACGGGCCTATAGTTGCCAATTTCATCTGCCGCCGAATTAGGTTTCTTTCTGATGGGCCTAATGAGTGTCTCCTTGAGGGCAGATGGAAACCTGCCCTCAAGGAGAGACTCATTAATTATTACAGTGGCCAATTCCGTTGTTATAGGCCTGGCTGCTTTGATTAGCCAGGCCAGGCAAGGGTCAAGGGAAGAGGTGGTGGCACGACAGTGATCAAGCGCCTTGGCCGCAGAATCAGGCGTGACAGGCTGAAAGGAATCGAAAGTCACCAGGCAAGACAGAGCGCTGGACATCTCTGCTCGACTCACTGTATTCAAAAAAGGAGAGAGGTCCCGGTGGATGGCCTCCACTTTCGATTTAAAAAATGCTGCAAACTGGTCCGGTGAAAAACTAGGAGGCCCATCACTCAGACCAGTTCCAGATAGGTCGCGCACTATACGGAATAATTCCGCCTGCTGGTTGGACGCTTCACTTACCCGGTTAGCGAAGTATGCTCAACTGGCAGCCTTTAACTTAGCCAGGTAAAGGTTAGTAGTGACCTTGACAGCTATCCAATTATAATCCGTCGGGTCCTTTCTCCATTTGCGCTCTAGCCGTCTCCTGACCCGCTTCAACGCCCGGAGATCCTGGTTAAACCAGGGTGCCGGGCGGGCTCTGCACTGGAGAGGGCGTTTAGGAGCGATCGTGTCTACAGCCCTAGCCACAGTGGCGAACCAGCCGTCAACCAGAGCCTCGACAGGAGCGCCAGCCAGGTCAGTCGTAACACCTCTCATGGCGTCCTGGAATCCAACTGGATCCAGTAGCCTTCGAGGGCGGACCATGACAATAGGTCCCTGCTCCCTGCGAGGGGGGAGAGTCATTTTGAGGGTACATTTTATTAGGTGGTGATCCAACCATGACAAGGGTACAGACTCTAGGTCAGTCACCATCGGACCACTCTCGCTCCCACTGGTGGAAAAAACCAGATCAAGTGTGTGGCCACCCACGTGGGTGGGGCCATTGACATGTTGGGACATGTTCAGGAAGGCCATGGTCTCCAAGAACTCAAGAGCTGGTCCGGAAGACTCTGCCCCCGTACACACATTGAAGTCCCCCAAGACCAATAGCTTTGGGGATCCCAACAGTGCCACAGAGACAAAGTCCACCAGCTCAGGTAGGGAAATGGCTGGGTCGTGGGGAGCACGGTAACCCAGCAAGATCCCAATACCATCCCTGGCCCCAACCGACACGTGGAGGGCCTCAAGACCCGGCTTTACCACTGAGGAGCGCCTAGTAACCTCCAAGATGGATTTGTAGACAATGGCTACTCCCCCTCCCCGGCCTTCCAGTCTACCCTGGTGTTGGACAGCATAACCGGGCGGACAGATGAGTGCTGGGGGGGACCGATTCTGTGGTATCTCAGTAGTCAGTGAACTTTTCAGTTACTCTTTGCCAGCCTTGTTTATGAGCGGCTGATATATTCAGCATCACCCACAGTGTGTTGTGGGTGGGTGTAAGGAACATTATTTAAAATACAGCTGAATTCTGAAATATTTGATGTTAATTTGGAATAGGACAAAACTGAGTGGAGTGTCTCAGGTTTGGATATAAGTGACAGGAATTAGAGGCCTTGTTCGGGTTAACCCTAACTGATGCTTTTACTTTGCTGTTTATGAACTTTCAAGCTTTGAAATGATAACATGAAAAGGTCCACTTGCGAAGTTTCATAAAAGACTAAAATGAAATAGAGGAATGTTATTGTGTTATCAGTTCATTAATCAATTCCATCGTTTCCTTCAGGTTCTTGCATTTTAATAAAATAGTCACATCCATCATAGTTGTGTACAAGAATACTGCAGCATTTTAGATAACTTTAGTTTGCGTCCTAGCCTTTTTGCTCACCTCTGTTGTATCCTCCATATTTTCACAATTCTGACAGAGAAGGCCACATTTTAGCTTCACTATAATCATCTTCTGTATTTTTTGCTGTGCTAGTCAAATGACATGCATTCTTTTAAAAAAATAGTATTTGGATAAATGGATTTTACTTGACTTGTGTCCAAGTTTGTGGTAAAAATTAACTGTATAATATAACTGGTTGCATAGTTGTTGTAAACACAGTTTGAAGTTTTAGGAAATCAACTTCAGTAAAGGTCAAGGGTATATTTAACTTCTACAGTCAACTTACAATTAGGATTTTCCACTTGCAGCTTTCAGTAAAGTTATTTCTCATATTTATTTCGTTTAAAATGATTGCAGAGGTTTCTTAAATGACTTCTGTTGCATTTTTAGGCACTTGTGAGGGTTCAATGGTTACCCCAGGCTTATCGGACACAAACACCGGAGGCGCGTGTTCTTGAAAAACAGAACTAGGGTTTATTGAAACGTCAAATAAAGAAGTGTCAACATTAAACTTGTCAGTAGTCTTTACTCTTGCCGCTAACGGGCCAAACGAGGGCGTCCATGCATCTTGTAAAAAGGGGTTGAAACTCTGGTCGTACCAAGGTCCCTTAGAAAACGGGTTATCTTCTACCGGTCCTTTAGCTTCAATGTCCACCTCAATTAAGGGTAAGGTCTCCTCATCTCCCTTCTCCAGGTCGAAGGGGCCGGCTCCCTCTGAATAGGGGTCCCAGGGTCCGGTAAATACCTCCTCCGGCGAACCTCCTCCAGACGCCATGCTCTCCTTTCCCTCTCTTCTCTCTCTACCTTCTCCTTTTCCTCCCTCAACCGCCTCCTCCACTCTCTAGCTTCTGATTCACCCCAATAAGATGGTCTGGGGGGTAAACCTCTTCTTCGGTAGTCTGCCTCTTCCCGAAGCACCCTGACCTTTTCACATCTCCCTGTCCAGGGATCCTCTACCCAGATTAACTCCCAACCCCTGGGTATCTTGTCTTTCTCCCCCTTTATCTCTCCATGCCCTGCCTCTACCAACGGTCGCTCCTCCACCCGGGTTCCCGCCTTTTCTGTCCCTGTCTGAGTGGCCACTGACAGTTTCCTCACATCCTGTTCTAACTCACAGGTATCGACACCCTGGTGTCTGATCGTGACGCGAATAGTCGTAGACACTGTTTGAGCCGCCTCCTCTCTTAAATGAGGATGACACTCCAGAGAGTGCCTCTATAGCCTCGCCTCGGGTCTCACAGCACTCAATTGATACAAGTCTAGATTTTGAAAAATTGCCTTTTTAAATCACATGGAATAGAATGAGAAAGATAAATCAAGCATATTTTAAAGCAGTATTTTTCCTATTAGCTAGCCATTGTCAGCGATTATTGCAGTGCAACTTCTAGACTTCCATTTTAAGTACGAAGAATGTCAGAATCTTTTCACTAAAACGCACTACAGTTAAAGCTATTTTTAAAAGAAGTAGAAAGCAAGACACCTTGAATGACTAGTTTTGGTGAAAAGGTTGTGATATTGATAAATATTTGATCAGTAAGGGATTTAAATATTTGATCAGTAAGGGATTTTTCTTACGTATAGTATTCTAATCCCTTGTCATTTAAGTGACATCTTTCTCTGCAGCTTTCTAGATGTATCTTGTATATATTATGGATATTTATGATTTTTATATTTGAGCCACTGAAATTCCAAATTTAAGTACTGACCTGTAAACGTGGAACTCATTCTGATTGTCTTACTGTGCACTTTTAACACATCCAGAGGGTTGCACTAGGCAGTAGAAACATGTAGCACAGACCACCTTCCAGAATGCAGGCCTTGATCCCACCCTACCCGTAGAATTTCAGCAGTAATTAGAGGAAATTCTCTTATTCTGTAATTCTCAAATTATACAGGAAATGGACAATATGTGTTTGTGTCAAAAGTTTCCATAAATATTTGAGTATATTAACGATGATAATTGGTTCCCAAAAATCGCTATTAAGCTGTTTCATCACTAAGCGAAACAGTTTCCCATAGAAATGCATTGAAAACCAGATAATCTGTTCCAATGGAAACGGATTGCCCTCCTTAAGCGAAAATCGCCATAGGAAACATCGCTAAGTGACACGGTTCCCCAATTGAAATGCATTGAAACCTATTCAATGCATCTCAATGGGGGGAAAATTACAACAAATTTAAAAAGAGTCGGAACAAAGTCAAATTAGTTTAACAAAGGGTTTATTAAGTGCACTTATGATTTCAAGCATTCTAAACATTTTAAAAACATTTTAAACATTTAAAAAACACCCAACATGAGGCTGTCAAAACCATCGTTAAGCGAAACAGGGGGACCCAAACTATCATCGCGATGCGAAGTATGGTCCCAAACATCACTATGCGAAAATCGCCCATAGGAACCATTGTTAAACAGTGCAAGATTGCGCCGAAAAAATCATCGCTAAGCGATTTCATTGTTAAACGAAGCAATCGCTAAGCAAGGCACCAGCGTATAGTCAATTTAGCCACATTTCCCCCTCCTGCTAATAAGATTGACGGCCCTGGATTTCCAGACCCTGGTAAAGTTTCTGTTATAGCAGTGTTGAGCCCTGATAACATCAAAGAAAATAGAAAGCATAAACCTAAAGCAGAAGTGAGAGATGGGTAAGGCAAGGATATTTGTCTGTTGCCTTGCTGGTACTCAATCCAGTTGTAAATAGATCTTGTTTTGTTTGGTCAGTAAGGGTGATCCCTTTGATTCAGAGGGGCTTAAATGAAAAAGAAACACATTTCCCCAAAGCACATAGCTGGAGCACATTCCACGTTTAAAAGGATGTACTAACAGTTCCCAGAGTGGAAAGGAGAACTGAAATTATTAATGAACAGAAAAAAAAAAGCTAAAAGATATGACACTGGAAGATGGGACCCTCAGGTCGGAAGGCGTCCAACATGTTACTCACCATTCAACTTCAAGAAATGATCACGTTACAATTTTAAGAAAGCAGTAGGGAAACTTTTTTTTTTTTTTTTTTTTTTTTTTTTTTTTTTGGTGGAATTTCAAAATCCAGAAGGGAGCATGCAAATATTTATCAGATTATTGGCAATGCAAATCCTAAACCTAAAATGAATGAGATAGGAGATGAGAATATTGGAAAGATATTTCGGTGATGCAAAAATTGAAGAGAAGGGAAGAAGGCAAAATAGGGGGTTAGGATGGCAGCAGTGGAGAGAAAATTTGGGTCAATGATGACCAGCAAATGGATGGGTATGTGGAACATGGTCTGATGGGAAATGTGATAGAAATTAGTCATTTGCATGGTTGAATAAGGGCATTTGTGTCCTGTGCTGGTTCTGGTTGTGAAATCAGATGCACAACTTACTATGCAAAGGGGAAGCCCATAAGGTGGGTGAAATGCAGTATAGGTTTTCTTCCGTCAGATTTTGGCTTCAGAGGCTGTGTCAATATTCTCAGGAGGGAGGGGTAAATGGAGATTTTATAGAAAAAGTTTTCATAGCTTCAGAAGTGGATGCACCTGGGTAGTGTAAAATATTACCTGGATTAAATTTGATAGTGTTGTCAAGGACCAGTTCTGCCAATCTGATAATGCGATGTGTGCTGTGTTGAATTATGTTTGTAATTTATAAATGATAAATACAAGATGTATATTTGTGCATAAATGTTTAAGCAGAACTTTATATATTTGCGAAGGCCTTTTTATAGTTTGTGAATGTTGCAAAATGCATCTTAAATGTAGCACATGTTGTGCTGTGTTTATAAGATTTTGTTTGAAAAGCTAAGCACGTGCATATGCTTTATATAGAAAAGCCTGCCTTTTGACTCAGGGATCCTGTTGTGAAAATATTTTTTAGAAAAAAGTAGTAAATCAAGTTATGCATTTACCCTCTTCTGTAATCCTAATATTTCTGGATTTTGCATCACTTTTACACAACTACTGTTTATTTTTGCCTGGGAACTTCTTGGTCTTGTTAGTTGTACCTGCATTGAGTATTGCATGCAACAACTATTACTTTGTGCTACTCAAAGCTGCTTCTTTTAATTTATCAGGGTGTTTTTTTTTTTACATAAGTGAACCAGTCTTATGTGGGTTTTCTAAAGTTTCTTGGACCTAGGTTCACACGTGGTGTATTTTGTCTGCTAAATTGAGTGATGTTGTCGTGCAAAGTGATTAAACATGTTAATGCCAATGTGTGATATTGCTTCAGGTTGTTTGTTTTGGTGACTTGCAGATGCATAGTTGAAAAATTGTTTAATTGTCTTACAGGTATCAAAAAGTATGTTGTTGGCTTAATTATCAAGACTTCATCTGATCCAACATGCGTTGAAGTGAGTGAGAATTCTTCAAGGTATTGTGCTTAATGGGCTCTTCCCTGGGGTAATTAAACACAGGACTTAAATGTTCTTTCTTGTTCTCTTTTCAGAAAGAGAAGGTTTACATTGGGAAGTTAAATATGATTCTTGTCCAGGTAAGTCTTCTCCCCCTGGCCTCGGCATCCTAGTGCTGAAACAGTTGAGTCTTAAGAAAGCTAGTATTACACTTCTTGTGTTTCTCATGTTTTACAGATACTGAAACAAGAATGGCCGAAACATTGGCCAACGTTCATCAGCGACATTGTTGGGGCCAGCAGGACAAGTGAGAGCCTTTGTCAGAACAACATGGTAATTCTGAAGCTGCTCAGTGAAGAGGTCTTTGACTTTTCCAGTGGGCAGATAACTCAAGTGAAAGCCAAACATCTGAAGGATAGGCAAGTGATTTTTTTCCCCCATAAAGTATACAAACAGGTTGTTGCATTCTTCGTTTTAATCCCTGGTTTTACATTGCGTGTGTTTGGAGATATGTTATATGGAAGCTGTTCCTTTATTTCTGAGACATCAGCTGAAATCTTGTTGCTTAGCGCCGTAAGTCGCACTGAAGTGGGCCCATTGAATTGGTGGGGGTCTGGCGAGTTAACTTTTTTGTATGTTCCATTGATTCAACTGACTTACTCTGGCTGTGATTTACTTTAGGGTAGTAAGTCAAAACTAGTGTATACCCATTTGAATCAGTGGAAACACGTGGAGGTGTTGACTCACAAAATCTTCACTGATTCAGTGGACCTATTCTAGTACAGCTAATTGTGCTAATCAACCAATTCTCGCCCATTACGTGTGTCTCTTAGGTTGATGACAATGTGGAAGTAGAACCATTTCAAATGTTACATTTTTAAAAGAACAGCCTAAAGAAGCAGTGCATGTTAGATAATCCCGTTTCTGTTGGAATTGGCCTTAGTAATTCACTGGTCACAGATGTGAACTATTCTAGAAAATCTTCAGGGCAGGGCAGGGGGGGCATTGCCCTCTCCTTGAGTCTATTGCAAGCTGTTCCTAGGGCATACAAAGTGTTACATTTTTTACATTTTCATTGAAAAACAAGGCCAGAGGGCAGGTGCATTGTTTAACAAAAAAAAAATTGACCTTCCAGGTGCACAATGCTATATTAAATTCCCACAGGCTTTGTTGGTAAAGTCCCCCCACCCAACATTGTGATAAATATGGTAGCAGACAAGTTCCCCTTGGTACATGGAACCTGCAGGACACGGTCACTTCCCCCCCCCCCCAAGCAATTTTGGAGTTGTACTTGCTGTTTAAAATGATAGTTGGTGTGAAATTTGGTTTTGCTTTTTCTTCTAGCATGTGCAATGAGTTCTCACAGATATTTCAGCTGTGTCAATTTGTAATGGTGAGTTTGATTGCAGTATAATTTTTACAAAGTTGTTGATTTATTGTAAGGGCAGACAAACTTATATGTAGCTTTGTTAACAGGAAAACTCACAAAATGCTCCTCTTGTTCATGCAACTTTGGAAACCCTGCTTCGATTCCTCAACTGGATTCCACTGGGCTATATTTTTGAGACCAAGCTAATCAGCACGCTGATATATAAAGTGAGTGTCTGTTCTAAACTAAGTAGTCCGCTGAGAAAAGAAATGGGATATTGTTTTCAGCTAATAAGTATGTCTCTTACACCTGGTTTTTTTCTCTCTTACAGTTTTTAAACGTCCCCATGTTCCGAAATGTTTCCCTGAAGTGCCTCACAGAAATTGCCGGTGTCAGTGTAAGTCAGTATGAGGAACAGTTTGTCACGCTCTTTACCTTGACTATGATGCAGCTGAAACAGGTAACGTGGAATTTAATACCATGTTGACTCTTGTAATGTTTTCACTAAGCAGTTGTCAGGTGTTGGTCCCTTCCCTGTTTGACCTGAAGTGAAGTTGCCAGGCCTTGACTCCCTCTAAAACTGTGCATAATGGGAGTGCCAGCAGATGGCAGTGCATAGGCTGATTGTAAACTTCCTTTGAGGAAATCAGATTAGCGGCTTTGGGATGAGTTTTGATGTAAGTCCCTCTCTGTAGCTGGAATGGTTTTGGTCCTAAGTAGCGGGCAGTATAGTCCCTGTATTCAGCTTGTGTGTTGTAGAATTCTTGTGACATCCTGGTCTTCACTGTATATGTAAGTTTGCTGCATTCTGGATATTAAGCTCGTATCTGGATAGGCTGCCAGCTTCAGTGGTAACTTGCATGTGGATTGATCTTGGGGGAACTATCTGTTTGATCTTGGGGGAACTATTGTTGGCCATCAATCTAAATATATTGCTCAAATTATGTTGGCATATATTTTGTGCTATCCAATATTATCGGATATTGAGTGTTTCTGTCGTCCTGGCTCAGTATTGTAATACAGTTGTAATACTCTGTTTTATATATGGGGGGTGTCTTGCTTGATTTGTTATTTACCTTTAGGTAATACCCGTGATTGTAATACAGGGCTTTATTTATTTTTTAGATTTATTTTATTAAAAATATTTTTATCGTGCCTTTCTCTTTAAAAAAGGACCCAAGGTGGTTTTGTGTAATGGTCTATATTACTATAGTGATGAGCTGTTTCCTTAGCTTCCTGAAAAAGCAACTGGAAAGCATGGAGCACAGAAGTATTTGCTGTAGATCTGTAGAGAGATGAATACCAAAATACATTTTTAAAATGTATTTGCAGATATGCGAAACCAGAATAATATATTGCTAGTATGAAAGAGATTTTCTGTTTAAGATTATAATTGAGTCCTACTTGTTCTTAGATGCTTCCTTTGAACACCAACATTCGACTTGCGTACTCCAATGGAAAAGATGATGAGCAGAACTTCATTCAGAATCTCAGCTTGTTTCTCTGTACCTTTCTAAAAGAGCATGGTCAACTTATAGAAAAACGTTTAAATCTGAGGGACACATTAATGGAAGTAAGTTCCCAGACAGGCTTTGCTTTATTTATGTAAGATAATGTATTTTCAAACAAATCTGTAAACTTCATGTGGTACCTCAAGTATTGTAAATAGCAATGGCATATTAAATCAGTATTATTTGCGTAAGGTCAGCCCATTTTCTTGTTAAATTATCACCATTTTTAGATACACTGTACTGAAAAGTAAGTTTAGAACGCTGTCAATCATGTAAGCTAACTGACTTTGATTATTAGACCAAATACTTGTCAATTAAGCAATGCTCCTGCACCAAAAATCTCTTTCCTCCCATGAAGCGCCAATAAGATGACAAGAGAAGTTAGACGTTGAACCATCTACCCTGTGGAGTAGGAAACGTTCTCACTGGTCATTTTTGCCTGTCCTCCCTACACCGACTTTTCTCTTGCTAGCAGTGGTCAGATTCAGTTCATATTTTCTTGAAAATAATTAGTCCTTCTAGTAGAGTAGCTTCTCTAAAACTTGATTAGACTGTGTAGAGTTTCAATTTTTAAGTATACTTCAGGTATACTTGGTCAGTTCAAATGCTGCCTGAGTAATTTAACTCCTGTATGTGTTTACTTTAGGCTCTTCATTACATGCTACTGGTATCTGAAGTTGAAGAAACTGAAATATTTAAGATTTGTCTGGAGTACTGGAATCACTTGGCTGCTGAACTATATAGAGAGAGTCCATTTTCAACATCTGCTTCTCCCTTGCTTTCGGGCACTCAGCATTTTGATGTTCCCCCTAGGAGACAACTTTATCTGCCTGTTCTGTCTAAGGTAAAGGACATATCCAAGCTTGATTACAGTCCCTGTCATGGCTGTGATTATAATTTTTAGTATTACTATGTTGTTTCACGATCCAGTAGCTTGCAAAGGAATTCCATTGGTATTTTATAGATTTGGATAGCTACAGCCTATAAAGTGGGGGCCTGTTTTTGTGAGGGATAACTTCTCTGATCAGGAACATTCTGAAAGACACTTGGATTCATTGGTTATGGCATTTATTTTTTAAAAAAATTCATGGACTATATTTTCTTGGTACAGCAGACTCCCAAGAGATCAAGGAATAATCCTTGACTTGAAATCTTTCCTCCTCGAGTGTGACGCATTTTTCTTAACCATAGGTGCGATTATTGATGGTCAGTCGCATGGCAAAACCAGAAGAAGTGCTTGTTGTGGAAAATGACCAGGGGGAAGTTGTCCGAGAATTCATGAAAGATACGGATTCCATCAATTTGTACAAGAACATGAGGGAAACTCTAGGTAAGTTCATTTACGTTTGTCTAATTTAGCAGCCTTCCAGTCTGTTCTGTTGATGCATATAATATTGCCCCACAGTTCATTAAAGTGGAAGTCTTACTTGTCCAGTTTGTATGCAAGGGCCATCTATTTCAAAATAGTGCATGAAGCTACATTATGCATGGCATTCTGTGATTAGGTTCGTTATTTGCCATGTGCGACCCCTGTCTTGGCGCCGGAATGAGAGTCGGAGGCTGCTCCTTAGGTTTAACACAACTAGATGTATTCGTATACAAACTCAACTCCATTGGCTCAAACGGATCCATTAAACTAAGTTCTGGCAACGGATGATAATCCTTAACATCAGGTGTTAGAATGTCTGTCCTTATAGAGGGACGGGACCAAACCCCTCCTTGTCGGTCATGGGCCTTAGGGGGGTGCTCCTCACCGCACACACTGTCCCACAGCAAGGGTGTCACGCCCAGTCTCCCTCGTTGTGGCTGGAGTAAAGAGGGACTGGGACGGATCACCCTCCTCCCCCCACGCTGGTTGCGCGGATACACCAGTACTGTCCATTCCAGTGGTTCGAATCCTTCTTCGCACGCAGATCTGTAGGATCAGATAGTAGTCCGCCACCAGCTTGTAGGTTTGGAAACTCCCTGAGCAGTGTGGAAAAGCCCTCCTGTCCGGCACTCCACTCAGTCTGGACTGCCCGGTCCTTCTTGTCAGGATGTGTGCCCGTTAGAATGTTAAAACTTTGCGCGCCTTCTGTCCCCTTTATATCCCCCTCGCATACAATTAAGTCTAGCTCCTCCCTTCTCTCGTCAGCCAAACACACCTCCAAACTCTCTTTCTCCTCTACTTGCTCCTGTTCTATGTCAACCAGTATTCCTTCCATGCACCCCTGCCCTCTTTCCGCTCCCTGTTGCTGGGAGGACGGCACACATTCTCTCTCTCCTTCACACTTTCTTAAAGCAGCTTGAGGCACATTTGTTTACGATATGAGTGTGTCTGAGTTTTTAGCCTCTTGGCCATTGTCTATTTTGTTTTGATAGTCCCCGTGGGCTGTAAAGGTCTACCTAACCAAATAAGAACCATTTTTTTTCAATTTAGCTGTGTTTGTTTTTCCCCAAAATATCCCTTCTTTGACAAACACCTCAATAGGGTACAGTGGGGTCTTGACTTGAGAACTTAATCCGTATTGGAAGGCGGTTCTCAAGTCAAAAAGTCTGTAAGTCAAGTCTCCATTGACCTACAGTGCATTGAAAACCGATTAATCCTGTAACAGGCCGTTTTTGTTCCATTTTGGGTTTTTTCTGTTCTGTAAGTCAAATCTCAGTCTGCAAGTCAAACCTAAATTTTGCGGCCAGAGAAATCTGTAACTCAAAAAGTCTGTAAGTCAAGCCGTCTGTAAGTCAAGGGTCCACTGTAATGTGATTTTCTTGTATGTTTATCTAACTACAGTTAATTTGATACAGTATAGCCTGTATCTGTTTCAACATTAGGTATATGATTTGTTAGGCTGAAATCGCTTTCTGAATCTCTGGAAGGAATCCACTATTCATTTTCCAAGATGCCTAATTTGTTTAATTCATTGTTTGTTCCAGTTTACCTTACCCACTTGGACTACGCAGATACCGAACGGATAATGACAGAGAAGCTTCACAATCAAGTAAATGGTACTGAATGGTCCTGGAAAAATCTCAACACTCTCTGTTGGGCTATAGGCTCAATCAGTGGAGCAATGCATGAAGAAGATGAGAAGAGGTTTCTTGTAACAGTAATAAAGGTAGGGGAAGATGAATAAATGCTACTCTCTTTTTCTGGGAACAACAATTTTGCCAGAAAGATACAATGTAGTAGTATTTTTGTATCTGAACAGTAGTACCAGGAAAGAGAAGCCAAGCTGTGGCATGGGGAATTTGTTGTCATTGCGGATACTGCAGTATCCATGATGAACGAATAGGATGTGCACCTGCCCGGAAAGACGTCCTTTCCTTCAGCTCAGTCGACCCAGGCCAGCTGCTCTTTGGAGCATATTTTTCAGGGAACGAAGGAAACCATGCTTTCTCTGGCTGACTGACAGGGTGGACTTCACCTTATTATGTTCTTCCTAGGGGACAGGGGCTATAAACGTCTCTTAACAGCTGTTAGTCTTCTGGTTTGTGGATGGAGGAGGGCTGTGGTGTGCTCCCTTTTAGCTGGAGAAATTGAGCAGA
The DNA here is from genome assembly GCF_051106095.1 of Pogona vitticeps. Classification (NCBI taxonomy): domain Eukaryota; kingdom Metazoa; phylum Chordata; class Lepidosauria; order Squamata; family Agamidae; genus Pogona; species Pogona vitticeps. The sequence continues at coordinate 7,892,224 of NC_135783.1, forward strand.
ATGGTAGGGGGGACGTGGAACAAGATTTGGGAAGTTCTCTAAAATGGGTTGAAAGAATAGGAAAAAGTTTCTAATGTACGTTAAAAATTTTTAATGATCCTGCCATGATGAGAACGGGTAGGCTTTGGGAGAAGGACTACCACGTTGACACTGTGTGTGGCAGCTACACTGCTACAAAAGCAGTGAGATTTGGAATATACAGGACACAAGCAGTGCCTAATTAAAGAACTCATTGCCACAAAACAAAGTAATGAATTCATTGGAAGTAATGGCTTTCAGTTTGTCTTGTTCTCTTTGTACCGAATTCAGTTAATAAAGGCAGAATTTTATTTTTATTTATTTTATTAGATTTATACCCTGTCCATCTAGACCAAAGGTCTACTCTGGACTTCTAAAAACAGAGTAATGAGATTCTGTTAGTGATTTCTAATCTTTTCTAGGGGAAAAAAAAGTGGAACCATGTGGTGCAGATCAGATACATTTTTCTCTCTTTTGTAGGATCTTCTGGGACTCTGCGAGCAGAAAAGAGGAAAAGATAATAAAGCTATTATAGCATCCAATATAATGTATATAGTAGGGCAATATCCAAGGTTTCTGAGAGCCCACTGGAAGTTTCTGAAGACAGTCGTCAACAAGCTGTTTGAATTTATGCATGGTAACTTAACCTGGAATTTTATTTCCCATTTGCAGAAATAACTATTCTTCGTGACTTAAACGTACAGATAGTTCCTGTGTTTGGTACTGAAATGGCTTCTTATATACACCTTTTTTTATAAAGGAGTGTTTGTATCCATTTCAGATTTCACTTTAGGTTACATTGTATGACCTTGCGTGGGGTAAGTCACAGTAGCCAGAATCCTCTTGGTGATTTATGCTTGCAGGAAGGCCGTATTGTAAGCAGCAGCAAGTTGCTGCTCCCTACTGGTGTGCTGGTTGTGTTCTGGAGTACACATACTTCCAGGAACATCATTAAGGAATAGCTGTTGGCCGCTGCTACTTACATGTCTGTATTGCTGCAGGCATAATTTGTCTGTAGGATTCTGTCCAGTAGTAAGGACAAGCTGGTTAACATGCTGTAGAAAAAACATTTAGGAAGCAGAAGTAAACAAATCTTGTTTTGCACATTGTTATGATTGATATAAAAAAGAGGAAATGAGTACCATGTTCATCCTCTAAGCTGAGAAATCACAGCACAGCATCTGTGATGACGTTCTTTTATCTACAAATGACTAATTGTGTGCCATGAAGTCAATCTCAACTTACGGCAGGCCTTCAAAGGGTTATTAAAACAGAAAGTGCTTAGAAGTGGTTTACCAGTGCCTTCTTCTGGGAATAATTCTGGGACCGTGTTGTTTGCCGAAGGCCACACACTGTGGACTTAAACTCCCAACCTCTGGCTGCACAGCCAGATACCAAACATGCTGAGCTATGCAGACAACTGGCTTGTTGAGCTAACTCACAACTAAATGACCTTTCCACTCACGAGAGTCAATGTGATGTGTTGTGGATATAGTGATGAACTCAGGAGACCTGAGTTTAAATTCTTGCTTGACCTTGGAGAATTGCTGGGAGTTGGTAGTGGCAAAACCCCTCCTTAAATATCTCACATACTTGGAAAACTCTATTAAGGTTTCAGCGAGGCTGATGCAACTTGATAGCACATAACAAACAAACATCTACAGCTTTCTTCTTACTTTTTCTTTAGAAACCCATGATGGTGTCCAGGACATGGCTTGTGATACTTTCATAAAAATAGCACAGAAATGTCGCAGACATTTTGTTCAAGTCCAGGTGGGAGAGGTTATGCCGTTCATTGATGAAATCTTGAACAATATTAATACAATAATTTGTGATCTTCAGCCACAGCAGGTAGGTTATTCCTGTCTATGCATTTTTCAGAACAGAAGTATTTGCAGGAAAAAAAACTTTTTGTAGAACTCATATTTTAAGAGGCAACTGAAGACATGGCTTTTCACAGAGGCTTTCCACTTGGTATCTTGCTGAGTTTGAGTTAATTATACACCTCCATCCAGTTATTGTTACTATTTTTTAGCCCTGTTATTGCTCTGGCGCCCTCTGTTCCATTGCCTAATATGCTCCAATTGTATATTATTATTACATTACTTTGTGTGTTTCATTATAAACAGCAGAGTAGTGCTTCGGCACTACTGGGAGTGGGATAATATGGATGGAAGGATGGAGAGATAGAGAGATATCACAGTGGGTTGAAATTAAAGGAGCCTTTTCTCCTCACATTTTAGGAACCAACCCCCAGACGGTTTTGTTTATGTTTTGGGGCTTGCTTGAATAGAGAGGTGCATGAATACAAAGCACTGATAAAGCACTCCTAACCTTGATTTCCCATCCCATTTGCACAAAACCATTTTGTAACATTTTGATGCAGCTTCCCCTCACTATCAAGTAATCTTCCTTCCATCCCTGGATTTTTACAGCCTCTTGTCTGATGAAGGTATCTGGAGATATTTAAAAGACTGTATTTTTTTCCCCATAATTTTCTCTGTTTTCATACCTAAAGCATATTTAAAATTAAGATTCTAATTTTTTTTTCTTGTGGTGAGGAGTGCTACATTTGTGTGAATCTTTAAGAATGTGTGTGTGAGAGAGAGAGAGAGACAGAGAATGAGAACACATTTGGCTGAATGCTATCCATTCTTTAACAAGGAAACAATTGCATTTTAGTATTGCATGAAAAAGAGAGATGGAATTGTTAGATGATAACTTGGAAGATGAGCGTTTAGAGCAGAGGTCCTCAACCCTTGATCTGCAGCCCAATGCCAGACCGGGCCGCGGAGATAGACCTCCCCCTCCCCGCATGCACTCCCCCCTGCACAGCTGATTTGCAAGTGCGGGGGGGTGCCCCGCCTTCCCCAGCCGGTCCATGGGGTGAAAAAAGTTGGGGACCCTTGGTTTAGAGAACAAGCAGTGTTGAAATGTTGTGTGTGTGTGTGTGTGTGTGTGTGTATAAAATACTGCTTATTATTCAACAAGCAGTGTTGAAATGTAGTATATGTACTATATTTATAGCATAGAATATCAGAGTGCTCAACATAATCAATGGCTTATTTTTACTTTTTTTTTTCAATTGTAGGTTCATACATTTTATGAAGCAGTTGGATATATGATTGGGGCACAAACTGACCAGACTGTACAAGAGCATTTGATAGAGAAATATATGTTACTCCCCAATCAAGTATGGGACAGCATAATTCAGCAGGCCACAAAAGTAAGAGGATACATGACAGGTCCCTCTTCAGTCGTGTTTATCATTCTGATTGTTGCTTTTTTATTAAGTCTGACTCAAGGTGCATGGTATGTTTGTGGCTGGTTTCTAGGAAAACATTTATTGGCAGCAAGTTGTTGCTGTTGTGGACCCACATTCGGTATGCATTGGCACAGACTGCAGAAATCTAGGAAGATCAAAGGCGTTCAGCTTTTGTAACAGCAGATGTTCAACTTGTACTCAGCTTCTGCTCAGTTCCCTTCCGTCTGATGCAGCATCCTCAGAGATACCTTCATGCCAGCTTTATTTTCCCTTTTGGGAATATCTTATTTGTTTTCCAATAACACATAAAACTTAGATTTTCTGCTGATTCAGAACTTTGTATATTGTCAGTCTTCCCAGAGATGAATAATACCATTCAGCCTGGATGTTTTCTGTTTCCAACTGTTCTGTAGTTTTATTTGCTTATGTTTGTCCAACAGTAACAACATTAAGTGGTATTAGTTGAAGACCTCTTTTGGTTGCAAAATACACAGGCTTGCTTCTCTTCTGTTCAACAGAACGTTGATATTCTAAAGGACTCTGAAACAGTGAAGCAGTTGGGTAGCATCCTGAAAACCAACGTGAGGGCATGTAAAGCTGTCGGACATCCCTTTGTTATTCAGCTGGGAAGAATCTACTTGGATATGCTGAATGTGTACAAGTGCCTAAGCGAAAATATATCTGCAGCTATTCAGGCAAATGGTAAGAATCACTGTATAATTACAAGTCTGTTTAATAATGAACATAACAGATTATTTGAGGACTGTGTCATGGAGGGGTAAACTAACCATAGTTCAGGCCAAGATTGACAAAAACATTCACAGGGTGAAGGGTTTCTGACAGAAACAGACGAGTAATCCCTCAATTTGACCCTGGTTAAGAAGTCAAAAGGATCTCCTCCAAGGTGTGGTTTAGGCAAAGAAGTGTACAGTGGTGCCCCGCATAAGGGACACCCCGCTTAATGACGAATCCACATAGCAATGTTTTTTTTGGCGATCGCATTGCGATGTTTTAAATGGTAAAACATCACTTTGCAATGATCAGTAAGCTGTTTCGCTTACCGATTTTCGCATAGCGATGTTTTCCTAACAGCTGATCGGCAGTTCCAAAATGGCCACCGGGTAAAAAAAATGGCCACCCACAGTTTTTGCTCCCATTCCTCGAGATGAATTAGCAGGAATCTGCAGTTTCTGATTAAATCATTCTTGCTGTGCTGGTGCCATTGTGCAACTATTTTTTGTTTGTTTGTTTGTTTGTTTGTTCGCTACCTTAGACTTCAATAAAGATAGAATGTTTTCAGTTTTCAAAATCTGTTCTAGCTTCTGACCGATCTCAAACTCTTCTAGGTGAAATGGTTACAAAACAACCTCTGATTCGAAGTATGAGGACAGTAAAAAGGGAAACTTTAAAGCTAATTTCTGGCTGGGTGAGCCGATCCAATGATCCTCAGATGGTAAGTGGACTTCTGAAATACTTCAGAGAATTCACTTTGTCTATGATTTTAATTTTACAGCAGACAGTGTGCTAAACTGTTACTGGTTTTCTCCCTCCAGGTAGCTGAAAACTTTGTTCCACCTTTGCTGGACGCAGTTCTTATAGATTACCAGAGGAATGTACCAGCTGCCCGGGAGCCAGAAGTGCTCAGTACGATGGCTATTATAGTAAACAAGTTGGGAGGGCACATTACTGCTGAAATACCTCATATCTTTGATGCTGTCTTTGAATGCACGTTGAATATGATCAATAAGGTAAGGTAATCTGACATGCTTATACCTCCCATTATTTTCTTGTGGCTGGCCAAAAGACACAGATGGCTTCACTGCCACAGATATACATGTGAGACTTTTTAAAGGCTTTTCTTGATTAAGGGGCTTTCCAGGCAGTGATTACTGGACTTCATTCCCACATTCTAAGGCAAACAACAACTTCCTCTAGCTTAGAATGTCGACTATGTTCTTCATAACCAGTCTTGCCCCTCGATCCTAGATCTCCCATCTATCTACCCTGATGCTGCATTTTCAAACTACTTCTGGTATTTCTGTTTTGATGCCTTATTAAGTTCCTCCGCCGGGATCCAGTAGTGGCATACTATGCCATACAGCTAACAATTGTTTGAGTGGTTGTAACTTTTCAAAGCACGTGCAAGGACACATCTAAAATGAGTACCCAGCTTGCTGGGGGGGCAATGTGTAGCCTGTATAATGAAATTGTAAACCGCCCGGAGAGTGCTTGTAGCACTATGGGGCGGTATATAAGTCCAATAAATAAATAAAATACCGCTGCTGTGCCTCTTCCGCAAAATGAATGGATAGTGCTACTGATGGTCGGAGCAAGGCAGTGAAAGTTCTCTTCCGGATTTGCTGGTTTTGTAGTAGCCTACTGCTCTTCTGGGGGATGTGGTGGCGCTGTGGGCTAAACCACAGAAGCCTGTGCTGCAGGGTCAGAAGACCAGCAGTCATAAGATCGAATCCACGCAATGGAGTGAGCTCCCGTTGCTTTGTCCCAGCTCCTCGCCAACCTAGCAATTCGGAAGCATGTAAATGCGAGTAGATAAATAGGTACCACCTCGGTGGGGAGGTAAAACGGTGTTCCCTAGTCACGCTGGCCACGTGACAACGGAAACTGTCTTCGGACAAGCACTGGCTCTACAGCTTGAAAACGGGATGAGCACCGCCCCCTAGAGTTGGACACGACTGGACTGAAAAAAATGTCAAGGGGAACCTTTACCTTTACTGCTCTTCTGGATACCAGGGAAAGTGTCCATAATCTCCTCATGGCTTGTATAAGTACGCTGGCAGAGCTTTTCATTTTGCCATTACCTTTCAGGATCTTTGTCCAACTCTTCATTTTTATTTTTATTTAATTCCATGCTATCTAAATTAAAAGTCCAGACACCGTTGTGAGCGTTTACCTTCTTGATCAAGCCGGATGCCCCAAGTTGACTCTTCTGTCGCTCTTGCCCCTCTCCATCTGGTCCCACATGACTTCCCTTTAAATATTAGAAATATTTATTTATTTAAATTATGTGCTGCTTTTCTCCACATGGAGGACCCAAGGCAGTTCACAATAGGTAAAAGGAGCAATTTTAAAGCACTACAGAAATAACACAGTTACAATATAATTTAAAATACATTAATAATAAAACAGATTAAAAAACAATTGAAAAACTTTTATTTATTTATTATTTTATTTTATTTATATGCCGCCCACACTACCCAAAGGTCTCTGGGCGGCTTACAACATTTAAAATACAATAAATGCATTTAAAACCTATAAGTTAAAAATCAGGATTTTGGAGATAACATACCTCTGCTATATACACTCTTATGGAGCCCACTCAGATCGATGCAACTCTGATACATGGCCTTTCAACAATATCTTTTTTGTTGTTGTTGTTGTTGTTGTTGTTGTTGTTCTTGTTCTTCGTCGTCTCGTCTTGACCACTCCTGTTTGTTCCCTGATCTTCTGTTGTTTGAATCACTGGGTTTCACTCCATGCCTGGTTCCTGACCGTACTTTCAGAGACCCTTCTGCCCATTCCTCTCATCTTTCTGCAGTTGTGTAGCATCATTATGTTGCATGCTTATATCAAACTATGATTTCAGTTCGAATGATACTGATTTATTGGGTTATTGTCTCCTGAACGTTGGAGAAAAGATTCTTCTTTGTGGTCTCAACTAACGGGTTTGTTCTGCCCTTGTGCAGATGACCTGAGAGTCTTCCAGAGGTTAGCACCATCCTAGCACTTAACACATGCTCCTCCTCCTCCTAATGGTTTACTCCAGGTCCATTTTGAGTGCTGCTGAGGTAGTACCTCAATGGTTGTCTGAAGCCTTATTGTACTAAAAATTGTGTTGTTTTGCCTTACTTTTTCCAGTTAGCCTTCCCCCCCTTATAGTTCATTTTTTACCACGTTCCCTCCTTTTTTTATGTTCTCTACAGCCCATTCAAAATGTGTGAGACTTCTGAGAACAAAGTTCTACTCATGGGTGCACACACTGTCTCAGAGAGGGTCATCAGACACAGAATCTGTCCCAAAAAAACAGCGGGCGGCCATTTTGGAACTGCCAATCAGCTGTTAAAAAATCATCACTTTGCGATGATCGGTAAGCGAAACAGGGTACCAATCATCGCAAAGCGATTTTTGCCCATTTAAAACATTGCAATGTCTAGTCGCACTGGCCGTGTGACCATGGAAACTGTCTACGGACAAACACTGGCTCTACAGCTTGGAGACAGGGATGAGCACCACGCCCTAGAGTCAGACACGAGTGGACTAATTGTCAAGGGAACCTTTACCTATCATGACTTTCAGACATCACAAAGGAGAATTGGCAACACACCATGGCCTTTGGATGCTGGGACACCAACACTTCTGACACAGGAAATAAGGGCTGTCTGTTTTGAAGTCTTGGAACAGCCCTCTCAGTACACAACATTGAAATCATCAGGCTTCCAACTCTGATCAACTATTGACCATAAAGGCACCTTGACACAGAAAAAAGTTGCAGCAAAAGGGTTTTCTAATTCCGATGGCAAGCAAATCAGGTTCAAATCAGTGTTGACAGTGGCCATACCAAGGGCACCTCAACATCAAGTAGAGGAAAACATACAGTTCTAGGGCCCATTAGGTGGAGGAGCATGCACTAAGTGCAGGGGTGGACTAACCATTTTTCTAGGTAAGTAACCTGTCCTTGTGCTGTCTGGTTTTTTAGGAAAGGGATGTTAAGAATCTGAATGCTTGTTTTTATTTTCCATATATGCGAAGGAGTAATTTTTTCTCCCCCCTCTCTCTTTTCCTTGCCAATCAGGACTTTGAAGAATACCCTGAACACAGAACAAATTTTTTCTTACTACTCCAGGCAGTAAATTCTCATTGCTTCCCAGCATTCCTGGCCATTCCACCTGCACAGTTCAAATTAGTTCTGGATTCTATCATTTGGGCTTTTAAGCACACAATGAGAAATGTTGCAGATACAGGTAACAAGTTTTATCCTAATTTTCTATATTCCTGTTGCTGAGCAGAGACTGCTTCCTATACATGAAATTTGATATGTATAAACATCAAATTTGAAAATTTTACGTTTCTCTCAAGAATTTCTGGGCATTTGGTTTCTCTTCCACTAATCAGATCTCTCATTGGGCCTCCTTGAAAATAAAATGGTAGAATTCTGAAAACAGTAACTTATTTTCGCCATTCAAAACATATATTTAGATCCAATTTCGTTTTCTCAAAGGTATGATTTGTACTTACAGTAGATTGAGCCAAATATATAATTGAATGGCTTCATGCATTTTTTTTTCAGGCCTTCAGATCCTTTATACACTCTTACAAAATGTTGCACAAGAAGAAGCTGCAGCCCAGAGTTTTTATCAGACTTACTTCTGTGACATTCTTCAGCACATTTTCTCTGTGGTAACAGATACGTCTCATACTGCTGGTAAGAAATGTAGGGTGAGAGGGAGGGAGCACAGTGGCGTCTGCTGTGGAAAAGCTGGAAGACAGGCCTGCGCAGATTCTAAGCATTGTTCTTATGTCTCATCCAGGTTTGACGATGCATGCATCAATTCTTGCATACATGTTTAACTTAGTCGAAGAAGGAAAAATAAGTACTCCTCTAAATCCTGGAAGTCCAGTGAACAACCAAATGTTTATTCAGGAGTATGTTGCTAATCTCCTTAAATCTGCATTTCCTCATCTGCAAGAGTAAGTTTGTTTGATTTCTAAAATGAAAGTTGAATTTATCTTTTTTTTAGGTTCTAGTAGTATTAATTGGCTTTTGTGTCTTTTTTTTTTTTTTTTAGTGCACAGGTTAAATTGTTTGTAACAGGACTCTTCAGTTTAAATCAGGATATTCCTGCTTTCAAAGAACATCTTAGGGACTTCCTGGTGCAGATAAAGGTATGTCTGGAATTTCCTCTTTGAACATATTTCAGATTGGAATAGACTGAATCTTTTCTGTTAAGAGCTCTACTGTCCTCAGTATGCTCTTACATTCCTTTAACTGATACTGCCCTTTTGTAGGTAGGCTTGTACTTGCCAAATCCCAAATTCTTTGTTCCGTCATTCATTCTGTGAATATTTTCTTAGTTCAGGTTTCCCATTATGCAGGGAGATTTCCATGATGTGGGAAAGCATAAATGCAGGACCCCTGCATGTTTTTCCTTTGGTATAGCATTGTGAGAAGTATACAATTTAGGATTGGTCATTGACGGAAATGAAAACAGTTAATCTTACTGATTTAGAAAAGACAAAATCCATGCCTCAAGAAGGTTTTGATTGACACTTCGATACAAAGCTGAAAACATAAATGGAATTATGGGAGTGTACTTTCCCCCCACTGGGGTGGGAAGGGCATATCCCAGCAGCTATTATTCAAGCCGCTAAAATTAAGATGGAAGTTGCCAAATGTATAGTTCCTTGAAACACTTGCATACAATTTACAGAAACAGAGCGCTGCCTTCCTGTGTGCATGTGAAGTTGCTGAGTTTACTAACATTAAACTTTTCTACGTTTCAGGTTGAACTTTTCTGAGTTTTGCCATGTGTTTGGAGTATAATAGATTTTCTACATCTCTTCCTTTTATGTAGGAATTTGCAGGTGAAGACACATCTGACTTGTTCCTGGAAGAGAGAGAGACGGCCCTTCGACAGGCTCAGGAGGAGAAACACAAACTTCAGATGTCTGTCCCTGGCATCCTTAATCCACATGAAATTCCTGAGGAAATGTGTGATTAAAAATAACCAGTTTTGCTGTTTTCTTTCTGTACAGCTGCTTTGATGCAGGAGAAAACAGGACTTGGATATTTGTTGACCAAAATGATGCCAATTTGTAAATTTAAGATGTCACCTAGTGGCCCTTTTTTCTTATGTGTTTTTGTATAAGAAATTTTCTGTGAAATATCCTTCTATTGTTTAAGCTTTTTGTTTTGGTCATCTTTATTTAGATTTGCATGAAGTTGAAAAATTAAGGCATTTTAAAAAATAAAACACTTCATGCCCATTTTGTGGCTAAGGGTAAAAGAGGCAAAACATATAAACTTGTAAAGTCTATTGCAGAATTATACATTTTTCCAGTTAGAAATTACAAGATTTTTTTAAAATTAGGGATCACTCACTTTCTAGCCTGCCCTTCAGTCTAGAAGAAAAGGGTAATAAGTAAATCCATCAGATTAACGTTTAGGGATTGGACGATAAGTGCTGTGTCATCAGACATGAGCAGCTTTTGGGCTAAGTGGTAAGGCTAGGCTCCCAGTATTTGCAAGTCATATGGCAAGTTTGCAGCAAGATCATGTGCATATCATCCCATTGTAAAGCAACTTGGAAAAAAAGAGTATGGGAACACAGTACAGTTAGTTATTTTTACACAGTTCTTTTGTTTTTGTGTGTGTGCTGTCGCTTTGTCGACAACAGCTTTTTGTTTTCCTCAATGAGGAGTGTTGCTCATTTGTGAGCCTTCATTAACTCGAAGTGAAATGGTTAAAATATTTATCCTGTTAGAATAGGCTGCATCTTTTTAACAAGCTCATTAAAGAAGAACTCTGGCTTTTGAGATGACTTCTACTAATTTACATTGTTTACCATGCTGTAGTGCTTTAAGAACACTACTTAAAAAGCAAAATAAACTTGGTTTACATTTATTTGCCTTGCCTTGCCTTCATTCTATTACTGAAACCTTTGGATTATCTTAAAATACAAATAGAACAGGAGAACTGCTGGATAGCTTGGTGGTGGTTTAGGTATCTAGCTGCAGAGCCAGCAGTTTGATTCCTAGACACTTTGTGCCTCCTGGACTCGATGATCCATAGGGTCCCTTCCAGCTCTGCGATTCTAAGATTATTTTTAAAAACATCTGCTGGACAATCTCAACAGTTGCTGTGAGACTTCTGCAGAGACCTCATGCCATAGTTACCACTCCTCTGATCTGATTTTTAAAATATCAGGTTTTCAGTATCTATGGACACTTTCATGTCCTTTTTTTGTTAGGGTATTGTGTGGCTGTTCTTAAGTAGTGTTAAGAAATAGCAGAAACAAAACAAAAACATTTAGCAATATTGGTATCACTTTTGCTTGACACTCTCCAGCGTTTTTCTTCTATAAAGCAAACTAACATTTATTGTCTTGGTTTTTCAGGGGTAGTTTGCTATCCCTGTTGCCTACAGTCCTTAGACTATCACACTCTTTTTTTAAAAAAAAGCAACATGCGTATGCCATTGTTAAAGAAAATGGGGATGGATTATTAGTGTTCATCTTTATATAAAATTTGAGTATCATAATCAAATAGTATTGTGCCTTTGTTATCCACTCAGAATCTTAGCTAGTTCTTTATAGCAGAATAATGTATGAAATCTTAATGCCTCTTGATATAAATGAGTAATGAGAGATCTGTGATCACAAAGAGTTACGCCACCTGTCATGCCAGAAACTGCACAAACGAACAACATAAATGGATTTTGCATATTGTTTGGTCAAATACATAGTTTTCCCCCCAGGAATGCTGGTGTTGGGGGTATTGTCTGGTACAGTTTTCTTTTCCCTTTGTGCAGCTCTGCTAAGTCAGATCTTCTTTTCTACATGAAACTCTTATCTGATAAACGTACAGAGGAGGGAGGCTTCATGGTCATCAAATACCCCTGTCTGTTGTCCTGTTTACACATCACATGAAGTTGAGGAGTGGTCTGAGTACCATCATCTAATGGATGAAATTGTTTGCTACTGTTAATTCCACTCTCCACCCCACCCTTTTTTTTTTCTTAAATGAAATCTGGAACCAAATTCTCAGGGGACTACAGTGACTACAACAAGTGATATCTCTTATGTTTCCCATATCTAACAGAGACTTTAACTCAGTGGTTCTTAACCTTGGTTACACAGGTGTTTTTGAACTGCAACTCCCAGAAACCTCAGCCAGCAGAGCTGATGGTGAAGGCTTCTGGGAGTTGCAGTCCAAAAACATCTGAGTAACAAAGGTTAAGCACCAGTGCTTACTGATACTGCACCAGAGAAGTGCCTTGTTTGCCCTGTTCCAAAGAGAGATCAAAATCCATTCTTTCATAAACAGACAATTTATAAGATGTTTGTAGGTGCCTCTATGGCAGAGGTCCCTGGTCTGTGGCCATGGAGACAGATCTCTTGCCTCCATTCACAGGTGCCCCTCCCCCACGTAAGCACACCCCTCACTGCATGTGCGTGAGCATGCTCCACAAGGTGCGCCCTGCCCATTCGAGCGTGGGGGGTTGCAAACCCCCCCCCCTCGATACGGACCCCGCCTCCCCAACCGGTCCATGACTCAGAAAAGGCTGGGGACCGCTGCAGTCTACAGCACATTTGTCGGGAATCTAAAAGAGCAGCAAGTAGTTGAATAAATCTGGGGAAAGGAAACCCAGCCTAACCCTCTGGAAAACATGGAGGCATTGGCTTCTAGAGACTCAAAAACATTTTGGCTCTGGATGGTAAAGCATGTATAAGAAAGATCAGAACCAGGCCTCATGGATCAGTGCCAAATATGGCCAACACTGATACCACTCTAGATTCGGTTCAATATAATCTTGGTCAAGAGCCCTACCCCTACTTGTCTGCAAGTTCAGTCTTCCAAGTTAAAGGCTTTCCAGTCTACCAAAGGAGTGTGTTGGCAAGGCTACATATACCTCTTCATGTTTTTGAACACCTCAGGATTATTTATACAGAATTCTAGTTAGGATGCATTTCAGTAGAAATAGTTCCTTATGGATGGATTCTCCAGCGCTTATTTAAATTTTTTTTCCTCCTGAGAAAGACCATTTGATGACCCTGCCTGGTATCAACGAGGCCTTCAGTACCATCAGGCCAAAGTGACTTAAGCAATGTAAAGTAACTCTCTTGGTTATAACCTTTTAATGAAGTTTTCCCATTGAAGAAGCAGAAATCTTAATGCAAAGATCCAGAAGGAAATTGACCACACAACCAAAACAGGCACTGATCAGTATAGGCAACCGGAGTGCCAAAATGGGAAACAAACTTGAACCTTCCTGGACAAATGTTGGGAGAATTCTGATCATGGAGAAAGATATAAAGCAGGAGAGCAACTTGTTTAGTGACATGAAGCCAACTGTTTGGTCTTGTCTTTTACCAGCTCCATAAAGAAAGGCTTGCCAACATGTCCATATTTGTCTGTCCCATCACCTTATATTGAAAAGCACATGGCTCTGGCCTGGCTGGGAAGAGAGCCATCGAGACTACGGCCATCAGTAAACTGGGAGACCAACTTGAGTTTATACAGAGATTACACAGCCAGCGTGGTGTATAGAGGAGACAGGACACGGGTTCAACTTCCTCTGCTCAGCCACAGAAACTCCCTGTGGAGTGGCAAGAGTAAAATCACCAGATTAATATTTCACATGGGTTGAAAACCCTTTTGGGGATGCTGCAGTTTAATGCTATTTGTGTTCTAATTTCTACTGTTCATTGTATGTTTATATAGGTTTTAGCTGTTAACTGCCCAGAATAGTGCCTTTGCACTAATGAGACAGTAGATGAGTTAAGGTAATAAAAGTCATACGTACGTATGTACATACATAAACAAATTGTGCTTTCTTAATGGCCAAAGATATGTTTTGAAAACATCTTAGTAGTGGGGCCAGGGTACATGGGGGATCTTAAACCATGGCAGAATTTCCCTCATCATACCCCTTAAAGCAGCGGTCCCCAACCTTTTTGGGACCGCAGACTGGCTGAGCCTCTGAGGAAGGCAGGGGGGGCCCACAGCTGTGCGCAGCTGTGCGCGCTCTTGGGCACATGTGCAAAGCGGTGGGGCAGTGCCCGCCCGTTAGCCCTGGCGTGAGCGCTCCTCCACCCCCTCGTGCATGCACAAGGTCGCCTGCAATGTGTGCACCCTTCCCTTTGCAGAGCGCTCGGGCGCATACATGAAGGGGTGGGGGAGCGCTCATGCCAGCGCATGCACATGTGCAAAGCAGCTGTGGGGAGGGGAGTGCATGTGGGGGTGTGGGAGGTCTCTTTGCAGCCCAGTCTGGCTCAGGCCACGGACCGGCACTAGGCCACGGACTGGGGGTTGGGGACCTCTGCCTTAAAGAACACAAGGGGGGGGGTTGAGCTAAAAACATTTTTTTAAAAGAATTCCAGGATGCTAGGGAGCACATTAGGGCCCCTGAAGGCTGCATGCAAGGAACAACTTTGGTGAACCTACACCTGCAATTAATTTTTTGTGTGGAACTGAAAGAGTCCCATATTCTTACCTTATGTGCTCCAGTTATTACACCCTTTTCTTTCTGTTTTATTGTTGTGTGCCACCAAGTGGTCTCCAACATATGGCAACCCTATGAATGAAGGATCTCCAAACTGTCCTATCTTCAACAGGCATCCTCAGCTCTTAAAAACTCAAGCCTGTGACTTCCATGATAATCTATCTTATATTTGGTCTTCCTCTTTTGCTGCTGCATTCAAAATTTCCCACAATTATTGCCATTTCCAGAGAATTCTCCTTTCTCACATAATACGTCCAAAGTAGGACAACCTCAGTTTCAACATTTTTTGCCCTGAGAGATAATTCAGGCTTGATTTGCTTTAAGACCTACTTGTTCATCTTTCTGGCAATACAGGATAGCCACGAAGCTCTCCTCAGCACCACATTTCAAATCAATCCCTTTTTCTTCTTGTTGGCTTTCTTCACTGTCCAGCATTCATATCCATACATAGTAACTGGGAATACAGTACTGTGAATGATCTTGACTTTGGTCTCCAGTCTTCTTTATTTGTATCGGAGAGTTGCACAATTTAAAAATATGGACATATATAAATTATGGTAAAATTAAAACGTTCAGACAATTAGACTATTTTTGACCAGAAGTGGGCTTCCTTAATAGTGTTTTCTCAGCCATCTGTTAGAACTGTACATGCGGTGGGACATAAATTGCATGTGCTGACTGAATTTCTCCACTTCTCCACTCCCACAGAAAATTTCTCCTGCATCCAAGTAGCCCCATTTTACTTGATTATCCTTCAATCCCCCTACTTCATTTTGAAGTCTATTAAGTGACCTCTGGATGGTCCAGCTAGTCTTGTCCAGATAGGAGACACGCTTCAGCATTCATGCAGTCTCCAGTGAAACATCCTTACATCAGATGATGAGAAGAGACATATCTAGTATAAAGATTCCGAGTCTGTTTTCTTCATTTTTCTTTGCTGCAGTCTCCATTTGCATTGATGGTTCGACTAAGATATATAAAACATTCAACAATTTCAATGCTGAAATATTAAATTTTCGACTGCACATTCCTTGGGGCAGAAACCTGTCCTCTTGTATTTTGTAAAGTGCCTTGTACATGATGGCACAGTAATGACAGTTAAGAAATAAAAATGTCTGTTTACAGAATCTGTGCTCTGTATCTCTGAAACTGGGCTGCAGTCAGAAAGTGTAAGTGCCAAATACAATATTTTAGCCTTTTAACGGGCCACAACATACTTTGTTGTTTTGCTTCAATGATCCACAGTGATTTCTCCTCAGCAAGAATTTTTCAGTTCTTTTTAAGAAGAAAGTTAGCTCTGGAACATCCAGCGTCACCAAATCTTTTAAATAAAAAACCAGTATGAAGCCTCTAGGAATGAGGCTAACTAGTCCAATTTTTCGGTTAACTCTACTGAAAGTCATCTGGCTCCCCTGACTTTGTACATTTTAATTTATCTGTTTTTTATGGTTTATCCTTTATCTTCTATAATAAACACAATACTTACAGCTGCTGGAGAAGAAAACACTGTCTGAATGTAGACACATCTGTTGCAAACAACTCAAAAAGTATGGACCTGAAAAATTACAAAAGGGAAGATTTTTTTAAAATCTAGGAAAATATTGATTTTTAACAATTCCCCAAATTTCTGATGCCATCAAGCGTCCAAATTCTTTCACAGGGAAAACAGTGAAGGAAATCTACCATGGCTGATGATTTTAAAAAGCTAGAGGAGCAAAGGCAGGATGAGAATAGAATAGTAGTGATAAAGGAAGGCTGCATTGCAAAAATAAAAATGAACTTTTTAAAAGACAATGCAATCAGTTTTATTGTGCTGATTGTGCTTTTTAAAGTTCTCCTCTACTTCAGTCTATCACTTGGAATGGAAATATTATGAAATATTTATTTGCTTCATGGGATTCCTTCATGCCTTGGGCAAAATGGGTCTCCTGATTTAACTTTCTCCTTCAGACAAAAACACTTCTAAAATATATTTATGGAAGTTTTTATAATGTCAAAAACATTAAGCAAACTTTTTTTTTCAAAGCATAAACATGTAAGATGCAAGCAAATGAATCCATAATTACAAAGTACAGAATTTCCTCATACAGTGGACCCTTGATTTACAGATGGCTTGACTTACAGACTTTTTGAGTTACAGACTTCTCTGGCCGCAAAACTGAGGTTTGACTTGCAGCCTGAGAATTGACTTACAGACCAGAAAAAAAACAAAATGGAACAAAAACGGCCTGTTACGGGATTAATCGGTTTTCAATGCACTGTAGGTCAATGGAGACTTGACCTACAGACTTTTTGACCTGCAGCCACCGTTCCAATACGGATTAATTCCATAAGTCAAGAGTCCACTGTATACAAATACATAATGTAAGAAAGGCTCCAATAATTAACCTGTTAATTAAGTTAATAATCCTTCCAGAGACTTCTGTGTTTTTGTGGAGGACAGCGTGAAGCCCTACTCTATTTAATTTTTTTCAGTTGGTTCATCTGTTTTTTATATTATTATTATTATTATTATTATTATTATTATTATTATTATTATTATTATTATTATTATTATTACTACTACTACTACTACTACTACTACTACTACTACTACTACTACTACTACTACTACTACTACATCTTTGTGTGATATTGATACCCAGTTTATTTTCAACTCATATACCTAGAATAAGCAGACTCCTGACTAGGAGTGACTCTATTACTACATGCTCAAAGGTGCTCCTAGTTACTACTCCTTCACATCTTTCGTGGGTACACCATGATATTTCAAGAAGGAATTAAACCCCATTTCATATTAAGCCCCATGGAACAGAGTGAAGCGCTAGAATTGATTTAACACCCCATCTTTCTAATGGTTCAGGATACAGAGTGGATCATTACATGAATTAAAACAGCTGTAGCCGAAAACTGGTTACATGAGTTTTGTGGTGCACATGAGCCTCATGGCGCAGTGGTTAAACTGCAGTACTCGGCTCACGACCTGAGTTCAATCCTGAAAGATTCAGGTAGCCAGCTTGAAGTTGACTCAGCCTTCCACCCTTCTGAGGTCAGTAAACTGAGTACCCAGTTCATTGCGGGCAGGGAGGGTCTAATGTGCAGCCTCCATAATTATGTTTTCAACTGCCCAGAGAGTGCTTTAACCACTATGAGGCACCTTATAAGCAGAAGACTTTATAACATTGAAACACAAGCACTGAATCTAAATAATGTAGAAGCACAAGAGAAAAAGTATAAAACTCGCCGTTAAAAGACCCTCCTCCTCTGCATCAGGGGTCAAAGATCTGTTGAAGAGTTTTGTTTGATTGTTTTCAAAGTATTTGCATGCCAGCAGAAAGCAGGAGGGACACAGCCGGCCTGGCCGCCTTTCCTAAGGATTTTTCACAGCCTGAGGTTTGACACTGCGCTCCCCCCTGGGTTCTATGGGGCTACACTCTTTTTTTATCTTGCAAACCCTGTGAACTTTATAAAGATGTGTAAATCCTTGATTTTCTTCCAAACAACAGAACAAAAATTGTAGTAACAGAAACATAACCCAGACTGGATACTACCAAATATATACCTTTTAAGTTCCATTCGCTGACACTGGGGCAGCGCATGAGTTGCTTGTAGGGCAAAATGAAGTTATGCAAATGTCTCTTCAGGCCAAGAGCAAAATTCCAGACATCTCTGGCACCCAAAACTTCGCTTGACCCTCCAAACCTTTCTCAGTTGCAGGATCAAGCCCTGTAAAGAGAAAGCGGGCACCAACTTCACAGCCCCCTGACACTGTCTGAGACTTGCCTCCTCTTTGGCTGCATACTAAGCCTCCTTCTGCAGCCGTAAGAGACACCGCTTCACCTTCCCTCTTGATGTCAAGGCCCTCTATGCGTCCGGCATTGAAGAGTACCATCTACACTACTACTGATATCCAGATGAGAGGAAAACCTTTCTAGGATCCTCGACAAAGAGGCTACGTTCCTCCATTAACACCTGGAGCCCAACTCTATTATTGCTGAGGTTTTGCAGGCAAAAGTGGGATGACACATCGTAACACCTAGTAACAGAGAGGGGCGGAAACTAAACACCTTTGGAACATACATTTGGTCTACCACCGTGCTTGGGGTAAAGGTGGCTAATTATCAGGCAATTGTGGCAGTGTATCCTAGACATTTCTGCGACAAACTGTAGCCCCTCATTGATTCCCTGCCTGAGTACAAGAAAACGCTGGTGCCCAATTGACACCAAGATGCTACAGCCGTGGCAAAACAGGAGATGTACACTGCCTGTCACGTGACTGACTGTGCAGCCAAAAACATGACTGCTACATCCACAGTCTTTCTTGCTTTTCCCTTTCCCTTCTCCTCTCTCAGACGCCTCTGCTGCTCACAAGCCTCGGCTTCACCCCGTCTCCAGCGATAGTCCACCTCTTCCCTGGGTACCCGGAGTCTTTCCCATTCTCTGGTCCACGGATCCATTCCCAACCTCGGGATAATCCTTTCTCCTCCCTTTTATCTCTGCCGTCCCCGCCTCAATCTCCACCCTCTTTTTCCTACCCGCACAGTTTTACTTCTAGATCCCGAGTATTGGAACCCCTCTGTTCTTTCTTGATAGAGGATCGAGTTGGTGGAAGAGACGGCACTCCAGAGAGGGGCTTCTTTCCCTCACTTCCCTTCTTACACCCTCTGATTGTAGTTCGGAAAGATTGACGAGGGCAACAATTGAAAAAGATAAACAGGAAGAAACTTGATGCTTACTTACAAAGCCCTAAACGGTTTAGGACCTCGATACTTGATGGAACGCCTTCTCCCACCAAGATCTACCCGTGTCACTCGTGCAAGCCAGGAGGTGAGGCTGAGGAGCCTAACGCCGAGAGAGGCCCGGAAGGAAAAGACCAGAAATAGGGCCTTCTCGGCGGTGGCTCCTCGCCTCTGGAACAACTTACCTCCTGAGATTCGCGCGGCTCCCTCGCTGGGCATGTTCAAGAAACAACTAAAAACGCTGTTGTATAAGCGGGCCTTTCCAACAGAAAACTCCTGACGATTTTCTCTCTATTCCTTTTTAATTTCTATCTTTCTTAAATTGTAATGTTTTAAAATTTTGTTGTTGTTGTTTGTTGTAAGCCGCCTAGAGTGGTCTAATACGACCAGATAGGTGGGATAGAAATAAAATAAATAAATAAATAAATAAATAAATAAATAAATAAATAAACGGAAAAGCTCATGAAGGCTGTAAAAGACACGTCCTGTAAAATGTCTGAAGGCTTTGATCAAACAAAGAGATGAGCCAGTCTACTGAAATGAGCATCAATAAACTCCAAGATCAAATTTCAGGGGTCTCAGAGGAGCTGAAAGATATCAAAAACAAAATTAAAGAATCAGGGTTGAATCAGGTTAAAAAAATAAGCAGCTTTGACAAAAAAATCAATGAAACCAATAAAAGGTTGATCTACACGGAGGATAACGTCAGAAGGTCTAATATAAAAATAATGTATTTCCAACTGCAACACGGACAAGACCTCAAAAAAAAAAAAGAGATTATAGCTTGTGTTAACTACATAATGGGCACACAGCATCTGGTTGAACAGGACATAGAAAGAGCACATTTCCTGGGTAACCCAAAAAGCCCTAGAATTAGACCAGTGGTGGTGAATTTTTTTTAACTATACAAAGAAAGAACAATTTATGAGAGTAATTAAACAAAAACAAGGCCAGCTGGTCTATCGGTACAATAAGATACAGATCTTCCAGGATTTATGCAATGAATCTTTAAATTGGGAGAAAATCTATGAAGCCTGTCACAGCAGTGTTGATGGAAAACAACTTCAGATATCAATGGGGTCATCCTATTTTTTTGAAAATTTCTAAAGACAAGGTTCTTTTCAAAATCTACTCTTGCGATGAAGGTAAAGAACTGCTGAAGGCTTGGAAACTCTGGCAGAAGAGGAAAGTCAGGAGTCAACCCCAACTACAAGTAAAGAAATAGAAGGGTGAACCAGAAACGACCAGATTTCTGGAAGATGATGGATCAATGTTTTTCCCCCTTTTAAAATTTCTTTTTTTGTTTGTTTTTTATGTTTTGTTTTGTTTTTGTCTTTTCCTTATTTATCTATACTGACTTCTTTCTTTTTGATCTTTTCTCTTTCTCTTTTTTGTTTTTATATATATTTTACTGGTATAATTATATTAAATATACTAATTTTAAATAGTAAAAGCAATAACAAAACTAAAATTACTAAAAATTGAGCCTTAAATATTTTTTTCTAATGATTTATAATTAAAGGGAAAGAGAGGCAGGGAAGGGTTTTTTGCTTTATTAAACATTAAATAGAAATGCAAAAGCCAAATAAAAAGATCAAAGGCGAGGTTCTGGTTGTAGTTCTGCCGGACGGCAATGGCTTCTCCCCCCCCCCCTTTTGCCCATGCCAGTGGTTATGGTGTAAGACTATGGTGGAGTGGGAGAAAAATTATATGTTCACAAGATTGTCAGTGGTCAACTATTGGGTGTTGTCATGTTAATTTTAAGTTTTAGTTTATTTTTGTTAGTTTGGTGGGAGGAGAGGTTGCACATGGGACCTATTGGAAGGAGAACTTTTGAATTTACATGGGTAAAAGAATAAGACTTGCAATTTTAAATGTGACTACTGAAGAAAAACAAGGTGGACATTGTCTTTCTGCAAGAGACACATCAATCAAAAAATTTGATTAATGAATTAAAAATGAACAATATAGACATATATGAAAAATGTTTTGGAACTTCTAAATCCAGAGGTGTAGCAATTATAACGTGAATTTAAATTGGAAAAGGTAGTAAAAGATTGTAATGGTAGATATATAATAATACAAGGTAAAATGGGGTTGGAAGAATATACGGTACTTGGGTTAATTTATTTATGTATTTATTGGACTTATATACCGCCCCATAGCGCTACAAGCACTCTCCGGGCGGTTTACAATTTTAATTATACAGGCTACACATTGCCCCCCCAGCAAGCTGGGTACTCATTTTACCGACCTCGGAAGGATGGAAGGCTGAGTCAACCTTGAGCCGGCTACCTGGGATTTGAACCCCAGGTCGTGAGCACAGTTTTAGCTGCAGTACAGCGTTTTAACCACTGCGCCACGAGGCTCAGTGTTTATACATCTAATAATAAACAGGGAGAATTTTATGATACGGTTTTTAAAGAAATGGAAAAGGTAAAGAAAGGTTATGTTGTTATGGCAGGAGATTTTAATACGGTTATGGATAAGATAAAATAGAAAACTTTTATGGTCAGAATAATATTTATCAAAGAAATACAATACTGAGCAAGAATGTAAGAAAAAAGCAATTGAACAATGTTTGGAGAGAACTGAAAGGTGATGAAATCAGATATACTTATTCTTCAGCTGTACATAATAGTTACTCTAGAATAGATTTTATATTCACATCTCAAGATTTTACAGTATTTCTAAGATTGTTAATACTGAAATTAATTCCATTAAAATAACAGATCATACTTTGATCTCAATAGGGATTGAAATAAAAAAATTATAAAGACTCTAAAAGGTGGAGAATGGATAATAATATTTTACAGTACCCAGAGGTAACAGAAAAGATAAAGAAGGAATGGTTATGGACAATAAATTATGCAGGGGATGCTAAATTAGGTCTGTTGTGGGACACAATGAAAGCAATTTTAAGAGGAATAACGATAAGAGAATCCTGTAAATTAAAAAAATTAAGGAGAGAAATGTTAAAAAATTGGAAGAAAATCTGAAAAATTTAGAAAATAGATTTTTTTAGAAAGAGATGGAAGAATTTTGGTAGAAATTCAGGCTAAGAAAAAGGAACTAGATAACTTAGAAACAGAGAAAGTCCAGAGAAATTTGATGCATTTAAAGAGACTTTTTAAAATTTTAATAATAAAAATTCAGAATTATTAGCTAGAATGTGCAAATATAGAAGAGTTAAAAACTCAATTGGGATAATTAAAGACAGAACAGGTAAGAGTTGTAATACAATGAAAGATAAACTGAAGATTTTTCATGAATTTAAGGGAATATAGAAAATTATATGAGAATGTAAAAATTAAATTATTGGAATATGATAAAAGAATATTAGAGGAAGTGATTAAAGAACAAGAAAATGCTGAAGTTATCAATAAGCTGAAAAATGGTAGAACACCTGGACCTAATGGATTGGGTCCAGAATTTTATAAGCATTTAGGTTAAAAATATTTTATAACAAAATAATGGAAGGAGAGACAATGCCTGCTTCTTGGAAGCATTCATTAATTATTCTTATTCCAAAACCCAACAAGGATCAAACAGATCCGGGATCTTATAGGCCCATTTCTCTAATAAACCAAGATGGTAACATTTTTACTGCTCTATTAGCAAATAGATTAAATAGATTTATAGCAAATTATATTAAGGAAGATCATTGTGGTTTTATTAAGGGGAGACAAATGGAAAATTTAACTAGATGAGTTTTGAACATTATATATGAGATAGAAAAGGAAATAAAAGCAACTGTTTTATCATTAGACATATTTAAGGCTTTTGACTGTGTTGAATGGCCAACACTAAAACTTCTTATAAGGGGTTGGGGGTTTGGCAAAAAAGATTTATAGGGGTTATAGACCAATTGTATTCAGATAATACTTCAGAAGTAATAGTTAATGATGGTTTAACAGAACGGATTTTTCTAGGCCGAGGTACGAGACAAGGCTGTCAACTTTCACCAATATTGTTTTGTATGGTTATAGAATTGCTAGCTATAAGAAATGATGAATTAATTAAAGGATTAGGAAAAAGTGATACAATTAAGATTAATTTATTTGCTAATGATTCATTATTGACTATTAAAAACCTATTAGAAAGTATGGACAATATTAAAAAGAACTTAGAAAAATTTGAGGAAATAACAGGATTAATTATTAAGTGGCAAGAAACACAAATAACCATGTTTAATCACAATAGGAACAAGAAATGTTTATGAATAAATATAGTTTTAAAATGTGCAATTATATTAAATATTTAGGTATAAATATAGTTAAAATGACTCAAAAGTTAAAAGAGTAAAATTTTAATAAACTAAAACATGATATTAAAGATAAATCGCAAGAGTACTCTAAATTGAAATTATCGTTGTTTGGGAGAATCACTATGATTAAAATGAAAATATTGCCAAAAAATTATTTTTTATTTAGGATGCTCCCAATACAATTAGAAGAAGAAGATTTCAAATATTGGCAGGGATTAGTTAATCGATTTTGTAATCAAGGTTAAATTCTGGAATAAATAAAAGATATTGGAATAAAAAGGAGGTTCAGGCATGCGTAATGTAAAAAAAAATTATATAGCAAATCAATTAAGGTTTATTGGAGAGATTATATACAATAAAGAAAAATTAATCTGGTGGGATATGGAATCCTCAGAAATAAATGGGAATGTTAAAAATACTTGTTTAATGTAGTAAAAAGAAATACAATAAATCAGATTAAAAAAAATCCTTTTAAAGAAATATATTAAACATATGGAATAGATAGAGAAGCTCTGTCCCTCAACTTCACCATTAAAATTAGTGAGCGAAATAGAAAATTTTCCTACAAACTTAAAGGGTTTAATAGATTTGTTTGATAAAAGTGTTGCAAGATTGAAAGATTGGATGAGTAAAATGAGATCGAAGGAGTTGATTATGGTTAAACTTCAAACTAATAAACTATCATGGTAAAATTATATTCAGTTAGACACTTGAACAAATTATTGGTTGAAAACTAATGGAAAATGTAGAGAATGCACTAAGTATGAACAATTTCTATCATCACATGAAGATGTGCAGAAAGATGCTTTGTTGAAGGGAATAGTAAGTAGAATATATAATTTTGGAACAAGAGAAAATAGAGAGTGGAACAGAAAGTATGAAATTAATTTGGGAAAATGATTTAATGACAGAAATTAAAATAGAGGATTGGATAAAAATGTGGAAGATGAGAGTTTTAAGGTTAATGTTGATAAAAATAAAGGACTTTTAAAAAAACCTGTTTAAGGTGATATTTGACTCCTGTGAAATTGAATATAATAAATTCAGATTACTCGAAAGCTTGTTGGAAATGTGATGAAGAAATTGGTACATATTATCGTAGATGTTGATTATTATTTGAAGGAATTGATTTCTAACTTTATGACAAGTGCTAGAATATTAATAGCTGGGTTTCAGAAAGACAAAAATGATATTAAATTAGAAGATTGGTATGGTGAAGTATGGGACATTGCATTAAATGATAAATTGACTATTGAACTCAAGATAAAAAGAGGGGAAATAAGTTCCAATATTTTTTATGCTATTTGGGGTAGATTTGTTGAATTTGTATTAGTGAAAGGAAAGGGGAAAGCCTCTAAACAACAATCTATACAATTTTGGAAAGGACGTTTGTAATAAAAATATTATTCAATGGGGTCCCGTGGGTATGGGGTGCATGGTAGAATTTAGTGTTATAGTAAGCACCATTATTTGTATTTTTGTATTTGTTTTCTGTTTTAAAAATATTAAAACAAGAAGAAAAAAATATCCAGGCCAGAAAGCTCCAATTCGTCCTGATGGCTCATCTGGGAAAAAGGATAAGGCTAAACCTAATAAAACTAAGACACCTAAGAAATCAACACGAATAGATCCAGCTCAACCGGGGCCTCCATCACTGATCCTTGAGGAGTCATCTAGAGACGCCCCTGGCTCAATTTCAGATAGAGACGATCAAACTTTAACACTGGCTCAGGCTGCAGCTTCCATTACAAGCCTCTCGCCGAGTACTGTCCTATCTCCGGCTGATGTTCATTCCAGCCCAGCCTCGGCCCATTTGAGACCTAGATTATCAGGGCGGGCAATACCTATTCAGGTCTCTGGCTTGAAATCGTCTCACCAGTCTCCCCGCAAACGCTGGGCAGAGAGACGACACCTTTCTCGGTCCAATATGCCCCTCCATGCAGGAAAATTTACTGTTATCATGAACCATCTCGATACCCAACTCTAGATGACTATGGGGATCAATACTATGACTATGACCCCTACTATCATGAACACCAGACTGAGCATGTCTATTATGACAAACCAAGGAGGTTCTTTAATTACACTTCACTTTCTGCCATCAGAGTGGTATCATCTGCATATTGGAAGTTGTTGATATTTCTTCCGGCAATCTTAATTCCGTTTTGGGATTCCTCCAGTCCTGCCTTTCGCATGATGTATTCTGCATAAAAATTAAATAATCAGGGAGACAATATACAGCCTTGTCATACTCCTTTCCCAATTTTGAACCAATCAATTGTTCTTCATCGTGGTCTTCTGTGAATGCACACAAAGGGTTAACTCCAGCACCAGCGTCGGTCCTCTCGGAACATTCTCTAGCTGCAAGAGAAAAGTAACAATGTTTAGGACTACCCCTACTGCGCACGCCCAGCCTAACCGTCCCTCAGTTCCATTTTTCCGCCTGGCGGTTTGGAACCTCTCGTTCTTAGCTACATTTATATATCTTAAAATAATTAGACTATTTCCTTCGTTTTGACCTGGATCGCTATACGGACTACCCTCGTAATTTTCCTTCAAACTAGACGACATCGGACTCTCTTTTCTCTTGCCTCCCGGTTTTGACTTGGACTGATATACGGACTTCTTTGCATTTTCCTTCGAACTAGTCGACATCGGCATCTCCCTCTTCTACTTTCGGCTTCTCCTTGTCTCTACCAACCTATGTCCCCGTCCGGACCCTTTAGCAGGTGTGTGGTGTGCGATAGGAAAATCCCCCATCAAGACGGACACGATACTTGTTTGTACTGTTTAGGGGAATCGCACAACTCCAAATCTTGCCCACACTGCAAAGCTTTCACTAAAGCGGCGCTTAAGGCTCGCCAACAGCGCCTTAAACTTCATCTGTGGGAATCAACATTGTCTTCCACAGCGCCTTCAGAGGGAGAGATGGCTTCCACTTCCAGAGCAGCCCCCGTGCAATCGGTGGTTTCGAAAGTTTCAAAACTGTCGAAGAAGTCCGCGGCGCCTAAGTCGACCGCTCTTGCTTCGAACCCCGAGGCGCCAGCTCCCGCTCCACCTAAAGTAAAACCATTGAAAACATCGAAGGCCAAGGCATCCACAAAGCCAAAGGCGACGTCCCTTCAGTTATCCCCAGCCTCGGGATCGATCCCTTCTCCGATCCTCGAAGGGTTGTCGAGACGTTTCGACGCTTCGTCAGAGGCGGCCGTTCCACCTCCTTCTCGACGAATTGAGCCTGTGCTGCCGGCGGGAATACCATCCCCGACGCCGAGTCAGCTTGTTGGAGCCACTACAGGCTTAACTTCTGCCCCACATAGCCCATCTCCTGCGGGCCAGGGGTCGTCTCCTCTGTCGATCTCCTCCGTGCATTCGAGGTCGGGATCTTCACGAGACAAGTGTCCTCGCACAGCCGTGCGTTCGAGGTCGAAGTCCCCTCGAGAAAAGCGTCCTTGCACGGAGAGGCACCGTTCCTCGAGTCGGTCCCCTTCTACCGACCGCTCGAGATCGAAATCTCCTCGACGGAAACGGTCGAAAAGAAAGCACCGAGCCTCGACCCACTCCGACTCTTCCCACCGTTCGGGGTCGAAATCTTCAAAACATAAGCGTTCCTCCAGGAAGAAGCGCAGATCGCATCGACATCGTAGCAAACACCGGCGTCGATCCTCTTCTTCCTATTCTGCAGACTCGGACCGACCCAAACGTCGCAAACACCATCGACGTCGACATGGTCGCTCGAGATCCACTTCCTCATCTTCGACGTCTGCTTCTCGAGAGCGGCGTCATAAGAAGATCCGATACATTTACCTATCTTCTTCGTCGGAGTCGATGC
This sequence comes from Pogona vitticeps, assembly GCF_051106095.1. Lineage (NCBI taxonomy): Eukaryota > Metazoa > Chordata > Lepidosauria > Squamata > Agamidae > Pogona > Pogona vitticeps. The sequence goes on from NC_135783.1 coordinate 7,919,581, forward strand.
GTCCTCAACGTTGACGTCGAATCATACGCGTCGGGGCCAAACCCCCTTCCTTACCGGTTGCCCCTTCAACGCAACCAGTGCCTTCAACGTCGGCGTCGACTGCGATCCCGTCACAGCCTCAAACAGCACCAGTCGACGCCGAGAGACCACCCCCAAAAAAGAAAAGGGATGTGTTCTCCTCAGATCCTGATGAAGTTTCCACTGAGCAATCCTCGGATTCTGAGCAAGAACAACCTCTGCCTCTACCACCTCAGGAGTTGCCTCAGGGAGACGTGGTTGTTTCAGACACTGGAGATCCTCACGCATCTTCTCCATCTGAGGATTTCTCTTGTTACTCCCAGATGATGACAAGGCTGGCAAAAACCCTTAAGCTGGACTTGAATCTTCCCTCACCTCCAGGTGAAGACTTATTTTTCGGGGACATAAAAAAGGATAGCACTGCTCCTCCCAGTATAGCCTTCGTACTAGTTGTTATGGAAACCATTAAGGAATTCTGGGCGCAGCCTTCAAATACTCCAAATGTTCCTCGTCGCACAGAGAACTTTTACTGAATTCATGGTACTGACACCCAGTTTCTACTGAAGCATCCAATTCCAAATTCACTGATTGTGGAAACAAGTTGCTCCAGACCCTCTGCCAAAGCTCACGTTACCCCAGTTGACAAGGAGGGTAAAAACCTGGAAATTATAGGCAGGAAAATATACTCTCTTATCACCTTGTTGCTCCGAGTCATTAATTATCAGACTGTGTTAGGGGCTTACCACAAGCAACTCTGGCTGAAGATCTTGCCAGGTCTGAAACTCATACCTGAAGATGTCCGGCAAGCTTTTCTGAATTCATATGAGGAAGCCCAGACAGTGTCCAAACATGAGCGCCTCTCTATCCGCCATGCAGCAGAGATCGCTGCTAGGGTACTTATGTCTGCCATTACTGTCCGAAGGCATGCTTGGCTACGCTCTGCAGACATACTGGACGATGTAAAATCTAAGGTTGAGAGCCTTGCCTTCGATGCTAGTGGCTTGTTCAACGAAAAGACTGACTCCCACTTAGAAGATCTCCACAAGGCCAAAAGAACAGCAAAGTCTTATTCTGTTCAAACTCAGTCTAGGCAGAGGAGGCCTCAATGGCGTAAATCTTACGGCCAATATCAACAATCTACTCAACAATATCGCCCTTATAAGAACTTACCTCAGCAACGTTCCGGTCAGTCCTCCTCTTCTGTTCAGGGATACCGGCCTCGTCAGTCTCACCGTCGCCAATCCTTTAAACCACCTGGGAGAAAGCAAAAGCAGTATCTTTGACTTTCATCCTCCCATACTGACTCACTTACCACCCACCACCCGTCTTCAGCCGTTTCTACACAACTGGTCTGCTATCACAAAAGACACATGGGCTCTAAGGATCATTCGATACGGTTACCAGCTGGAGTTTATAAAATCTCCTCCGCTAGGCTTCATAAATCGCTCCTCCTTTGATTCCTCGCTAAAGGAAGAAATCTCATCTCTCTTGGAAAAAGATGCCATCTGTACAGTACCACCACACGACATAAAAGACGGGTTCTATTCCCGTTATTTTGCTGTGTCAAAAAGAGGAGGAGGCATAAGGCCCATTCTCGATCTAAGGCTCTTAAATACTTACCTGCGGCCCAGACGGTTTCGGATGCTCACCTTAGAATCCATCATGCACCTGTTGAAGAAAAACAACTGGTTCGTCCTTATAGATCTAAAGGACGCATATTTTCACATCACTATCCACCCCGACCACCGCAAATATCTTCGGTTCATCTTTCAGGACACGATTTATGAATTCCAGGCCCTACCATTCAGTCTGTCCACGGCTCCCCGAACTTTCACCAAGGTCATGGCCCCAGTGGTGGCTTTCCTTCGTCTCAGAGGCATCCACGTCTATCCATATCTGGACGATTGGCTGGTGGTCTCCACGTCAGAGAGACAGTCCCTGAAAGACACAAAGTTCATCCTTCATCTCCTTCTCAATCTCGGCCTCACTGTCAACAGAGAGAAGTCCCAGCTCACCCCCTCCAAGACGGTGCAATACATAGGGGTCTGCTTAGACGCCATCATCCCCTAGAGAGAATACGCAAGATACAACAAGCCATCAGAAAGTTCCAACCACATGGCCGTGTGACAGCCCATCATGCCCAACATCTTCTCAGCCTGATGTCTTCTACCACGCCGGCGCTAGCACACGCTCGACTCAAGCTGAGGTCGCTCCAGTCATGGTTTCTGTCTCTTTTCGACCCCATGATAGACAGCCAGGGGAAACGTCTTCGTGTCACGCCGGAACTAGTCAGGCAACTCCAGTGGTGGGTATACACGCCTCACCTCAGGGTCGGCCGTCCTTTTCGTCCACTTCGTCTCACCGTCCAAGTCACAACGGACGTCAGTCCGTCGGGTTGGGGGGCACACTGTGCCCATCACACCATTCACGCCCTCTGGACTCCACAGGAGGCAGTGTTTCACATCAATCACTTGGAACTGCTTGCGGTCATCAAGGCGTTCAAGTCGTTCCTCCCTCTAGTGCAGGGTCACGGAGTTCAGCTAGTAACAGACAACACCACCACAATGCACTATGTCAACAAGCAGGGAGGAACTCGATCTCAGTCACTTCTGTACCTCTCCATCCTTCTCTGGGAGTGGTGCTACCGTCATCATGTTTATCCAGTGGCCATCCATGTGGCCACAGAGGACAACGCAGTTGCAGACACTCTGAGCCGACTTCAACACCAGACACACGAATGGGAGTTGAATCCTCTGGTCTTCCAGGACCTTTGCCAACGGTGGGGGACTCCCGTATTGGACGTTTTTGCATCCCCTCAGAATGCGAAATGCCCCATGTACGCATCCCGGGCCGGGCTCGGCCTACACTCTCTCGGAGACGCATTCATGATTCCATGGAATCAAGGTCTGTTGTACATGTTTCCACCTCTTCCGTTAATACAGAGGTCCCTAGTGAAGCTTCGACATTCAATGACTCCAGCCATTTTCATAGCACCCTTTTGGCCTCAACAGGTCTGCTTCCCCACTTTAGTCAAGATGGCTGTGGACTCCAGAAGTCTCCCCTTATGGCCCGATCTGTTGACCCAGGAGGAAGGGAAAGTCCTTCACCCGGATCTCGAGACCCTCCACTTGACGGCGTGGAAGATCGTCCCGAGATCAAGGAAGTGTTAAATAATGCCGTCAAGCCTTCCACGTCTCGCTTGTACAGATATAAGTGGAAAAGTTTTTTGAAGTTTACCCAGCAGAGGGATCTCGTTCCGTCCCCTGTCTCTCTTTCAACACTTTTACAGTATCTGCATTACCTGTTTGACTTTAACCTTACTCTTTCCACTATCAAAGTGTATTTGGCAGCTGTTGTCTTCTTCCAACCCAGAGACTCACCCTCTTCTCAGTTTTTCTGTCACCCTACAATTAGGACGTTTTTGAGAGGCCTCTCTAACCTTCGACCTCCTATTCGTCCACCGATCCTGCAGTGGTCCCTACATCTGGTCCTGCAGGCTCTTTCTAGACCCCCGTTTGAGCCCATGGCTACCTGTGACCTTAAACTGCTTTCTTTGAAGACATTGTTTTTGGTGGCTATAACATCCGCTCGCAGGGCTAGTGAATTGGCAGCACTTCGCTCTGATCAACCGTTCCTTCAATTCTTCAAGGACAAGGTTATGCTCTACTTGGACATTTCGTTTCTCCCTAAGGTGGTCTCGGACTTCCATGTGAATCAACCACTGATTCTACCAACCTTGTTTCCGTCTCCGGCTACCGATGTTGAACGCATGCTCCACACGCTCGATGTTAGAAGATCTCTGGCCTTCTATGTATCTAGAACCAAAGAATTTAGGCAGGCGAACAGACTTTTCCTCTGTTACTTTGGTCCCAAGAAAGGTTGTCCAGCCTCACCCTCGACACTCTCTAGGTGGCTTGTATCTACCATCGCTCTCTCCTACGAGCTTAACCACAGAGACCCTCCGGAAGGACTTAGGGCCCACTCCACCAGGGCTATAGCCTCATCAACTGCCCTACTTCGTGGCGTCGACCTGCCCGACATTTGCCGGTCCGCTACCTGGTCCAACACCTCTACCTTTATAACCCACTACAGATTGGACATGAGGGCAAAAGATGAGACGAGATTCGGGAGAGCAGTGTTAACATCTGTTCTTCAGTGACAGCCCACCATCCGGTTAGTAAGCGTGCTAGTCACCCTTTGTGTGCATTCACAGAAGACCACGATGAAGAAAGAAAGGTTACTTACCTGTAACAATGGTTCTTCAAGTGGTCATTCTGTGAATTCACACAATCCCGCCTGGCCTCCCCTCTGTATGTCTGTCACTGGTATCTCTAATGGGTTCAGGTACCTGTGGCGGACAAATGGAACTGAGGGACGGTTAGGCTGGGCGTGCACAGTAGGGGTAGTCCTAAACATTGTTACTTTTCTCTTGCAGCTAGAGAATGTTCCGAGAGGACCGGCGCTGGCGCTGGAGTTAACCCTTTGTGTGAATTCACAGAATGACCACTTGAAGAACCATCGTTACAGGTAAGTAACCTTTCTTTCCTTATCCAGTTCTAACTGTTGCTTCCTGTCCCACATATAGATTTCTCAGGACATAGGTAAGGTAGTCAGGCACTCCCATTTCTTTAAGAACTTGCCATAGTTTGCTGTGGTCCACACAAAGGCTTTTGCGTAGTCAATGAAGCAGAAATACTGTACAGTAAATGTTTTTCTGGAACTCTCTGGCTTTCTCCATAATCCAGCACGTTAGCAATTTGATCTCTAGTTCCTCTGCCCCTTCGAAATCCAGCTTCTGAGATTTCTCGGTCCACATACTGCTGAAGCCTACCTTGGAGGATTTTGACCATAACCTTGCTAGCGTGTGAAATGAGTGCAATTGTATGGTAGTTGGAACATTCTTTGGCACTGCTGTTCTTTGGGATTGGGATGTAAACTGATATTTTCCAAAACTGTTCATTACAGCCCCTTAAAAATATATTTAATCAGAGGTTTTAAAAAGGTGCTTTTGTGTACTACTTTCTTTGGTAGAGTTAGTAGTAAGGAACGCTGACTGGAGGGTTTGGGGAGTTGTTGCCCAAAACTGTGAGTTTTTCAGTCTCAATCAATATACAAGTGCAACCTGACAATGGGGAGGAATTCTGACAACCTTTACTACAGCAATGTGTGCTGTGCCTTATAATCCCTTTGGACCAGCTTCAACAAGTGGGCTGAGTCAGTGCAAGGCGAGCTGTAATTGGAATGGTCTATGTTTCAGCTGCATCTAAGAAGTACAGTACTTATTACTGTACTGCAGTTCTCTGCTACATAAATTCATAGCATGCACTGAGCATGTCTATACAGTAATTCTGGAGCTCCTCTGACAACTGCAACTATTTGGCCAGGGACAATAGTATCTGACCTGGGACTGTCTTTTGCAGTCTTGAGCGCACTAAAAGACAACTTCCACTTTTACTGTATAATTGAGCTGACCTTGGGGCTGACTTGTGGGTGTGAGAAAAGATACTTCTTAGACAGTTAGATTTGGCTTTAGGGCCTCCAGTCAGTAATAATTATTGTGGGATATTTATTTATTTTATAAGCAAATAAATAAATACTGTTAATTCATTTTTTAAATGAATTTAATGGAAAATAATTTATTTGACTTTATTTCATAATTCCTTCTAGCACTTTTTACTGCTATACAGTAGGGGTTCCTGACCTTGAGTAAACCAGGTGTTCTTGGACTACAATTCCCAGAAGTCTTCACTAGCTGTGCTGGCCAGGATTTCTGGGAGTTGCAGTCCAAGGTGATCTGAGTGACCCCAGGTTGGGAACTACTGGAGTATAGCAAGCAGTGGCAAACCCTGGATATGCATTTCAACATTTCAGCTCAACTGACAACCCCCCCACCCCCACCCCCACCCTCAAAATTTGGCAAATAACAATATTTGGATGCTTGGGGAAATGGGAGCAAGGAGGCTTTGAAGAAATCTGGTTGAGCTTGAAGACAGGAAGGGCTGTGTGTTTTGGGGTAAAGGCAAGAAGAATTTGAGGAAGTCTGGAATGAAGCAATGCTTCACATTCCTGACAGAAATTGTTAAGTGAAGATTTGGAACTACAGTACACCTCTCCCTTGGATTGCACAGGTAAGTGCAACCTCTAATTCAGCATCTTAAGGCTCACACATGGCACCATATGGAAGGAATTGTCAATCCTATAGAAGAGAACCCCAATAAGAGAGAACTGTCCTATGTATGTGTGTGAATCAACTGTTTATGCTTTGTAGCTTTGGGGGCACAAGAATTATACATAGCTTTTGAACTACACGGAGGTCCTAACCCTAGCATTGTTGAAGGGAGAATTGAACTAAGCTAGCAAGCTAAAGGGCAGTGTTAATTAAGGTTGCTAGGTCTACAGTTCTGGTCAGAATTTGGGCTACCATTTCTACTACATACTAACATATGTACTGTTCTACTTTAATTATCTATCACCATTGACTGTGTTGGCTAGGATAAATGGGGTCATACACTCCAACACCTAAAGACCCACATATTACAACACCTTAAGGATGGAGAACCTGCCTCCCTCTAGATCAGGGGTGTCCAACCTTTCACCTTCTCTGGGCCACATTAGAAGATGAAAATGTGGTTTGGGCCGCACATAAATTTGGTTTGGACCGCATGGGGGGGCATCCCTAGCCGTCCTCCACAGCCCCGCTCCAAGTGCGCTTACCTGCAGCTGCGATCTCAAACAGCAGAGGCTGCCAGCTTCGACTCCGGCGGCTTTATGGGGCCGGGAGGGGGTCCACCTATTGATGGAGATGGCACAATGCAGTCACACAGCCCCCCTATCCCCTCCCCTCCCCCTCCTTCCTTCCTTCCATCTCTCCCCCTCCACTGTTGTGACATCCCCCGGCCACATTCCGGCCGCAACTGCCGGCAGTGTAACTTGAAACTTTGGAATTTCTTTAAAAATAAAAAATTGCACTGGGCCGCATTATGAGCTGACCTGGGCCGCATGCGGCCCTCGGGCCGCAGGTTGGACAAGCCTGCTCTAGATATTGTTGGTCTACAAGTTCTAACTCATACAACCATTAGCCATACTACCAAGGCAAAGCATGATCATCTATTTATTTAAGATATTTTCATTGCAATTTGAGGTTGGGGGAAAAACACCAAAGTGACTTACAATACTTTGAACTTAACAAAATATAAGAAAATTCAACAGGTGAGAAAACAATTCTGCATAAAATTACAACTCATTCAAGGAGAGGAGACCTATCCTTTATTTTTTTCTCTAATGGAGGTGTTTTGTTTGGCCAGGCTGATTCCTCAGCAAAGAAAGAAGCCTAGCCTTAGTCCCATGATTTCCACAGCACCCGTCCTAGTACAATTTACTACAAAATGAGCATCCCAGCTTTAAGGGTCTATGCTCTTGACATGTGACTGGCTTTGACGCCAATACTCTTGCTGAAGGGGAAAAAAATTAGGATTGAAAAAAAAATATGAGGACTGAAATACCAGTTATGTACGTACTTTTCCACTGGGAAACAGTTGTTTGCCCTGAGGAATTTTTAAATACTGTACACTTTTAAGAAAATAGGGAGAAACACCAGCACCTAGGTTGGGATCCCCAAGGTGCCCCAAGTTTGGTGTCTACTTAAAAGTAAGACTCATTGAGTTTGATGGGTAAGCGAGTCTGTAGGATAGTGCTGGCGCTAAAGCCGAGCCAGCCATAAATGGCAAGAAAACAAACATTGCTGGCAGGCTTTCCACACCAACTCCGCTGACCACCTTCCCACCTCTCTTTTTCCCCCTCTACCTTCCTCTTCTTCCCTCCTCTCTTTTCTTCCATCCTCACTGACATTAGTCGGTGCCATCTGTTTTTTTTTTAAATAGGGTTATTGCTACCAGTTTTAATATAACATCGCTATAGGTTTTAATATTTCTATTTTCTATTTTACAAGTTGTAACACGCCCGGAGTACTGCTGTGACACTAACGAGAGCAGGATAAAAATGGAATATATATACAGTATGTCTACTTCAAGGGATGACAGCCCTTGGGAGGCCTGTCTATCTATCTATCTATCTATCTATCTATCTATCTATCTATCTATCTATCTATCTATCTATCTATCTATCTATCTATCTATCTATCTATCCATCCATCCATCCATCCATCCATCCATCCATCCATCCATCCATCCATCCATCCATCCATCCATCCATCCATCCTGTGAAGGAGAGGATATAGATATATTTATATATATATATCCCATCCTTCAGTGTGTGTGTGTGTGTGTGTGTGTGTGTGTGTATACATACATATATATACAGTGTGTGTGTGTGTGTGTATATATATATATATATACACACACACATACACACATGAAATATAGACACACATACTGTTTATGTATGTACATATATACATACATATACATATACACACATACATATACACATACATATATGCATATATATACATACACACACATGTGTGTGTATCTATATTCCACTTGTGTGTGTGTACAGTGAAGGATGGGATATATATAGATATACAGTATCTATATATTCTCTCCTTCACAGTACTGTATATATATATATGTCGCCTGTGCTTTTAACCGCAGCCTTGGGACCTGAGGGAGAGGGATGGTGGGGAGGAAAAAAAAGAGGCTGCGAAAGCCGAAAAGAAAGAGGGAAATAATAATAATAATAATAATAATAATAATAATAATAATAATAATAATAATAATAATAATAATAATAATAATAATAATGAGGAGGAGGAGGAGGAGGAGGAGGAAAGAGGGAGGGACGGCACGCGAGTGAACGTGTGTATGTGGGGGAGGCGCGCCTCCATTCCAGCTCAAACTAGTCAGCCCAGCGTCGCTTTCCTTTCCTTCCCTCGGCTGCTTGTTCATCCGCATCGGGACTGCCTGGTCTTTTTCACCCGTTTAAAAGGGAGGGAAAAGTTAAAACTCAAACAAAACCGTACCAACCCTGAAGCAAAACAGCGACGGGAGGCTAGGAAGCGGCGCCCCTCGCTGCTTTCCTTCCTCGCAGTCTGGGGCAACCCGCCTCCACCCCCAACAACAGTTCCCAAATCAGGAAGAAGGAAAAAAAAGGGAGGGAAAGGCAGCTCTGCCCTCACAAACTCCCTCCTGCCGCCCCGTCGCCTTCCACTGAGGCGAGGAGGAGGCCGGCAAAGCGCAGCCCTTCCCGCCTAGCGCGCGCGCGTGAGGCGGTGAGTGGGCGGAGCCAGAGGCGCCGCCATTTTGCCCTCCCAACCCCCTTGGCTCCATCTCTCTCTCTCTCTCTCTCCGTCCCTCACGGAAACACCCGACGCGAGGCACGTCCGTCCGTACGCACGCACGCACATCCTTTACGTACGTACGTGCGCGCGCTCCCCCCCCTCGCCTTCCTCTCTCCCTCCTCCCCTCCCGCGCACGTCGCCTGGCTCCTCCGCCTTCTTCCCCTCCCGCCTTCCCTCGTGCAATCCCCTCCTCCTCCTCTTTTTTTTTCCTCCCTCAGCAAAATGGCGGCGTGTGGAGGCCTCGAGAGCCAGTGAGGGGACTCGCCTTCTCTTCCTCCTCCTCCGTCCCTCAGGCTCATTGGCATTGGGCAGCCGGCCTCCCCCCTCCCTCATACCTCAGCCTCTCTTCCTCTCCCCCCCCACACCCACACCCAACCCCACAGACCACTTTCACGCCCCCGGGTTCGCCTTCTCACCGCCCTCCCCCCCCTCGACTCCATCTCCCCTTCTCTTCCTCCTCCTTTTCCCCCCCTCCTCCTCCACCTGGATTAATTATTATTATTGTTATTATTATTTTTACGGTTCTTTCCTCCTTCTCTCCTCCCCTTTCGCCTCCTTGTCACGCTCAGCCGCCCCTCTTCCCTCCCCCCTCCCTCTCACCGGCCTCCTGTTCCTCCCCTCCCCCACCCGCCGGGCCTCATCCCCCCCTCCCATCAATCAATCAGCGGTGACCGGGAGCGGATCAATCAATGGTCGGGAGGCGGCGGCGGCGGCGCCTGCTGCTGTTGTTGAATGAACAATGTGTGAGAGCTGCGCCGAGCTGCTGGAGGTGTTGAACGAGAGTAAGTGCCCGGGGCGAGAGAGAGAAGGGGGGATTTTTTTGGGGGGGTGGGGTGGGGAAAAAAGGGAAGGACAGGAGAGGGAGAGAAAAACAAGGAGGTGATTGGGACGGAATCAGAATATATGGGATTTTCCCCGATCCCCCTTCCTCTATTTATTTATTTATTTACTTGCACGCCCCGACTGCAGGGGGGGGTGGAAAGAGAGAGAAATGGAGTTTGTGCATATTTTTTGGGAGGGGGAGAGAATGCAAGGATTGGGAATGTTGGTGCCTCGTCTTCTTCCCCTTAACCGCCCTTTTCCTCCCAAGTCTTACTTGGCCTCGTTGTTGTGTGTGTGTGTGTGTGTTATAAGTGTGGAAGGAAGGATTGAGAGGCGTCTCCTGTGAAAGAAAGGAGAGGATCCGGAAGGCCTGATTCCCGGATGGAGGCTGCTGCTGCTAACTGCCATCATCCTCTGCAGACTTTTCCAAACGGGCAGCCAGGGCCCAAGTGGGGAACTCGGTTGGGACCGACTCTCGAGGAAATGCATGCCCAGGAAGGGGGATGGCAGAGGATGGAGATAGGTTTCGATCCCCTCCCCCAATTGCTTCGTTCTCCTCCTCTCTACAGATTGGGCAGATTTGGATATTATTGGCCACAACCAACCTCCAACCCCCCCTTGAAAGATCAGGAGAGGTGGAGAAAGTTGCAAGTCTCTCTTTTTATGCCTGTTCCATTTAAATATGTCCTCCCACAGCTGTGGTCTCCTTGATCTTTGCCAGGAGGCCAGTCTGCTGGTTAGCAGCCTGTATATATGTTGGAAGATGGAAGGAGTAGAGGTCTAGTTGCAACCTCCTCTGTCCACCTCATTCATGGTACAGTAGTCTGCTCCTAAAGACACCATAGGCGAGGGAAACTTGAACTGGAGTAACCTCTCCGTTTTGAAAACCTGAGGTCTCTATGGAGGAGTAGCCATGCATTTCCTGTTTGGTATTGGCTATAATTCTTGTTTCTCTTTGCCCCAGTGTAATTTTTAAAATGAATATTTAGGGGGCCGCTAGGTTTTTCCAGTCTCTCCCCCCCCAAATCTGCCGTTCTGTAAATACCATACCATTTTTTCAATTATTTTTCAATTCCCAAGATCACATCTTTTCCCAGGCATTTATCTCCCCCCCCCCCCCCGCTGGGATGTTGAGTGCAAAAAATTAAATAAAAAAGTCTTGTTTATTTTCTCTTATACTAAGTAAGCAGTTGTGTAGAACACTCATCTTGAAATAGAATGCCTTGTTTCTGCAGCAAAGTGAACCTTGCTTCTGTGTAAAATATGCATAAGTGGTTGCTAGTCTTAAAAAGAGCCCTGATGTGTTACAGATCTGACATCCATTAACTGTTGTGAGGCTTAATAAGTCACTTATCTAAGTGCACATGTATCACCCATAATATTTTAGGGATGGGGGAGAATCTGTATGTGAATTTTGATTGCTAATCTCTAGAAAGATGCAATTAAAATTTGTACTTTGTATTATATTTAAACCTTAGAGAAAGAAACAAGTCAAATTCAAAAACATCAAGTTACTAACATTTGGTTAAGTTGCATGACTGGTTATCTTGCTTATTTACTTGTAACTGTTGTTTCTTGTTGATATATTTGTGAGCTGCATCCTTTAGCTCTTCTTATTTTAAGTATTTGATATGTTTGTTTTTACTAGATGTGGCTCATAATGATAATGGCCAGTGTTCACCTACTCATGAATAATCATCACAGCTGTCATAGTAAATTACTTGTAAAAATGTTTGTTGGGTTACAGGCAATGATTAATTTTACCAGAAGATTATATACAGACTTGTTTGCTATGGCTGATAGAGATTCAACCTTGAGAGACAAGGGGGAAAATCCCTTTATATGTGATGCCATTGGTGTTGGGAGATTCTTCTGGAATGACTTCCCTAAATAAGAATTATGCAAGCAAAGAAGCTTCTTTTGAGATTTTTGTTTTCTAAATGTTGAAGCATTCTTACTGAGCATCCTGAACTAAAATTTTTTAAATGCTTGTAGAAGAAAGGATGGTTATTTTTAAAAATAGGATTGTAGTTAGATATTCATGTACAGTATTTTAAAACAGTTGTTACACTTGTTTAAGAAGTGGCATGAGAGATTCAGCTTCAGCATCTTGAATTCAGAAAAGACTGTTGGCTGTTCAGGTTATAACAGTTGGTTCTTGGCTTTATGTTTCTGTTTTCCTTAACTTTCCAACTAGCAATGTCAGTCAGTACAGTATATCTTTACTGTGAAGTAAGTTCCGCTGTACTCAGTGGCTTTTACTCCTCAGTTAATGGACTTATTGCAGCAGAACTTCACAGTCTAGAGAGGCATGTCTTTTGTTGGGCAGCATGGACAGATGCCCGAAGGCAGCTTACAAGAAATACTTGTGTATTCTGTCATGATCCTGTGAACTTCCTAGCTGGAAATGAAAATTCTGGGACTCGGTTTTGCTTTGTTGGGGATTCAGTTCTCTTTGCCAGCACCTCAGTAACAGTGTCACCATGATATTCATTTGACTTAAAATTCGTGCCATATCAAGGATTTTGGCAAGTGAGTGGGGGCCAGATAGTAACAGCATGCGAAATGATAGCAATGCATAAGAAATGCAAGCTAGAAAACATACTGAATAAAATGTTAGAGAGTTGCAGGGATCAAGAGTTTCCCCCTCTTTCTTTCTACTTAAAGCTGCTTAAGTGGCTACTTAAATATGGGCAAGTTTAATTTGGTGTGAAGCTTTTATGGATTGTATCCCCCTTCATCAGATGTAATCTGATAAGATTCAGTTAGATGCATCTGGCAAAGTGTACTGTCAGTGAAACTTCAGAATTTACATTACATGATTTTTGGTTACAACAATTTTAACACAGCATCCTCTGTGTTCTGTTTACTATGGAAAAATAAGACAGGAACAGGAGAGCAGTTATGAAGAACCTTTATTTCCGCTGAGTGCTGTGCATTGCAGGAGATTTTCTTTCTTACATTTTTTTATTTTGTTAAATTTCTTTGACAGTGTTCTAGAAACTTCAGTGCTTAGCAGTTTTATTAGTATTGATAGAAATCTAAATTCTACTGTCATATTAAAAATGATAAAACAGTCAGAAAGCTATCAGCTATGAGGTCTTATGAATCAGAAATGGCTGCTGTGCATATTTGGATTTCCTCTTCCTTCTGTTGAAACTGCTGGAGCTGAGTCCTAAGATAATTAGAGACTAAATTAAACTGCGAACTTTATTAAAGAGTATTGGTGTATGTGCCAAGCAGAATACACAAAATGTGTGCGCACATATCTGCATACATGTTTTATGTTTGACATTTAACTACTTGTATGTTTATGTATGTAGAAATATGCAGAAAATGACTTGCATATGTTTCACATACATGCAGTAATTGGCATAAGATGGGAAAAATAGAAGTAAAAGAATGTCAGTATTATGGCATAAAGTTCAGAGATGAAGAGATCACATAGATGTATGGTTGGCATATAAGTAACAGTGCCTTTATTGATTTCCTAATTATTTTTCAGAATTTTCTCTTTTTCTCACTGCTGCATGCAAGCTGGGAAATTATTATTTCTGTCACAACTAAGAGAACAGGAGAATGGGTTGTTTAGAAAAGGCAAGGTGTGGCAGTGTGGAGATATGCCCCAAGAGACCTGTATTTATGATGCCTTAGTTTCCCCTTCCCATTTTTTAATGTGAAACAAGAGTTAGAGACAGGAGGAAGAAATCCCAGTCAATAGCAGATAGATCAGTTTTTACATGCATCTGATTTGTTTCAAAAGGACAATATTTCACAAAAATACAAGACACTGTTGAACACTGCAGTATAAGTTATTGGGAGCTGGTATACCTGCTGTACTATTCATACAGCATTGAGGGTTGGAGAACAGAAATTCATAACATTGTGGAATATCATATTCAGGAAGGTTATGTATCCTAGAATGCTGTACAGTTTTGTTTACTATAATATTACACAGACTTGTGAGCACAGTCCGGAGGAGAAGAAGAGCCAGTTGGTATTCCTGTAAATTGCAAAAGTCTGCAACTCATATACTTCCCTGGTCAACATGTTGGTTTAGAGTGGTGTAAACTGTAGTCCAGTACATACAGAGAACACTAGTTGGTGAAGTATAGGGAGGAATGTTTTCTAGGGCTTAGTTATTTCATAGCAAAGTTTTTGTTTCTTTTCTTTCTTTTCTGTTAGGAGAAATTGTCATATTCGTAGTTACCAGATCCAAGGCCAAATGTCCAAGGCCATGTTTGTATCACACCAATTATAGGGAGAGAAAAAAATCTTGTGGCAAAGAGGAAGTATGTGAGAGAGGATGTGTACATTGTACTGATAACACAAAGCAATATCAAGTTAGGAATTCACTCATGAAGATGAAATCAACCCCAAAGCTGATGATTAATTTCTCTTTTACTTTCACAAACGCTGAGGGGTTTTCGCCTTTCTAGGATGTTTTTCGCAGCAGTTCCATGGGTTACTAGCCATGAGTTATACCACATCTGCTCTTCAGTTAAGATTCTCTGTGTAACAAACCAAAGCAAAGCGTGCTGCTTATATACCGCCCCATAGCGCTTCAAGCACTCTCTGGGCGGTTTACAAGTTAATTATGCAGGCTACACATTGCCCCCCCCCCCAGCAAGCTGGGTACTCATTTTACCGACCTCGGAAGGATAGAAGGCTGAGTCAACCGCTACCTGGTATTGAACCCCAGGTCGTGAGCACAGTTTTGGCTGCACATTGATATGTTTTATGTTTATAAGGCAGGAATGCAGACATGCTAGTTGAGCCTCTAACTAATCCAACTTCCTTCCAGAGTGAGTTCCATAATCAGCTGCACAGAGGGGAGGCCCTGTGTTACATTCCCAGAAACCTAGCTTTTCTTGGTAATGAGACGTAAACCAGGGTCACAGGTGATGATCATATTCTGTGGGCAGGTTCGTATGGAAATGGGTGGTCTGTCTGATATCTTAGTCCCAGGCTGTTTGGGGGAGTATAGTTAAGAGAAATTGCCTTGAATTGACTGGAGAAAAGTTTGGTAGCCAGTTTTAGGGCTGTAGGAGTGGTGTAATGTGGTCTGCATGTACATCAGGTACCAATCGGCCTGCAACATTTTGCACCAGCTTAACTTTGCAAATATCGTAAAGCCAGATACAGGAGAATTGCTTTCTAGTAATCTAGTAATGGCCTCTAACCAGATTTTACTGTGGTCTAAAACTGAGCAGATGATAAAATGTTTTTTTAAAAAATACAATGGTGCCTCGCATTGCAACGTTAATTCATTCCAGCAAAATCGCTGCTAAACGAAAACGTTGCAATGCGAAAATAAAAAGCCCATAGAAACACATTAAAACACGATTAATGCATTCTCATGGGCTTCAAACTCACCGTTCAGCGAAGATCTCCATAGCGCGGCGATTTTTGGTGGCTGTAGAGCGAAGAATCCATCCCAGAAAACAGCAGGCGGCCATTTTGAAACTGCCAATCAGCTGTTAAAAAGCATTGTTTTGCGATGATCGGTTCCCCAAGCAGGGAACCGATCATGGCAAAGCACTGCCAGCCAGCCAGCCCCGGACGACACCCGGCCTCCTTGCTGGGGCTGTCCTGGGGCACAGACAGGCGGGCCGGAGGGTCTTTCTCCAGCGAGCGAGGGCTCAGAGGCAGCAGCAAGGGGCGTGCCACCCACCCACCGCCAGCCAGCCAACCAGCCCGGGAGATGCCCGGCCTCCTTGGACGGCGAGCAGCGGGAGGAGGGCTCGGAGGCAGGCAGCCTCCTGGGGTGGGAAGGGGCGCCCCACCCACCGACCGCCAGCCAGCCAGCCCTGGAGACACCCGGCCTCCTTGGACGGCGAGCGATGGGAGGAGGGCTCGGAAGCAGGCAGCCTCCCAGGGCGGGAAGGGGCGCGCCACCCACCGACCGCCAGCCAGCCCGGGAGACGCCCGGCCTCCTTGGACGGCGAGCAGCGGGAGGAGGGCTTGGAGGCAGGCAGCCTCCTGGGGCGGGAAGGGGCGCCCCACCCACCGCCAGCCAGCCCGGGAGACGCCTGACCTCCTTGGATGGTGAGCGGCAGGAGGAGGGCTCGGAGGCAGGCAGCCGCCCAGGGCGGCAAGGGGCGCGCCACCCACTGCCAGCCAGCCAACCCCAGATGCCTGGTCTCCTTGGCAGGGCGCAGATGGGGTGAGGAGGGGGTCTCTGGCATGCCGCCCCCCCGATCCAGCCGCTGCCGCCCTGATCCTGGTCCCGGGTGGGCGCCTCCTCCTTTGCAGCGCCTCCCGCCGCGACGGCTCTCTGGCTCAGCGCCCTAGGGGTGTGTGCTGGGATCGGGGCCAGGCCCTTCGCCCCTCCTTTCCTCCAGAGGTGCCAATCCGGAATGCCCCTGCTCCCCCCCTCCCGCCGTCCCCTATTTATGCAGGAGCTCTGGGGGGAGTAGCGTGCAGCTCCGATCAGCTGTTTAAAAAGCATTGCTTTGCCATGATCGGTTCCCCAAGCAGGGAACTGATCATCGCAAAGCGAAATTCCCCCATAGGGAACATCCCAAAAGCGATCGCAAAATTTTCATTGCAAAGCTATTTCATTGTTATATGAAGCAATCACTATGCGAGGCACCACTGTATGCCGTTTCTTGCATTGGGTTTTAGGGTAAAGTAGATCATATCCTCATTCCTTTTCCTCCATTGGTTCAATATGAGCAGTCTGTCCATGAACTCCCTCCTTGATTGAATTAGATTCTTCAAAAGGAAGTTGCTTTCATTCATTGTTAAAATGGTTGTTGCAAATTCTTCGTTTAGCTTACTGGAGTGTTCTTTTGAGGTACATCATATCTGAAAACTATGAAAATGTGGAATAGTATCAAGAAATAGAAATATCTGGTCGAATAAGACCAGATAGGCGGGATAGAAATCAAATAAATAAATAAATAAATAAATAAATAAATAAATAAATAAATAAATAAATAAGCAAGCTGCATCTACTTTAGAGAGAAGGTGTATGAATGCTGACATGGCATTTTTCAGTGCACAGTGGATATAAATTTACTGTGAAATAGATTTGTATGCTGTTATTCTGTGAAAAGCATTTTAAGTCTTAAAAAAAGTCCTTTTAAGTGCCATCACTTTTGCTTCAGCTAATGCCATTGCTTATTTAGGAGTACCTTTACCTGGGGGTGTTTTTATAGTAAAACATAAGACCATCTTATCTGCTGTTGCAGAACTACATGTAAGCTTCCATATATAACTGGCCATCATACAAATATAACCTCTGGTCTGCTCCACTATGGCTCTTCAAGTTCTGACTTCTGAATACCTGTATAGGGACACATTCCTGATTACAAAATACTGATAAAATTTGTAAACTATACATGTGGTTATTTAATTAACAGAGACATATGTACAACTTGCACTTAGGAGCTGTTCCCGGAGTACTATGAATCACATGTTTATGTTTAAGTAATTACAGTAATATCCAGCAGGACAAGTTTAAGCACACACATTGCTTGTCGGTGTTGAGTAAAGTCTATGCATAATTATTTGGGAAAGTACCTTATGAGCAGGGTGTACAACATCAATGATTTTCTTAAAATCAAATTGATTTAAATCATGATTTAACTTTTTTTAAATCTACCTTGAAAGATCAGCCTGGCTCTTATGGTAATAGGTTTTGATGTTTTTAAATACTTTTTCATTTCAATAGGCCTAGAGCCTGACTGATGTTTGTTCCATGTTCTGCAAAATGAGATTTTTCTTCCTGTCCTTTGTTTCTCTTAAGTAATGCGGCCAATTCCTTCCTCCTGACCTAACTACGACTTGTGGCGAGGGAATAATCTGATGCTCAACCATCCTAGTATATCCTAGTCTGTTAGAAAAAACGTCTTTGAAATTTTCCTCTGTTTTTCTAACTTGATCAATTTGGTCAGATTTCAATTCCTCTCCTAAGGATATTTCTTGCGTCACTTGTAAACAAACCTGTTGCTTCAGGGCCTAAACCATTTTCTTCTGCTTCCCCCCACAATACCTCTCTTTCCATTCTTTCAATAAGTTCACATGGAATGTGCCGTTTTCTTCTTTTTAGCTGGCATCTTTATCTCATAATCTACCGGTCGTATCCGCCTGAGTACTTCATAAGGTCCTTGCCATCTGACAAACATTGTCACGTTCTTGGCGGGTAGCAAGAGTAAGACTTTTCGTCCCACTTCAAATTGTCTGGGGTTAACCTTCAAGTCATACCATCTCTTTTGGCCTAGTTGTACTTTTTCTAATCATGTTCTAGCTATCTCTGCTACTCTATTCAAATGATCTCGCATTTCGATTGCTTGTTGCACTACCACTTGAGCCTCATCTTTTTCTTCACCAAATCTAATATTCCCCTAGGATTCCATCCATACATCATTTCAAAGGGCGAGAACCCGGTAGAGGCTTGGGGTACTTCTCTAATTGCAAACATCAAAGGAGCTATTAACAGATGCCATCTTCATGGCTTGTCTAACACTAGCTTCCTCAACATTCCCTTAAAAGTTTTATTGAACCTTTCTACTAAGCCATTAGTTTGAGGGTGGTACACTGCGGTGTGGACCAGTTTTACTTCTAATAAACGCCATAATTCTTTTACAGTCTGACTCATAAAATTGGTACACTGGTCAGTTAAAACCTTCTTGGTGAAACCTAATCTAGAGAATACAGTACTTGTATTAACTCCCTAGCTAAAACCTTGGCAGTGGTAGACCTCAAATGGATAGCCTCTGCATATTAGGTAGCATAATCTATTATAACCAAGATATGTGTATGTCCTCCGGCTGATCTAATCAACGGGCCTACAGTATCTATCCCTATTCTCTCAAAAGGTTGATCTACCAATGGCATGGGGATCAGAGGGGTCCTGGGACATGGTTTCACCTGTGTCTTCTGACATTCCTCACAAGCCTTACAATATTCTTTTACCTCCTTACTCACATTCGGCCACCAAAACAGTTGCATTATCCGAGGCATCATTTTGTGAGTAGATAAATGTCCAGCCATGGGTACATCATGAGCTAATTGTAACACAGCCATTTTTGAGGGACTGTCAACTGTTGGTTTCCTTCTTTGTCTACATTATATAACAAGCCTTCTTGTATTTCGAAACCTGAGTCACCCTTCGGGACCACTCCTTCCTCTTGAGCCTCCCCTAGGGCTTTCTGTAATGTGAGATAATCTTATTGCCATAACTGGGCTTGTTCTTGTGAGGTATTTTCTAAAAAATTACTTCCGTTTCTTTGTTCTTCACATGCCCCTTGTAAGCTTTCTTTTAACCACAATCATTTGTGGGCCCCTACCCAATCCCATCCTAATAACATGTCTTTTGATAATCCCGGTACAATCTCTTGATAATCCCAGTACAACCCCCACCTTCAACCTTCTATGTACCCCCTATATATCTATGTCAGCCCAGGCCATACCATGCGATTTTGAATCTCCATGAATACACTTTACATATAATCTTTCCTCGATTATTGTTCCTTTTAGACTCTGTATAAGAGTCTTACCATACCCTGTATCTATCAACGCTTTCTTCTTTTCTCCATTCACCCACACTACCACCTCCCAGCCATTCCGTTCAGAGCCTTGGACCTGCATTGTCTTCAGGTTCTGTCCGAACCAGGAACAATCTGTCCCTGAACAATCGCAACGTATGTTGCCCTCTACTCTGCATTCAAAACAAACTGGTCATCCATCTCTTTTTCCCTTCCAACCATTCCTGTTCTCGAACAGCTGATGGTCGAAAGTTATGGGACGCACTGGTTTTGGCCCCATAGGTTCGAAACTTCGCCCTTTCGCAGTTACATTGGAGCTGAGGACATCTCGAGGCGTCGCATCCAAACCGCTGCTTGCTGCCATCTTCTCTCTTCCTCCGTTTCTCTCTGCCAAAGGGGTGGGGTTATCTCATCCATATTCTTCTGCATTACAGAAATCCTCCACTAGGTGGATCGCTTCTTCTAACTTCTTGGGGTGGTTTTTTTGCACTTTTACTTCTTTCTCCTTCGACTCCTTTCCTTCACTTTCTTTCACAACTAATCCTTCTTTTTCTGTTACTTCCCTCTCCTTTCTCTCTCCCTCTTTCTCTGATGCTTCTACTTAAGGGGACGGCTCACTCTCATTTTATTTATTTATTTATTTATTTGATTTGATTTGATTTGATTTGATTTGATTTATATTCCGCCCATGTGGTATATTCTACTACTCTGGGCGGCTTACAGAATATCAAAACAATTTAAAAAAATAAAACATTAGCATACAACAATAACAAATACTGTAGTGCAGGAATAAATAAATAATAAATAGCAAAGCAAAAGAAATCAGTAGTTGACAGGAGGGAAGGCCTGGATGTACATCCATGTTTTCAGCTGGCATTTGAAAGTACCCAGCGTAGGGGCTTCGCGAATCTCCGGAGGAAGGTTGTTCCAAAGGCGAGGAGCCACCGCCAAGAAGGCCCGGCTTCGAGTCTTTTCCTTCCGGACTTCCCTCGGCGTCAGGCTCCTCAGCCTCACCTCCTGACTCGTGCGGGTGATCCGAGTAGATCTTGGCAAGTATCGAGGTCCAAAACCGTTTAGGGCCTTACAGGTATGCATTAGAACTTTGAATTCAATGTGGAAACGGATGGGCAGCCAGTGCATCATGGCCAGAACAGGAGAAATATGTTGGTGTTTTCTCACTCCAGTAAGGAGTCTGGCCGCTGCATTCTGCACCACTTGAAGTTTCCGCATCAGCCTCAAAGGCAGCCCCACATAGAGCACGTTACAGTGGTCTAATCTTTCTCTCTTTTTCCTATTTCTCCTTCCCACCATAATTTACTCTTTTGTCTGAAGTTAGAAAAATATGATTAGGGAAAAAAATCAACTGCCAAGCTATATTTTGTAAAGTTGCCTTTTCCACTAAAATGCTGTAAAATTAAGTACAAATTTTGGAGATAACACTAAGCTATGGTTAGTTAAAAATCAAACAGAAAGCTTCTGATGTCATAGCCTGCTGGAGGAGTGGAGGGCATTTTAGTCCATGGCTTTTGTATCTAAAACCAACATGCTTCTAGTTTTATTTTTGAAACAGGGTATTGAGTCATGGTGGTTATACGTCTTACCTACACTGTACTGATGAAGGCCTTATCAGTTTTTGATGATAAGCAAGTTAAAACGGAAACACAGTGAACTAGATTGTTCCACTAAAATGAGGGTGAGTCAGAGTCTGCCCTCCCAGGTCTGTTAGGACTACATCTTCCTACTTAAGGAATTCCTCCCCTTCAAAGCTGTGCTTGGCTCTTGTGTCGTATAACTTTGTCAACAACGGAAAGGTTTTCTTTTTCAACAGTGGTTTTAAGCCCAAAAATGTTTACTTTTAAATGGTACCAGCTTTTATTTGGTGGTGTGAGCCTTGCTGCCCCCCCTTCCAGGGGTGCGGCAGCTGTGGAGTCCCTCAGCAAAAAATTCCTTGGGCACTCTGAGTGACTGGTTAGGTCACTCCTGGCAGCTTGTATTAAATGCACAGAGTCAGTGTTCCAAGGGGATTGAGTTTCCGGCATGAATCCTCTGGGCACTGTAAGTTGAGTTGGGGCCCAAGTGATTTCACAGGGATCCCCAAAAGTCCCGGTCAAGAAAAGCAGGCAGGAGTATGAGTCCCGATTCTAGGATGTACTTTTATGGAGGGCTGATAAAAGCAAGTTATGGAGACTGGGCTCCCCTATACTGCTTCTCTCAGAGCCTCATTTGTCATGCCTGTTGCTGCTTATGTCCCCAGCACAAGTCGGGTTGGGGTAGGCTCTGTGGCTCCCATTGGATGGCAAGGACACCAAGACTATGGGTCGCGATGCACCGCATGCAGCCAGCGTCCTGCTCATCACACCAAACTCAAATGAAGCCTGGCTGGTGCTGCTCCGCCTTCCTGCTCTTCTTGTCACTCAGCAGCTGAGTGGGGAGACTTGTCATCCTGCCTCCTGGCTGGAATGGCCAGAAGAACAGGAAGGCAAAGCAGCGCCAAGCAGGCTTTGTCCGAGATTGGTGCAGTGAGCAGGACACGTTGGTTCCGGGACGCAGGACTGGGGATCCAAGTCCTTCTGGGTCCAGGCTATTTGTAATAATCTACAAATATGAATATCTCATCTCTACTGATTACCTTGAGCCCTATCTTTCTACCCCTCTTATTCCCACTCCCCCATCTGTTTTGCAACAGATGGTAGCCTTTCTTCTACTTGTGTCAGTGCATCCCTGCCAGTGAGTGTTCTGGGAGACTTGATTTCCCCTGGGCTTGTGGGCAGGACAAGATGGCCTGCTGGGAGCATTCAAGGCAACACCTTCACAGGTGGTTACAAAACAAATGATCGATGTGGGTTTAAAACAGTTAAAATAGTTAGGGAAGAATATCACAGGACCTAATATAAACCCCGTTCTTCTGAAGCAAGGTGTGGTCTGTATCTTGACAAAGGACACATTGAGTAAAAACTAATGGGAAATTTGGATGGGAGGTCTCTGAGAAATGGGGAACGGAGTGCTAAGACTGCAGATTTTCTAGACAAGATCATTAGTATACTGTATAGAACTTTTACCTATCTGCAAGTGAGAAAGGAATGTGGGGATTAAGAGGTAAGATTTGCTGGACTGAGTTAAGAAAGCAGAAAGCCACATTGGCTTACTTAATTCAGAATTGCTTATACAAGCCTGTCTGAAAAGGAGGACAGAGATGGCCAATTCAGAGGTGGTGTGGTAGGCACTTAACAGCATTAGGCTGGGTGCTTTCTGGTGTTCCTTGGCCAGTCTGTGGCCATCTTGCAACATGAGCAACCAATAGTTGCAACCAGTGTTCCCTCTAATTTTCCAAAGTGCTGCTCACTGGCTCTGCCCCCTGCGTGCAGAGCTCCAGTAGCAAGTGGGAGGAAATAATTGCTGCACGCCTGTTGCAGCGTCACCTGCACGGCTTAGAGGGAATGTTGGTTGCAATGCTTAGTGCCATAGGCCAGGAGGACCCTGTCCTTGATCTTTAATTTCTATAACAGGGACAAAATAGCAATCTATTTGTGAAAGTCATCTTTGTTGCTACTTCCTTGCCTTCCACCATAGGGCCAAGAGGGTTCAATGACCATTCCTGGCATCACAAACCAGGGACCTTTTACTTTGTTGGAACAAAAGGCAAATAATACACAGAGTCACTGTGAGGAAGATGTAAGTAACTGGAGAATATATTAATGTTTGTGAACTAAACTAACAAAATAGTGAGGCAACAGTCTTTCTGACAGCACTCTCAGTTGGCCAGGTAAGAATATTCTAGCAGACTAGACAGAGAAGGATAAGTAAATCAACAACTGGATACATTGTGATGGGCCATGTCAACCAAGAGGCAAAGGTAATTGTAATCTGCTCTCTTATAGTTATTGAGGGTCAGAAGGATGATTAGAAGAAAAATCAAACCCTCTAGGCCAGTGGTTTCCTATCTTGTGTCCCTAGATGTTCTTGGACTACAATTCCTAGAAATCTTGGCCACTACAGCTAGTATGAAGGCTTCTGGGAGTTTTAGTCAAAGGATATTTGGGGACCCAAGATTGGGAACCACTGCTCCAGACAGTTACTCCAAGTACTATCTTTCCTGATCATAGGTTATGGTGGTTGCCACTGCTGAAATTTGCAGTCCAACAGCATCTGAAGGAATGCTCAAACAGCTGCCCAGCTGCTCTTTATATGCTAGGATCCTTTCCGTTTCTGAGTATTGCATGTGTAGAATCTACATCAGTCTAGGTCAGTGATGGCAAACCTTTTTGGGCTTGTGTGCCCAAAATGGGGGGGGGGGAGAGAAACCAGTGGCTGTCGTGCCACCCGGAAGACTGGTACCAGAAGTGGCAGTTGCAGGGGGAATCATGGCGACAGACACAGAACAGGAAGAGAAAGGGGAGGAATCATGGCAACGAACACAGAGCAGGAAGAGAAAGGAGGAGGAATCATGGCGATGGACACAGAACAGGAAGAGAAAGGGGGAGGAATCATGGCAACGGACGCAGAACAGGAAGAGAAAGGGGGAATCTCAGCTGCAGCCACTTCAAAAGGTTTCTGTCCACAAGGGCGGTTGAGAGGGCCACTAATTCGTCGTGTGCCAGAAGAAAGGGCTTTGCGTGCCACCTGTGGCATGCGTGCCATAGGTTCGCCATCACTGATCTAGGAACATATGCTCTCTCCTCTGTTGTTGGTGAGGAAATGGAGCACATTCTCCAGATTTTGCTCAAGTGGTCCTGACCCACTGTGGAGATGCATGTCAAACGATGTGAGTGTATTATTGCTTCACCAGTTGTATTGGCTCTTGCCTTTCCATTGGACCATTTCAGCAACATTGAGAAAGGGGATCTGCTGCTTGGGTAACAGCCTATTCTCCATATTACTTTACCCAGGCTTCATGCTCTGGAGAGGACACTCCTCGATACAGAGCACGTTACTATGGTCTCTCGAGACTGAACGATGCCTATGCTATGCTATGTGGCCTGCAGAAAGGGTGGTGGAGACAGCATCATGTGTTGGCTTTGTTCTTGAATAGGCAGCTGCAAGGTTTGTTTGTTTTTTCAATAGCAGTGGTGAGTAGCATGCCTTCTTGTGTGTTGATTATGCTACCTGTAATTTTTTTCTTTGCTTGCCCTTCAAGCATAGCCATGAATTCACTAGCTTGCTTAAGTAACTGACTCTTCACCTCTAAAATGAGAAGAAATCTGTGCATGTTTTGTCTGTTGCAATAGCTTACATAAGTCTAAAGATCTACAGGTTTGGTTTCACATTCCAGTTACCTGCTCTGTATGCATTTTCTGTTATCAGTTCATTGATTTCATTGAGGGAGATCTACTCTCTGCTTCTGTTTTCGTTGTTTGAGAAATGGAAGTGTCTTCTAAAATTGTAGGTCATCTACAGTCCTTTTGTTTGTAATACACCCTATGTGTAATGTCTTCCAAGTCTGACTCTTGACCTTAATGCATTATTCAGAAACACATAATGTATCTGACTTGACTTTTGCCATCTGTTTTATTATCTTTATTTCCTTTTGCTTTTGAAACAGCTGTAGCATTTTGTTTGTTTGTTTTTTGAAGAATTTGTGGTACTCTGCATTGAAAAAAATTAAAAGGACTATTAGTTTAAAAAATCGAAAGTGAAAATATCAGTGGATTTTGTTCAGTTGATGCATGATAATTTAATTTTATGTATACAGTATTTTGCTCATTGTCAAGGCTGTAGTGAGAACTGGGAACCAAAAAAAAAATGTTCCCGGGTCCCTATGATGTGATCGGGTCTAGTTAAATATTGTTTATGCAGAGTTGCAGCTTTTTTAATACTGAGTAAGTGCTATGCGCTCTGGATGTTCCTTAGCAAGAGGAAATTTTGAAAATTAAACCATTGAGAAGTGGCACTAGAGTTTTAAAATGATACTGAACATTTTACTTAAATGGCAGTTTAAAGATTATACTTTTGTGTTCAGCATTCATTCATGTTCTGACATGCATCCAGCTATCTGCACTAGTGGAAAGGTCAGAGATCCCATCTTTGCTTTTCTGCTTAACTCCACCCCAACAAGGGCAGCCATCACTTGTGCTTATGGACTACAGGCTTTAAGCCTCACAGCTGTTGGAACAGTGACTCTTATTCTGATTTCTGTTTTCCCATCTTGAATGATATTGCTATTTGTTCTTAAATTGTTGTTTGATATATTAGATTGTTTTTAGGTTTTTTATTGTTGGCCACCCAGAGTAGACGTTGTCTAAATGGGCAGGATATAAATTTAATCAATAAATCATAAGTATCATCATTTCACAGGTAGTATGTTCTTTGTGTTCTTCCATTTCAAAGCAACCTACAGGTTTTTTTAATGCAAGCTGGACATCACACCTTGGAAACGACACCCTTTTGTAGATGTTGTTTAGTCATTAAGTCGTGTCCAACTCTTCGTGACCCCATTGACCAGATCACGCCAGGCCCTCCTGTCTTCCACTGCCTCCCAGAGTTGGGTCAAATTCATGTTGCTAGCTTCAATGACACTGTCAACCATCTTGTCCTCTGTCGTCCCCTTCTCCTCTTGCCCTCCTCTTGCCCTCCCTTTTCCAGGGACTCTTCTCATGAGATGGCCAGAGTATTGGAGCCTCAGCTTCAGGATCTGTCCTTCCAGTGAGCACTCAGGGTTGATTTCCTTGAGAATGGATAGGTTTGTTCTCCTTGTAGTCCAGGGGACTATCAAGAGTCTCCTCCAGCACCACAATTCAAAAGCATCAGTTCTTCGTCAGCCTTCTTTATGGTCCAGCTCTCACTTCCATGCATTGCTACTGGAAAAACCATGGGATTGACTATGCAGACCTTCATTGGCAAGGTGATGTCTCTGCTTTTTAAGATGCTGTTGAGGTTGGTGATCGCTTTCCTCCCAAGAATCAGGCATCTTTTAATTTCATGGCTGTTGTCCCCATCTGCAGTGATCAGGGAGCCCAAGAAAGTAAAATCTGTCACTGCCTCCATATCTTCCCCTTCTGTTTGGCAGGAGGTGACGGGACCAGTGGCCATGATCTTAGGTTTGGTTTTTTTTTGGTTTTTTTTTGATGTTGAGCTTCAGACCATTTTTTGCACTCGCCTCTTTCACCCTCATTAAGAAGTTCTTTCTTTAATTCCTCCTCATTTTCTGCCATCAGAGTAGTATCATCTGCATATCTTAGGTTGTTGATATTTCTTCCAGCAGTCTTAATTCCAGCTTTGGATTCATCCAGTCCTGCCTTTCGCATGATATACTCTGTATATAAGTTCAATAAGCAGGGAGATAATATATAGCCTTGTCGTACTCCTTTCCCAATTTTGAACCAATCCGTTGTTCCATATCAAGTTCTAACTGTTGCTTCCAGTCCCACATATAGATTTCTCAGGAGATAGACAAGTTGGTCAGGCATTCCCATTTCTTTAAGAACTTGTCATAGTGTGTTGTGGTCGACACAGGCAAAAGCTTTTGCATAGTCAATGAAGCAGAAGTAGATGTTTTTCTGGAACTCTCTGGCTTTCTCCATAATCCAGCGCATGTTAGCAATTTGGTCCCTAGTTCGTCTGCCCCTTCGAAATCCAGCTTGTGCTTCTGGGAGTTCTCGGTCCACATACTGCTGAAGCCTACCTTGGAGGATTTTGAGCATAACCTTGCTAGCGTGTGAAATGAGTAGTTGGAGCATTCTTTGGCACTGCCCTTCTTTGGGATTGGGATGTAGACTGATCTTTTCCAGTCCTCTGGCCACTGTTGAGTTTTCCAAACTTGCTAGCATATTGAATGTAGCACCTTAAAAGCGTCATCTTTCAAGATTTTAAATAGTTCCACTGGAATGCCATCACCTCCACTGGCCTTGTTGTTAGAGAAGTTTTCTAAGGCCCACTTGACTTCGCTCTCCAGAATGTCTGGTTCAAGGTTAGCAACCACACTATCTGGGTTGTCCTGGTATAATTCCTCTGTGTATTCTTGCCACCTCTTCTTGATGTCTTCTGCTTCTGTGAGGTCCCTACCATTTTGGTCCTTTATCATGTCCATCTTTGCACAAAATGTTCCTTTAATATGTCCTATTTTCTTGAACTGATCCCTGCTTTTTCTCTTTCCATTATTTTCCTCTATTTCTATGCACTTTTCGTTTAAGAAGGCCCTCTTGTATCTCTCCTTGCTATTCTTTGGAAGTCTGCATTCAATTTTTTGTAACTTTCCCTATCTCCCTTGCATTTTGTTTCCCTTCTCTTCTCTGCTATTTGTCAGGCCTCGTTGGGCAGCCACTTTGCTTTCTTGCATTTCCTTTTCTTTGGGATCGTTTTTGTTGTTGCCTCCTGTACAATGTTACGAGTTTCCGTCCATAATTCTTCAGGCACTCTGTCCACCAAGTCTAGTTCCTTAAATCTGTTCTTCACTTCCATTGTCTACTCATAAAGGATTTGGTTTAGATTATACCTGACTAGCCCAGTGGTTTTTCCTACTTTCTTCAGTTTAAGCTTGAATGTTGCTATGAGAAGCTGATGATCAGAGCCACAATCAGCCCCAGGTCTTGTTTTTGCTGACTATATAGAGCTTCTCTATCTTTGGCTGAAGAGAACATAATCAATCTGATTTCGGTATTGCCCATCTGGTGATGTCCATGTGTAGTGTCGCCTCTTGTGTTGTTGGAAAAGAGTGCTTGTGTTTGTATTAGTAGATATATTTTGACAACTGTGTACACAACAAGGCCATTGTGTATACAAAAGGCAGTAGTATGATTGTGGCAGCGGCTGTTTGCTTTTTTTTCTTCTTGATTTTGTTCCATTTTTGGGTAAGATGGCAGATCTATTATGAAATATATCATTTGTCTCTGTAACTATAGATTTCTCTAGTTGATTATTTAGGTTATGAAAATAGATGGTGAATTATAGGGAACAGGAATGGTGTATATTCAAATTATACATTCAGCTAAGTAGGGAGTAATTCATCTGGTCCAGTCTTAAGTAAGATACCCGAAAGCCTTCATAACAATACATTTCTAATTTTACTTGAAATGCTGCCGCATTGCAAACTTGTTTTGCAGTCCATTCTATTTCCTTTGAGAACTTTCAATTGTTGACTGGAATGCAGATTGGGAGCTCTCAGGGGCCCAGTTACTTATTGAAAATTTCCCATCCTGCCTTCTGTAGAGTTAGTCACAAGAGAATGGTATTAGCAGTGCAGGATTTTTCTTACATGAAGGCTGGCCAGCTCTCTTAAAAGAGGTAGTAATGCAACTCCCATTGAAAAGCTCTTGCATAACCCAGTAAAAATGAAAGTGATTTGGAAAACTATTGACCAGATTCTGATTTCTGGCCTGGGTGCTTCGGCCACTCGCCCGTGGCCACAGCGGAGGCAGCGGTTGCCCAGCGCCGAGAGGCTTCAGCTGTCTGGGTTTCTTCAGCTGCTTGCCTCCTGGCTCGCCTCCCGCTTGCTCCACGCCACCCTCCGTGGGCCCATGGCGGGAAATTCAAATGGCAGAGGACGGCGAAGCGTCCGAAGAAACCCAGACAATTGAAGCCTCTCGCCGCTGGGCTCAAGCCTCCCGGCGCTGGGTCACCGCTACCTCCATGGTCGCAGCAGCAGGGAAGCCCGGGAGGCTGAGCCTCCTTTTTCCTAACCGTTGGGGCGAAGAAGCATCCTCTTCACCACCAACAGTGTGAATTTCCCGCCCTTTCCCTCTGCCTTTTTCCTTTCGTAAGTGGAAGCTCCAGCTGCAAGTCGAACCAAAATTTTGCAGCCGGAGCTTTCCATAACTCAAAATTTTCATAAGTAGGGATCTGTAAGTTGAGGCACCACTGTACTTTCTCCTTTTGAGGACAATTACTGTGCAGTTTAAGAACTGAAATATTTACCATATGTATGTGAGTTTTTCACTGCAGTCACCCAGGTAACAATAGGTCACATTTAAACTAACTATTGATAGTTTGTAATATTAGGCCAAAATCCTGCAGATACTGGTTGAAATATAGCACACTGCATGCTGAGTTTCCTGTGATTTTGGTTTACTGTTGGACAAGTGAGAGCTCATCCTGACCCTGTAGACCAGGGGTTTTAAACTCAATTTACCTGGGGGCCGCTAGAGGCAGAGTCTGGGTGAGGCTGGGCCGCATCAGATTTTCCGCCAAGTGGAGCAAGAGCCCGAGGAAGCCGCCCAGGAGTTTCTTTAGCCGACAGACAGGTGGGCTGGCTGGCAGGCTGCAGTTCTGGATGGAGGGTGCAAGAGGTGCTGTCTTGGGAGAGAGCCGGCGAGCGAGGCAAGGCTTTTTTTTTACTCTTGACAGCAGAGGATGTGAGGGCGCTTTTGGTGGGCAGGCAAGGCAAGGGCCACAAACTATCATCTGGGGGGCCACAAATGGCCCCCGGGCTGCATGTTTGAGACCCCTGCTGTAGACAGAAAAAAGGACACATGTAAGAAGGTGTATTCAGGTATAGTCATGGCCAGACATATTGGCACCCTTGCAATTCTGTCAGAAAATGCAACCCTTCTTTCAGAAAATTGCTGCAGTTGCAAATGTTGTGGTTGCAAGGGTGCCAATATTTTTGGCCATGGCTGTATATTGTATAATAGGCAGAGTCTTCCTGCAGTGCTTTCAAAATCTTTTACCAATGTGATTGAGTTCCAGTCACTCTTGATAATTCCTATTGCCTCTATGTTCTGCCATTTCTTCATCGATCTAGTGGTAGCATATCCTAGCTTACTAAACCAGGAGGTGCTTGAACGTCATGGAAGTGCACATAACCTGTTCACTTTGCCCTTGCTCATTCCTTTGCACAGCCCTGTAAACAACCAGGGAGATGAAAAGTTAGGGCTGCATTTAATTGCTCTGAAACAAGGCAAACATTGTAACTCAATTTTCAAATCATGGTTTAAACCTGGCTTCCCATTCTTAATAATCAGGATGCATGGCTTGCTGTTGTGTGTTTATGCATCCAGAACTTCTTACCTCCTATTTCCAACTTGATGCTGCTTGCATTCTTGATTACAGAAAGAGATTATTTCTAAGCAGATTCTAGCACTTTGGTTTTAGTTTTGATAGAAGACCCCAGTCAGGCTTCTACTATAAACTTAATAACTCCCCAAGCAAAATTTTCTTTGGCAGTAATGTTTTCCAAGTTAGATAAGTTCTTCATCAAATTCTTGTACTCCTATCAGTACAATTAAGTATTACTATAAATTGCTTTCTTCAACTCTAAAAAATATATACTATGCTAAAAAAAGCAAAGCAAAGCGTGCTGCTTATACAGTGGTGCCTCGCTAGACAGTTACCCTGCATGACAGTTTTTTCACTAGACATTGACTTTTTCTGATTGCTATAGCGATTCGCAAAACAGTGATTCCTATGGGGGAATTTCGCTGGACAGTGTTTGGTCCCTGCTTCGCAAACCAGTTTTTGCTAGACAACAATTTTGACAGCTTCCTCCGCACTCGCAAAACAGGTATTTTCGGGACCTAAGCTTCGCAAGACAGCGACTTAAACAGCTGATCAGCGGTTCGCAAAGCGGCTTTTTCTATAGCCGATCTTTGCTAGACAACGACGATTCTTCCCCATTGGAATGCATTAAACAGGTTTCAATGCATTCCAATGGGGAAATGCTTTTCGCTAGACAATGATTTCGCTAAACAGTGATTTCAGTGGAACGGATTATCATCGTCTAGTGAGGCACCACTGTATACCACCCCATAGCGCTTCAAGCACTCTCTGGGTGGTTTACAAGTTAATTATGCAGGCTACATATTGCTCCCCCAGTGAGTTGGGTACTCATTTTACCGACCTCGGAAAGATAGAAGGCTGAGTCAACCTTGAGCTGGCTACCTAGGATTGAACCCCAGGTCGTGAGCACAGTTTTGGCTGCAGTACAGTGGTTTAACCACTGCGCCACGAGGCTCGACATTGAACCTGACTTTTGTTGTTGTTTAGTTGTTAAGTCATGTCCGACTCTTTGTGACCCCATGGACCAGAGCACGCCAGGCCCTCCTGTCTTCCACTGCCTCCTGGAGTTGGGTCAGATTCATGTTGGTAGCTTCGATGACTGTCCAACCATCTCGTCCTCTGCCATCCCCTTCTCCTCTTGCCCTCACACTTTCCCAACATCAGGGTCTTTTCCAGGAAGTCTCCCTGGAAAAGTGAGCTGACTAAAATGCTGACTTTAGAAAGTGCTAATCATAATTTCCCCCCTCCTGGTTCTTTCCAGAATCATTTAGTAAAAAGAAAATTTATCTTGCTTTACTTTTAACAGAGAGCTGTCTGCTTCATTGCATTGATGATTCTATTATTTTTCCTTAGTATCCGACATTGAAGGCGGTGATGGACTGCAGCTCAGAAAAGAACATGCACTCAAAGTTTTTGCTTATATCAATTCTTGGACACAGAGGTAAATTTAGTTATTTTAAAAGTGATCATAATTCATGAAGTATCTGTATGTGTAGGTACCTTCTGTTAAAATTGTATAGTCTTAAGCATTGAAAAGATTGTGGCTTGGTGATTATTATGAAGGCGGAGTATTAAGTTGCACCTTGTAAAAAACCCCACAAAGGCTTATTTTATGCAGAAATGTAGGGAAAAGGTGAAATGCACTTATTTATAATTACATGTAAAATTAAAGATTCATTATGAGGTCTTATCCATTTGAAAAACAGCTGTTGCCAGAATTATCAAAAGCGAAAACCAACTTACCATGTTTAGAAAGGTTTCAATTTCAACTACTGAAGCATTATTTTCATTGAATGCTTACAATATACTGTGCTTGAATAGAAAACCCACATTATAATGGGTAAAGGTACTCAGAGCTTTGGTGAGAGTACAAATAGTAATTTTTTCAACTCAGAAGTGTTCCTGGAAAGAGACTGTGATTGGTGGGAAAACTCTTACATTCTGACTGCACAGTGAACTGAGGGTTTGTGGAACACTCTAGTTGTATAGAAGGAGCAGATGCTTCTATTCACTCACATCTAATAAATCTCTTGGAATGTGGGAATTTCTGTCCCCGCTGAGTATGGCTTTGCCAAAGAAAAGAATAGAAAAGAAAAACATTTATGATAACTAGGTTAGGTGTTTCTGGTTTTATTAATTTACTTGCACTTTTAGACTGCCTGCTAACTGGAGTTCTGTGAATGGTATGTGGTGTATGAAAAGCATAATGCAAACAATAAAACTGATAAAAACAGTACTTAACAAAACCAGCAGCAGAGGGTGAAAATGCTGCAGCACATAATACAAATGTAAAACCATCAGCAGCGCACAAGAGTTATGAGATCAGAAAACACTAATAAAAGGTCTTCCCTCTGGTACTGTGAGGATTTGCAGCATCCATGCCAGATGAGACTCTTTGGAAAGGACATTCTACAGGATGTTCTTTCTGCTGAAGAACAGTAGAAGTGTTGTTGCTTTTGAGTATCTTGAACAAAACAGATGGTCTCCTTGAACAAACCACCCATAACTATAAAGCTCATGCTTCACTTCAGCTTCCTGTGAATTTTAGTTTTTGCTACCATTCACTTCACTGTGAATCATATATAAATATATAAATGTGTGATTGTGATTTTTTTTAAATCCCAAAGGCCTTTGCTAGTGAATGTAACATAGTTGGTGGCCTGTTTCCTGGATATTCAACACATACTGATTTTCCCTTCTTCCAAATTCCTTGAAGATAATTTTGTGTCAGGTATAAGAAAGGAATGATACCCTTTGAGGTCCTCTGGCAAAGAAAGAGTGTTTGTCATTGTAGAAAGTCAGAAATAGCATCAATATCTCATTGTTTCTAACGTTCCCTGACACCGGGTGTATATTTGGCTCCTGCTTTGCACTGGACACTGACGAATCCTGTAAGCAGCAACGTAAATTTATAGCTTATTATTTAAAAAAATGACTGGCATGCTGCCAGTCACCAAATAATATCCCTTAGCAGAATGGATTTCCTATCTCACCCCCGTCATCAGCTCTGGAGGCAGCTATAGAGCAGATTGGTGCCCATGTGGATTGGGAATGAAAAAGAGTTCAGGGAATGTGTGTTGCCATATTTCATTTCTCAAGACACCAGATTCATAACATGTTTTATGGTTTTACAAATGCCTGGGACAAGATTGTGATTTTGTGTGTGTGTGTGTATATGTATATGTGTGTATGTATATATGTATGTGTGTGTGTGTGTGTGTGTGTGTACTGTATATATTACATTACAACCACTTTTTTTAATTATGCAGTGGTACTGCTGACTGTTTCTGAAGTACTGTATGATTTTTCTCTTTTGGTTCACCACTTTAAATACATTTTTAAACAGGCAATGTCTGTGCTGTTTCAAGGAATATAAGCATTTGGAGATCTTCAACCAAGTTGTGTGTGCACTTATAAACTTAGTAATTGCCCAAGTTCAAGCTCTTCGGGACCAGCTGTGTAAACATTGCACTATTAACCTCGACTCAGCGTGGCAAGATGAGAATAATCCATCTGATGAGGCACTGAATGTAGAGAGAGAATCTCATGGAGAAGAAGAAAATGGTGGAGGACACAAATCCACAGAGAAAAAGTTAGACTCTGGGAGAATTTGTATCCTGACAGAAGAAGAACCCATAAAGGGCACTGATGCCTTCAGCATATGGAGTACTGAGGAAAAGGAAAAACTATTGCTTTGTGTAGCAAAAATCTTTCAGATCCAGTTTCCTCTGTATACTGCTTACAAGCATAATACACATCCTACAATAGAGGTACATATTCTTCTAACTGATAGTTAACATATCTCGCCTCCTGGTTTGGTTTTGTTTTGATTTTTTGAATAAACTGAAGTAAAAATCAGCTTTGAATCCTGGACATAATTAAATATGGCAATAAACATTTGTGTTATAATTGAGTAGCCTTCATTTGAAATGTATTTTAGTCTGGAATTTTTGAGGTATTCTCTTAAGCATGATCCATGCTGGAAACATAGCATGAGTTAAAGGTCTACAGTTTAGTTGTTGTTATTTAAATGTACAGTAATACAATTTTTGTGAAACTGATGGATATCATATAGCTGGAGAATATTACTATTCCCCCCATCCCACAAGCAATGTAGATTACAAGAGAATAATCAGGAAATGAATGAAAGAACTGGACCAAACATTACTGTTGCCAAAATGATTAGAATCCTTGTAAGCATATTTTCTGTAGATTGATGTGAATACATCATACATTGAATTTCTGTACTTAGAATTTACATCATTGGCAACATCCTCTTCAGAGCCTGCAGTTTACACAGTGGGTTCTGCTTCATGATGTAACCTTGGAATGTTTGGTGTTGTATATACCTTGTTTCCCCCAAAATAAGACCTAACCTGAAAATAAGCCGTAGTATGACTTTTCAGGGTGCTCGTAATATAAGCCCTACCCCAAAAATAAGCCCATGTTAAGTGAAACCCCGCCCTCCACCATTGTGCAGCAACCAGAAGAAGATGACATGACTGTATTTGAATAAATGTAGATTGCTGTACATGAAAAAAATAAAACATTCCCCTGAAAATAAGCCCCCATGTATTTTTTGGAGCAAAAATTAATATTTTTGGGGAAACATGGTGCCAGCTTCTTGATGTCATTATTTTAAATATGATTCATGTGAATAAATGCACATCCTTTTTGTAGAGGTAAATTTAGGATAATTGAATCTGTCCAGATTGTGCTACAATTTTAGTAATAGCTCAGAAATGGAAGCATGGACTTCCAAAATATCCAAGAAGGTTTCAGATATTTGTGTTTAAGGCTATATAAGGTTAAAACACACAGCGTTAAAGGAAATGTGTGCATTTTAAGAAATCTAAGAGCTACAACCTAGCTTTACAGACTCTTTAATTGCTGCCATTTAAGCGTGAAGTTTACTAGGCATTTTGGCCCAGTAGTATGGCTGAAAAAGAAATAATTCCCAGAAGTGGAGTGTGATGTGTTATAGCAGAAGGGTGCTTGGCTTCTGCAATTCCCCTCTGAAATTATGCCTATAAATATTTCTTGCACTTATATTCATAATAACCTGCGAAGAAGGTTAGTCTGAGAGACAGAGACAACATACTAAGGTCACCCGTTGAGTTCATGGCTTAGTGAGGACTAGAACTTGGATCTCCCTGCTGTTCGTCCAACTGCTAAACCACAGTGACCCACTTTTTTGGTTTGGGTATTCTGTTGTGTGTTTGTCCCTTATAAGCATTCTGTCTGATCCAGCCCTTGTAGTGAGAGATGTGAAAATGGCATAACAGTGGGATAGGTTGATTGAGGGAAGATGATTATCCTAATCCTTTTCTTTCCCCCATTACAAATAGCTTATATACCTGTGGATACTTCCCCCTGACTTCTGTAGTTCATGGGACAACCAAAAGTTTAGATACAGTTTGACTTATGTCATGTTTTTATACACATCTCATATTTTCCCGCTGAAATAATCTCCAGCCAGTATTTTTCTTTGGCTGGAAGTGGGTAAGACGAAGACAGTGTTCGGATGGAAATCTCTGTGTTGTATCTCTTTCTCTATGCACTTTAACAACTTTTTAGGGGCTACCTAATTTTATTTTCAGAGTAACTGATGATGACTGGCTCAAGGCCGTTCAGTGAGCTGTACATCTTAGCAGGAATTTGAATCCAACCCTTCCACTCTTGTTTCAGATAAATGACTACTTCATACTGGCTTTAAATTAAACTCTCACCTTTGAGCATGGTTCTTAGCCACCTTTCATGCTGTGAACTTTGTCTCTCTTCAGCCTGGTGACATTTTTAGCATTCTTCAGCTGCCCAGCTTGTCCACTAATTACTATACTACTGGTGAACTGGGCCTTTTTTGTTTGCTTGTTTGTTTTTTGTGGATCAGAAATCGCCTTCTATGCCAATACTTCTGATCATTGATCTGGAATAAATTTTTAATATTTCAGCCTCCTATTACATATTATTCACGTTGGCACTTATTTTCAGATGCTATTGGAAATTCAAACATACCAGTCCATGTGTTTAGATATGTTAAAATATCCAGGTGCTGAAAAGGCTCAGCCTTCTGTACTTTGGGAAGGAACAGGTTCATGATACAGAGGAGACAGCGGGTAGCATTTAACAGCAGAGTAAAGTGCCCTGTACATTCTCTTTTCAAAGAGTTGTCTTAGGGGTGTTGTACTTCTGGAAGCTTTGGGGCTCATGAGGTCACCTGACATGGCTTGAACAATCTGTGATGGGTGCTGAGTTTTTTCACCAGTGTTTCAGCAGTTTGTGTTAAGTTCAGGCTAGAATTGCTTATGATTCGCTGGTGAGGTAGAATGTTAACGCTTTTCGGAGGCCCAGGCCATTCATTGGTTCAATTTTAGACTTCATTATTTGTGAATGTAGCCCAGGATTGTCTATACTGAGTGGCAGTAGCTCGCAAGGAGTTTTACTTCATCGAAGATCCTAAGGAGTGAACCTAGAATCTTCTGCATGTACTTCACCTCTGAAGTACTGTATGACTTTTCCCCAATTTTTCATAATTGTTATTTTATCGAAGGATAGCTATTCTGCCTTATTTAATGGCATAAATAGGATAGACTGCCTATGCTTGGTCATCACATGTTATGGTTTTCCACAATACAATACAGTCTAGTCTTCCCCTCTCTCTTCTCATGGCAGTGAGGTGTGTGTGTTTATGATTACTATTAAATATGGTTAGTTTAAATAAGCCAAATTAATAAACTGTAATTTAAACTTGTCTTGTTGGACACTAAATGTTAACACCAATCATCATTTGCCATATATCGATAATATAACACACTTTGGTTAGTCAGAAGTGAAAGTAAAAGTTTCTAAAATCTGTGAAAAGAAAGGAAAGAT
This sequence comes from Pogona vitticeps, assembly GCF_051106095.1. Classification (NCBI taxonomy): domain Eukaryota; kingdom Metazoa; phylum Chordata; class Lepidosauria; order Squamata; family Agamidae; genus Pogona; species Pogona vitticeps. The sequence continues at coordinate 7,957,012 of NC_135783.1, forward strand.
TCTTTGAGTTTGGGAAAGGCTAGGTTATTATTCCACATCATTCAAAATCACAGTGATGGCAGCTGCTGACAGGTGAATAATAGTGCTGTTGCAGCTTAAGCAGGTACTATTTCAGGACAAAATAGGGAAAAACCAGTTTGCAAGGCACACTGGAAGTGTATGACCATTAACGTCTGTGTAGTGGTATGTACGTGGTGGGACGTGATGGTGTTGTGGGTTAAACCGCAGAAGCCTCTGTGCTACAAGGTCAGAAGACCAGCAGTCATGAGATCAAATCCACATGACGGAGTGAGCTCCCGTTGCTTGTCCCACCTCCTGCCAGCCTAGCAGTTCATAAACATGTAAATGCAAGTAGATACAGTAAATAGGTACCACCACAGTGGGAAGGTAACGGCGTTCTGTGTCTAGTCATGCTGGCCACGTGATCACGGAAACTGTCTACGGACAAATGCTGGCTCTATGGCTTGGAGACAAGGGTGAGCACAGCACCCTAGAGTCGGACACAACTAGACTAAATGTCAAGGGGAACCTTTACCTTTAGTGGTATGTAATTAGGCCTTTAAAGTGATATTACTCATACCAGAGCATCATAGTTGTCCTTGTATAACAGTTGAGCTGGCCTGGGCTGTTTTTGCATTCTCGTTCTACTATGCAGCGAAATGATTTTGTTCATTCATACTGGCTGAAGTTCTGTTCTGTTACTTAATCCTGTGGAAAGGCGATAACATCAGCAGTGAGGAGCTGCAGAACAGAAGTAGAAAGTTTTGAATTACTGAAAATGACCACCTCCAGATGGTCATTACCAGCAGGGGGAGATTTTCAGTAATTAAAAATGTCCTTCTTCTGTATTGTAGCTCTCACTGCTTCGGAGTGATAAAAGGGTATTACTCTGCATAGGAATCGGAATTACTAATACTGTAATTTCTGTCTGCCACTGACATCACTACCCTTTCCCAGGCATAAGTGACACAACAGGATTTTAGCCACTGATAGAAGAACCCTTGTGAGGAATCTAGTGATCTGTGGCTCACTGGATTAAGGTAATATGCCATACACTACCCAAACATTACTTTCTAGCTGCCCAAGGAAATCCACAGTCTGATGTTGGAGAAAAGTAACAGAATAAACAGTATTTTCTTGGTCCTAATGATTAAATAAATTTCCTTATGCTCTTATGTGTCTTTGTTTTAGTGTGTATTTATAAAGTATGTTAGCCTTTGGCTTATGTATTGATTTACTTTAATGTGCTAAATAGTTCTAATTCTTTTAACAGGATATTTCTGCACAAGAAAGCAATATACTAGGGGCATTCTGTGATATGAATGTAAGTTTATTTGATATCTATATGTATGATACATGTAGCTAATAAATTGCAGCTCAGTAGCTTTATTCAGTGAAGCCTCCCCCATCCCAGTGGTTTGTGTTGCTTCATAATATGTACTGTATAATATACTCTAATGCACTATAAAGGAAAGTGAAGATGTCTTGTCCCATCTTTGTTAGCATTAAACTTGCTGGACTGCAGACCACTTCTTCAGAGACACTGACGTTGTCTCCTCAGGGTTTCAGATGGGTCTTTTCACAGCCTTTCCTAAAGTTTGAATCTGTGACCTTTTTAATCATTCCTTTTCTTGATGTTTACAAGGAATCTTCCTGCCACCTTAACCCTTGCCACTGAAGATGAGAATATTTAGGTGTCTATAGCTCAGAATGGGGTGGCCAGAGTTTGACCCTGCAGCTGACCTTATAATGCCCAACATTCATTACCATTAGCTGTGCTGGCCAACAGTAATGGGAGTTGTAGACCAGCAGCCCCTGTACTTCACCCATCCATCATTTAAAATAATTGTTCCTAACATTGGGTCCCCAAATGTTCCTGGAGTAAAACTCCCAGAAGCCTTCACCACTTCTGGGAGTTGAAGTCCAAGACCATCTAGGAACCTAAGGTTGGGAAACTCAGGTTTAGAGAGGTGGTGGGATTTTGGTGCAGCTCCCGAGGAGCAGAATGCCATAGTCACAGGGAACGTGTTGCAGACATTGTCATCTCCAGGCGTGGTGTTCAAAGAAAAATATTTGGTAATTTCACCTTAGTTCTGGCCGTTCCATCAAGATTTACTGAGATGGTCTTGCACTCGAGAAAAGCAAGAGGTTAGTGACACTCCTCATGAACTCATTAAATACAGTCTGTGTAGGTTATGTACCTACCTCAGGGCAAATAAGGAAAAACAATACTAAAACCCAGGTTTTTTTCTGTAGTGTCAGTCTCACTGTGGAATAAATTAGACAGCCCCCCTCCCTGTAGATCTTTAAAAGACCAGTAAAAAAACAAATCACCCTAGGTTAATTTTTGAGACTCGTATTCTATTGCAATTACTGATTATTTTATGATATTACTGGATATTTTGTTGTTACGTTATGGTTTATATAATTAGTTTCACCTCAGCCACCAGGTGGAAATCATTGGTCACCCTCCTGCTTTTCTTGTTATTTGTTTCTGCTATTACCTATGCATTCTTTTATTATTTTAGTTTGTGTGTTTTGCTTAATTATATAAACTGCCCCAAGTAGTATTTTACTAAGTCAGGTGGGCTAGAAGTTCTATAAATATATAAACAAAATAAATGTTTGCCTGTGCCTAACATGGCCTTGTTAGTGTGTTTGGGGTTGTGTGTAGGATGTGGAGCATAATGCCTATTTTGTGGATGTCAAATGACCAAGCACAATGTCAGTCCCCCATTTCCCATAGGTTCCATTCATATCTGTGAAAGATTCTGGGTTCCTGTTTAGGGGTGGGAAGCCTGGTTCAGCTTTACGTATTACACCTTGCACAGGCTTGTGATATGTGGACTGACAGCAGAAACAGAACTGCAACTAATAAATGTAACTACCCTGTTTCCCCGAAAATAAGACCTAATCTGAAAATAAGCCCTAGTATGATTTTTCAGGATGTTTGTAATATAAGCCCTACCCCAAAATTAAGCCCTAGTTAAGTGAAACCCCACCCTCCACCATTATGCAGCAACCAGAAGAAAATGACATGACTGCATTTGAATAAATATAGATTGTTGTACATGAAAAAAACCCTGGAAACAAGCCCTAATGTATTTTTTTGGAGCAAAAATTAATATATGACTGTGTCTTATTTTCGGGGAAACACGGTATGTGGTCAGAAATACTGCTCAGTTTATGCTGTGCCTTTAGCACTGTATTTCTACAAAATACCAGACTTTGGCTTTATCGCCTAGTGATACAAGGTCTGAAAATTGTCTCTGAATATGAAACATGGTCCTTCAGAAGTTTTCACTTCTGAATACTGAGCCCAAATCTTCAAAACCTCTGTGTACATCAAAGTCACCACCTTAAATTCTGTCTGGAATTCAAAGGAATTCAAAAGAAATTCATAATAAGTACAACCTGACATATATCATTCCCACAGAATCGACTGGAGCAGGCAAAATTAAGATAAACACATTGGAATGTTTGCGAGAAATATTTTTTATTCTGTTCTTATTTTCATAGGATGTAGAAGTACCATTGCACTTGCTTCGCTATGTTTGCTTGTTTTGTGGAAAAAATGGCCTTTCACTCATGAAGGACTGTTTTGAATACGGAACCCCTGAGACATTGCCGTTTCTCATAGCACATGCATTTATCACTGTGGTCTCTAACGTAAGTACACATCCAAATTTCTATACTGTTTTTATTCATGGAAGCAGCAAATATAGCTTGAAATGTTGTCTTATGTCTAGAGACTTCATTGTGCTAATGTGAGTTCTGTTCCTAGCAGCCAAAGTCAGAAGGAATAGCCTTGGGTAAACATCTAATCCTCATAACTTTGCAACCATCCTCAGTTTAGGTACAATAATTTGGCTGCTTGCAGTACAGTGGTGCCTCGCTTAACGAGCGCACCATTTAACGACGAATCCGCATAGTGACGGGTTTTTTGCGATCGCTAATGCGATCGCATTGCAATGTTTTAGATAGGGAAAACATCGCATTGCGATGATCGGTAAGTGTTTCGCTTACCGATCTTCACATTGCGATGTTTTACAAACAGCTGATCGGCGGTTCCAAAATGGCAGCCCGCAGCGTTTCCACGCCCTGCCCTCGCTTACCGGGCGGCGAAAATGGTGGCCGGATGGAGGATTCCCCGCATAGCGGTGAGTTTTTCCCCAATAGGAACAGAGTTTAATGCGTTCCTATGGGTTTCCCCCCCGCATAGCAACAAATCCGGATAGCGATGTTAATCCTGGAACGATTAACATCACTATGTGGGGCACCACTGTATTATATTTTTTTATCGTTTCAGTTCGTCTTGCTTTCAGGTTAAATGTCTTCTGAAGTCAGGCCTGAACCTCACACGTGGTGGTGCTGTGTCACCACTGATGGGAGAGACTAGTACACTTCCTTTGAGTGCTGTTCACATGATCTCTGTAAACCTAAGTGGCGAAAAATTCATTAGTTTAAGCCCACTACAACAGTGGTAAATGTACAGTACTAACATAAATTGTGTTTGGGGATAGTGCATTAATGACGGATTCAATAGTCTCAGAAGTAGAATCAGCTCTTCTCAGATTTCATCAGCAAGATTACCAGATGACATTTTTTTCTCCTTCCTAACTTTTCTTGAAAAATTCAGGTGGCCAAACCCGATCCATTTGGGTTCCCCAAAATAGTTAATTTCAAATGTTTTCAGGTAGCGGTTGCTTTTGACTGACTGACCCTGCTCTCTTCTGTGCCAGCAGTAGCAGCAGCAATAATCTCTCTCTGGGACCTTAGCTTCAGAGTGCACAACAACAAACAACTGTTAACTTCAACTAGAATAAAATAGACCTATTTAATGGGAGGTGTTGATCACTAATAACCTAAGTTCTGTTGATCTCAGTGGATCTGCTGTGCTCAGAACTGACACTAGATTTAGCCTTCAGAACAGTTTTTTCAGTTTGTTTTAATTTTTTATGTGTTTGTATGTGTCTTGTTCACCTGCGTTAGCCAACCTGGTGCTTTTCGGATGTTTTTGACTGCAGCTCCCATGATTCTTGAGCATTAGCCATTTTCATGAGACTTCAGGGAGTTATAGTCTATAATGTCTCAGGATACCTACCTATACCAGGATGTTGGCCCTTGATTTGTTTCACAAACAGTGTGGACAGTTCCCCATGTTGGGAAAGAGAACTTTGGAGTTAGAAAATAACTGTTCTACCTGTACTGATCAGTTTCTCTTACAAGCCAGTTCATACAGGTGGGTCTATAATGAGACACAGTGAGGTAAACCCAAGTATGGCTAACAATGCCTCAAGTTGGTTTTGGATGTTCTGAAAGAGCAGCATATTGAAGGGAGCAGACTTTTGTCAAGCAGCAAACCCAAGTGGCAGAGAATGCCAGGAAGAACCGAGGTAGGGAGCACAGGAATTCCGCTCCCTGCTGGTTCATGTTGCTGGAGCGGAAGACATTGAAGGAGGGTCATTTCCTTGGTTTCATCAGCCTGTCGGAGCTTTGCAATTTAAATTTTCATCCCATTGAAAGCTGTGAAGATGAAACTTATGTCAGTTTCAGGATAGCACAGCTGATGAGCCCAGTTCAGTCCCACTGCATGGGAACATCATTCCCACCATCGCAAAATCTTCGGTCTGGAGACTATGTTGGTAGTAGTTTTCCATCTGCACTTTGATGGGCATAGTGGTTTCTCAGAATGCCACTTGTGCCATATACTAATCACCCCCAACAAGCAATATTAGGAGGTTAGGATTGCACATTTGTTGTTTAGTCGTTAAGTTGTGTCCGACGCTTTGTGACCCCATGGACCAGAACACACCAGGCCCTCCTGTCTTCCACTGCCTCCTGGAGTTGGGCCAAATTCATGTTGGTTGCGTCAATGACACTGTTCAACCATCTCGTCCTCTGTCGTCCCCTTCTCCTCTTGCCTTCATACTTTCCCAACATCAGGGTCTTTTCCAGGGAAGGATTGCACATTAGGTCATTAAAATTCTAAATAACGTAGGGAATCATGAGATAATTTTTAATATGAATATAGATTAATGTTATGTGAAAGCATTTTCTACTTTACTGGTGTTTATTTTGTTGATTCATTGTGAAAATAAAGTAGGTTCCATATTCAGGACTAAAAAAGTGTTAATACCCTGCAAGTGAAACCAATAATTTGTTTTGAGTTTAATCTTACAGGCAATCTGTGAAAGCTTAACGTTCTGTTCCCTATGTTAAATATCAGTGTTCTTTGAAAGTAATATATGCACTTTCAGGTTTTTTTCCCCCAGATTGGAAAAAATGGTACTGACACAAGAGCAAGTGATTAAAAAGGAGCGGGCTCTGTTGAACATTCAGCCCCTGGGCTTCTCAGAGTCTAAGGCCTATCTTAAGAGCAATTCACTCATGTGACAAGAGATCCCATTTTCTCTCAAATACTTCCAGAACAACTAGGAGCTTTAAAATTGAACCCAAATGGCGATTTCTCTCGAAAACAGGATAATAAAATTGAACAATGGTGACAGCACTCCTTTCAAAACTGAATGGAAAATATTTGCCCTAAGTTAACATCAAGTAATGTATTGCCCTTTTAAAAAATCAAGTTGTGTGTTCCAAAATAATTCGCAGTAAACAGCACCACAGCAACATATTTTTGTTCCATGAAACTCAGCAATGTTAGGCATGTCTTGATGCAACACAAGTAGTTGATTTGTAAATATAAATGAGATCCAAGCACCTCTGATGGAAAACCACTGGATAGAAGTGGGAAAAGTCAGTAAACTTTATAAGTATCAGTGTTTAACTTCATCCAGACAACCACCAGGTGAATCAGCACATTGGCAAATGACTGCATGGATACTGTAGATTGAATAGGGTTTTTCATCTGAAGTATACTTATTAACCATAATCCAGGTAGATTATTTAAAAAAACACATGGAATAATTTCAGAGGATCCTGTTTCTTTTTTTTTTACCCATGGAAATTCCTGTATTTTGAGGATTAAAAGAAGTATTAGTGGATCTTTTCTTTTCTGGATCCACAGAGAGTTCCAATTTTCTCCCCCAGTTTCAAATGGGACCAGAAACTCCTTGACATCATGACTTGTTGAAAAATAGTGTGGGACTTTTTGTGTGTGTGAGTCTCAGTAGATTACCTTGACTGGAATAAAAAGGTTCCCCCCAATGGCAAAATGCAATAGATCTGTCAGAGCATTCCCCCCCACCAAATTCTTTTTAAAAGTGTCCTGTCTGCTGAGATGAAATGTTAAAATATGACTGAACTTCTGAAATGAATGGTGCTTTGTTTGCACTGCCACAGGTGTTTACAGTGGCCTTTTTTCATTATTTAATAGGAACATTGTGTAGATAGTTTTTTTCCAAGAATGCCTCTTTTAAGCAGGAATGTTCTTTGAAGAAAACGTATACATATAAATATCAGAACTGAGCTAAGATTTATATATTTATTTGATTTATACCCCGCCCATCTGGTCTAAAAGACCACTCTAGGTGGCTTGGACTGCTAGCTTGGACTGTGTTTGACATCTGTAAAAGGCAGTAGATAGAGAAAAGTAAATGAACTCATTGGTCCCAGTGGAGACAGGTCTTTTTCACCATGAACTGGAGGACCAAACCAGTGACAGGCAGTTGGGTAGTAGAACTCTAATACTGCAGCAATTGGGGAAATTAGCGTGGAAGCACAGAATTTCAGAGCTTGCTTTCCCCTATAAGCTGACTGAACCTGACAAGCCGCTGTCCCTCAGACCTTGGTCTACAAAATGAAAATACAGTGGTGCCTCGCTTTACGATTGCCCCGCATTACGACAAAACCGCATTATGACAATGGTCTGAATGGTGGGTTTTTTTTTTTTTTTTTTTTTTTTTTTTTTTTTTTTTTGCTTTGCGATGATTGGTTCCCTGCTTCGGGAACCGATTCTTTGCAAAACGATGGTTTTCCTCCATCTGATCGGCGGTTTCAAAATGGCCGCCGGGTAAATAAAATGGCTCCCCGCTGTTTTCTGGGACGGATTCCTAGCTGCACATGCACCGAAAATGGCCACCCTATGGAGGATCTTCGCTGGACAGTGAGTTTCCAGCCCATTGGAATGCATTAAACGGGTTTTAATGCATTTCAGTGGGCTTTTTATTTTCGCATTACGACGTTTTCGTTCTACAGCAATTTTGCTGGAACAAATTAACGTCGTAATGCGAGGCACCACTGTAATACTTGGCTGTCTTACCAGGAGGTTAACAGGAGCCCTGAGGGCAGAATTGAGTGTTTTCTGGTGATATAAATCTTAATATTTATATCACTAGAAAACACTGGTTTTCTGCTGCAGAGCAGTGGGATGGGAGCAAAACTTTACAGGTACTCTGTTTATTTGTTTCAGCTTGTATACCGCCTCATAGTGCATAGTGGTGCAAATCTCTCATCCCCAAGCTGCTTTTTCTTGTCCTGTGTCAAGCCAGCCTCTGAAACTTGAGTTCAGGAAAAAGCAGGTGGGATGTTAGGGATGCAAGGTGAAGCTTTAAGTAACCTTCCCCACCTCCACATTTCAAATACAGTAAGTCCCTCTTATCCACAAGATCAGTCCACTGAATCACTTTCTGAAAACATTAAAAATATTAAAAGAAAAAATATATCGTGAGCAAGGTTCCCAGTTAAGATTTGCCATCCATTCTTCCCTAAAATGATGTACTGTATATGAAACACTTTGACCTATACAGATTCTGAACTGGTTGTTATTGACTGTCAGGTGTGTTTTTTTTAAGGTGTAGTAGTGACAATTTTTTGCCAGACTTTTGGGCCAAGTCCTGGTTGAAGGATCTTTCTTTCCTTCTCTGTATAGTAAAAGTAAAAGGCACCAGGAATTGGTTTAGAAAAAAATAGTTTGTTTCCTCTCATATACAGTGGCACTTTGCCAATCTTGAGCTCTCCAGATATGCTGGACTACAAAACCCACATTTCCTAGCCAAGATATGCAGGCTGGGAACATTGAAAGTTGGAGCTTCAACACATCTGGACAAGATAAGGCTGTGTAGTCCAGATGGGACAGTAGGAATATAAAGGCACACAGGAATTTCAGCTCCCTTTCAGACTGCCATTCTGGCACTGGGGAACCTGGCAAAAAAGTCCCCTTTTACTATTTGTCATGATCATATTTGTAATGCACAATAGGAAGAGAGAATAAATGTCAAACCTTTGGTAGCAAAATTTCTTTGAATTGCATATTAATTCTTGTGTGATGTGTCAGTTTATTCTGTTTACGTTTTCTGAATAGTTTTTATCCCAGAGCTATAATTGCGCTTAATAATGAGCTTAAAGACCACCAGTAGTGAATAGTTAGTTGGACAGTGTTACTTAGCCTGCGGTGTAGATGGTTTGCATTCTTAGTGGGGGATTTTTAGTGGGTAGGGAGTGTTTGGGGATTTTTTTTATGTGTGTGCATGTGGGTCTGGTCTCTGGGTGCCTGTGTGAATTTCGTTGTATGGGTATACCGTGTATATACTTACAGTGACAATAGATTATTTGTATAATAAATTAATTGTATTTAATTTTTGTGCTTATGTAGATCAGAATATGGCTGCACATACCTGCTGTTATGCAACACATTATACCATTTAGGACCTATGTTATAAGGTATGTTTTACAGATACTTTTCTGTTCCTGGGTTTTCTTTTCTCCTATGTGCTGACAATTTCAAACTATCCTGGCATTGTCTATAAAATTATAATCACAAAAACGAAATGGTATTGTTTGCAGTAATTTTTTGCGATGTCAGGAGTGGGACAGATGGCTTCAATATGTGCAAGTGGTTTTGTGCTTCATTTCTAAGTGTGGATTTACACAGATTGTCATGTAGCCTTCTGTGTACCCATGTTTCTAAACAATTAGACCCATATACACCAGTGTCACTGTAGTTTTATTGCCTCTCCCTCTTCAAGCTCCAGCTAGCTCTCCCTGTCCGCACATTCTGGTTGCTCAATCCCTTAGGTCTGTCTCAGTTTTATTCCTTTGCTGTGGTCTTTTGGGAGTCAGCAAACAGAAATTCAGTTGTTTGTGTCTCATGTGCACTAAATATTAGGAAGTCACCTGCTGGTTCCAAAACAGGCTTCCAGTTTTGGTCTTTCTATCAGTAAGCCAAGTTTAGGTATCTTTAGGATGTCTGTCAGTAGAACTCCCAGAATGGAGAATTCTGGGATTTGTAGTCCAAAAAAAAGGACATCCTTAATTGTCTTACGCCAGTGCATTAATATTCTCTGTTGTGTTGTCCATCTTGCCATTATTCCAGGCACTCATCTCACCATCATCTTCACCAGTTAGCTGTATCTTCTCCACAGCACTAAGGCCTTCTCCTGGTAGCACAGCAACTGTCTGTTTCACAGATAACTCTACACAGATTTCTATGTAATTGTTATGGCTCACAATACAGTATTGACACATTTGAGCCACAGTACCATTGCCAACCCCATTATCTTCAGTGCTGGTCCTCATGTTAGATATTATCCTTGCTACAGTACCAGTTCACATGTTAGTTTGCTCAGTGTTTCAACCTCGGTACTAATCATTTTTACTCAAATAGCTGCATCGACTTCCATTGCATTTTTGCCTCCCACCATCTTAACACTGAGAAGCTTGTACAACACATTAAGAAGATGTGAATGAGTTGGTTGTCTCCCATTCTCCTCCTCCTGACTCTGATGTGGTTTTCTTATGCTCTGTTGCTTCATCAGTATGTCTTGCGTTACTGTCAACATGCTGCCTTGTGGTCACATTGATCCTCTTTCTCCTTCAGAAGTCTATATGCACTTCCCATTCTGAATTATCAGTTCACACAGCAAAGCTCCTGCAGATTACTTCCCAACGAGAGGAGCCTCCCAAAGACAAATCAGTCTTTTGGGCAGTGCCTCAGTAACAGTTTCTGTATTGTCTTCCATAATGAAGATTATCGACACTGTGTGGTATAACCCATCTTTGAAACAAATACATTGGATTGAATCGAGTCACTCTAGAGCAGTGGCGGCGAACCTTTCTGGCTCGAGTACCCAAACTCGGGGGGGGGGGGAGGAGGAGGAAGCACCAGCCAGTCATGTTGGCAGTGGAACCGGAAGTGGCAGCGGAAGGGGGAATCCTGGGCACGGAGGTGCCTCGAGACCCCACTCCGGATCCTGCCCTGCCGCCTATCGAAGCACCAGCACTGTGGCTGCAGCTTCCTCCTGAGGTTGCTGCTCTAGAGAATTGAAAATGATTAGTGTTGAATTCTCCAGCCCTTAACTCTTCTTACTGTTGCTTCATCTGCAAGAAAGAAATAGTCGTTGACTTCATTAGACAGACAAGATTATTATTTGAGCCTCGTGAGCTGTGTGCCACATGAATCACATTATGGTCTTTGCAGCTCATCCTGGCAGCAGTGATGATGGTGGCAATTTTTGTCAATTAAAGTGCTCTCCCCCACATATCCTGAGGCTCCCAAAGGTTTTGGCAAAGCAAAAGGAGCCCCTTGGCAGCCTTGGATCCTGATAAAGAGTGGGTAGGAAGCTTTCAATTAGATTAAATTAATTATTTCCAGCAGTGTTTCCAGTTTCCAGTGGGGTAGCCATACAATAGGATTATGCCTGTTTTAAATATTGACTTAAATATCTTTTTTTCCCACCGAGAGTAGGGTATATAATTCTCCCGTTGTGTCTACAATTCTCCTGTTATGTCGTTGACCATATGGTTTTAGTAAAAATGATGTTGAGGATGTTCCAGAACTAAACTGGCTTTCTTGAGAATCGGTTTGATCTTGTACTTCAACCCCTTTGTTCAGGTATTTATGTAAACTATCGGACCAGGAGCTAAGACAGAGTGCAGCTCGTAACATGGCAGACTTGATGTGGAGCACAGTTAAAGAGCCGCTAGATACTGCCCTGTGTTTTGATAAAGAGAGTCTTGATCTGGCATTCAAGTATTTTATGTCACCAACTTTAACAATGAGATTGGCCGGACTCAGTCAAATAACAGTAAGTTTTAAAAGTAACTTGTATATTTGTGTAGAATTTTTCTTCCTTAGTTTAGTATGATATAGGCATTTCTTACCACCTTATTAGCCAAGCTAAGGCTTATTCTATAGGTTGTGACAGAATGAAGTGGGAATGAGTGGTACAGTCTTCATTGTCCATAAACAGCTGGCTCAGTTTATGGTTTCCTCTTGGATGGTACACTACAAATTCCACAACCCTGTTTTAAACAAATCAGTGTAAGAAGCAAGATAGCCAAATAAAACCACTCTAATTCCCTTACAATGTTCCAGTTAGTGTATGTTTGAAACAAAAGCTGTCAGCCCTTTAATATATTATAATTATATCTGTAAACCAGTTGACGCTGCTAGTCATGTTTATGCAGGAGAGAGTAGATGCAACCTTGTATACAGTCTTGCTGTCTTAGGACATAAAGGCGGATTTGCAAATAGTAATTCAGGGGGTAATCTCCCTGTTCAGCTCCACATCTTAGTACTTTTTTTCTCATTACGCATCTTTAAAATTATTTTGCCACTTTCTGCTACAACTTTTAGAGTCTTGCAATTTATCCTGACTCATTTATATGACTGCATGAAATGCCCAAGGTGGCGAGAATAGTCCCCTTTATCTTAAGCAGTTATTTGGCCACTCCACATTACAGATCTGGGCCTGTGGTAGTTGCTGTGTTTTATTTGCCAGTACTGTGCCATAAACAACAGTTACTGTGTGGGCAAGGAGTTGCTTTGGATGCAGTTTTTTTAGTACAGTACTTCAAATTAAATATGGCAGAATAGTTCAGTGAATGTCTGCCATGGATGGACCTAGCTTCTCTGCTTAAAGGACACATGTTTCTGCTTGATCCATCAGATATTCCTGCACATGGGTGCTCTGTTCATAGTCCTAACGAAGTACAGTGGTGCCTCGCACAACAATTGCTTCATACAACAATGAATTCACACAGCGATGGGTTTTTTTGAGGAATTTCCCCCATCGTTTAACAATGTTCTCTATGGGGGAATTTCACTTAACAGTGTCCCTTTTTGCTCATTTAAAAGTGTCTTAAAATGTTTGAAACCTGTTTTAAAAGCTTGGATTCCATAGTGCACCTTGTGAAACATGTGCAAACTTAATTTGGTGTTGTTCTGAGTCGTCCTTAATTTTTGGTGATTTTTTAAATTTTCTCTCATTGGAATGCATTGAACTTTCCGTCCAATGCATTCCAATGAGAGAAAATTCAAAAAATCACCAAAAATTAAAGACGACTCAGAACAACATCAAATTAAGTTTGCATAGGGTTCAGGAGGTGGGCTAACAATTGCAAGCATTTAAAACCTGTTCCAAACATTGTAAGGCACTTTTACAGGAGTGAAAAAGGACTTCGCAAAGCCATTGAAATGTATTGAGTCGGCTTCAATACATTCCAATGGAGGAAACATTGTTTCACTCAACGATGTTTCCTATGGGTTTTTTCACTTAAAGACGGCAATCCGTTCCAATTAGAACGGATTAACCGGTTTTCAATGCATTCCTATGGGAAATGGTGTTTCACAGAACGATGTTTCACACAACATTGATTTTTTGGGAACCAATTAACATTGTTGTGTGAGGCACCACTGTAGTTGTATTGCATCATAGGCTTTGTAGTCTTACACTTGCTGTATATGTGATTAATTGGACTTGGGCAAGTGCGTGAGCACAAGAATTTTTTTACTTAAAATCATAGGTTTGTCACAGTAGTAGTAGTGATTGGAGAGGTGAGCAGCAGCAATATTATTTCTGTTTAGGATATTTCACACATAAATTGAAATATAGTTTCTGTTAGGGGCAGTGGTCTGAGATTTATTCCAAACCAAAATATGTAGGTGAAAGAAGCAGTAGTTGAAGCTTCCTGGAGTATTGCTTGCGGCAAGTAAAGAAGTATTTTACTTGCCCACATAAAGCATCTTGGCTGTAATAGCAGAAAAGAGGGCTGTTACCAGAAAGAAACAGTTCCTAAAGCCTTCCTTTTGCAAAGCTCCGATTATGGCTTTAGTCACTGGAAGGTCTACTCTAAAGAGCCTTTTCCAAAATGTCCGAAGCATTAAAGAGAAATTAGTGAAAACAAATATAAGTATTTGTAGTAGATACTGTTAAGAACATCAGCTTGCTTAATTTGCTATCAGTTAATTTGCTGTTGTTCATTAAAGATGGTTTTACATCAGTTTGTTGGCCTTTGTTGCAGAAATTGAGGTGCTGATTTAAATCATTTAGTGGAATCCCTTTTATGTTTATAAAACTAAGCTTTAATTTTTTTTTACCCCTTCTAACTGTAGAATCAGCTTCACACCTTCAACGATGTGTGTAATAATGAATCTTTGGTTTCAGACACAGAAACGTAAGTAGGTTTGCTGCTTAGAATACTTCCATTTGATCATAGATCTCATGAGCTTTGGAACCAGCATTAGAATCTGTACCTCACATATGCTAGTTTTGAGGTCCAGATTCCCCATGCGGTACCTATTCTGTTGTTATGTCCAGTATTTGACTACTAGGTGAGATTGGGAGGGAGGAAAAGGAGAGCTTTTAGATTTAAATGAACAATCATAGAATGGGTGTTCTGGATTTCTAATACTGAGTAGTATACATTATTTGAAACTACAATCTCGAATATGTTGTTTCAGTTGCCAGTATTTGCTGCAGGCCTGAAAGAGATATGTGTGTCTGTTGGAGGTTTGGATGGGACTCCGTAGCTAACAGTTACAGTGGTACCTTAATTTACGAACTTAATCCATATTGGAACGACGTTCGTACGTCGAAAAGTTCGTAAGTCGAAGTACCATTTCCCATTGAAATGCATGGGAACGGAATCAATCCATTCCAGCATTTCAAAAGGCAAAAAAGCAGGGGGAAAAGGGCTGGAAATTTGAATATCCAGCCCTTTCTCCCTGCCTTTTTGGCTTCGGAGGTCTCGAACGGCTTCCTCTGATGTTGGGGGGAAAGCCCTTTGAGACCTCTGAAGGTGCTGATCGCGGCGGCGGAGACCCCCAGGGAAGTCTCCCAGGGCTTGCCTGCCACCATGGGAGACCTCCCTGGGGGTCCCTGCCACTGCGATGGGTGCCTTCAGAGCTCCCAAAGGGCTTCCTCCGATGTCGGGCGGAAAGCCCCTTGAGAGCTCCGAAGGCAAAAAGGCAGGGAGAAAGGGCTAGAAATTAGAATTTCCCGCCCTTTCTCCCTGCCTTTTTGGGTTCGGAGCTCTTAGAG
Source organism: Pogona vitticeps (assembly GCF_051106095.1). NCBI lineage: Eukaryota > Metazoa > Chordata > Lepidosauria > Squamata > Agamidae > Pogona > Pogona vitticeps. The sequence continues at coordinate 7,972,233 of NC_135783.1, forward strand.
GGCTTCCTCCAATCTCGGGGGGGGGGAGCCCTTTGAGAGCTCTGAAGGCAAAAAGGCAAGGAGCCATTTACGAACAGCTCCGTTGGCAAAAAAAAAAAAAAAAGGCATTGACTTGCAAACGGAGCCTCAACCACGTTCGTAGGTTGAGCACCATTCGCAAGTCGATGCCAATTTTTGCCAACGGAGCTGTTCGTAAATCGAAAAGTCCGTATGTAGGGCCGTTTGTAAGTCGAGGGTTGACTGTACTCCCAGAGAAAAGTAATTTCAGTACATTTTTAGAGTAATGTCTTAAATGTACAAATCCCTGCTCCTACTGGTTTTACAGAATGTCATATTAGGAACGGGATAATTGCAGACCTAAAATAGCACTACTACTAAATTGAAATGGCCTTGCTATTCTTGGATTAGGATAAGCAGTCTCTTCCATGCTATCCAGGAAATGTTATCCTCATATACTGTAATTGTGTTTCCAGAAGAGAAATAGTCAGATCTCAGTTGGTTTTTTATTTGAAGTAATAAAAAAATACAGAGTTCACTGTGTTTTTTATTGCTTCAAATTATGTCCTGTCCTTAGATGCATAGCAACCAAGGTCTTAGGTCCATTGATCATCAAACTGAAACTAGTCACGGAATGGCAAACCTGGAGGCATATTTTGGTTCTGGGTTCTAGCTTAAGTGAATTTCTAGCTATATAAAACTCCTTGTTTTAGAGACTCGACACAGTATGAAAGTGTAAAAACATTTGTGCCCTCCCTTCTTTGTGTAGGTCAATTGCAAAAGAGCTTGCAGACTGGCTAATCAACAATAATGTGGTGGAACATATTTTTGGACCAAATTTGCACATTGAGGTAGGTTTAAAATAAAGTAATGAGTTATTTCTTTGCTGCAAAGTATGGTTCCTGGTATTTTAATTTAGTTCTTACTGTTTCAATTTTGTTTTAATATTTTCCAGATCATTAAACAGTGCCAAGTGATTCTTAATTTTCTTGCTGCTGAAGGCCGGCTTAGTACACAGCATATAGATTGCATTTGGGCTGCTGCACAGGTATACCCTAACTAAATGTGAAAACCTAAGAAATATGGTCTGGCTTAGACATAATATGAAACTTTGATTTAGTGACAGGAGAAAATGAGCTGTGGTGAGACGGATGCTCATATATTCTTTTCTCCCCAACTGTTCTCCGCCTGCTTTGTGGGAACTGAATTGAAGGGGATTAAAACTTTTCAAATTTGAGCAAGTCAGAGTTCTGGAAACTGTACCATATCTCAGCTGTAGTTAGTGCAAACAAACCAGGATCTGAAACAACGTTTCTGATTGTTTCGGGTAGCAAAAGTTGGAAGAAACAATGAGTTTCTTGGGTTCAGTAGACACAATGGGAAGTTACAGAATAACTCCTGCCAAACAACTTAATTGTACTACTGAAATGAAGAAATGTTGTACTAATCAAGAATGGGTTTGTGTGTAGAAAAACTATGAGAAAAAATGTTATGCAAAAATCATGTGCCGATCATTCCTTTGGTGCTCATGCCTTTTGCAACGGGCTGCAGCTGGTGGATTTTGGGTGCTCTAAGAAAATACAAAGTCAGTCCCACCAGCCTCAAGTCTGGCCACCACCATGTCAGATGGGGTCTTAGTTTTATGGCTGAACCAGATCTCTCTGCCTTCTGTATCTTAAGTGATTGTATTTCTGGTATTTAATTCCGGTTGTGAACATTACCATTTGCAAACTATTTTCAAGTCTGTATTTACACATTAATAATAGTTGAAATATTAACAAAGTTAACCATCTCTTCCCCCCAAAATCATTTTCTCTTATGTGTATCCTGTGTTTTTGTAGTTGAAGCATTGTAGCCGCTATATACATGACTTGTTCCCTTCACTTATCAAGAATTTGGATCCTGTTCCACTCAGACATCTTCTTAATTTAGTCTCAACTCTCCATCCAAGTGCACATACTGAACAGGTAAGCGCTGTGTTAAGGCAGTCTGTTTTCTATAGCATTTAATCATGTTGAAATGAACCAAGAGTGTTCACAAGCAGAAGTCCACCCATGTGGGGCTGGATTTCGTACATTGTCTCCACTCTTTTGTTATAGAAGGACACTTATGTTTTTTTGGAAGAGCTTGAATTTCTCAGTTTCAGTGCAAGAAAGCAATGTGGTTCTGTATCAAATTACAGTTTATACATCGTTCTGACATGGAATGCCACAGTTTGTTTCCTGTGAACTTACTGCAATCTCCTTTTGTTTACAGACTTTATACCTGGCATCCATGCTCATTAAAGCATTGTGGAATAATGCACTAGCAGCTAAAGCCCAGCTCTCAAAGCAGAGCTCATTTGCATCTTTACTTAGTACAAACCTACCAATGGGAAATAAGAAAGGTGAGTATATTCGCTTCAAGAACAATTATGAAGTGCACTTGAAGCTAATTTTATTGTAAAAGAATTATTGAACCTTTTCACCTAAATTATGTTCACCTGAAGAAAAGGCCCAGGAAGCAGGCATCATACTTTCTTGTTTGAAAAGTATGAAAAGCAACTATCAGGGCAGCTTCCTTTTCAAATAGGACATTTCCAACTTACCAGATGGGTCTTCTATCCAGTTAAGCACAATTTAGATGTGAGATCTGGGTCATGGAAGAAAGGAGAATTATGGGACTTTAGGGGAAAAAAATCTGTAATTCACATTCCTCCTGAATTATTGCTTGATGGAGCTGCAGGATGTTCTCTTATGGAAGGGAACAACACCTTGTTGAGCACCTATCATGGTGTTCAGGTACTGAGTCTTGTGTGGGTTAAAGGGGGGCCTTTGCCCCCTTTTTTTAATGAAACTGAGATAAGACAGAGAAAAACTTAGGGAATATCTCTCATATCCCATGAGAAGGATTATGATTAGATTAGAAGATTGTCAAGGTGTACATATACATGGATTCTTACACTCTTCAGATGTGCAACAAAAGCCAGTAAAACCTTCGTAGGGTGTGGGGCAAAAGCCACATGGCAGTGCTCTGTCCTGGTTAACAGACACCCTGAACATTTAAAGCAGAGAAGCCTGTTTTGAGATGGATAGCGTGGTACATGGAGGTATGCCTCCATTAGGTCTAGAGATCCTTGATAGTCACCTACCTGCAAAATTTCTAGGATTGTTGTCAGAATTTCCATATGAAATCTCTGCTGTCTCGCATACCTCTTTGCCCATTTCAAATCTAGAATGGTCCTCTGGTTCTTGTTCTTTTCTGGAAAAGAAAGGATATTGAGCATTGTGTAAGATCTGGAGAATAACTGAGCTGATAGCATTTGCTCTGTTGCCTGGGTCATAGTAGATGGTCAGTGGTTTTGAGCAGGACCTCATTCTTCAGTGCTTACATCTGGGGAAGGATCAAAAATGAATGTGGGGAAAATCTTGGGCATTGCTGTTGGACATAAGTCTGGACTCCCCACTTATCTGTCAGTATCTACCTCCACCTGCCTGCTACATACAGTGGCCTGTCCTCCGTAGCTGTATCTAGATCATCATTGTCATGTGCTGTCAAGTCCATTCTGACTTACGGCGACTCTTTTCAGGGTTTCCCAGGTAGAGAATACTCAGAAGTGGTTTACTACTCCCTTTTTCTGGGGACATCCTGGAACTGTGCCGTTTGCCCAGGTCACATAGTTGGCTCTACTTGTAGGAGGCATGCTAGGGAATTGAACTCCCAGCCTCCAGCTCTGCAGCCAGATAAATTAAACCATCAAGTTATCCAGCCGCCGTTAACTAATTTTATTAAGATATACATCTGGATAATCCCTAATTTTCTTATGGTTTATATGTGGTTGCTTGCATAGTCACTTTTGTTTCTTCTTTTAAATGACTGAGAGAACTGCTATGCTGTGGGCTGGGATCTATGGTCATTCTGTGGAAATCTGAGTTTTGTGTGGCCCACGTTACAGTGGGGTCTTGACTTGAGAACTTAATCCGTATTGGAAGGCAGTTCTCAAGTCAAAAAGTTCTCAGGTCAAATCTGCATTTCCCATAGGAATGCATTGAGAACCATTTGATCCGTATCTGCTCTTTTCCGTCCTTAGAAACTAATGGGAAGCTGCTATTCTGCCTTCGACCACTAGAGGGGGATATTTTGTTTCTTTTTTTCTTAGGTCAAGAAAGGTTCAGGGAAGGCAGGGAAAATACAGTCCAGGCAGGACAGTACCAGGCAGTCTGAAGACTGTCTCCCAATCCACTCTCTAAATGCTGGGAGGAGTGAGGAAGCAGACAGGCAGCCTTTTCACTGGCCAACAGTTAACTGAAAGTTCACATTTTGCACTTTCCCTGCCTCCCACGTGGTTTTTTTTCAGTTCTTGACTCAAATCTAAGTATGTAAGTCAAGTCAATATTTTCCTATGAGAGTGGTTCTTAAGTCAAAATGTTCTTAACTCAAGCCGTTCTTAAGTCAAGACCCCACTGTATGTGGAATGTTGGGTGGAAGGATCTGCAGTTTTTCCTCTTTTTGCCACTAGATGGAACACCTTTCTTCCACTCCTTGTTTGTATCAAAATGTTGGAAGATTTGCTTCAAAAAGAAAAAAAGTACATAGGCTACATTTGAATTTGGCATCAACATTTCTGTTCTTGAATCTTAAATGAAGCCTTATGTCAACATCTGGCACCATGGCTTAAGAAGAAAACTGTCAGGGGTCTCAGCTAATATCTGCTGTGCACATAGCCAGCTTAGCTATTCCTTGCCTTAATTTGGTATTACTTTGAGGAATGTCAGCTAAAATTTCCTAGGCCAAGCATACAGATGCCCAGGTGAGTAAATGGTGGCTGCAGAAGCTTGCATGGCCAGGATTGATGCCCCTTGAGACTTAAATAAAATAATTCAGTCTTTTTGTCATCAGATTTATAAGCATCATGTAGTGCTACCATGACTCATCAACAACTGGAATTTCCAACTTGTCCATAATGAGACGGGGTGGGGTGGGGTGGAGTAAAAGCACTTCATTTCATCTCTGAAAAATGGAACTGCCTCCGGGGATCACAGTTCATCTGTAACTGTCTCCAAAAACAGGGGAGGGAAGGGTCAGGTAGGTATATTTGACTTTGGTGTGGAGTTGATCTTCTAGACTTTAGCCTTAAGGTTGGGCTCAAGAATGGTCGTGGTTAGAGGCCAGGGGCGCCCCGATCCCTGCCAGCAGGCCATCTCACCTCTCCCCAGACCCAACAAGATTCCTTAGCTCTAGCTCCCCCCATAGACAAGGAAGGAGCCATGTTGGACTGGGAGTGAGTGGAGGAGGCAGAAATTACGGAGAAAGAGAAGGGGGAAAGGGTCCTCTAGAAGAGAAAGGGAAGGAGGATAGAAAAAGAGAAGCAGGAGAGGGAGGAGGAAAGTTGGGGAGAAAAAAAACATGAGGTCAAGAATGAAGCCATGTGGAAATGCCACCATGGGTGCTTTTAAGGAGAAAGACGGGGGTCAATATATTTTAAATAAATAAATTTTAAATAAGAGGAAGAGGAGAATTGGAGAGATGCTGAAGAACCAGCAGTAAAGTCCCATCTAGCTGGGGGAGGAGGAGACAATCCGATTTTTCATATCTGCTTTGCAACAGCAAAAGGGCAGCACTATTGCTGACTCTCTCTCTCTCTCTCTCTCTCTCTCTCTCTCTCTCTCTCTCTCTCTGCCACTGTCATCTGGGCAAGGATCTAGCCTATCCCTCTCTAAAACCCAGGACAGAATCAGAACCAGTCAAGTATCGGGAATGGGAGACTGGGGAGATTCTTTCATTCACCACCACCACCACTGTGATCTTAAGGCTGTGAGAAACCTTCCAGCTCAAAGGTGTCCCTGTTCCAACACAGCACATCCAGAGAGAGAGAGAGAGAGAGAGAGAGAGAGAGAGAGAGAGAGAGAGAGAGAGAGAGAGAGAGACACACACACACACACACAGAGAGAGAGAGAGAGAGAGAGAGAGAGAGTAATAGGGTTAGGGAAGTAAGTTTCACTGCAACCTGCATACAGTGGTCATTACCAATACTGGTGGCTTCTGTGGTTAAGCAAGAACTCCTCTTGTTTCTGCCAGTCCAGTTATATAAATCCTTGGAATTGTCTTAAGAATACTTAGGAGTGGTTTGCTTTTGAACATCGTGGGAGTCTTCAGGCAAAGGAGGCGGTTGACAGGTTGGCCCCACCTCCATCCTCCAAAACAGGAAGTATGTAGACAGATAGATATTAAAAATGGAAGGATATCTTAAGATCCAGCCAGGGGGCCCTTTTGAAAGAGCCGTCCCTCAAGGAGATAAGAGGGATGGCTTGTAGACAAAGGGCCTTTTCGGCAGCTGCCCCCAGACTATGGAATGCCCTCCCGACTGAGATTCGTCTGGCGCCGACGCTGCTGACATTTCGGCGCCAGGTCAAAACCTTCCTGTTCCAGAAGGCTTTTAATTGAAATAATATCAGCTGTGGGTCCTGATGGCAATTTTTAGAGTATATATTTTAATTGCATTTTAATTATTTTGCCCTTTTATTTTGCCTTTTTATTGTATTTTAAATGTTGTAAGCTGCCCAGAGACCTTCAGGTAGTGTGGGCGGCATATAAGTTACATAAATTAAATAAATAAATATATGTTCATTTTAGTGAGTTTGCAAGTATTATAGTTTTTATATATGCTATTTCAAAAGGTTCCTAAATATTCCAGCACCTGGGGGCATTGAACAGCTAGTTATTTCTTGGTCAGTACTTTGACACATAACTGTTTTTTCATATATTTTAAGTTTTGAACCATCTCCCTGTTTTTGTCCCTTTCTCGGCAGAGGAAGAAGAGCTCCGAAGAGCAGCTCCATCACCATGTAAGTTTTTGTGTCAGGATATTATGGTGTCAAATGTAACCTTGGTGTTACACAGGGGTGGGCAAAACGTGGCCCTCCAGATGTTGCTGAACTGCAACTCCCATAATTCCTAGCCTACACAGCCAATAGTGTGGGGAGATTTGGGCCTAGCCCACACAGTGAGGAATGTTGGGATTTGCAGTTCAGGAACATCTGGAGGGCCGCACTTTGCCCAGGTCTGGTGTTACAGGTTGTCTCTGAATTAGAAACATCCAAAGGCCTCCCAGTTTATCCAGACTTTTTTGTAGGTAGAGACTTAAAAAAAAAAAGATTCAAAGACTGAGGCCGCTTCCAAGTTAACTGTGAATGCATACACACATTAATGTATTCAGGATTTTGAAAAACATTTTGCCCTGTGCATCGAAAGACTTCATAGTCAGTTTACAGCTGTCATGGTGTTTCCCATGCATCAGACTTGGCTTCTGCGAAGTCAAAAAGCTAAGTACTGTGTAGAAAGACAAAGCAGGTTTGTAACAAGAGCAATAGTTGCCTTGCAGTGAAGGCAAGAGAGGAATGGTATATCTGGCTGATGACAAATCTGAAGAATTCGCTGGGGTGAGGACTTGCTGATTTTCCATTGAGTATAAGTACTAACTTTGCGGTTACCTGGATTAACCTAAAAGTTCTTCCCAACAACAGGGTCACCTGCAGCAAGTCCCCAAAGCAGTGACAATAGTGATACTCATCAGAGTGGAGGGAGTGATATTGAAATGGAAGAGCAGCTGATTAGCAGAAATAAACATGTCCAGCAGCGGCTTTCAGACACAGAGGTAAAATAATTTTCTTTTTTCTGATGATGGTAACTACCATAAGCAGGCAGGATCATGAACATCCCGTCAAGGATCTCGAAGGGTTGCATGTTCTCTTTGCACTCTTGATGGATTTGGTTGATCTTCCTTAAAATCCTAGTTAAACTAGGCAGATGTGTCACGGCCCCACTGCTTGCCACTGGGTTGTGTACCAGAAGATCTAATCTATTTAGGCCCGCTAGTTGAGTGCACTGAGGACCTGAGTTTTTGCAGGAAGTAAAAATGATGTCTAGGGGACGTGGTGGCGCTGCGGGCTAAACCGCAGAAGCCTGTCCTGCAGGGTCAGAAGACCAGCAGTCATAAGATCAAATCCACAGGACGGAGTGAGCTCCCGTTGCTTTGTCCCAGCTCCTCGTCAACCTAGCAGTTCGAAAGCATGCAAATGCAAGTCGATAAATAGGTACCACCTTGGTGGGAAGGTAAAATGGCATTCCCTAGTCACGCTGGCCACGTGACAACGGAAACTGTCTTTGGACAAGTGCTGGCTCTACGGCTTGAAAAACGAGATGAGCACCACCCCCTAGAGTCAGGCACGACTGGACTAAAAAATGTAAAGGGGAACCTTTACCTTTAAACTGATGTCTGTCTGGTTTAAAAACTTAAGGGTAAGTCATAGAAGAAAAGGACCTAACCTCTGAGTGAAAACTCTTCAGATGTTTGTTCAGTCAGGAGTATACCCAGTATGAAAAAAGTACCAATTATACACCGAGAAAACCCTGTTACTTCAGTCAACCCAGTGTGCAGATTCATTCAATTCATATAATTTCTTCTTTGTGCTCTCAGTGACTCTCTCATGTGGGTTGTTCCGTGCCTGCACATTGCAATTCAGAACCTACTATGAAAATAATTATGTCGTTGTACCAAAAAAAACCCAGTTATGTAAATTAACCCAGAGTGCAAATTCATTCGTGTAGTTCTTCTTCCAAAATCAAGAGTTAGTCTAACATCACAGGAATAGATAAAGAGATAGTGTGTGGAACTGGAACCCCAGCACCTCCTATCTCTGCAGGTTCTGCGCAGCTTCCCTTTTGACTCTGGGGATTTCTTTAGGGCTGCCAACTAGTTTTTGAGTTTTTGTCTTCAGTATCAAAGGTGAAGTAGTTTGAGTCCCCCCCCCTTTTTTAAAAAAAAAATATATGAACGTTTTTCCAGGATTCAGAATTCTGTATCAGATTTTGGGTACGCAAAGCCACATTGGTTTGTGATGGGAAGCCCATTTAATATTATTTACCCATATCCCTTCTCTGTGTCATCTGGCAGTCAGATATCTATTGAAAAGATGAATTCATCAGTGATCACCTGGGTATGTGAGGGCAGAAAGCAAATGTAACACATTTCACACTGTGTGACAAAATTTGACAATAAGAAAATGCTTAATAATCTCTAGTGAGGCGGAGTCTGCATCCCTGAGTAACTTACCAAGAGCAAGTGCAGTGGATTGTGCAAATAAATAGGCAGGTATATGATTGAAACGAAGGCCTGGTGACATTGGAGAGGGTTTTTTCAGTACATCTGTCCATGTCATTTCATTTTAGCTGTTGCTTTGGCAGAAAGAGATCTTTTAAACCTGTAGAATATCTTTCGTTTTCATACAGGTTGTGTCGAAATGCATTTCTGGAGTGTGTTCCTCTTGCCACGTTTTTAGACCTTTCCTTGTATTTTTGTTGCCGCTTGATATTTTTGGTTTTTAAGAGTAAGCCACCTGGGAGCAGCAGTTGGTGCTGAAGGTGCAGGATGCATGTTTTAGAACTTACAAATCGATGTTGTCTCCTTCCAAAACATTTCCCAGGAATCCATGCAAGGGAGTTCTGATGAGACAGCAAACAGTGGGGAAGATGGCAGCAGCGGGCCAGGCAGCAGCAGTGGTCACAGTGACGGATCCAGCAACGAGGCCAACTCGAGCCATGCGAGCCAGTCTGCGGGGAGCCCAGGCAGTGAAGTGCAGTCAGAAGACATTGCAGACATTGAAGCACTCAAAGAAGAGGAGGAAGAGGAGGAGGAAGACAGAAGTCACAACTCCCAGAAAAATGGTCGGGGCGCCGAGTTGCGAAGCAGAAAAATGGAGTCTCAATCAGGCATTTGTTTAGGGGATTCTCAGGGAGCAGCAGAACGGGGCGGTGTAAGCAATGGAACGGGAAATGACCATGTTTTTAATACTGACTCGGTGCCACCAGTGGAGAGCAGAATCAGAATGCTAGACCCCTGTTCACACACGGAAGACACCGACCACGATATGACTGGAGAAATGAGTACGGCTCATATATCACAAGGTTCTCAAGATTCCTGTATAACACATACTGGAGACTTTCTTGGGGAAGCCATTGGAAATGAATTATTTAACTGTCGACAGTTCATTGGACCACAGCATCATCACCACCATCACCACCACCACCATCACCACCACCATCACCATCATGAAGGGTAAGTTATATATATGCTGCCAGAGAGAAATCAGCATGTCTGCCAGGATGGCTGAATACTATGCCTTAAAAACTGTGATATGAGTAAATTATGCCATATAATATCTACATACCTACTGCCATAGCTTGGAGAGGTTACTCTCTTTAATAAAGTTTGTAGAATTCCTCCAACCAGTTATATTTACTAGAAGACTCTGGGTCACAAATAACATTTTTTTTTCAAAATTCTTGACTATTGCTTGTCTAGACTGGTTTTTTTCTGCATTTCATAATAATGGACAAGAGCCATCCCAAGCCCTGGAATTTGCATGGCCGCCAAAATACTGCTAAGTATTCTCACTGTGTTTTTATTGGTTTTGGTTTTTCACAATCATTTGAAGCTGATGGGGAACATCTTAGTTTAAAATGTTTCTGAAATGATGGTATTTCTACGATGCTGAGATTTTCAGTGCTGGATTTTGAATGACCAGTATATGAATACCAGGTATCTTAAAGGATGATCGGCATTAACTGAGGTCTGCCAGAAGATTTTGCCTTTTGCTTTATACTTATTTCCCCCCCCCCCCCTTGGAGAATGTTTAAGCTGAAGGGTTAGGTTTCTCATTTTTATTTAATTGAAGATGTGTTGCATATTTTCTCTGGTGCATTTATATGGGCATCTGAATATGATCTGTAGTAGGGAAGGACATAAGGGCTATAGTAAGATAAGCATAATCTAGTCTCTTATTGGGGTATCAAAATAGGATTTTAGTTGCTAATGTAAACCTGGAGTGTGCAAGCACTGAGGTTGGGGCTAAACCCTTCATCCTCCCAGGATTGACTCTGGGCCATACTACTCTCCAAGAAGAGAAACTGGTAAATTTTATTTATTTATTTATTTATTTATTTATTTAATTTAATTTAATTTAATTTAATTTAATTTAATTTAATTTAATTTAATTTAATTTAATTTAATTTATATCCCGCCTATCTGGTCGATATGACCACTCTAGGCGGCTTACAAAGTCAAGGGCCAGATGTTCACTTCTTGTTTTATAAAAACACTTTCAGGAACAAAACTAAGGTTCAGAGGAGTGGAATTTATCCTTACTGCTCTTTAAGGTTTTCTTTTCATCTGAGGCTCATACAGTATCATTTTCCCATTATGATCTGTCATACTCGGGGCCCTCAGAGGGTAGTCTCAGCAACTTCCCTTGGTTGGTTTAAATATAAATTGTTTTGCTCTGAAGGATGGAAATCTCATCCTTTTTCGTCAGAAGGATGCATTCAAAGCTAGTTTATTTCTCATTTCATTTTGCCCTCTACAGGTTCGGTATTTTCTGTTTCACTTTTTTATCACAAAATACTCTTTCTTTTGAGTGACATTACTCCCCACACACACCCCACACATGTGGGGCTTTGGGTTTTCATGGACTGACGGCTTTGCTTGCCTGTGTGTTGCAGACACATGGTTGATGACATGTTAAGTGCTGATGATGTCAGTTGTAGCAGTTCCCAAGTCAGTGCAAAATCGGAGAAAAATATGGCAGATTTTGACGGAGAGGAGTCTGGCTGTGAAGAGGAACTGGTACAGATAAATTCTCATGCTGAGCTGACATCTCATCTTCAGCAGCACCTTCCAAATCTTGCTTCCATTTATCACGAACACCTCAGCCAAGGTAAGTGCTAGTAAAGTGAAAGACATTGGTGCTTTGTTTCAGCCGGCCAAGCCGCGGAAAAGAAGAAGCAAGACTTATAAGACCGAAGAGATGGACTTATAAGAATAGCTGGCTTGACTGTTTGCTTTTATCAGAGTAGAATAACTAGATGAGGCTACTCCTCTTCATTTTGGGTCCTGCACCTGTAACAAAGGAAAACACCTTGAATGATGCCTTCCCTACCTGTTCCAGGGGAAGCTTCAGACTTTTTACGTGGAGGCTGTGGTGAGCGTGAGATCATGTCTATTAAAATAAGCAGCAACCCTCCCATTTTAGTAGTGTGGGGAAAATGTTGTGAAAGAGATGTTCGTTCGAGAGAAACACACCTTTCTATTTGACCATTCTTCTTCTTCTAAGACTAGCCACTTTCAGAAGATTGTAAGGGTGGTATACTTGGAAGCACATCAAAAATAAAAAGTCCATCAAGATCTATGAATATTTTCAAGTATTTTGAGATCTTTCAGCTACCTCCTTATTGGCGATATGGTATTCCACACCGAAAAGGGCTTTTGCGTAATGGTGGCACATCTATGAAACTTTATTTTTTGCCTTTTAAAAAAAGCAAAAATGTTTTTGTTTATCTGCATTTTAGTCTTGAAAAAGTTGTATATTGAACTTTAAAATTCTGTTTTATTTTTATAATGGCAGTTAACCACGCACCATCCGAAAAGTCAAAGAGCAGTGAAAAAACATTTTAAACATGAAATGAAAACAAAAGACAGATAATAAACCATTGCACTGGCGGGACAAATTGACTAGCCTATTGACTGGGTTTGTAGCATTGCCAGCTGTGAGAAATGCCTTGTGGCTTCCAGACAGTAATCCATGTTTGACTGAACTTAATTCTTATCCCATAATTCCTGTAATTCATTTATGTAACATTATCAGCACCAGTTTGTGTTGAAATGTGATTTCTGGAACATTTTAGGAAGGATGGGGCAAGGGTGCCCCCACCTGCACGGTCCAAGGGCTGTGCATTCAAACATCACATTTCACTTGGAAAAATAATTGCAGCACAGCAGCATTTAGGACTTGCTTAAATTAGGAGATATATATAGCTAAGCCAATCTGCCTAGAAAATAGTGTCGATCAAGCCTAGATGGCACAAGAATCTTCTTGGGACAGAGGTTACAGCCAGGATTATGTCTTCAAAGTCAGCCACATGTTTTAATGTCTTGTGTTTTGACTTTTAGAGAATTTATTGTCCTTTCTGTAACAGATTGTCTCTTTTGATTGAGGCCCACTTAATTCAGAACCTGCCCTACAAATCAGGACTGACTCCTTTGCTACCTCCTCCCAGTTCATTGCTGGCATGTTAACAGTATCTAGTCCTAAGTGGAACAAATGTATTTGGTCATGTGTAGGGCCTGCATATATGATGCAAACTGCATCCAGTCTACACACGTGCATGTACCATAGATTTAGACCAGACACCCTTCCTTCCCTCCCTCCCTCCCTCCATTTATCCATCCCACTTTTCTCCTTTGGACACAAAATGGCTTACCTCATTAAAAGACAGTATTTAAAATTAGCAGCAGTGAGTATACAAATACTAAATGGATCAAATGAATACCATGCTAAAAAAACACAAGCAATATCAAAATATGTTCAAAGCAATAGGGTGCAACAGTCCATTTTAAAAACTGTACTCAGACAGCCAGTGTCTAAGGGAAAACATGCCTGAAGAGAAAGATCTTTGCCTGCTTGTGGAAGGACAGCAAAGATGGGCCAGCCTGGCCTCCAGTGGGAGGGAGTTCCAAAGTCTTGGAGCAACAGCAGAGAAGGCCCTCTCCTGTGTCCCCACAAGATGCACCTGTGAATGTTGAAAGACTGAGACGGAGGCCTCTTCTGATGATCAGAGGAAGGCCTCTCCCAACATATTCTCTAGTTTCCAGTCCTCAGCAGAGTTCTGTCCCTCGCCTGCAGAGCTCCACCCCCACCTGTATGTGCCACTTCGCCACCCCCTCCTGTCGCAACCAGAACCTAAGGGGTTGAACGCTGTCGCTGTGCAGAAGGGGAAGAAAGCTGTGTGGAGGGAGGCAGAGAGACGCGCACACCCAGCTTAGAGGGAACCTTGGCCTCACCTGATGATAGACATGATGTTCTAGATCTGTGTTCTCGATCCCAGGTGTTCTTGTACTGCATCTCCCAAAAGCTTTCACCACTCATATGTGCTGGCTGGGGATTCTGGGATTTGCAGTCCAAGAACACCTGGGTTACCCAAGATCGGGAACCACTCTCCTAGATGGTAATCATATGATCCCACTGTGCACACAGACATCTGCTACCAGCAGAGGTTTCCCTATGGGAAGGGATTAGCTTGAAGCATAGGCAGGGCTACATACACAACACTATCCCTCACCTAAAGTGGTTCAGCACCACAAACTGCAACTCTGAAACAGGAGAAAAGTTTTTAAATGCCTTTATGGTTTTGCCACAAGCTTGTGAACCACTGATTAAGCGACTTTTCTAGCATGCACAACTTTCTAAGCAAATGCAGACATGTTAGTATGGTTGCCATTTTTCTTATTAGATCTGTTCCAATGCAAAATTCAGCCTGAGTGTTGGTCTGTTGATCATTCTTCCTGTTTCTTGGTTGCAAAAGGCTTGCTCCATTGTTTTTGTTAATTAAACAAATTAAATGAATTAAAGAAAAGTCACCTATGGTTTTCACATCATAGTGACTAATGATAATTATTAAAATGTTTTAAATGGTGAAGAATCCCAGAATGTGGGAACTTTCTTCAGTAAATAGTATTGGCTTTACCTATAACAGTAGTGAGTTCATCCACACCTCATGGAACAGTCTTCAAGACTGAATTGTTTTAATGTATGTCTGTATGGGGGAGGGCGTTTAGCACTTATTATCAACTGTTCATGGACAAAGTCCATTCAAACCAGGCTACATGTTCCATATTTTTTAATAACACCTGTCTTTTGCTCAGGGCCAGCAGTTCATAAGCACCAGTACAACAGCAACGCAGTGACAGATATTAACTTGGATAATGTTTGTAAGAAGGGCAATACCCTTTTATGGGATCTGGTCCAGGATGAAGATGCAGTAAGTTAAATATCACTCAAAAATATTTGCTAAAAAATTGTAATAATAATTATCAATAACTTTTCTCTTACTTGCCCTAGATTCATCTCTCTGAAGGTTTGATAAATGAAGCAGAGAAGCTTCTGTGTTCATTAGTATGTTGGTTTACTGATAGACAGATTCGAATGAGGTTCATTGAAGGCTGCCTTGAAAATTTAGCAAATAACAGGTAAAAGGGCTTGAGGTTCACTTCGCTGTTTCAGTTCACATTTGCCTGTTAAGTTTCTAACAGTGAAAAGGTGATTTCTCCGCAAGCATGTACAAGCATTTCTTTGCTTGACCTCGGCCAACTCTGTTGATGCCAAAAAAACACTTGCCCAGAGCCTGCAGAAAATAAATGGGGGGCAGAGTTACTCATAAAATTCATGTGGATGTGTTTTTCCTGTAAAATCCATTTTACGTTTCCAACTGTGTGGATACCTCTAGTGTGGGAAAGGGAAACCATAGGCTTTGTCACTCCTGACCACAGCTGGAATGTGCCCAACCCCAAACTTCTGTGAAACTGAATTTGGACAGTGAAGTGAAAAAGTTCTCATCCATTGCTCTGGTCAGAACTGGCTGCCCACGGAAGAAAAAGTTCAGCCAGTTTTCTGATTTCAGATGCCCTAGTTTCCAGAAATAGCCTTCACATGTAAGCGGCTTGTTCACCCACACAATTGTGCATTCAGGTTATGTATTCAGGCAACCCTGCCGTATGGTGATAAATAAGGTCTCCTTGTTTGCTCATGGTTATACAAAATCACTTCCCCTCTAAACACGGTTTTGTGTTGACGTTTAATTTAGAGGCCATCAATATTTAGGGGAGAAAACTGGGCCACGATTCAATATGTTATTTTTCATTCAGTTATTTATTTATTTCCTTAGATCGGTAGTAGTTTCTCTTCGTCTTCTTCCAAAATTATTTGGCACCTTTCAACAATTTGGGAGCAGTTATGACACACATTGGATAACAATGTAAGTATAATGTTCAAAGAAGAAAATGCTGCTCGTTGGGGAAGTGGTCTTCTAATACTGGCTTCTTTCCATACAAGTTACTGTTTCAAACGTAGAACATACCCTCTGTATCCTGATGCTTCAGAGCACTTTAGCATTTACTGCCCCTTGGCTGTTTCTTCTAGTTCCTTAACCATTGTATTTTTTAAAAAATAAAACATTCTAGTCAGTTGTTTCTATTCCCTTTTGCTCCATTCATATGAAAAAAAAATCCACATGCAGTTATACATGACGGAGATCAAACAGCTGTCCTCCACCATTCACCTTTTCCTGTGTGGCGTTACATGTGTGGGGGTGTTACATGTGGATATTGTTTTTCTCCATCAGCATGACCATAAACTGAAGCAGTCTGTTCTTGAGGCAGAGAACTTTTGAGCCAGTGTTCACACAAACAGCTTGTTCCTTGATCTTTTGAAATTAATTCCCGAGATTTCTATCCAGACATTGAGGGGTTGCATTCAGTCATAATATATGGCTGTTGTTATCCAAAGGACCCTTATTACCTTTATAGGCTAAGAATCTTTGCATTTCTTCTGATTTGGCATGTGGTTCTCTCATGCTGTCCTAAGGTTATGCCAGAAGGTTCAAATCAATGATTTAGCAGCACAAGAGAGAGAGAGAGAAATCTTTGCTTTTCCCCACATCAACTTCTAGCTTATGTTTCAATGTATCACTCACCTTTGCCTTCATATTTAATGGTTAAAATCTCAATATGCATATACAGTTACAGTGAAAATGTACATGTCAGGAACAATAAACCAGATCAATTTCATACTCTAGTATAAGCTAGGGAAAGCCTGTTTAAATGAGTACATTTTTAGAAGGCATTAAAAAGTTGAGCCCATCTCTATTCTTGAATTGGCATCCGGCTTTACCACTGTGCTCAGAATAGATAAGGCTGCTATGTATCTGTTTCTAGGAATGAAAAAAAGAATGATTAAGTAGAACAATGGAAGTAATTAACCTGCCAAAGATGGATGCATCTCAAAAACACAATAGTAATTAGAAGGGAATAACTTGGTAAACCAGCTTGAATCTGTCTGAGGCCAGACTGTCTGTCATTATTCCAGTCTCCTGAAATTTTATTCATGTATATTCAACCTATCAGATTTTTCTTTCTAATATTAAAAAATGTCCAAACCACGCCTGCCTAATGAGCAATATATGTAATTAGGACAAAGAGAGCAAACTAAGTTGTGCACAGCCTCTGTTTTCATTGATGTTCCAGGCAGTGATGAACAGAGAAATTGTCCCACGAGGCGTTGTGTATAATAAGTACAGACACTCCACTCATTTGAGCAGCGTTTTCGTGGAGAAATGTAATGAGGATGCATGGGGTGCTGTGATTAACTGAGTAAAAATATCTTTCATCGCTAGCTTGTATACAATTCCCCCTAAGATCTCTCTTGCTGTTAAATGAGCAATCACCACAGCACTCCGAATACCCTTGGCTTTCCTCTGATTTTGAAAGTTAAGCAGGTTTGAGCCCAGGTAGTGCTTGGATGGGAAACCACCAGAGAAAACTGAGTGCTGGATTGAAGAAGAGCTGCAGCTTAGTGGCAGGGCAGGTGCTTTGAATGCAGAATTGTAGATTTATAGAATAATGGAATTAGAAGGGACCTATATGGCCATAGTGTTCTACCCCCCCTGCTCAGTGCAGGAACTAAAATCGAAGTATATATTACAGATATTTGCCTAATTTTCTCTTGAATGCATCGAGCATTGCTTCCAAAGTAATTGGTTCCACTGTTGTACTGCTCTAACAGTTAGTAAGATGTTTCTGATCTTTAGCCATAATTTGTATTCCTGTAACTTGAATCCATTGTTACCTGTTCTCCACTCTGGAATGATCAAGAATAGATTCTGTCCCTCTTCTGTATGAGACTGTCTTTCCAATATTTGAAGAGAGCTGTTCTATCTCCCCTTAGTCTTCTTTTGTCAAAGCTAAACCTGCCCAGTTCTTCCAGTCCTTCCTCCTAGGGCTTGGTTTCCAGTCCCCTGATCATCCTTGTTGCCTTCCTCTGCACTTGGCTCCAGTTTGTTGGCATCTTGAAGGTCCCGGGTTAAGTCCCCAGGTGCTTCAGGTAGAATTAGGGAAGAACTCTGCCTGAAACCCTGAAGGATCATTGCCAGTTAAAGTTGACAGTCCTGAGATAGATATATCAGTTTTGTGACTCAGTACAGAGCAGCCTCCTGTGTTCCTAAGGATTTCTGTATCTCTTAAATTGAAACAGGTGGGCTGAGAAGGAACTTAATATGATGAAGCTTTTCTTTGATAACTTGGTACACTACATTCAAGCTGTCAGAGACGGACGGCATAAGCATGCATTGTAAGTATGATATTGCAAAGTCTCTTCCATTCACACGATATGTTTAACTCAGCTATGTTAAAATCCCCTTCTTTGTGGCCAGAATTGGCTCCTTGTTGCCAGAAACTATTTTTTGTGCCTGATTTTCTTGCTGCATTCTCATTCCCCAGTTTCTCTTTTCAACCCACATAAGCACTTGGGGTGGGGGTGGAGAGAGAGGCAAGGATTGTCAAAACATATATGCTGAATGAAAGAAGATGGAAAACAGGTGTGTTTGTGTGTGTGTATGTGTGTTTTTTAAAATGCTGGCATTGACTAAAGGAGCAAGCCATAAATTCATCTTTAAAATACCCGTCGCTCTCAGAGCAGATACAGAACAGTGTGTTCCATGCACAGTTCCTGCTTGGCAGCTGTTTGCAAGGGGGCAATCCATCGAAACCTTTTAGAAGCAGAAAGCACTGTTCAAAGCAAGAGGGGCTGGATTCCCGGGAGGGAAGTCACAGAGCACTCATGAACAAGATGATGGCCTGAGAGCTTAGTTCCTCTTTATATTTAATGTATAAACATAAAAGTAGTTCTTTGTTAAATGAGACCGCAGTGCGATAGTATAGATTTATAATATCTTCAATATCCCACATTTCATGCTCTCCCTCCTTTAAATGTTGTCTGGCACCAGTTGCTTGTTAGTGAAAATCTCAATTTAAAATAAATTCTTGTAAAATGTGCACACAATGGTAGTGGATGGCACCTAGTTTATTACAGAATAATCAGTGAAAGGCTCCTTGAGGAATAAATTTTTTTAATGTTTTTAATTTCCCTTTGGAATCAGTTATAATCCAATACTGTATGTCTAAGAGAGTAAGCAATAGAAGAATATGTTGTCAGTGATCAAGCATATCCTGGAATAACCTGTAACTTCAATGATAGGTACAGCCACAGTGCAGAAGTTCAGGTGCGCCTTCAGTTTTTGACATGTGTCTTTTCAACTTTGGGATCACCAGATCACTTCAGTAAGTTTTCACTCATTCTTCCAATTAGAGCAAAACAAACAAACAAACAAAAAACCTTTGATTTACTGGAATTTCTTTGGTGGGAATAGAATAAATATTAGTATTCTGTCAGATGGAATGAAGGAGAAAGGTAACCTACTAAAAGCATAGCACTGTTTTCAGTTAGTAGGAGATAGCTCAGAAATTGTGCAATAACACTGTGAAATTTTGTGTTGCCAAGCAGTGTAGAACCCCCCCCCCAATCCCCAGTAACTTTGTGGGATTTTCCAGGTAGCTATGATTTGGGGGACTGAGGTGATGTTTCAATCTAAATCATGATGTAGAGGAATTCAGTGGAAAGGGACAATGTCAGTACAAATTATCTCTCTTTTTTTACTAGAGATATGTCTTTTGGGGAGATGCAAAATACAGTGTCAGTACAAATTATCATCAGAACATTATCATCTATTGTTTTGCATCTCTAGGATTGAGTCTGGAACAAGTGGACATCCTGTGGCACTGTTTAGTAGAAGATTCTGAATGTTATGATGATGCTCTACACTGGTTTTTAAATCAAGTACGAAGTAAAGACCAACACGCCATGGGAATGGAGACCTATAAGCATCTGTTTTTAGAAAAGGTAGGAGATAAATCCACCTGAATGAATTTTTCAAATGTATCTAGAGATGGGCACAAACTACTGGTTCATTTGGCAGCTGAACAGGTGTTCTGTGCTTCCCAGCCCCGCCTCCTCTGGCAGGCGCCCTGTTCCACCTTCCCTGGGCGCTGCCCTTGAGTAGTCGCTTACCAGAGGTGGCGGGGCTGGGAAGCACAGAACACCTGTTTGGCCTAGAGTGGTCTAGTAGTCCAGATAGGCGGGGTATAAATTAAATTAAATTAAACAAACAAATAAACAAACAAATAAATAAATAAAACAGCCATCAAACCAGCAGTTTGTGCCCATCTCTAAATTTATCTAAATATGTTTTTGTTTTGTTTTTGTCATTTGAAAACAAGCCCTATTGTTGATTTATTGTTGCTTTTCTTCATATTCCCAGCAAATTTTACTGTTTTACATTTTTTTTTAGTATTCTAAGCAAAACCTGTTTGTTTGATTGCCTAGATGCCTCAGTTAAAGCCCGAGACAATTAGTATGACTGGATTAAACCTGTTTCAGCATTTGTGTAATTTGGCAAGACTGGCTACTAGTGCTTACGACGGTGGTACAAATTCAGAAGTAAGTGACAACACTCTGTTGCAATTTCCCTTCTCCCTAAAATGTAGATGGTTTTACTTATTCACAACAGGGGTTTCTTGAATCAGTGTTTGTCGCCATATGTCCTTGAACATGGAACTGGGTGGAGCTGTATTCTAGTGTGTAGAAGCACAAGTGAGGATGACTTTATTAGGTCTCTGGACAGAATAAGGTTGAGAGATTTGGAAAAATAGAAGTCAGTTAATTAATGTTAATAGAGGAGATGAGGTTTTTCTCCTACTCTATCTCATTAATAGCTGAGTGGCTTACGTTTCTGTCTGTGGGGCCAGAGGTTGGGAGTTCAATTCCCCACTGTGCCTCCTTGACAGGGGCTGGACTTGATGACCCATAGGTTCTTCTTCGTGGCCTCTCTGAAATCACACTAATGGGTTAATCTGCGCTTGCGCAGATGGTCTCGGAATGTTCTAGAGCTTAAAGTAACACTTTTGGCTCCGCCCCCCAGGACCTCGTGGTCCGCCCGCCCTAGGTTAGGAGTTCAATTCCCCTCTGTGCCTCCTTGATAGGGGCTGGACTTGATGATTCAGAGGGTCCCTTCCGGTTATAAGACTCTAACTGAAACCTGGGATATTGTACTCAGAGAAACAGTGCAATCTAAGAACACCGAATTTAAACACAACCAAGAGTATGAATAAGAGCCTCGTATGGCAGGTGTTATGCTTTGTTTCTTGGAAAGCCCTATTGGAATATCACAACACCAGCTTGAATATGAATCAGAGGAATTTGCCTCATTAAAACATTAATCAGTTCCTTAAAGAAAATATGTTGGGTTAAGTTGAGATTTTGAAGATTAAAGCATTTATGCATGTGAGAGCTTGTAGTGTCATAAGGGACAAAAGGCTTGCTGTAAATCGGAAATGCTTCCTTCTGATTTACAGCAAACCTTTTGTCCCTTAAGACTTAAATCTAGTGCTGATTCTAGTTGCACCACAGTCCTTTTACAGTGTAGTTGACCATGGTGGCCTGGGTCAGATGTGATAATGCACTGAGGTTTGAACAAGTCTAGGCAAGCCCTTCCCCCAGGAGCTGGGAATGTTTGTTTATTTATTTTTATTTATTTAATTTATATGCCGCTCGCACTACCCAAAGGTCTCTGGGCAGCCTACACCAATTAAAATACAATAAAAAGATAATACAATAAAATGTGTTCCATTTCCATTAGTTACATTACTTTCACTTTTGGTTTACTGGCCAAAATCTTGCTGTGTTTTAGGTCTTCATAATGCAGTTGGCATAAATAAATGAAGACAGTGTAGACATTTGCTGTTTCACGCTTCTACTGGCTTCTTAATCTGTGGTGCTTTGCTCCTGAAATTTTCATAGGTAGCATTACTCTGGCAGGCATAAATAACAGTTACATTACCTCTGTCAAGTACTGACCCTGAATCCTGAACTGTGATTAATATTAACTTAAATAAAGACAAATAATCTTTACTGTATTATCTTGAGACAAGCCAGCTTCATAAAATGAGATTCAGACTTGGTTTGTTTTAGCAGAAGACTAAGCAGAAGCCATCTGGTTCTGGGCATAATCTTACTGTTTATAGTTAAAACCAACACTAAAGCTTCCAATTTCCATTTTGTGGCTACTCTGGAATGTTTGCTGTCCAGATGTGGTGGACTGCAGCTCCTGTTGGGACTAACCAGCAGTGACAATTGCAGGCCGACCACAGCTTATTTGCTGTTAGGTCTAAACAAGGAAGTGTGTATTCCTCTGTGTAGACTGTAGCAGTCCAGACATATTACTTGGTGTTGTGGAAAGCACTCCTATGACCCACAGTGGTATTTGTGTGGTCTCCCAGATAAAAGAAATAACTACTTTCTTATTTCTTTTTATAGTTGTGTGGCATGGATCAGTTCTGGGGCATTGCCCTAAGAGCACAGTCTGGAGATGTGAGCCGAGCAGCAATACAATACATTAACTCCTATTATATTAATGGTATGAAAACTCAGTTTGAAATATTCTTCTGTCTTGACCTGAGTGAGATATTATATATCAACTTTTTTTTCTTATAGGGACAGAATACATTCCAACATATTTATGGAACTTCTGTTTTTAAATCTTTTTTTTTTTCAGGAAAAACAGGTCTGGAGAAAGAGCAAGAATTTATTAGTAAGTGCATGGAAAGCCTGATGATTGCCTCTAGTAACCTTGAGCAAGATGCCAATTCAAGCCTCACCATTATTGAACGAGGGCTCCTGATGCTTAAGACACATTTAGAAGCTTTTCGGAGAAGGTGAACAAAATCAACCATACTACTAAATACAGTGTAACTGAAGGAAGCAGACAGTTATGAAAGCTCTTTGTGGGGGTTAGATTATCAGTCTTCCTTATGCTAGCTGCAGGGGTTTTACGTTAAATCTAGGAATTTCAGAGATGTAAAGAGAACGTAAAAGCAGTAAATTTTATTGTATAATCTATGTGTTTTATTGGATCTGCTTAAAATGGACTTTTATTCAGTGTCACAGAAAGCAGGGTAGACTATTTCAGAAAACATGAACTCTGAAAGTGGAACCAGTGCTGAGACTCTTGGAGGACATGGATAATTAGCCCATGACATTCTCAATGGAGAGCTCATTCAGCTATCTCTCAGATGCTGCTCCATTGCAAACCCAGTTTGATATTTACCCTTGGGTGGGCTGTTCTTCAAAATAACCCAAGTCTGAAGCCTCTTTGCAACTCATGAAGCAATGTTTCATTGTTTTTCTTTGGATTGGGTCAGGAATGTACAGAAGCAACAAGGGATAAACATAAAAGGAATATGCAGCTTGGGGGTTGTATGCGCACACCCCCTAGAACTTGAGTACAGCCTCTCAGCCCCTGCACCCACACCCCCCAAATGGAAATAAAAATTGGCTCCAAAAGGTCTTTGTCCTGTTGAGTTTTGAGGATCCGTGTTTCAAGATCGCTTTCTTGGACCCCTATTCCTTCAATTATTTTCTCTAAAGTGGACACCAGGGAGCAAGAGAAACCCTTTTTAGTTTTATATTATAAAATATTTCCAGGGTGGGTACATAAGCATCAGATGCAGGTCCAAGGATGGTGGGTGGACATATGGTCCCCCTGGGCCTTCGAACGGTGCCTATTCCTGGACTAAACATTTCAGCCAGTATCCTGTTCTGCATGAGTGGAACACAACACGTGGTGTGTGATTTTCACTTTAGACATGGGGAGCACCAGTAAAATCATACCAAGTGTCCACTGGCCTAAGGAGAGGTATGAGCATCTTTACAAAACTTTCTTTTTCCCAGCCATTTCCGGAGTTTCACAGTGCTGAGGCTTCCTGCAGAGACTTCTCCCTGCATCCTTGAAATGTCCCGGCTTCCTGTGTAAATAAAATCCCAGGCTCCTTTTCTTTATTCCCTGCCTTCATTTGTGTGTGGGAAACTGTCAAGTTTTGCACAGCTTACTGTCCTTTGAATCCTGGAAGCAATGATACAGTTCTTTGGATCTCATTGCCTATTTTGGCCCCTTTTCTCTGCCCTTTCCTCGGGGATCCTGTCCAGGAAAGATGCCATTCTATGTAGAAATTATAACAATACCCTGGCACTTCTTCTCTACCCTCCCATTGCCAAAAAAGATCATGAAACTCCAGAGGACCTTTCAAGGTTGCACGCCAGATTTCTTTAAAGAATAACACCCACACAGAGAAATGTACTTGCAAGGACCAGAGTTCCCCCCCCCTCCTTAGCCTGCATCTGAGGAGGAGAGGCAGAGATTCACATCGGTACATGATGCCTCCTTAGGCTACCTCCATGTGTCTAGACATGCCCAACAGTGTTGAGTGAGTAGAAAGATGCAGCATGATTCTCCCCTCAAGAAGTTTGTTGGACTCTCCTAGATTCTTGATCTCTCCTGGACTTGCTCAGGTCCTAAAGCTTAAGAGTGAGATGGAAAGTCTACAAGTGCCTCCAAAAATGGTCTCAAGTAGTTCCACTTGTATAAGCCACAGATTTCTAACAGTATTTCTTTTGATGATGGTGGTGGTGATGTTTTTTTTCTTCATTAGATTTGCATATCACCTGAGGCAATGGCAGATTGAAGGTACTGGGATAAGCAGCCATTTAAAAGCTTTAAGCGACAAGCAGTCACTGCCTCTCAGAATTGTTTGCCAGCCAGCCGGGCTTCCTGACAAAGTATGTTGGGGCTGATATTATTTTTAATCATTTTTAAATGCCGCTGTTTTTTTCCCCTCCCTGTTTCTTCTGAACTAAGCCCATGCTATGTTTCAGATGACGATTGAAATGTATCCAAGTGATCAGGTAGCAGATCTCAGAGCTGAGGTTACGCATTGGTATGAGAATTTGCAGAAAGAACAGTTAAACCAACAAGCTCATCTGCAAGAGTTTGGTCAAAGCAGTCGGAAAGGTGACTTTCCAGGTAAGTCCAAAAAAAGTGGTGAAGAATGTGAGGCAAGTAGATGATAGATGATCTCTCTCACACACTTGCTTGGTTCTTCATATGCTTGATGATGTAATGTGATTTATTTATTTATTTATTGATTGATTTATTGATTGATTGATTGATTGATTGATTGATTGATTGATTGATTGATTGATTGTATTTATACCCCGCCTATCTAGCCCTATCCTTGACATCAGAGAGCGATCATTTGCATATGTGTTAGGAAGAATCCTCAATTAATGACGCCAAAGCATTGACTGCTGGAGTGTTCCTGTATAGAGGGTATCTGAGTCTGATCACACCTTCTGCTTTTGAGGACATTGCTGGGCAGGAGGTGTTTTGGGTTATTGTCTTTGATCAGAGACTGGAGATGGGAGAGATTTTCTCATATCCTGCTAGTCTTTTCAGCTGTGGGAAGGGTGTGTGTGCTCACAGACATCTCTGATTATTGATAGGCGATAACGGGAGAATTTCCCCTGTTCCCAGTTGGTAGTGGAGGAGGGAATCAGAAAGGGTGGGGTGACCCCTAGACCTTACATAAATACTATAACTGGTGTCTGGGTTATTGGTACATGTTTATTTATTTATTTTATTTATTTATTCAATTTATATGCCGCCCACACTACCCAGAGGTAGTGGGCTTAGGGTTCTCCTCAGGTAATAACTGCTAATTGAAATAAATTGTATTGTTTAGATACTTTTTTTTTTTTTGCCTCTTTGGGCATACTGTTTTAAATTTTCAAAATGATTCTCTCTCTGTCTCTCTCTCTCTCACTCACTCACTCACTCTCAAAATCTTCTCTCCAAAATTTAGAAAAAGTAATGTTACTACTATTGCTGCTAACTGCTGGGTGGTAGTTATAGTAGTAGTAGTCTGATAGGGGAAATGAAACCAAACTAGTCCATCAGTAATTAATGAATGGGGTCAATTTGAGAAATGAATCATTTAATATTTACAATATTATAAAAAGATCTTGCCTTTTATCACAAGTGTCAAATAATAAATCCAAACTAAAAAAAAATCAAGTTTTGTTCTTTTTTTAAGGTGGTCTCATGGGACCTGTAAGAATGATCTCTTCCGGGCATGAGCTAACAACTGACTATGATGAAAAAACTCTTCATGAATTGGGATTTAAAGATATGCAGGTACTGACAAATACATACAAGAGGTCACTGTTCCACATAATGGTCACATACAAATGATGGCTTCTCGTTTATATACCACCATCACTGTCCATGCTTCTGTGCAGAGCTTTATGAAATATATAAATGGATAAAAATCAGGCAGGTCCCTGTAATAAAGAGCTGAATCCAGACGGTGAGAAAGACAGCAAGGGGTTCTGTTGTTTCTGTAGAGTCATTTGTAATCCACATTGAGTTTCTCTACTGAGAGAAAGACAGGTTAGAAAATAAACAAGGTTCTGTAGGTATGTTATCAGTGGTTGTGCTTCTTTTAAAAGTGTATATGTATATATTCTCTTTTGTTGCTTCAAGATGGTGTTTGTATCCTTGGGTGCTCCGAGGAGAGAGCGGAAAGGTGAAGGGGTCCAGCTTCCAGCCTCCTGCTTGCCGCCCCCCCAGAAGGACAACATTCCGATGCTCTTACTTCTGCAGGAGCCTCATCTTACCACACTCTTTGATTTGCTAGAGATGCTTGCCTCTTTTAAACCTCCCCCAGCAGAAGTGGCTATGGAAGACAGTGAGGTAAGGTCACTTGAGTACTCGTGTAACTGCGTGGATTGATGCAGCGAGGTCCTTTGTTAATCAATACATTATAGGCATAGGTGTAAATACTTTGTAAAACATGGCAGGTCCTGTCTTCAGAATCAGTGGCTTCGATGGAGTGCATTCATGACCTTCCTGCAGTGTCCTTTGCTTACTTATTTTTATTATTTTGGGTGCTTATAACTTCAGTTTGGGAAGATAAACATCTTAAAATCCTTCACTACAATTGTTTCGTTGAATCAACTTAGTTCTTTTGTGTCTGCTCAGAGTGCAAAATGTGAGGAACTCCACCTTCATGCAGAAAATCTTTCAAGACGAGTCTGGGAGTTATTAATGCTGCTGCCTACATGCCCCAATATGCTCCAGGCATTTCAGAATATTTCAGATGAACAGGTGAGTAAAGAGTCATTCATTAGGTATTCACATCTGTCAATTTAGAAGTTTGGTAGCTCCTAAGGTGTCGTCACACCCTGTTTTGAGGTCCTACAGACTTGTTTACAACCTGGCACTGTGATTTTATTTCTGACTGTTTCAGTGGCCGTGTCCTCTTATCTGACCAAGAACTCAATTACAGTATTGATATGAAAGCAGTAAAAGTATATCTAGGGCTTATTAACTGCTGAAATGATGAAGATCCATGGATATGGATTCATATACTTAATGTATAAAAAGTGCTTTGTGTTACAGTACAACATGTTAAGGAAGGTCTCCTTCCACCACTGAACAGCAGCGGGTAAGAACTGGTGTGGTTTCGCCCACAGAATGTCAGAGTAGAATCCAGGAGATGGGGATTTAAATCCTCATTCAGGCATAGGAACTCACTGCAGATTAGTAGTAATAAACCACACCTTGAACAACTCACATACGGACCCACAGCTAATATTATTTCATGCTTGACTACTGTAGGAACAGAGTGGTTGGACTGGATAGTTATTCTGTTTGTTTCCTAAAGTCCATTCCAGCTCTTCTTAACTTAATGTTTGAAAAGAAGACCATTTGACATGGCGAAGGGTTTCTTCCTATTTCCTTCCTCCTGCATGTTGCCGGGGGAAGCAAGCTATTTTCAATTTAATTCATAAATTCACTGGCCTCTTCTTCAACTGATGGAATATCAAATACGCTTCTAGCCATATAGCATATTCCCATCTTATTTTCACGTTGGACTCTGGAACTCATAGATGGTCCTCAAAGTGCAGCCTAAAAACCATCCATTCATGACTTAGCAGAAATACCTCCCAGTAGATATAATTTGAGTTCAGTGCTGCTGTTGTAAACAAAAACACAATGATTATAATCAGATGGTTCTCCCACTGTCTTATATTTGGTATGTTGATGTTTGTTGCCTTGTTGAGCATTAATTTTTGTTCTTTTCAAAGGGTAATGATGGATTCAATTGGAAGGATCTTCTGAGAATCAAAAGTGCCCATAAACTTTTGTATGCCCTTGAAATAATTGAAGCTCTCGGAAAACCCAATAGAAGAATACGACGGGAATCCACGGTATTGGCAGTCTACATTTCAAAATTCCATGTTTCTGCACAGCATGGGCTGCCTCTCATGTGTTACTTACTTATCTAATAATATATTTTTGTCCTTATCTATAGGGGAGCTACAGTGATCTGTATCCAGATTCTGATGACTCAAGTGAAGATCAAATAGAAAATAGTAAAAACACATGGAGCTGCAAGGTCCGGTATTGCCATGTTAATATGCCATCCTGGTAACAATATTTGTGTGTTGATGTCCTTCAATGTCCTTTCTTTTGAAATTGGTATAAAATCAAGAATTTTGCTTCTTTAACTAGGATTTTATAGCAGGCGAGTCCAGGGTGAAGCTCAGAAGTGCCTCACATACTGAAATCATTACATTATTTATTTATTCCAATTCAAAGTAACCTTTATTGGCATAGAAAAGTTAAAAGCATACAGATAGAAAAGTTAATAAAAAATAATAAATAGACATAAAGCTAAAGATGTAAGAAATTTATTTATTTCTTTTATTAATACCCCGCCTATCTGGTCGATATGGCCACTCTAGGCAGCTGTCACCGGAAGCTCCCAATTGATGAATTGTTCCTCGGTGTTACATAAAGCGAGAAAGACGAGAAAATAAGCCACTGACAGTTAAATGCTAGAGTTATGCTAGTGAGTGTAACTTAACAAAACCCTGGATGAGGTGTTTCATTAAAGGGAGAAATAGTTGAGGTATTCAGCCTTACATTTAGAAAGGGACAAGATAGTATTGCTTTGATGTCATAGCAGTCAGCGAATTCTGTGGTCATATCTCAGTTTGCCAAACAAAAGGAAGGTAATTTACAATTTGGAAGTATTATAAAACTTTATGGTAAGAAAATACAGTGGTGCCTCACACAACGATGTTAATTGGTTCCAAAAAAATCAACGTTGTGTGAAACATCGTTCTGTGAAACACCATTTCCCATAGGAATGCATTGAAAACCGGTTAATCCGTTCCAATTGGAACAGATTGCCATCGCTGAGTGAAAATCCCCATAGGAAACATCACTGTGTGAAACAATGTTTCCTCCATTGGAATGTATTGAAGCCGACTCAATACATTTCAATGGCTTTGCGAAGTCCTTTTTCGCTCCTGTAAAAGTGTCTTACAATGTTTGGAAGCTGTTTTAAATGCTTGCACTGGTTAGCCCACCTCCTGAAACCTATGCAAACTGATTTTGGTGTTGTTCTGACACTTTGTTAATTTATGGTAATTTTTTGTTTTCTCCATTGAAAACAATTGAATGGTCTGTCTAATGGTTTCCAATGGAGAAAACAAAAAATCATCATAAATTAACGAAGTGTCAGAACAACACCAAAATCAGTTTGCATAGGGTTCAGGAAGTGGGCTAACCAGTGCAAGCATTTAAAACAGCTTCCAAACATTGTAAGACACTTTTACAGGAGCGAAAAGGGAGATCGGGAAAGGGCTCTTTGATCTCCGTTTGCCTTTTAAAGCTCTTCCCGATCTCCCTTTTCGCTCCTGTAAAAGTGTCTTACAATGTTTGGAAGCCGTTTTAAATGATTGCAATGGTTAGCCCACCTCCTGAAACCTATGCAAACTGATTTTGGTGTTCTGACACTTCGTTAATTTATGATGATTTTTTGTTTTCTCCATTGGAAACCATTAGACAGACCATTCAGTTGTTTTCAATGGAGAAAATTCAAAAAATTACCATAAATTAACAAAGTGTCAGAACAACACCAAAATCAGTTTGCATGGGTTTCAGGAGGTGGGCTAACCATTGCAAGCATTTAAAACAGCTTCCAAGCATTGTAAGACACTTTTACTGGAACGAAAAAGAGACATCGTTGTGTGAAAATCCCCCATAGGAAACATTGCTGTGTGAGGCGGCAAATTTAACAGAAAAAGGCATTGTTGTGTGAATTCATCGTGTGAGGCACCCGTTGTGCGAGGCACCACTGTAAAATATTTTAATTATTAAAGGAACTTTGCTTCTAATTGTAAAGCTGCTAATTCTTCTGTCCTGAGATAACAGAGTTCTTGATCAGTTGCATTTCAGAGAGCAAACAGAGGGTTGCATTTTTGAAAATATAATTGTGTAGAAGTATTTGAATTCTTCAGTCGGATAAAAAATATTTAATAACATGTGAAGAGAGATCTGAAACCCTGACATATTTTTATTTGTATTGCCTGTCATTTATTGTCACTTGCATAATTTGGTTGCAGTTTGTTGCTTCTGGAGGACTTCAGCAGCTCTTGGAAATCTTCAACTCTGGAATTCTGGAGCCTAAAGAGCAGGAATCATGGACTGTGGTGGGTGACAGTTCATTACTGTAGCCTTCCTTTGATTAGATTCATACCTCGCCTTATCTTTCTTCATCATAATCATCATAATTGCATGCCATCAAGTCAATTCTGATGTATGGCAACCCTTTTCAGGGTGTTCGTCCGTGTGTGTATTTGAAATATTTTTATCCCAGCTTTCTCCTTAAAAGTACCCAAGACAGTTTTCTAGATAGGGAGTACGCAGAAGTGGTTTACCATTCCCTTCTTCTGAGGATGCCCTGGAACACTGCAGTTTGCCCAAGGCCACATAGGCTGGCTGTTACCCTAGGAGGGGCACAGTGGGGAATTGAATTCCCAACCTCTGACTCTGTGGCCAGGTGCCTATCCATAAGCTGGTACTAATTACACTTGCTTTTCGTTAGAAGCTTGTTTCCTTCTTTCAGCCATTGGTTGTCATTCTGAACTTTCTGTGCCTAAAAGGATCTTTCAGATTTTGACCCTGAGGTGCAGATTCGTCCATGCCAAGAGATCTAAGAGCAGAGCTACTCCTTTTTTGTTTGTTTGTTTTTAAATACGGTAAATGGAACGGCCAACATGCTTAGAAACAAGTTTTAGTTGTAGACCAGGTAGTCATGTTGGTCTAGGCAGGCATTTCTGAAATACTGCTTTTAAAGTGTCCTGTAAGTAAAGTAGGGACATGGTGGCGCTGCGGGTTAAACCGCAGAAGCCTCTGTGCTGCAAAGTCAGAAGACCAGCAATCATAAGATTGACTCCACATGACAGAGTGAGCTCCCGTCGCTTGTCCCAGCTGCTGCCAACCTAGCCGTTCAAAAGCATGTAAATGCGAGTAGATAAATAGGTACCACCATGGTGGGAAGGTCACAGCGTTCCTTGTCTAGTCGCGCTGGCCACATGACCACGGAAAGTGTCTATGGACAAACGCCTAGCGCTCTGGCTTGGAGACAGGGATGAGCACCACCCCCTAGAGTCAGACACGACTGGACTAAATGTCATGGGGAACCTTTACCTTTATCTAAGTAACTAAAAATTGCAATGTAGACCAACGTAGGCTTCTTGCTGAATGTTCTTATTTGCAGTGGCTGCTGGACTGCCTTGCCTGTTTGCTGAAGTTGATATGCCAGTTTGCAGTGGATCCTTCTGATCTGGATTTGGCCTATCATGATGTGTTTGCCTGGTCTGGAGTGGCAGAGAATCATAGGAAAAGAACTTGGCCTGGGAAATCGCGGAAAACTACGGGAGATCACACAAAGGGCCTTCACATACCCCGCCTAACAGAGGTGAGAAACAATGCTTGGACCCCCAGATCTTTAGTGTGATAAAGCTTCCCAGCAGCAGCTCGTGGCTTCAGTCTGTGCATCTCAGGCTATCTGACCTTCACTCCAGGATACCCCTGTAGCCCCTATATAGAGGCCTACAGACAGAGACGCTCATTACTTACAGAATGGATAGCTAAAGAAGACGATGTTAGACAGGACCTTGATAAAGGCTTGTTGTGTTAGATCCCAGGAGAAACATTTTGGATGCTTGCGATCAAAGAATTGTATTCCCACTGCTTGCCTGGATGCTCTCCCACTCTGCATATATTGGGGTGATGCTTAGGGTCCCAGGGACTGGATTTCTTCTTCTTCTTCTCTTAGCTGGTAGTCTAGCTGGTATTGGGAAGAAGCCTGTCACCATCTCTGATGTCATTTGGAACTTTTATTGTAAGCTGGCCAGGGTACCGGCTTGGCCAACAGATGGGTGGGGTAAACATTAAAAAAATAAAATAAAATAAACTTTCATATGCCCCACATTTTAATTTTTGCCAAGCGTAAAGAAATATGGTGCCTTTTTTCTTCTGGATGAAGGCTGCCTCTCACCCATAGCTCCCCTACTAGATGCTGAGGGTGAAAAGAAAGGATCCCTCCCCAGTGTACACCTATTCCTATTGAAAGTGGGCAGGGGGAGTCTCTAGAGGGTGGAGTTCTGGGATTGGGGGACAGACTTCCCCAGACCCTTTGCTGTCTGAATTGTGCTGTGCTGGTGGTTTCTTCTCTTGCTCTGTATATCATTTCCATGTGCAAAACCCATTCTCACTTTCCATTCCTGCAGTTTTAAAGAAAGTAATTGAATATGGTTGTTGTGGGTTTTTCGGGCTGTTTGGCTGTGTTCTGGAGGTTTTTCTTCCTAACATTTTGCCAGTCTCTGTTAGGAAGAAAAACCTTCAGAATACGGTCAAACAGCCCGAAAACTGCACAACAACCATTGGATCCTGGCCGTGAAAGCCTTCAAGAACACATTAATTGAATATGCTTGTTTTTTCAGGGTGTCTGGCTTGTTCCTCTATTATTGACATCCATATAATCCATACTGCTATTGTTTTCTGATTTATATTAAAGCAATAAGAATATGTTTAACTTTTAAGGCAGCAGTTGCATTAACTGTTTTCTTTTGACTTCCAATTTTTTTAAAGGTGTTTCTTGTACTTGTCCAGGGAACCAGTTTGATTCAGCGACTTATGTGTGTTGCTTTTACATATGACAACTTGGCGCCTAGGTACAATAACCTTTTTTTAATATCTTTGGTAAGATTTATAGTATATATATATATATTTGTATTAAAGCACTATACTTAAAAACAGATGATCTAGTCATTTCAGTAGAGAATAGTTAAGACACCACTAGGAAAAGTCATTCAGGGCTGTTGCCGTTCGAGAGACCTTAGTTTCAAACACTTGAATGCCATATTTAGCCAACCTGGGCCTCAAGTCTTGCCTGGAGGTATACAGGGAAGTGTGGACATGGGGTCTTTATTGACTGAGGCCCCAAGGTTGACCGAGAATCACACTACTGCACTGTGGCCCAGAGGCTTCACGTGATTGAAAAAGAGTTGAGAGACCAGTCCAGAAAAGCTGAATTAACCAGTGGAGGTGCTGTTTCATAGTAGTAGCCAGACACTGTGGGCTTGCTTTGTTCCTTTTCCTGGTAGTTCACAAGCCCCTCTTTCCTAGCACAGCAGCACTGCTGCTCTATAGCTGTGATAGAACTTATTTCTTTAGGCAGAAACAGGCTTCACGCCAAGAAACAATGGTAAATGATAGATTGGGAATGTCACTTGTCACCTGTGCAGCCATGATTGACGTCAGCCAGACCCAGCAGTTACACCTCTTGGATTCAAGTTCCCATGTCACTGTTTTCTTTCTGATCTAGCCCCCTGTTATGAAAGCAGCAGACTCTGAGCATGCTCTCTGCTCGTGTGCACAAAGCACACCTAAGGAATTATGGGTGAAGGTCAAAAGCTCCCTTCAATTAACATAATATTTGCTGTTTTGGTAATCTGTTGAAATTGAATAGATTAAGTAATGAGCGCTAGTAAAAAGCTACCTAACTTCATTGCTTGACTTTTTCAGGAATACATTTTGATTTTGCACCATGATCTAATTTGGCTGGATTTTATTCCCGTACAGGGTATTGAAAGCTCAAGCTGATCATAGGTCAAGACATGAAGGTTAGTTAATAGTTCAATTTATTGAATTATGCAGTCTTTGGGGCTACATAAGGAAGCTGCTTTACAGAAGTTTTTGTACCTGAAATTGCTGCATGGTAAAAATGAACAGTTATGAATATTACCGACACTGGCTTAGTTTTAGCATGTCACTGGTTGAGGCAGATGTAATTCTACCTGGCAGAGCAAACACTTCTGCTGGTGAAAAGAAAACAGGTGTACCACTCACAAGTAGCTATAGTCCCTTGCTATGACTATATTATTAGGCATCCTTCAGTCTCGAGAGACTATGGTAACATGCTCTGTATGTCTAGTGTGGCTGAGAAGGCCAATTCGAGAATGACAATCCCTTCCACCCTGAAGACATACAAAATGTCCGCTGTCCAGCTCCCTGATTTTGCTGCTTTCGGGACTGCCTCTTTACCTCGGCCTGCTGGACAAGGGTCTCTTCAAATTGGGAGAGGCTGTGATGCACTGCCTGCCTCCAGGCTGAGCGCTCAGATGTCAAGGTTTCCCATCTGTTGAGGTCCATACCTAAGGCCTTCAGATCCCGCTTGCAGATATTCTTGTATTGCAGCTGTGGTCTCCCTCGGGGGCGGCTTCCCTGCACTAATTCTCCATACAGGAGATCCTTTGGAATCAGACCATCAGCTATTCTCACAACATGCCCAAGCCAAAGTAGACATTGCTGTTTCAGTACTTGCTGTGACAGTAAGCCACATATAGAAGTGCTTCAGTTTTAAAAACCTTGGGGGGGGGGAGAGAGTTCTTAACTTTGTGAAAGTGCATGGTGTGTTGTTCCCCCCCCCCGCCCCTGCTTAGAGTACTTTTAAAGGAACTAATTGGAACTAATTTCTAGCCTTCATTGAGAGACCATTGTGAAAAATCTTTAATTTTAAAAAGTTGTTAATATAAACAAAAATGTTGCACTATTAGAAAACCTCTTGTCTCCTTCAATGACTGAAGTTGTATGTGAACAGATTAATTCTCTTAACTTCCTTAACAAACGGTGCTATCCAAATTATTTTAAGACTGGTCCCTTTGGGTCAGCCCCATCTCTCGCTTAAAACACAGTCACATCAGCTGCAGTCATCTCGGTCTAACTTATACCACACAAACCGTATGGCCTCATCAGGTAGCAGTGGGAAAATGGAGACCAGGGGAGGCCTTTGTAAGCCATGGGACAGGGGTGGGAAGCATTTAAGAGCCAAAAATTGCTGCCAGATCACCAGTGGTGGCAATCCAGTGATTTTTGTTTGTTTGAGATTTTTTGTTTGTTTGTTAAACACTCCCTGTAAAAGCTTCTCCAGGGCAGACAAAGGCCCTGAAAAGCATTAAAGCAAAAGCAAAGTGTGCTGCTTATAAACCGCCCCATAGCGCTTCAAGCACTCTCTGGGCGGTTTACAAGTTAATTATGCAGGCTACACATTGCCCCCCTCCGCCCAGCGAGCTGGGTACTCATTTTACCGACCTTGGAAGGATAGAAGGCTGAGTCAACCTTTAATTTAATATTAATTAAGTATAAATATAACAGGGCAGCTTTGACACCAACTACGAGAAAAAGTACTTCCTCATTTCACTCTGCTGGAGGATCAGATACATTTTTATTACTTTAACTGCAGTGAAATACTTACTGGTATCTTATCAAAATTGTTTCTTTGCAGTTTGTCTGATGCAGTTCTTACTGGCTTTAGCACAGATATATTGCCTTTTGTATCAGAAATATTTCCGTTAAAATCTCCCTGCCGGATCTTTCCTTTAGCTGTCTGTTTTCTGGAGTGACCTTGCTGTATCTAGTTGAATCATGGATCATAATGTGTATTTCAGATACTAGAAAGATAAAGTTTTGATTTTTATACTGGGATTCTAAGTCCAGATGTGAAAGAGACCAAATGGTGTTCATGTGAGAAAATTCTATGCATACAGAATGAGCGACATATAATTACTGTGTTTTATTCTTCCCTTTAGTTACTCACTATTCAATGTGGCTTTTAGTGAGCTGGGCTCACTGCTGCTCTTTAGTGAAATCCAGTCTCGCAGATAGTGAGAATTTACAAGACTGGCTAAGGAAACTGACTCTGCTTATTCCTGAGGTAAGCTTAAGAAACAAAGATAGTTTCATGATATTAATATGAACTTGCACCAAAGGTAAACATTTTGCTCAGCTTAAGTGGCTTAGTTTTCCATGAATCGTTTCTTTAATAGTGCAGTCAAATGCATGTTGATTCAGAAATAAGCTTTTTTGAGCCCAACGGGACTGGTATATAGAACTGTAGCCTGACCCAGTGAAATACTGTTAGGTGCAAGAACAGTGCCACTCATGGAACATATATGGCCACGTAGCTATATATTTGCTACCTCCAATATTTCTTCTTTTTCTTTTTAAAAATGTTAACAGAATCGTGCCTCCCAAATTTGTGCCCCTGCTTTGTTTCAGAAGAAAAAAAAATGTCTGTGTCCCCTTTGGAGGTGTTTCTTCACCCCAGATAGGCAGGAGCCCTCTGCTTACTTGTAGCTTCACTTGAAAAGATTTGGGGCCTATGGTCCCCAGATTTGCAGAACTCATCCACCTCTGATTGACCCAGTGTATAAAATACGTTTCTCTCTAGCCTTCTAAGCCCATTCCATGTATGGATTTCCAAATAAATTCTCCTTGCACGGCATTTTTAGTCTCTTCCCTCCAGCCTTTGTTGGACATCCTATGATTTTGTTTGCCTTGGGTTGGGTTTTGGATGTCAGTAGCTAGCAGACATGCTGAAATCAGTTCATTCATTCATTCATTCATTCATTCATTCATTCATTCATTCATTCATTCATTCATTCATTCATTCATTCATTTAACTTATATGCTGCCCACTCTACCCAAAGGTCTCTGGGTGGCTTACAGCAATTAAAATACAATAAAAAAGATAAAGCAATTAAAATAGAAGCAAAATATATACTCCAAAAATTGCCACCGGGACCCACAGTTGATATTATTTCAATTAAAAGCCTTCTGGAACAGGAGGGTCTTGACCGGGCACCGAAATATTTGCTTTGGCACCAGATGAATCTCAATTGAGATAGTGTTCCATAGTCTGGGGGCAGCTGCTGAAAAGGCCCTTTGTCTACAAACTATCCCTTGTTTATGTTAAAGTGTAAATGTACCAGTTTTCACTTGAACTGGCTTCATTTTATACTGCTGCTTTTAAATTTCAGACTGCAGTCCGCCATGAGTCTTGCAATGGTCTCTATAAATTATCACTGTCAGGTTTGGATGGTGGAGACTCCATAAACAGGTCCTTTCTGCTGCTGGCTGCCTCAACGCTGCTTAAGTTTCTTCCTGATGCCCAGGCATTGAAGCCTATCAAGGTAAAAAAAGAAAAAAAAATGTGAACTGCGATAGTTGTTTGTTGTACTGGACCAATAAACAAAGAAAAAATAGAATCCTCCCCATGAATTACAATAGCTCAGCTGTTCACAAATTGATGAGACCAGTTTACCCAGGGAAGGGGTGACAGTCCCTAGTTGACAGTAGATGAAGACCAAACATTTCTTCATGGTCCGGTGGTGGGTGCTTTACATCAGCGGTGAAAGTCTCCATCTTTGGCTGTCTTTTATAACACAGGGTTACAGTCCTTAGAAGATAGCTGGGAAATCTTAATTTCCAGAATTATGTGGCCTTAGATGCCAGATCAGTCCTCATTTCCAGTTTTCAATTGCATTTCTTTCCTTCTGTATAGTTAATTGACACGTAGGTTTGTAGCATCATTGGTAGACACAATCAGTATTGCTTTGACCCTCCATCCCCCGGCTGCCGTTCTTATAAATTCTTATATGGGTTCCACCCTGTTTGGCATCTTCAGAATGTTTAAGATTTTTGTTAGCACGTTTGTAGATCAGATATGAAAAGCAAAAAATACAATCTTTTCTCAGGTTGAAGATTATGAAGAAGAACCCATCTTACAGCCTGGCTGTAAGGAATACTTCTGGTTGCTGTGCAAACTGATAGATAATATACATGTAAAAGATGCTAGTCAAGTAAGTACAGTTGATTGACCATTAAAGAACTTCAACTGCCTTCAAAATGTAAAAGTTATACAAATTTCACATTAGAGCATCAATTGGCAGTCTCTTGAGTACTGAGGAATAGCTCATTGTCTCGCCAACCAAGGCAGTTGTCATATTGATTGTATTAAATATCAGCCCATTGGAACGCATTGAACGGTTTTCAGTGCATTTCAGTGGGCTTTTTTATTTCGCTTTACAATGTTTTTGCTCTACAGCGATTTTGCTGGAACAAATTAACGTCAAGTGAGGCACCACTGTAGCCTTCAAAGTGACAATAGATTCTGTATAAACATTCAATATAATTGTTTTAATTGTTGGGGAAAACTTTCCATAAAATTGCTAAAAGCATCTTAAATTTCCAAACAGCTGTACTTTGAATTTCATAACATCTTCACTACATTTAGAGAGAAGTTGGGCAGTGGAGTTAGGCTGATTTTCAGAGGTTTGAGAGTCTAGAACTGTTGAGCTAAATGTGCATGAAAGTATCTTACTGAAATATTCTGGGTGAACTAATTATTATTGAGTGAATCATAGCAACAAAAGGCATTGGCCGAAACCCAGTATAGGCTGCCACTAGAGTAGCCCCAAGTTCTTATTTGTGATCTCAGTGAATCACACCCTGGGTAATCCGTGCATGCGCAGAACCTCGTCAGAAGATTCTAGAGTTTCTGTGGTAGCAAAAAAACACATTAGTGTAGACCCCTCTCCCTCAGTATATGTACCTTGGCCCCAAGACTCTCCCTTCAGTTTCTTTCAACCACCGCATTGTATCGATCACTTCTGTGAGTTTTTCCTAAAAAGAGAATTTGTTATTGATTTTAAATACTTCAGGAGAGAATCCTTCATACTCTATATGCCAGAAGGGCTCTAGCATTTTATTTGGCCTGCACACATCCCTTTTGACATTCAGCTCGACTCTTCGTCAGCTACCAACCCCCTACTAAGGGTCTTCAAGTGACCTCTCAGAGAATTTCTAAATGGGATGCTTCCACCATTCACCTGGCATACCAGCTTGCTCGACTGGCAGCTCCTCAAGTTATTCACCCTCATTCTACTAGGGCAGTGGCAACATCTATGGCGTTTCTTCGTGACGTTCCCCTTCCAGACGTCTGCATCCCTGCCACATGGTCACAGCCGTCCATATTAATGAAGCACTACAGATAGGATGTTCAGCAAAAAAACTGATGCAGCCTTTGGACATGCTGTGCTATCCTCTACCTTAGCATGACACCCTCCTCTGGGTAAGACAGCTTGCTAGTCACCCAGGGTGTGATTCACAGAGGCCGCAAAGAAGAACGACAGGTTATTCACCTGTAATTGCAGTTCTTCGAGTGGACCTCTGTGATTCACACATCCCAACCTGACCTCCCCTCTGTCACGCCATACAGCTATTCTGTGCCGTGGTTGATCTAACTGAAGGAGAGTCTTGACACCAAGGGACATATACTGAGGGGGAGGGGTCTATACTAATGTATTTTATTGCTACCGCAGAAGCTCTAGAATCTTCCGACGAGGCTCTGCCCATGCGCAGATTACCCAGGGTGTGAATCACAGAGGTCCACTCGAAGAACTACAATTACAGGTGAGTAACCTGTCATTCCTTTGATTCAGTGGGCTTACTCTAGTTGCAACTTACTACTAGATTCCAGCCATGATTTGTTAACGTGACCTGCATTGGAAGAAAATTGGAATTAAGACTATAGCTGTATTTCAAAGGAAAGAAAATAAATGCCTAATTCTGTATAAAAGTGATAATAAATTCCTTCATATTTATCCTGTTAGTCATAACTGTACATATGTGTATACTCTTTCTTACTGTCATTAACTGGGAGATTTTACCTTCTCCCAGTGCACTTTGCAACTGCTTTTCAGTTATATTTTGATTTTTTCCCCCCCTTAGACAACATTACTTGATTTAGATGCCTTAGCCAGACATTTGGCTGATTGTATTCGAAGGTAAGCC
Source organism: Pogona vitticeps (assembly GCF_051106095.1). Taxonomy (NCBI): domain Eukaryota; kingdom Metazoa; phylum Chordata; class Lepidosauria; order Squamata; family Agamidae; genus Pogona; species Pogona vitticeps. Next base: position 8,012,094 of record NC_135783.1, read on the forward strand.
TTAATTGTGCGAATTCTCTTAGAATGCTTCCTTTGTGTGTTTTTGTCAAGAAAATGTTTTTAGGCAATGCATGCTCTGTTTTTCCTTTGCAGCAGAGAAATCCTTGATCATCAGGATGGTAATATAGAAGATGATGGGCTTACAGGCCTCCTGCGTCTGGCAACAAGTGTTGTCAAGCACAAACCACCTTTTAAGTTTTCCCGTGAAGGGCAGGTAAGAATTAAAGATCTAAACAGAGCTAAATACAGAATATGACTACCTTGTTACCTTGCATTTTTGTTAACCTAATGCCCCAGAGTAGCAATTTATTTCTTTTGAATTATCATACATTTTTGTGTTTGTGAACTGCAACAATTCCCAGAGGTCTCTAGGCATGATGCCAATATACAGATTCCCTCTCTGTCCTCCTTTGCCCCCCCCCTCCACACTTTCCCTCCTCAGTCAGATATATTTTCTGGCCTGCGATTCCCAGAATACATTTCCCATCTGTGAGGTGCAGGTGCATCTGTGTCCACATGCACATTGTTAGATGAATTCAGTCTCCCCATAATATTTTTGTTTTTCTTGACAATTTCAAAGATCTCAGAAAAGTTTGTTTGTTGTTACTGATTATTGTTGTTATTTTGTCACTGTTTTATCCTGTTTTGTAAACCGCCCAGAGTGGCCTTGGCAGTCAGATGGGTGGTATATCAATCAAATTTATAAATAAACAAAGGTTCTATTATTAGGAAAATAATTCTAGAATGCAAAACAAATTTGGGCGATAGTCCTGGTCCATTGCAGAGTCTGAACCTCAAGGGTATCTATTTACCACTAAACAAATAATGCTGCGCAGAGAGAGTGCTCATCCCTTTAGGCAAGAGAGAGAATTTGAGGATGAACCATGCACACATCACTTCGCATATAGTATCTATTTATATATTAGGACCATGGTATAAGCCTCTGTGCTGCAAGGTCAGAAGACCTGCAGTTGTAAGATTGAAACCATGCAACTGAGTGAGCTCTCACCGCTTGTCCCAGCTCCTGCCAACCTAGCTGTTCAAAAGCATGTAAAAATGCGAGTAGATAAATAGGTACCACACGGTAGGAAGGTCATGGCATTCCGTGTCTAGTTGCGCTGGCCACATGACCATTGAAACTTTTCAGACAAACGCTGGCTCTACGGTTTGGAGACGGGGATGAGCACTGCGCCCTAGAGTTGGACAGGACTGGACTAAATGTCAAGGGGAACCTTTACCTATCCACAGGGAACACTTCCAGTCCCTCCTCCCCTAGGAACTGGATATGCCAACCCTATATATAGCATAGTCTCTGATTCCCTCTAATGGCCAGTTCTGGTAATACACCTTGGAAACATGTATTTTTGGGTTTTTTAATTTGATATTTTCAGGCAGCAGATCACTGAAACAGCGGTTACTGATCCTGCGGACACATCGGTCCTACTGGATTTTTGCATTCCACAGTCAAATCTACTCCGTAATTTTCTTCATCGTCCAAATATCTAAATCAGCTCTGTGTTTAAATTTCAAAACTTTAGGTGCAACCCAAAGAAAAATTGTCTTGTTAAATGGAAATTGTGCACTTCAACTCCAGGGGTTTCCATGGAGCTTTGGCATGCAGCTTTGGCCTTCTCGGTAGAGCACCTCCGGGCGTCTGTGTCATTGTCAAATTCTTCCTTTTCCCAGGAGTTCCTGAGGGATGTCTTTAACCTCCTCTTCCTGCTGCCGAGTCTGAAAGATCGGCAGCAGCCAAAGTGCAAGTCCCATTCTTCCAGAGCTGCTGCTTATGACTTGCTGGTAGAAATGGTGAAAGGTTCGGTAGAGAACTACAGGCTGCTCCACAACTGGGTTATGGCACAACATATGCAATGTAAGAATATTTTGTTAATTTTTCCGCCATTGGTGGGTGACCAAATGATTTTTTTTTAAATCCTGAAGGACTTATTCAGTTTATTTATAAAACTACTTAAATCCTCCCTCCTTTTTCTCAGTATTTTTTGGAAGACTCGTAATGTTACAGTTACCTTCTGAAAGAAGGCCAGTGTTCCTTATATGTTTATACCCTGTTTCCCCAAAAATAAGCCCTAACCTGAAAATAAGCCCTAGTATGATTTTTTTAGAATGCTCGTCTTATAAGCCCTACCCCCTAAAATTAGCCCCAGTTAAGTGAAACCCCTCCCTCCACCCTTGTGCAGCAGCCAGAAGATGACATGACTGTATTTGATTAAACGTAGGTGGTTGTACCTGAAAAAAATAAAGCCTCCCCTGAAAATAAGCTCCAATACATTTTTTCAGCAAAAATTAATATAAGATGCTGTCTTATTTTGGGGGAAACACAGTATCAAACAGAAAAGAATGCTGTATTTTTCAGGAGAGTTAATATTTAGAACAATTCTTATTTTGAGTAGGCAATCAGAGCTCTCATGTGCTGACTTTAGAGTCTGACATTAAAATAATAATATTAAACCTGCAAAGCTGGAAGAGACCCAATGGATCATTGCGTCCAGCCCCTGTCAAGGAAGCACAACCTCCCAGCAGTTCTTCCTTGCATTCCCCGGGGGGGAGGGGACAACTGGGAAGTGCAATAGTTTTTATTCCCGAATTCCCAGAGGGTGAGGGAGGGGGAGACACTGGTAGACAACATTCAGCTTGTTCTTTCTTCTGCCCCCTTCTGAGAGAAAAGAACAGGACCTTGTTTGTCACTCAGTGGTAATTTTCTAGTCAACGCAGATAATCAAGCAAGTGGTTTTTTGCAGCCCTGTGTATATTTTTTTAAAAAATAAACCACCATTTTCATCCTCTTTTCCAGCTTCTCATGCACCTTACAAGTGGGATTACTGGCCTCACGATGACGTCAGAGCTGAATGCAGATTCGTGGGTCTGACCAACCTTGGAGCAACGTGTTACTTGGCATCAACTATTCAACAATTGTATATGATTCCCGAAGCAAGACAAGCTATCTTTACTGCAAAGGTGAGACATTTCCATTTTGATTTTGAACAGATCTTAAATTGTGTGGCGGGTGGAGGGGGGCAAAGGTATCAGGCAGGAGTAGTCGTAAACCAAGCAGATGGTCTCCATGCAGACTCTTCTTTCAGTTCTGGTTGAAGCCACATTAGTAAGAACGTTTGCCTGCGGTTTTGGAGAGATGGCTGCCCTTCAGAGTAATGGTGCTGAGCTAGATGCACAAAATAGATTTGTCTTATTTAGTATGACAACAGGGTGTCGTGTTATATTCCCTTTTCAAAATCTGCTCATTTGAACGAAGCACTTTAGAAATGACACAGGCTTCAGAGGAACCAGATCAGGGTTTAGTGGCCAAAATGTGAGTGGAACTTTGCTTTTGTATTTCAACAAATGCTACAGTTCAAGCCACGCTTCAGGAACACTAAATGTGTTCAGTTTAATAACTCCATAAATCATATGAATGAAATAATCTTCCTTGTTTTCCTCTTCCTATCGCCCTTTTTCTTTTAAAGTATTCAGAGGACATGAAGCACAAAACCACCCTCTTGGAACTTCAGAAAATGTTTACACACTTAATGGTGAGTTTAGAAAGGCTTAGATTCATTTAATTGTTTTTAACCTGATAATTTATCATGCATTGTAGTTTGACTTGTTTTAATATGGGGAGCCAGCTTGGGTCTCCTCAATGGGAGAAAGGAGGCGTAAAAATGAGTCAGACAAATAAAATATGGTCTGAGTGCCATGACTTCAGTAAGGGCTGTTTAACTGTGGCAGTCATCTTAGGTTTCCTCTCCTTGAGCTCCAGAGTAACAAGGTGTTCTCTTTTTTTACACACACACAAAGTAGGTATGCCCAGGAAATTTCCCCAAATTCTTTATTAGCCCCCTTCTCGCCCCCTTCTTCCTCTGTAATGAATGTTGGTATATTTCATTTTGTCATTTGCTGTTTCAGTTCAGTTTGGTTCAAGTGAGATTGGGGGGGGGGAGAGCAATGTTTAGATGTGATGGGTTGATGGGATGAAAGTTCCCATAGCTCACAGATCCTAGGCTTGATTGGGTTTCACAGATGTGGGTCACATCCTCCACCCCTTTCCAGGGAGGACATATTTCCTCCTACCCAGTACACCCATTGATACTTTCATGAAGTCAGAAGCAACCCCTTGTATTGCTGTGTCAGCCTCACATAAAGCCTACTGGGTAACCCTAACTTCAGCTTCACTCTATTTTATTTTATTTCTCTACTGCTTTATTTAGTGTCATTTCCACTACCCTGGGTAGTTTCCAACCATGAAATAAACATCACTCAACCACACCTCACCCAACCCCCAAATATAAAATATAAGAAGAATTATACACCTCAACACTCAAGATGGCAGCAACGAACAAAATACAGATTACAAAATATCACCAAAAATAAGACTGAGTGATAAGAACTAATGAAGGAAGGATTTCTAAAGGGAGGATGTCCTGAAATGCCTCCCTTGAAAAGCAATGTTTTAATGTGCTAGGAATATGTTGGCAGACTTCTAGTGAGTTTGTTTGAACCCCATCCAAAATGTTGGCTTTACGTAGCTCAATTGTAGCAGCATCTTTCTAAATAAGGGTGGGCAAGGATGCAGGTTGTTGCTGAGCTGCAAATTGAATAGCCCCGAGTAGCATAGACATGGGTGCAGAACGCTGGGAGTTGTAGTTAAGCAGCAGTTAGCCCATCCCTAGACTACATCGCCCGATCGCCTAAAGAGTCAGTCTATAAAAAGTGCCTTCTGTGATCGCCTTGAACCCTTTCGACCAGAAAGAAATGAATAGTAGCTGTAGATGCCACTCTTAAGTAAAATACAGTGGTGCCTCGCTAGACGATGATAATCCGTTCCACTGAAATCGCTGTTTAGCAAAATCATTGTCTAGCGAAAAGCATTTCCCCATTGGAATGCATTGAAACCTGTTTAATGCGTTCCAATGGGGAAGAATCGTCGTTGTCTAGCGAAGATCGGCTGTAGTAAAGCCACTTTGTGAACCGCCGATCAGCTGTTTAAATCGCTGTTTTGCGAAGCTTAGGTCCCGAAAACACTTGTTTTGTGAGCGCAGAGGAAGCTGTCAAAATCGTCATCTAGCGAAAATCGGTTTGCGAAGCAGGGACCAAACATTGTCCAGTGCAATTCCCCCATAGGAATCACTGTTTTGTGAATCACTATAGCAATCGCAAAAAGTCAACTTCTAGCGAAAAAACTGTCGTGCGGGGTAACTGTCTAGCGAGGCACCACTGTAATTGTGTGTATCATTGGTTTTAAGTTTGAAAAGTTAATTGCTTCTGTCTGTGTTTACACAAAGGAAAGTGAATGCAAAGCATATAATCCAAGGCCTTTTTGCAAAACCTATACCATGGATAAGCAGCCCCTTAACACCGGTGAACAAAAAGATATGACAGAATTCTTTACGGATCTGATAACAAAAATTGAAGAAATGTCTCCAGAATTGGTAAGTTTTCTGTAAATGATACTGAAAAATGACCATCCCTTATTTTTTTTCTGAACTTAACTGAAATATATTACTATATTATTCCACAGAAGAATACAGTAAAAAGTTTATTTGGAGGTGTTATCACAAACAACGTTGTTTCTTTGGTGAGTTGATATTTGTGCTCGTTTCTCCCCAGCCCTACAAAGCTACCCTGTTTCTTTGAAAGTAGTGGGATTAAGTTCATTGATACCAGTTACTGTTTATTGGTTGACATCTCTCATTTAGGACTGTGAACATGTCAGCCAGACAGCTGAAGAGTTCTACACCGTGAGGTGCCAGGTCGCAGATATGAAGAATATTTATGTAAGTATATATACATTGACAGTGAGCACTGCAGACCTTTGTTGAGTAAATATTCAAATCATTGGTCCCTCTAGCCCCATATTGTCTGATTTGAATGGTAGTAACTTTCCAGGATCTCAGCTGAAGTATTTCCCAGTACCTGTAGTGCTCTACCCCAGAACAATTAACCTATCCCCGTAAATAATAAAAAATATAACACACCCTCTTGTGCTGCTGTGCCAGCATTGCAGGAATGGCATCACCAGCATTAGTTTTCTGCTAATTAAAGAGCTCCTTTTTGTGTTTCGCCGCGTGTGTGACTTGTGTGCAATGAGACAAAGTTGCACATAACCTGAAATTGAAAAAGGAGCTCTTTAAATAGTGGCAACCTGCTGCTGCCAGTGATGTAATTCTACCTTTTCTGGTAGAACTGTGCAAAAAGATACCAGACTTCAATTAATCACATGACAAGAGATAAGGGCTTATAGCTCTTGTCAGCGTGTCAGTCTCTTCTCCTGAAATACAACACCCAGTATTTAGGTTTCAGTGCTTTGGTTCTTGATGGAGAGGTGGGGCATGTTCTTCTTCGAGGAGGGGGTGAAGCAACTTCAGGAGGGAGGCAGGAGTGAGATATTTGTATAAAGAAAGAATCTTCAGCGATTCTGACAATTTTCCAGAATAAATAGTGTTCCTAGGATTTCTCAAGTAACGTGGGTTTTTAAAAAGTGTTTTACAATATTTGTTTTGTTTTTAAATTATAAATTATGATTTGCTTTTTGTTAAAGGGAGGAGAGTTGGAGGGTGATAAAGGGGCTGGGAAGAGGTGTAAAAGTTTCTCAAAAATAAAACAGGTGTGATGCCAGTACGTTCCAAAAGCCAGAATCCTGAACAATTTGCAGTTGATTTATTTGCAATCATCCTTGCTCAGAGAGTGTACACTCAGAGCTTGAGACTGCACTTGGTTTCTTGTGCAACACTCAAGTCCAGTCAGTGGGCCTACTCTGGTAATAAAGGTAAAGGTTCCCCTTGACATTTAGTCCAGTCGTGTCTGACTCTAGGGGACGGTGCTCATCCCCGTCTCCAAGCCGTAGAGCCAGTGTTTGTCCATAGACAGTTTTTCCTTGGTCACGTGGCCAGCGTGACTAGACACGGAACGCCGTTACCCTCCCAACAAGGTGATACCTATTTATCTACTCACATTTTTACATGCTTTCAAACTGCACTTACTATAAATATATCTCTGTGATGACAGGAAGTCAAAAGTGCTGGCTTAAACTGGCTGGAATCCTGTTGCTTAGCATAGTAAGGTGCAGTAGGCCCACTGAATCAAGAAGTTCTTTTGATTCAGCAGGCCTTCTCTAGTTGCATCTTACTACCTTAAGCAACAGTATTTCAGCCGATGTGTTCTCCTCCCTTGTAGAAAGCCCATGTATTGCTCATGTACTGCTCATCTCTCATTTGGTGAAAATGCTTAATTTCTTAAACAAGTTGGATTCATTGTTGTCTTCAACGGGTGTTTAAATAAATCTTTCTTTTTTTAATATATTGTTTATAGGAATCCCTCGATGAAGTTACTATCAAAGATACACTGGAAGGCGACAACATGTACACCTGTTCTCACTGTGGAAAGAAAGTACGAGCTGAGAAAAGGTATGATTTGGGGCGGGGAGGTGGGATTAGAACTTGTTTATAAAGGTAGCAGTTTACATAAATATCCGTACCAGGAATAGAGGTACTGGCTGGCTGTTAGCTATTAAGACATTTTTGTTGTTTTGATGCTGACATAAAAATCCTAAGTTTCAAGATACCTAGCGGGCCATGCTTGTGTGTTCCTCCTTAATCCCCGATAAACTCAATGGGGTCCTTATTGGTTTTTCTATAACCAACGACACACAGTTAATGGACATTCTAAGAAGTCATCTCCTCCTGCAGCACCCTCTGCTTGTGGTTTGAGCTGCTGAAATTGTGCCATGCCAGTTGAAAATGTACTTTTAAAAAGTAAATTCCTCGGCTCATGATTATGATGTCTTGTTGTTTTTGATGATGTTGCTCATTGTGTTTTTAAATGATAATTTTGCCACTAGCTGAAACCTTGTTGCTTAATATAGTAAGTTTGAACTGGAGTAGCACAATCAGTGGAATTTAGGAGAGAGTTGACGCGCCAAAGCCCCACTGATTCAATGAACCTACTATAGTTGTTATGCTAAGCAACAGGATTACATCCGTTGTCTTACTCTTTACGTCACATATGCATTTTGATGTGGACTGGATTTAGTTAAAAAGGTAAATAAAGCTAATCTGCGCAAAATTTTAATATGCACAAATTTGGCTTTTTTGGATTGCTACTCCTAGAATTTTCTCCAGGTGGCATAGCCGTCTAGCAAATTCTTAAGAGTTGTAATCCAGAAGCACAAATTGGCATGCCGCTCATTTGAGCCATTTAGTGATTTTCTTACATCAAGTAATGTGTAAGTGCTGTCGATGAATAGTAAATGCTTGCGCAATACATGAGTAACTTTTTTTTTTCTGGGACAAAAGGTTGCTCCCAAATGCCAGCCCTTAAAAGAGGCCATCTCCGCAGGAATTTTACCGTTGTTTTGTCTTTAGGGCTTGTTTTAAGAAATTGCCCCGGATCTTAAGCTTCAATACAATGAGATACACTTTCAACATGGTCACCATGATGAAGGAAAAAGTCAACACGCACTTCTCATTTCCCTTACGGCTGGACATGACTCCTTACACTGAGGATTTTCTCATGGGAAAAAGCGACAGGAAGGAAGGTAACTGATTTCAGCTTCTTTTCAGAGTTTTCTGAGGTCTGGGTCACCTGGAGAAAGGCAGCAATAAAAAAGCTCCGTTCACTGCATGTGCTGCCTTGCCTGAAGAGGAAAAACACCTGCCTCAGAGACTGGCCAACACTTCCTTTGCTCACTAAAACTCACTTACTATCTAATTTTTTTTAAATGAGGCTTTTCTTTTCCTTTGGGAACAGTGGGAACTGGCAGGGGAAAGGAAAGGCACCAACTTGCTTTCTCTTACCATTTTGTGCATGTTCAGTGCATGTTTCTCTTACCGTTTTGTGCATGTTCAGTGCATATTTTGTGCATGTTCAGGAGTCGTCTGCCATTCATAACACACAACCAGTTCTGCTGAGATTCCGTCCACAAAGCTTTCATGTGCTTTATCTCACAGATGGGGGGGCTGATTGGACTCTTGGTATAGCGCATAAGACACATGCCGTAATTGTACTGTCTTTGCCTCCCATGTGCCTCAAATGTTCCCAGGTATGTGGCAGAACAGTAGATCTCTTATGCTGACTTGGGACTTTGGTCCATCTAGCAAAGCATGGACAATAGTTGACGGGTAGCGCTGGCTTTCCAAGGTTTCTTCTCTAGTTCCATCTGCCTGGAGATGTCAGGGACTGAACCTACAAGTTCCTTACTGAATGCATTCTTGAAGGCTTTCACGGCCGGGATCCGAAGGTTGTTGTAGGTTTTTCAGGCTGTTTGGCCATGTTCCAAAGATTGTTCTTCCTACAGCTACAGATACTCAACTATCCCACAGACTACACCAGAGCACAGACAGAGTTCTAACTCCTGTCCTCTGAAAATGCCCGCCACAGAGACTGGAGAAACGTTAGGAAGTAAAGCCTCCAGAATGCAGCCAAACAGCCCAAAAAACCTACAACAACCATCCTAACTGAATGTTATTATATTCTGTTTAAGGTTTCAGAGATGACAGTGACAGTTCAAAGGAAACCAGGAGCTATGAGTACGATTTGATTGGTGTAACGGTACACACTGGGACAGCAGATGGGGGACACTACTACAGTTTTATCCGGGACATTGTCAACCCTCATGCTTACAGAAACAACAAGTGGTGAGTAGCGGGCATTTTAATTTTTTTAATTGTGATTTGGAGGCAGAGTGCAGTAAATATTTTGCCAGTTCAGGTATACCAGCAAATAATCGTTAGACCCTAAATTCAGAAAAGAAATTTAGAAAGTAGGTAAAAGAGTAAATCTGTATCCATAAAGGAAGATAAGAATCCTGGATTGATAGATGATGGTTTAATCCTGGAATAAACTTGTTCCGTGTTTTTAAATTCAGTTTTCACAATTCTTTTCTTAACACGACAGACACCTAGTCAGCCATGACTTCCATAGTGTTTGACTAAAGTGTACTTTAATTAGGAGTGAAGTTCACTTTTTCCTTGCAGTCTCACAGCAAAATTCAGGACTTTGATGGACAACATCCACATTGCTGTCAGTAGAGGAAAACTTTGGCTTATAAATCAATTTGATGCCTGAGTGATGCTTTGTGTTTTCTAGGTATCTTTTCAACGATGCTGAAGTAAAACCATTTGATTCTGCTCAACTGGCTTCAGAATGTTTTGGTGGAGAAATGACAGTGAGTTGTAATGCCTTCCTGCCTTCTTCCCCTCCATCCATCCATCCATCCATCCATCCATCCATCCATCCATCCATCCATCCATCCATCCATCCATCCATCCATCCATCCAAATGTAAAAGTAAAAGCCCCATTTTGTCACAGCTTCTATTAAATATTTTCATTGGATTTATTAGTATCTTGGTACATTTGCAACACTTTACTCTTTCACAGAACTCTCTCAGTCTATAAGTAAGAAGCAGAAATGGACTTGAACAACTTAGGAAAATGCGAAGTGCTGCTCAGGTCCCTTGGCGAACTGGACTTGTAAGCCTCAAGCCATTGTGAATCTCTCAGAGCTTGCTTCTACAAAACTGAAAACTGAGATTCCAGTTCACAATTGCAGAGTGCCTTCCCAGGACTAGAATCGTACTAATTAGGTACAGTTAGGCTAGTCAGTTAGTATCTCATGAATGCAGGCAGTAATTTATTTATTTAAAAAAATAACAAAACAAAAAATATATTGCACAACAAAATTTTACATGGTGCAATAGGACACATTCTTCTTTTCAAATAATTTATATGGTCATATGAGTGCTCAGCTGGAAAAATCAAACATAATTCCATAAAGAAGACCTGTATCACTTCTGTGCTAGTAGGCGGGCATACATAGAGTTGGTTCTTGCACAGCTATAATAATAATAATAATAATAATAATAATAATAATAATAATAATAATTAATAATTAATAATTAATAATTAATAATTAATAATAATTAATAATATAAAAAAGTAGTAGAACACCCCCTCCCCAGTCTTCTGGATCAGCATTCACTTATCCAGTGCCTATAAATATTAAATAAAACCCCACAGAAATATGTATAAATACGTATTTCCACAATGTATTTACAAGAACTGGCCAGTAGAAGGAGCCAGAGACAATGCTATGGGTAGCATTCACTACTTCCTCATTTTCCAGCATCTGGGATAATGCTGGAGGGTTGGAACCGGCCCCCTGAATACTACAGTTCTAACTCTACTGATAGAAATAACTCCTTATTTTTTTCACCTTTTTCTTGACAGACAAAAACATACGATTCTGTCACGGACAAGTTCATGGATTTCTCCTTCGAAAAGGTACTCCATTTCTCCCTCCCCCCGTTTCAATACAGAGAGTAAGTGTGTATCAATCTCGCTGTCCCCTCCTTCTGTTTTGAAATAATGTTGTTGGGTTGTCGTTTTGCTTTCTGCAGACCCACAGTGCGTATATGCTTTTTTATAAACGGATGGAGCCAGAAGAAGAAAACGGCAAAGAATACAAATTTGATGTTTCGTCTGAGTTACTAGAGGTACGTGTGGCAGTCGAACACAAGGGTGCGAAAAGAACCTAGTTCAAATTATCTTCATCCTTTTGTTTCCCATTTTCAAATTTTTTGTACACTACGGCCGTACTCTGATCCCTTTCAATGCATAGCTGCCCTAATATGTGCATTGCCAGCCATTTGCCAGTGTGACTTGATATCTACCTTCTGTGTTTGCTCTTGCAGAGTAACAAAAGAGTGTGGAGTCAGCTCAGTGGCCAATACTGTTTCCTGGTGGCCAGGGCTTGAGTCTGTGTTCCCCTATTGGTCACTTTTCATAACACTGAGCATCCTCAGGGTGCCTGTATTCTGAGGAAAACAAAATAATATTTCATATTTTTTCCAGTAAATTAAAATAACGAATTAAGCATTGATACTCTTTCGTGATTCTCAAGCTACAAATACTGGACCTAAGGTGCTGAAAGATAGTGTGAAAGTAGCAACAGCATAGGAATTGTGATTTCAGAAAATGAGCAGCCCGGAAATTCACGAATTTTGAAGAAACATGTCCTGTTCTTAACCCTCTGTCTAATGACCCTCTAGGACGGTGCGCTGTTAATGCATCTCGCATACACAGTTTGATCCTTAGGATCGCCCTATAATTGGGACTAACTTCCAATTCTCTGGAAACTTCCAGACAGAAGAAGAAATTTTGAAACGATGTGCTTAATGTGAAAACTGTTGGTGTAAACCTTACCAACCAACCACTCAGTTTTTCATGTTCTCCTGAAAAAGTAAAAAACAAAACAAAACTCTGTACATATATATTTTTTTCCTCTTCCTCTTCAGTGGATATGGCATGATAACATGCAATTTCTACAAGATAAGAATATTTTTGAGCATACCTATTTTGGGTAAGAATCACTTTTGACTTATACATCTGATTGGGGGGGGGTTGTTTTAAAATACATATATATATCACCAAGGTTATAAAATCCATTTTAAATAATTATGTGTATCTGTCGGACCTTAGATTCATGTGGCAGTTGTGCAGTAGCATCCCCAGCACCTTACCTGATCCGAAAGCGGTGTCTCTGATGACAGCCAAGGTAGAATTCCTGCCTATTCCTAATTTTATGACCTTCAAGATTGTCAGCATCTATCTATTCATGGTCGTCTGTGACGGTTAATTATTGTTTTACAGCTGAGCACTTCTTTTGTCCTGGAAACTTTCATTCACTCGAAAGAAAAGGTAAGTTGCTTTGCCTCTTGTATCTCATTCGTAATGTTTCTTAAGGTGTGTCATTACCTTTTTTAGTGGATTGAGAGAAATGTAGCTGAAATTTACAATGGGATTTCAGTCCCCACTTCGGTGTGAGGAAGAATCCAACAGCAAATCTCCCCTTCTCTCACAGGAAGCAAAAAATGTTTTGTTTTGGTGCTGGAGGTCTCAGATCTTTGCCCACTCCATGATCTTCACCAAAGAGGATGTATTACAGTTTTCTCTGGACCTTTTCTCAGACAAAATCTGTTTTCTTTGGATTTACTGCCACCATTTTAATTTTTGGTTTAAACTCTCCAACTCAAACTGTAATTTTTTTGAACTGGTTGATTATAGAACCCTTTCAAATATGACAGCTAAAGCTGGTTGTGAAGTACCCCTTTCCTGTTCTGAGAAAGGGCCATCTTCCTCTTAGACCTCCTGCAAATTAGCCTGTAGAAATTAATTATTCTATGAGCCACCACGGAGGAATACTCGGTGTTGCTTTCAGGCCAGAGAGCCCTAGGTCTTTCCAGCGTTTGAAACGACCCCTTTTATAAAATAAAACACTGTCCTTCCCAGAACTAATCGTTTTGGGGAGAAGGTGGACTTGAGCCAAGACCTTGCAAGACTGCTGTTGCATCATATTTGCTTTTTCAAACTGCAGTACTGTAGGGGGGTAGCGGGAGGGTGTCGCTCAACATTGGCAACATTCATGCTACACTTGGAATTTTCTGTTCTCTTTAGCCAACAATGCTTCAGTGGATTGAGCTGTTGACCAAGCAGTTCAACAACAGTCAAGCTGCTTGTGAGGTAAGGCAGAAAATACGAATTCTCAGGAGTTAGATGTAGAGGAAACTTGTTGGTGTTGTGTGAATATGGGTTTATTATTATTGTATGCGGGGAAGAGGATTCCTTGGAATTCTGCAGAACATGCAAAAATCAAATAAATAAATAATAAATAAATAATAATAGCCAAGTTAAAAAGAAACCCAGAGCACAGAGTGCTGTCCTCTGAAAATGCCGGCCACAGAGACTGGTGAACCGTTAGGAAGAACAACCTTCAGAACAAGGCCAAAGAGCCCGAAAAACCCACAACAACCAATAAAAAGAAACTTGCTTGTGTTTTTATTTTTTAGTGTAGGTACAGTCTCCTGCTACTCTTGGAACAATTGTTTTTATATCACTTGCTCTTGAGGGAATAGATACGGCACATACAAAGAAAGAATGGCCTCCTTCTCATATTTATTTTTTAAAAGCACCCCACAGAGCTTATTGTCTCCATTTTTTAAAGAGAGATTGCTTTATCACACAATAGAGTAAAAGGAAGGGGTTTTTGAAGAACACTCAGATAAGGCAGAACTTTTGTCAAAAAGAGAAGGTGGACAGTCTGAACAGCTGAGACATGTGGGCCTGAGAAATACTGCACACATTTTCTGATATGTTGCTTTGGGGCAATAGTTTGTTATCATAAAATCATGGCGTTGGAAATGGCCTGTCAGACCATGGAGCCCAACCCCCTGCTCGAGGCAGGAATCCAAGTCCAAGCGGATCTGACAGCCGGTGGTGCCATTTTCCCCTGAATATTTTTTTCTAAAAATAATACAGATTCACCAGTTTGTCTAGGTTTTTTCCTTGGAGTTAATGTCTTTTTTTCACAACGAAGATGGAAGCTTTATTATATCAGGCTTCAAGCTGGTCTGCATAATTCAAACCACAAAGCCTGTTGCATAGGGATTCCTAAAAACACACACCAGTGTTCAGATTTTGAATCACAAGTGTTTACATGGCAGCAGAATGTCAGGGGGAGGGATCAGCTGTTAAGCAAGAAGATCACATAAGAAATTATTTTATTCATTACAGAGGACTGTGCATCAGACAGGTTACTGTAAGTTCTGTGTCTGTCAGAAGCCCTACCCTTTGGCCATATGGGTAGACATGTGTCGTGTTTCTTTAATTAGTGGTAACAGCATACACTCTGATTGATAGCAGGGTAGTAAAGGCTGCCCTCGTGCAGAGTAAGACATGAATTTATGTGTATTTTTTGCAGTGGTTTCTGGATCGTATGGCTGATGATGACTGGTGGCCCATGCAGATTCTAATAAAATGCCCCAATCAGATTGTTAGGCAGGTAAGAGAAAAATGACCGTAATATTTTGACATTTAAAACTTCGTTTTTATTTGGTAGTTGGTCTTCCTTCATGTGGCCACTAATTCCTCTTCTTTAATAGAGAGTTTCCAGAGGTACCAAGCTCTGGGCTGTTCTCTCTGCCTTGCACTAGTAGGCAGTTCAATTCATGGAGTGTATTTTAGCCATTAAAACTGAAAATGATCCATTGTAGCATCTTCACTTTGGCTGCACAAGTATTCTTTGCAGACATGTCAGCGTACAGTAAGAATTAAAAGAATGCAGCAAAATCACTCAGCCACGTGTCATGGCAGACTGCAGACTAGTGGTGAAATATGCACATCGTATGTGGGAGCTCATAGGTCCAGCACTGGTCTTTTCCATATGAAGTTAAGGGAGAAGCTGCCTGGACAGAGGGACCAAGATTCTGACTCAGTGGCTGAAATCCAGTTGGAAGAGGCTTGATAGCATAAAAGCTGATGATGTCAAATTAATTAGGGATAAGTTTCATATCCCCCTTTTCAGCTGAGACTGTGGGAACAAGAGAACACAATGAACGTAGGTTCTGTGTATTGTGGGGAATAATCATTGGCAATAATAGGTGCTGGTTCTTAGTGGTAGATGTCTGATGACATTGGGGACCTGGTGGCAAAAGAGCCATAGAATTTGTGCATTTGTGCTGTTTGAACACAGAGCAGTCCATCTGTAGGTTCACAGCACAAGGTTAGTTTGTGTCGCACTCACTGCGTTGTTTTGGTGATTATCAACACCACAGGAATAGTTCCACTACACTTGTTATTGTCAGTTTTGAAATCAGTTCATATTGTCCTAGTCCAAAGTTTCCCAGGTCTTCCTGGACTACAATTCCCAGAAGCTTTAACCACCAGCTATGCTGGCTGGGATTTCTGGGAGTCACAGTCCAAGAACACATGGGTCACCCAGGGTTGGGAAACCACTGTCTTGGACAATGGCTGTCTTTTTTTTCCACCTGCCATTCTTCACGGCAGAAAGAGGATCAAAAGGAGAGAACCCATAACGGCCGAAACGGCAGCTTCCTCAGTTGTCCTTTTAATGTCGCTTTCTTTAACAACGGGATTGTTTTCTTTAACAATAAGATTGGAAAACTAGAGGTGTAACAATTTCGAACAAATTCTTTGAAATCGTTAGATACATGATAGAAAGACAACATATCAGTAGTTAGTTGTCTTGGAACAGTTGAATTGTTCATAACGAAGGTTCCGCCCAGAGTGGTCGACCAGACCAGATGGGCGGGATATAAATCAAATAAATAAATTCCTTTTACTCCGGCGTTTGCATTATTTTTAACAAACCAGTACATTTTCCTCTGTTTTCGTCTGCACACCATGTGTGTCCAATAGACAAGTTTTAGAGCAGTGGTCCCGAACCTTTTCCAATCGGTTGGGGGGGGGGTGGCGCACCCACAGGGGGGCAGAGCTTGGGCACATTCATGCGCACGTCACACTCGGGGAGGGGCTCGTGTGCATGCGCACAGCACATTTGCAGGGGGTGGAACACGCTCTCGCTCATGTGCGTGATGGCGCTTGTGGGGGGGGTAGGAGATCTGTGTCCACGGCCCCGTCCTAGGTGGGCCGCGGACGGTCGCAGATCAGGGTTTGGGGACTTCTGTTTTAGAGTATACATAAAAAAAACCAGAGGTGTAACAATTTCAAATTCTTTGAAATTGTTAGATACATGATAGACAGCGTATCAGTATTTGAGTCATGACTGAAGTTTTGAACCAAGCTGTCTTAGAATACTGATTTTGTGCTGACATGATTTCTGTGTAGCCCCCAAGCAAATTCACGCTCTGGCTTTGACTTTACAGATGTTCCAGCGCCTGTGCATTCATGTGATCCAGCGGCTACGTCCAGTTCATGCGCATCTTTATCTGCAGCCTGGAATAGAAGACTGGTAAAATATTAGTACCAGATAGAGCGTGCTCTTTAAATTTCAAAGACTGTTTCAGAAGTTTGTTTGATAATCATAAACTTAAAAGAATTGACCATTTCCATCCTAAATTTTCAGTTTCAATCTAAACAATTCTGCTGAGAAAGTTTCAGAAGGGTTTACTTCTGGAGCAATCACACCCTGTGCATTTTTACTCAGAAGCACGAGCTTTTTAATTCAGTGGGACTTAATGGCGAGTTAATTGTATGTAGGAGTGCAGGCTTTTCTGTTGTGCATACTATGGTAAAGATGCATAAATTCAGCTTGCTCTGAGATCATTTTGACTGCAGTAACCTAAATATACACTGAATGATGCCAATTGAAATGTGTTTTCAGTTCGGATGACATGGATGGCCCTGTGGAAGATATTGGTAGTCGCTCATGTGTAACACGCTTTGTGAAGACGCTGCTGTCGATTATGGAACACGGTGTCAAACCTCACAGTAAACATCTGACAGAGTACTTCGCCTTTCTTTATGAATTTGCCAAAATGGGAGAAGAGGAAGTGAGTGCCGTTTTGATCATTTCAGTTCTGTACAATTCTGCAGTTTGTATTCAGAAATAGAACAGGCTACAGGGCTGGTCTGCTGTCTGTTTCAGACTTCTGTGATTTTTCTTGAACTATACATTTTAAGTACACGTCTGTTCTGATAATTGTGTTTGTTGTAAAGCTGCCCTGAGAGGAAAGTGTGAAGTAAATCTATGAATCATATTGCTCACATATTCTAATGTTCAACTGTTTCCAGAGCCAGTTCTTGCTATCGCTGCAAGCCATATCAACAATGGTGCATTTCTACATGGGAACCAAAGGACCTGAAAATGTAAGTTTCATAGCAGCCTTGTTAGACAAGTATATTTTTCCTTCTGAGATCAAACAGTGTTTAGTTTCCCCTATCTAATGCTTATTGCAGATATGTTTAGCCTTGAGAAAAAAAGACCGAGGGGTGATATGATAGCACTTTTCAAAGATTTGAAAGGCTGTCATACAGAGAAAGGGCAGGATCTGTTTTCAATCATTCCTGTGTGAAGAACACACAACAATGGGCTCAAGTTAAAGGAAGCCAGATTTTGGTTGAATTATCAGGAAAAACCTCCTAACTGTTAGAGCAGTACGAACGTGGAACCAGTGACCTCGAGAGGTGGCGAGTGCTCCAACATTGGAGGCATTCAAGAAAAACTTAGATAATCACCTGACAGATCTGCTTTGATTGTATTCCTGCATTGAGCAAGGGGGTGGACTTGATGGCCTTGTAGGCCTCTTCCAACTTCACTTTTCAGTGATCATGCGTCACGTGCGTTTCCCTGATACCGAAGAGATTTCACACAGATTATCTCCATCATTATTATCCCTGTGGGTATTACCAGCCCTCATTTTGCTGAAGTGGTTAAGGAGAGCATGGCTTGTCCAAGTAGCTTACAGGAGCGTTCGTGCCTGTGTTTGCCCTCAGCTGTTGTGGAAATTGGGCCGTAAGAGATTTGTCTCCCTTCTTGTTCTTCAGCCACAAGTGGAGGTGTTGTCAGAGGAAGAAGGAGAGGAGGAGGAGGAGGAGGAAGACATTCTGTCTTTAGCAGAAGAAAAATACAGACCAGCTGCACTTGAGAAGATGATTGCTCTGATAGCCCTGTTGGTTGAACAGTCTCGCTCAGAAAGGTAAGAGGTGCCCTCCACAAGGACTATTCCAGCTTCTTCCTTGCTTTAAACAAATCAAATAAGAGTTGTGCATTTAGCGAAGCAGGTCATGCTTGCCTCTTAAAGCACCTTTACGACCCACCGGGAGAGAGAGCTGGTCAGGGAAGCGCTCTTGCAGACTTTGCCCAGAATAGCAGAGAGGCACACCCCCCCTTTACTGTCTTCTTTATTTGTCACATTTGTATCCTGCCTTCTGTCCTGTGAGCTGAAGGAAATATACTTGGTTCTCCTGCCCCTACTTGATTTTCACAATAACCCTGTGAGGTAGGCTGGGCTGAAATAAGTGACTGGCCACTAAGGCAAGTAGATTAGCTTTTTGAGAGACTGTGTGTCAGCACTCTGAACTGAGAGTAAACAGAAGCCATGTAAGTGTTGCATGGCACTTCTCTCCTTGCAACCCAAATATTCTCACCCTCCCTGTTTCAAAATATCAGAATGTGCTTGTCAATTTTTTTTTTGCCTTGGAGGTTCTGAGCCTCGTGCAGCGGTTAAATTGCCATACTGCAGCAAAAACTGCTCACAACCTGGGTTCAGTCTCAAGGTTCACTCAGCCTTCCAGCCTTCTGAGGTCAATAAACTGAATTACCCAGCCTGCTGGGGGCGGCAATGTGTAGCCTACGTAATTAAATTGTAAACCACCCAGAGAGTGCTTTAAATGCCATGGTGTGGTATGTGAGCAGCGCTCTTTGCTTTTGCTTTGATTAAATTCTGGAAGGAAAAACCCTCCTCACTGGTTCAGTGACTCCCACCTACTGACAGACAGAGGCCAAAGGTGTCCCCACCACTCTTGCCATGGCTCTCTAGAGTGTCCTGTCTGTCTTTTGGTCCATTGCGGCCAACTTCCTGTAAATGCAGCTTCATAGGGATCAATCGCTGCGGGAAAGCCAGTCACCGAAAGCAGCTCCTTTTTTCTAGGCTAGTTGATCACTAAAATGAACATTTCTTGTTTGTCTGTTTTAGGCACTTGACGTTATCCCAAAACGACATGGCAGCTTTAACAGGAGGCAAGGTAATAAACCTAGATATGAAAAATGCAGCTGTTTTAAAACATACATTTATTGAGAAGCCTGCTGTAGTAACATGTCCGGATTCGTTCCAGGGCTTTCCTTTCTTGTTTCAACATATCCGGGATGGTATCAACGTCAGGCAGACCTGCAATCTTATTTTCAGCCTTTGTCGATACAACAACAGGCTGGCCGAACACGTAGGTATCAGCTGCTGTCGAATCTCTTGATCCCAAGAACTTCAAAGAGGAAAAGTATCACTCCATTTGCATCTAAGCAAAGTTCTTGTTTCCTTTTCACAGATTGTATCCATGCTTTTCACTTCAATAGCCAAGCTGACTCCAGAGGTATGTAGAAATATGTTGGACTAGCAGTCAAAATGTTCATATTCTTCAGAATTGTTTATGATGATTATTATTTAATGCATTTTTCAAGATGAGGATTGTACTTCCTTTCACGGGCCCATCTTGTAAGCTGTTGCATCCTTTTTTGGTCCACCACAGGCGTGCACACAATGCCCATCTTTGCACTGAGGCCATCATTCTTGCACTGGTGTCAAGCATCTTGTCCATACCTTGGTGCTTGCACTTGTGTGCTCAAACTTTTTCCTGGCCAAAGGTGAAAATTGTCTATCCAGGACTTTAGCTAGCTGGAAAAAGGGGCAGGGGAGAGATAATTAAAGTTTGCACATTGGATTGTTCCAGCATTCATTCCGTCCGTCATTCTGTATGTATGTGGTATTTTCTCGTTGTTGCTCTGAGCTTTCATTATATATTTTCGGCTCCTCTTTAATAACAGCCCTTTACTTGAACATCCAGTGGTAGCATTGCTGCCTGAGGATGATTTCATGCTATAGAGAAGAGCCACCTGTTCACCAGAGCCTCACTGGGGTGACATTTATGAGGCTAGCACTTAGTGTTGTGTGGTCCATTGCTCAGGGAGCTGAGAAGTGATAAAATAAATACCTTTTGGTAATAGTAGCCATGGTACTTTTGCCTTCTTCCACTCCTAAAAGTGAGTGACTCTAGTTTAAAGTAATTTATAGTCAGAAAGAGCTTCCTCTGCCTGGAGAGCCACAGGCTGTCCATGTAGGCAATACTGGGCTAGATGGAGAAATGCACAGGTGTGAGGATGGTATAAAAGTACCAGTGGAAGACCAGGATTTCACCACATCAAGAAGGTGAAACTAGAGAGAGTTCTACCGCTGGGGGCTGGTGTCTCTTACAGCTCTTGTGAAAAATGGCTGGAGTGGTCTTAGGTGGGAAGAAATATGAGAGAGGAATGAAATGGTTTCTGGGACTAATGGTGAGTAACCAAGCCTGTGCTGGAGGAGATTGGAAGCAGGGCAGTGTCCACCTTCCTTGCCTGATAGCACATGAGTCCCAATCTCACTCATTCTGCTGTTGATGAATAGCACCCTCCATCTGGTTGTCCTTGTGCAAGATGTGCAGGCAGGCTCTCCTGTTGATTGGAGAAGGGCCACTCCCGTGGGCCAGCTCAGCTGAGGATCACACCGTATGCATCTTTCTATAATTCATAGCATGCTTTGTATTAGCTGCAGAATATCAGCCTTGCGGCTGTTTTGATTTATATAAAAGCCATGGACAGGTTGAGTCCATCATGGATTAAAAGTTGGTCGTCAGGCTTGTCTGTGATTTCTTGAAAGATTTGTATTCAGTGTGTGTCAAATATCCTTTTCTGTATTTTATTTCACTCGCTGCAGGCAGCCAATCCATTTTTCAAGTTGCTCACCATGCTCATGGAGTTTGCCGGTGGGCCACCCGGGATGCCCCCCTTTGCTTCTTACATTCTGCAGCGGATATGGGAGGTAATGTATGCAAAGTTTAAGCACAGATTGATTCCCTTGGCTCTTGATTGCCTTTCTCTGCCCTCTCATCCAAGCTTTTGAGAGACGGTCGCCTTCAGGATGAAAGATGGGCAACGTGTGCCCTTAGGAAACCCCCCAGCGAGGTTTCCCAGCAGCTTTGCCTCTCCCCAAAACTTGAAACAAATTTCATTCCTAAAATCCCCTTGTGTTCCATTTATTACAAGGTTTGTGGTATTTGTCTTCATTTTTCCCCCCTTGCTCCTCATATTGCAGAAATTAAGACTTAAGTTCTTAAATAACTTAAATTTAGAAAAAATAGTACCATCCTTTTTCTGGTCCTGGTCTGCTGCTCTCTTGCTAGTGTAGGATATATTTACGGTTTTGCTTGTACAGTCTGAGTCTTTTGTATTTTAAAATTCCAAAAATTATTGATTTATTTACACTGCCCCATTAGGGTAAGACACTATTTCGGGCAGTTAACAAACAATAAAGTTAAAGAGAAATGATAGTAAATCAAACAATGAAAATAATAAAATAAAGAACAAATCAAATCAATTGAAAACATCACAAACCAAGACAATGGGGGGCATTTCCATGAATGGGGCGGGCAAGGCAAGTGGCAGATTCACATGAGGTTGCCATCAAAGGCCTCTGTAAAGAGCAGCACCTTTAGCAACCTCAAGGAAGGTAGCTTGACCAAGAAAGAGTGCCAGCTTGCCGGTGCCACAATCAAGAAGGCCCGACTTGTACTGGATGTTTTCCTGGCTTCCTTTGGTGTGGGGAAATCCCCAGGGAACCGCCACTGGGGCCAGCCCAGCAGCAGTTGCATTAAAACCAGGGAGAGATCTCTGATAAAGAAAGACAGACTGCAGTCTTTAGTTATGAAGCATATCACCGGTGAAGAAGATGTCTGCCTTCTTCTTCCCCCAGACATGTCTTTTTATTAAGTACCATCATTAGCATTTTTTAGCATAAAGATAAGATTTTAGCCAAAGAGACATTGAGAAACTTATCTTATCTACACATTCCATACATGCGCAGAGAGAAAATCATAGAACAATGCTTGATTATGCTAAGCACCACGGGTGTATCCCTTAATAGCCACAAGATGGAACCCTAGACCAAAACTTCCCACTAAAAAGTTCCCACACTTTGGTGTGGCAATCTGGAGCACGGTCTCAGAGGATCAGGTGGCATGGGTAAATGATCTTAGGGAATGACGTTCCCACAGGTAACAGGGTCCCAAAACCATGAAGGGCTTTGCAGATAAGCACCAAAACCTTGAACATAGTATAATTTCATATTCTAAGGAATTTATCAATTAAGTGATTTGTATTGCTAAATCAATACAAGGTTGATGTAAAAGTAAGTATCGGATCTATTCAGTCAACCTCCCCCCCCCCCAGATTTCAGTTTGTCCTCCCAAAAAGGTGGGTGAGGAATACTTCTCAGAACGTTCATTTCTAGTGTTGAAGGCTGTTGGTTGATTTCGTTGTGCCCCTTATATGATGGCTGGTTGCATTCGGAGGGAGGAACCTGTTTCTGGCTGCACAGTTCTCCAATGCTTCTGTGGGTCCTGAACATGAGCAGGAATCTATGAACAGTCATCTTAATGTCTTCTTTAAAAAGAACATGCTTTTTAAAGAAGTAATAATTGCACCACTTGTCAATCAGCCAAGTTATTATTGTTAGATCATTAGTGGCTTTAGTTATGTATGTTAGGTATGTATGAATAAAATAAAATAAAGTAAAAAAAGAATCAACCAGGTGGCCATTGTTGTTACTACATTCATGCAGAAAGTTCACTGTCATGCATGGTGTCATGCATGGTTTTTAATAGAGAGCCCCAGAAATTCAGAGAAGGGCTCTCTAGAAAGCCTCCCAGTTTGCAGGGGTTGACATAATCTTTTGTGCCAACGTTTTCATTTTCTCATTTTTTTTTAAAAAAAAGGTGATTGAATACAACCCTTCTCAGTGCCTGGACTGGCTAGCGGTGCAGACGCCTCGAAATAAACTTGCCCACAGCTGGGTACTGCAGAACATGGAGAACTGGGTGGAACGCTTTCTTCTGGCTCATAATTACCCCAGAGTGAGAACCTGTAAGTTGTTGCGCGAGAGAAAAACAGCCTCTTTTGGTTTGGACTTCTGAGGGATGTCAGTTGGTGCCCCAGCAACTCCGTATAGACTGGATTGTGTCAGAGGGCAAGGATGTCTCCCAGCCTGTGGCTGAGGCACCCCGATTCTCTCTGATGCTTTTGGGTCTCTGGTGAAACATCTCCTCCTGTCATTTTATATGGGGACTGGGCTCCGTTGTAGATGCGGAAAGAGGAGCTGGAGCAAAATCCCCTCAGCCAAGGTTGGAACATTCTTTTTTAAGAAGACCTAATTGCACCCCTCGTTACTTCGAATCAGCCAGGTGGCCTTTATTGTTACTGCATTGATGGAGAAAGTTCACTGTGTTGTACAATACGAATGCCATGCATGGTTTTAAATAGAAAGCCCCAGAAATTCAAAAGGAAGGGCTGTCTAGTTCCTTTTAATGGTCAGTTCTGATACTGGTCTGTGACATATTTCATCCAAATATGAAAGGGTGCTTCTCTTGAAACCTAGGATTCATGAGACTTAAGTTGGAAGAACTCTTATTTAAAATGCCTTTGAAGAGGCCGTTTAAAAGTAAAGCAACTGAGTACGTAACTTGTAGCTAGTCCCTTCCAAGCTCTGGTCTTGAGGTGAGGGGTTGGCTTTCAGTGCAGAGGGGACTTCCAGAAGGAAGTGGCCACAGGGTGGCAAGGGAGATTCACCACTAAATCCCAGCTCTTTGCAGGCCAGATCAGGCCTTTAAGCCAGGGATGCTCCCCACCTCCCTCCCCAAGCTCTTAACAAGAAGCACTGTTTCTGGTTTAAAAATTGGAACGGGCACAGGATGGAAGCACTGGCCCAGTTCCTTCACCTGCCTGTCCCTCCTTTGCAGCTGCAGCCTACCTTCTGGTCTCCCTCATTCCAAGCAACTCGTTCCGGCAG